>NW_026892761.1:14102500-14702500 GCF_033815535.1 Pezoporus flaviventris
GTGTCCCTCTTTCTGGCTGCAGGTTGCTTCAGCTGGTGTTGAATATTAAGTTTGGGTATAGGGAAGAGAGCAAAGGTGCTCCTATAGACAGGAATGTATGAAAGTGTGGAGGGTGGATGCGGAAAGAGGCAGACCTGGGGTGTGAGTGGGAAACTACAAGGCAGCCAAAGGAGCTTCAGCAGGACCAGAAGAGCCATACGTAGACAAGGTTACACCAGGCCCAGGCAGCAAGCAGCTAAGAATCCAGCTGTCAGCGCTGCATTGGACTTGGGTCCAGATGTTGGTCCCTGTGGTTCCAAACTGGTGGTAGCACTTCTCATAATGTAACAGCCTTAGGACTCCTTAGGGAAAATGGCACACAGGGTTTTTCCTCTGTGTCTTTGGATTCAGCCAGGATTATAGGCAAATGTCCCTTTCTTCCCTCTACACCCTATGATCTGCTGTGGTTATTTCAGAGAGAAACTGAAGTAGCAGAGAGAAACTGAAGTAAACCTTGCACTTGATTTCCTCTCTCATATGGCAAAGTCCTCTGCTTCATATGTTGGTTGGGTGGCTGATGAAGAACACCAGGAGGAAAAAAAGCAATTATATCCAGCACAGGCACTCACAGCTGGTATCACAGCTATGTATTCAAAGTGATGCTTACAGTACTGCTGGAAAGCCATAACATTTAGTTTCCAGTTATGTTAAGTTCTTCCCACTTAAAACCACAGTGTTCTTTCTCTCCAGGGCTAAACCCCCAGATCTGTGCTTTGACTACCCCTGTGACCTGAGTCTTTCTGTACATGCTGTGTAAACCCAGCAGGGAGCATGGTAGCTGCAGTATGTAAGGCAAGAGAACTATTTGAGTGGGTTTGTGTGAGACTCATCTGCTTTAAATATCCCTGCTCTGGGATAATTACCAGCTTCTTCTGAATCTTTCCTGATTCCCTGTTTCTGCCACCCACATTTAACATGGACAACAGGAGTTCTCAGTCTCGGCTGTGTCTGGCTCCCACTTCACATGTTGTCAGAGGACTACTCCAGGAGTGAAAAAGGTATGAAAACTCTGTAGTGTATTAAATTATTGTTAGCAGGTAACTCCAAATTACACTGTGCAGGCAGGCAAAATACATGGAAATTCAACACTGTACAGGTTGCCATAAAGAAAGGTTGGTGACATTCAACAAGGGAGTAAAACACTTAGAAAAGCATTGCAGTCTTGAAACCCATCACTTTTCTCCCTTCCAGATTTGGAGCATTTCTCAAAGCCTGTTGGTTGCTCCCACATCCTCTCACCCCTCTGCTCTCCCTTCCCTCTCTCCCATCTCAGCTCAGTGAGCTATGTTAACGCTGCCAGTTAAGGCACAGGGGCTATAAGCAAACACTAAGTAATTTTGTGAGAACGCTGCTGATGGTTTGCAGTTTCTTGTAGATCACTTTGGACACACCGTTGGTAGGGTTGCAGCATGTGAGGTCTCTGCTGAATCACAGAAGACCTGCACCTGCAGTGCCATTGCCATCAGTCAGTGCCTATAGCTGCAGATCTGATGGGGCTCTGTGCAGGATTGTGTATGTGATGGGATGCAACTTGATAAAGACAGCAAAGACCCTACCTTGTCAGAAAAGCAGAACTGGATAGTGGCCTTGTAGCTACAAGGTTAAATAAAGCAGGGCTTGGAAATATATATGTGAGAAATGGGAATGCTGAGACAGAGGTAAATCAGTGAAGGTAACGGCTGCAGTGAGGAATACCACTGCCTACTCCTTTCCTGAAGTCCTGAGAGTTTCCAGCTTGCCTTGAGCAAAGGCTTGTGTAGCAAGTGGCAGCACAGGCTCTTGGCTCTGAGAAACTTGCTTTTAAAATATCGACAGCAGTGGTGAGTCTGGAAAGTGTTTTCCCCTCCCAGAGAGGACCAAACTCCTGCTAAGCCACCCTGCTAAGAACATTTGCATTCTTTTTTTCCCTGCCCAGTCCTTCACTTTAACAGCATGTTTGCAGAGTTATTATTAGGATTACTCAGCACGAGGGAGCTTTTCAGCCAAAAACCCTTCAGTGTGTTTTGATGAAGCTCAGTGCAGCTGGTGTGTGACCCACTGTGCTGGGTTTGCCACTCATAGCACCAGCAGCTGTACCTGCTATGGGGAGTGCCAGGTGGGACTGGGAAAATGCTTACATACCTGTGAGTAACAAACCAGGCTGTGCTGAGGAACAGGATGCTCTGTAAGACCCTCCTGCAGCCCTGATCCAGCTCTGGGGCAACAGCACAAGAGGGACGTGGAGCTGTTGGAGTGAGGCCATGGAGATGCTGCGAGGGCTGGAGCAGCTCTGCTCTGGAGCCAGGCTGAGAGAGCTGGGCTGGGGCAGCCTGGAGAAGAGAAGGCTCCTGAAGGGGAGACCTGAGAGCAGCTCCAGTGCCTGAAGGGGCTGCAGGAAAGCTGGAGAGGGGCTTGGGACAAGGGCCTGTAGGGACAGGCCAAGGGGAATGGCTTGAACCTGCCAGAGGGGAGACTGAGATGAGCTCTTAGGCAGAAGCTCTTCCCTGTGAGGGTGCTGAGGCGCTGGCACAGGGTGCCCAGAGAAGCTGTGGCTGCCCCATCCCTGGCAGTGTTCAAGGGCAGGTTGGACACAGGGGCTTGGAACAAGCTGCTCTAGTGGAAGGTGTCCCTGCCCGTGGCAGGGGTTGGAGCTGGATGAGCTCTAAGATCCCTTCCAACACAAACCTGCCTGGGATTCTATGAATCCAGTGACAAGTTTGTAGACAATTTATAGGTGGTGAAAGGTGGAACTAATTAATCTGTCCATAGTAAATGATTAATTTAATTTTCTCAGCTCTAGTCTGTGGTGAACAAGGTAAGCAAAATCTCCACGTATCAATGCCAGCTGCCAGGTCTGATGTTGTCAAGGCTGAGATATTGGTGTTCTGCTTCTGACGTTTGATGAGTACCAGTAAATCCCTCAGGCTATGGACAGCTTTGGTTTCTTCCACCCCACAAAAGACGCTGGGCAGCACCATGTGCCATAGGGCTCAGGGAAAGGTAGTTGTTAACCTCCAGGTTTTCTGCTTCAGCTTTGCCTGGAGCAGCAATGTGGCTATCTGGGCCTTGAAACATTAAATTAGTCCAGCCCTTCAGCCTGGGAAGGGGGATTTGTTCACACAGACAAGTGAATTATTAATACAATTTGCAAGAGGTAACCTCCCTGAATCACTCACACAGCTGCCTCTCTCCCTGTATACAGGGCTGCGACTGCAGCAAGGTTAATACAGAGCATCCATCATTTCCATTAATAGATGGCAGTGCTGTGTAGATCCTTTGTGTGGTCTGCCTTTAATTATTTTTTAAGGTGTCCTCTGTGTATTCCCTTGCAGTGGAGGCTGAGGTGGAGAATACAGGTCAGGTCTGCAGGCTGACTGATTAAACCTCCCCATCGCACCTTCTGTGCAGGGATCTTTCCAGTGTAAATAATGCCTTATAGCAGGAGAAATAGATAGGAAAAATGTGTTTGTGCAGCCTGTATTTCTGGCAGATTTTGAATAGACTTTTTTTTTTAGAGGGGAAGAACAGAGTTTTTCTTTCACTTCTGAAATACAGAGGGAGCACTAAGCTGCCTCTTGCACCTCCAAATCCTAGCTGCTCTAAGGGTGGAGAGAACTTGTTCCTACCCTGTTCTTGGTCAACACTGCTCTCAGTACTTCAATGTGCACTGAAAACTATATTAATAAATTGTGTGTTTAAAAGGATGTCTGTTACCGGATGATGAAATGACATGCAAAGGTCTCTGTTGTCTTTGTCTGTCCTCTGGGCATCCAGACTGACTTCACGAGATTTACACCTTGTGTGCAGGAAACACAGAAAGTAACTGGGGTTTACCAGATTATCACACTTCACCTCTCATATTGCACAATAATATTAACATACAGTAATCCACCGGGAACAAATATTTGTTCCTTGTGCACTGCTCTGACCAAGAGGGAAATAGGTCACCTGAAGCCTGTGTGCATACAGATACATATGATATAAAAATATGAGTGTTAAAAGTAGCAGCCAAATGAATTCACCCTACATGCAGAGACCTTATGAATAGCATATAGAGAATGGTAGCAGGAACAGAATCCCTGGCCTAGACAGAAGGAGAAAAGATTTGGATCCTGGGGAAAGGAACTGGAGTTCAAAGTCAAGTTTCTGTAATAAGTCTGTTGTCATTGATGTACAGTCTCTTTGTGTTTGTCTTTACAATTGCCAATGAGGTAAGAGTGGATCCACCCTATTAGAAACAGTGATCATGCCAAGGATGAGAAACAGTAGATGGCTTCAGATTTATTCTTGACTGGTTTATTCTGGCACCCAGCAGACCCAGGAGTGTTTGTGCTTGTCATTGTGAGTGTACATGCCGAACTCTGTTTCTGCTGTAGAGCCATGGGCTGAGTCTCCATCTCTGCTCTGGAGTGTAAGGGCTCTTCGAGCATGGCCTGGAAAGCAGTGCATCCATGAATTCAAGCTGCAAGTCTGGGGAGTCCCTGCCTGATGTCTGTGGAGCCAGCATATCGCTTCTGTCCCCAAGCCCAGGGTGCTGAAGGCATCCCTGCGGATACAGGTGTGTAAATATCTCTGTCTTCACTCTTTCTTCTCTAATTCTGTCTCTGTCTCTCTAGTTATCTATAAGAAATAGTTCATGAGAGAAATACATGGCTGACGTTTGGTGAGAAGTGTTGATTGCTTTCATCACATGATGTACTAAGAATGTCATCCTTTACACCGAAGAGCACCAAGAGCTGCTTTAGCTCCCATGGCTGAACCTCTGATATCTCCTGGTGTGTTTTGGTTGCTGCACATTAGCGTGTCATGAGGTATGGAGAAAACTTTTTGCAGAGCCTGTGCCTAATCCACCATTCCGATCATCCCGACTCACCGGCTACTTGCGCACCACTAACTGGTATCCAGCCTCAAATGAGCACAGGCTGCTGAGGGGTCGTTCAAATTCCTTCTCAGTCCTTATCATTAAATAAACCGTACAAGAGGCAGACTCCGCACCTGGAAGAAACGGCATGTTAATGGAGATGCACCCAGCATAACTGCTGTAGTCCATCACCCCCGTCCAGCTGGTATTGACAAAGTGCAGCTAAATATTTAAATAAGCCATTTTTCTTCAGAAGCCGAAGGATTAGATGGAGCCAGATTTCTCAGTCTAGTCATCAAATGATACAAATCCAGGGATTAAACAGGATTTTCTAGAGTGAATGAGAGCTGCTTCTACATTATGCTTTATGAAAAGATATTCTTTGCTGCCAAGGCTGTTGCTTGGGGTGAGAAGGGGAGGAGAGACAATCCTCCTTCTTATTGAAAGCAAGCAAAATAGAATTATTTCCTCTTTATTTGACACTCCTGATATACTTTGAGGGTGTAGTTGAAGGAAAATGTGGCTTTCCCAAGTGCCATTAGACACCTACACTACTACTAAAAGCAATACATTTGAAATGAAGATGTAGGTGTTACAAGGCTCCCTGCATCTGTTTTGCTTTAGGGTCAGCTCCTTGAAGGCTTGCCAGGTAACTATCAATAAAGTAGAAGAGAAATGCTTGTTGAAGTCATTGGCATGCTGTACCTTCCCCACATTTGGTGATGGGTATATTGAATTTATTGGGTAAGAGAAGAGGTTCTTATTGAAGCACAACAGGTACTTGCAAGGGGAGACAAAAAGGGCTTATAAACATAAGAAAATATATTTACTGGGGGTTGTTGAGAATTTTTTGAACAAAATTTCTTTTAATTCGGAATGTCTCGGTTCATGAAAAGTGGATTAAATCATTCACAGAAAAAAAATGGGTTTGATTTATATTTATTTTTCTTTAAGTGTAAATTTCTAGGCTTTGGTTATCCCTTTTTTTCCAGCATAAAATAACTTGGGTTTACTCATTTGTCTTTAACCATAATAATACTATGTTTGAAAAACCAAAACAAAACAATGGAGTGGAGTGAACTGAACTGATTCCATTTAAATTGAGCTGAAATATTTGAAATGACCCAAACCAAGAAAGTTAAAACTCCCGTTTCCAAAACTGATCTGAGTTTGAAGCTGAACAGGGTGAGAATGCCAATACCTTTCATCATTTTTCATGGCATAAGAAAAAGCAATCAATGGTCCTTCTTTGTGGTCATCTCAGCACTGTTTGGCAACTAGCAGGAGTGATTTGTGAATTATGCTCTCAACCAATATGAAGTCCCCTTGAATACTGCTTTGTTTTCTGATGGCTGCATGCTGGTAGGGGGAGGAAGAAGAGATTTGTCTTTGCAGTGATGGCAGAACAGTTTGCATGTCTTCACATTGTTTAGGTAGTGCCCTAGATTTGTTGGTCTGACTGATTTGTAAGCTGAGCAAAAGTCCTGTCCATTCACCTTAGGCAAGGGATGAATCTCAATAAGAATTGCACGACCTGGCCGGAGCCATTCAGTTTATGCAGTATCTGGGAAGCCTTTTTCTCCCAGTGCGTTATTTCTCTTTGCTTATTCTCAATGATTCCTTATAGAATCTGAACCCAGATAACACCTGAATAGATTCAAGGCTCAAAATAGTACCTCTCTCACTGGTACATCTGTCCAAGGATTGCATGTGCTCATCTTGTCATATCAAATGCTACATACTTCTCCCCCTTGAATCAATCAGTGTCAGGAATGCAAACCTAGTACCCATCTCTAGGGAAAAGCAGCAGCATTTACAAGTCATAGAGGAAAAAAATTTAAATGATAGGAGAAATGTTTTTCAGCTCAGGCTTGCAAGGGATTATGGAGTGAATATTTTCCTCTAGATGATGAGGAATAAAACTGTTCTACCTTTACATTATAGAGAGCAGGTTTTGATGGAAATTAAGTAGATTATTCCTTATGACTTTATTGAAATTCCACTAAGATGTCCAAAAATGCACAAGCCTGTTGTTTTGCAAAGGCATTCAGTGTGTTTCATCTTTTTGAATTGATAGCGATACATAAACATCAGCTTTATTGAGCATGTCTCCACTCTCTGGCTATCCAAACAGCGTTAATGAACTCTCAAAGTCCTGGTCCAGCATGCATTTGAGCTCATTTAAGAACTTGCTCTAGAACAGTTGCTAGACAAATGCAGACTAGAAATATGGGACACACCTTTTAGTGAGTAATTAAGCACTGAAATAAATTACCTGGCAGCAAGGTGGGTTCTCCATCATTTGAAGTCCTTAGCTGGAGGCTAAATGTCTTTGTGAAAGATATGTCATAGCTCTGGCAGAAGTTATAAACTTAAGGATGTGCTTTCTGTAGGACACGTAGCTGTATTTACAGCCTCATTGAGCAGGGTCTGTAGGAGAGTAATTCATGTTCTGTGCAGTAGTTACAGAAATCACTGGTGGGACGTAGCTCTCCTGCTATGGGAGCAGGACCCAACACTTGCCCACTTCTCAGGGGGTGCTTAGTACCTGCTCCCCACAGTGAAATCAGCTGCCAAAGGAGGAGCTGGCTCTGTTCACTGCCCTTCTCGCCGGAGCTGAGCACAATGCTAAGATCTGTTGAATGTCACCAAAATGGAAAATGCTTCAGAAATACTATAAGCACATTTTCCTTCCTTTCCTATTCTGTGAGCTCTTATTTTGCTGAAGGGAGTCTGGCAAACCCAAATGAGAGTTGGCCTGAATGAGTTGTGAGGCGGTAAAAATAACAAGCTGCTGTGGATTTCATCCTCAGGAAGTCAGTGGGATGTCACATAAAAATGTGCATCTGGAGAGGGATCAGAAACTCTTTTTCAGGTTGTACCTGTGCTTTCTGATGCCCTGTTTCCATCCACCTGGGTGAAAACATTGTGCTGTATCCACACATGCCAGCGAACTGATAGGAAGGGAACAGGTAAAATACAGCAGCCAGATTAGGAAAAAAGGGATGTGTGTGGTGCAGCCTTCAGCTGCTCAGCATCACATGGAGACTCCAGGAGCATCCTGAAACCAGGAGGCAGCTCTGTATGATCCCCAGTGCAGGTCAATGTCACATAAGCTGGTCTCAGCCTACCTGAAAGCTGGTGGATAATGAGATTGACCAGTAAGCATGTTGTCACAGTAATGAATCCTGGCATCCATCTTTCTGATATGATTAAATCAGTCTGGAGACAGATTCTTCAGTTCTGACACCAGGTCACTGCACAAGTATGCAGTTTGTTTGGGGGGGTTGGGTGTTCCTGGTTAAGCAAGGTGCTATGAGCAGGAATGAGCTCACTCAGGATTAATTTCTACCTTAGTAAATAGCAGGGACCATCAAGCCTCTTCATTTGCTCAGCTGTGGATGCTGGCGAAGTCTCTGCCTGGCAAAATGGTGCCTGGTTTCTTTCTCCAGAGAGGGCACAAAGAATTACCTTGGTTTGTTCCAGTTTGCTCAGTGGTCTTTGGCTCCACTCATTAATAATATCACACAAAGCCCACTGTGACTTGCTGAGCAGGATTCTGCCATAAGGTATGCAGAAAGCTGTTAAAGGGCCATATAATTATTGTCATTGATGAAAAGTCCCTTTCACAGCGGTTCTGATGCTTGCAGGTTGGCGAAGGCTTTGGAAACACTCTATCAGCCATTCACAGTTAACTTGGTTATTGATGGCACCCTATAAATGTTTAAAAGCACTGAAGGAGAAGTAATAAATGGTTAATTTGTTTTTTTGACTGCAGCTGCTGCAGGCTTGCACTGTTTGTATATAAGTCTTTATACCACTTAACACCAGTGGATTTATCTTCTCTTACCTCCCTCCCCCTTTAAAACTGGGCTAATGAGAGATCTCCTGGTTTTATGGCAGGATAAAGGAAACTGCCTGTACTTCAGCCCTCTTCCAGCCATCACCTCTTTGCTTCTCAGGGGCTTAAGGGATTATTCAGTATCCGCCTGTGGAAATGTGGACATGTCCCCAACCTTCCAGCCTGTTGCTTTTACAAACAGTGCTTTAGCCCAGGATCTGCAGCACTGAACAGAATCTCTTTGCTTCGCCACCCATGGAAAGCCTGGCATGCAGGCAGCGCACACGTATATCCTCACCCCTCCTCTAGATACCTGGTAAATCCAGAATCACCTGGACTTTTCTGCTAATCTAATCTAGGGCTGCCTTTCACTCATCATTAAGATCTGCAAATACAATTTGCACTCAGGTGCAAGTCTCAGGAATTCAACGCATCTGCCTTAAACCACCACCTTCATTATCTTAGGTGCTGCTGCAGTGATTCGCAGGGCACAGGTTATAAATCTGGTTATGGGTTAGAAAAGAAGACAAAAGCAGCTGTGTGACCCACCAGAGATTGTAACTGTGGTGTTGTGGGAGCAGCAGGCAACACTGCTGCTTATCTTAAAAATAGCCGTCCTTACTCCATGTCCTTTTTCACTCGCAGCAATGGATTTGAGACTCTTCTAATCACTGTTTGCTTTCCTGTGTGCTGGCAGGGGCATCAGCCACTGTAAAAAATAGTCTGTTTGGTGGAATCTGTCTCCTCGTAAGGACAAGATCGTTCTTATTTTCTCTTCAGAAAAAAATCTCTGCAAAAGGAAATGTTTGCTAAAATTCCTCTCAGAGTTGCTGTATGCTTGGTTGTGTTTGTATTGGTTTACGGTGCACTTTCCCCTTCCTCCAGCCCTCAGGGCACTGAAGGCACCATGCATGAAAGGCTCCCCTTCTTAGAGTAAGAAAGGAGAGGTCAGAAATAGCCATAAGCTCCCTGCTTGCAGCTTTCACTGCACATCCACTCATAGCACCGAGCTCCTCTTCAGCCTTCATTCAGTCTCAGGAAAAGCGTGGCCCCTGTGCCCTTGGTGCAGGATGAGCAGTGGGGAAGGCTCGGTGTGAAGATACCTGCGGCAGCTCTGGGCTGCCTGTTCCTGTGGAGGTCTCAGCTGTTTGTGCAGTTAACTGCTGAAATGCCATAATCCACGATGAAGAAACCTGCAATCAATTCTGATTTGCCTAAATTGTCCTGGCTGCAAACTGCGGTCAGTTCAGCATCCCCATGTGTGATGCTTCCCCTCTGCTGCGCTCTGGGGAGACCCCCCTGCAGCCCTAGGGCAGCAGCACAAGAGGGACATGGAGCTGTTGGAGTGAGTCCAGAGGAGGTCATGGAGATGCTGCGAGGGTTGGAGCAGCTCTGCTCTGGAGCCAGGCTGAGAGAGCTGGGCTGGGGCAGCCTGGACAAGAGAAGGCTCCTGAAGGGGAGACCTGAGAGCAGCTCCAGTGCCTGAAGGGGCTGCAGGAAAGCTGGAGAGGGGCTTGGGACAAGGGATGTAGGGACAGGCCAAGGGGAATGGCTTGAACCTGCCAGAGGGGAGACTGAGATGAGCTCTTAGGCAGAAGCTCTTCCCTGTGAGGGTGCTGAGGCGCTGGCACAGGGTGCCCAGAGAAGCTGTGGCTGCCCCATCCCTGGCAGTGTTCAAGGGCAGGTTGGACACAGGGGCTTGGAGCAAGCTGCTCTAGTGGAAGGTGTCCCTGCCCGTGGCAGGGGTTGGGGCTGGATGAGCTTTAAGGTCCCTTCCAACCCAAACCAGGCTGCAATTCTGTGATGCAGAGCAAAGAGACCCCTGATGGCAGCAGAAAGGTTCCTGCAAAGGTGGTGATGTCCACATTGCTCACATCAGTACTGATTGTCCCAGCACTTGTAGTTAAATACAGCCATGTTTCAGCTGATGCAGCTGGCAAGGAAAATTGCTGGTGGATTCACAGAATGGGAGGTTCTGTCTTGGACCACGGTGGCTCTGGCATGGACTTGGGGGTCATTGTGGGCAACAGCCACAAAGTGAGCTCTCACTCTGCAGCAGAAGGGCAACTCTGAAAAGAGTCAAGTGGAATTAGGAGAGCATCCTCACCTCTGTCTTCAGTACTGTAGTGATGGCTGCTGGCAGACTGCATCCACCTCTGGCCTTGCCTCTTCAGGAGTGACAGGAAGATCTTACACAGACCTCAAAGGAGCGCTATGAAAATGATTCAGGGGATGGAAAAGGAGTTACATGACCTGAAGCACAGAAAATTCTATTCATTATCTTATTAAAACATGGAGAGGAGATTTTATCATTCATTTTAAGAACTTGTGCATGGAGAGGAGTCAGGAGAGTCAAGGGCCTTTTGACCTTGCAAATAGAGCCTAACAAGAAGGCTGGGAAATGGGTGTGGAGAAATTCAGTCTTGAAATAAAGCAGCATTTCCTAGCAGCCTGACTGAGCGGAGTTGGCTGTGGACTTGCAAGTGTATAATGAGGTGAAAAAAATCCCATCCAATTTCAGTGAGAGCTGAAAGATCCCTTCCTTGTCTGGTAGCCTTGCTGGGAGTCTGCACTGCTGGCATGCTTGCATTGAACCAGTCCTGCAGCACCATCCCCTTTCTGCTGCCTTAAAGGCTATGCTCACAGGTCCCTCCTCCAGGGCAAAGAGCAGTGCTCCTGCCAGAGCACAGGGGGACTGCAGCATCTGAGCTCTGCCTTCTTGCCTTTATTTGATGGGTTTTGAGTTGTAATTGAGGTGCAGTCCTGGGCATTCTATACAAGTTCGGACTTCTCCCTGTGTGGTAGCAGCAGCCAGGCAAAAGACATAGGAAGCCATGGTCCTCTTTGGAGGCTTCTCCCCTCCGTCCCCCAGCTACTTAAGTGTAGGCATGAATGGAGGCACCAGGTATGAATTCAGAGTTTTCCCTCGCAGGGCTTGTTAAATAGCATTACCAGGGAGCAAATGATAGATGTGAGTGCTTATCTGTGAAAACCTCTGCCAAGTGGAAACATCATCTACTGACCTGTTGAACGGAAGCCAGGAGGAGAGAGAAGGCAGGCCTTTATATGGTTTCAGTCTTTGTTCTTTTCCCCTTTTTTCCACCATTTCACTTGCCCAACAGCTTTGATCTGAACTAAGCACCAATACATCCCATTGCATTACACCAGGGACACGTTTGACCTGTTTATTTTTAAGGGCTCAGGCTCTCTTTCCAATATCTGCTCCAATGTGTGCTATAAAAAAAGAAAGCTTCATTAAAGTGAAAGCTATTTGAAAAGGTGCCTGTGTGTAAAAGAACACATTGGGAGCTAATAGGGGCTTTCAGGGGACTTGAGTGTACCAGTGATAATTGAAACAAACAGACCTCAGTGGCCTATACTGATTCAGTGCAGCTATATCCCTCTTCCTTTTATATTATACATGCAGTAGTTTAGCACTCTGCAGCTCCCCACTGGCACTAAGAGACACTTACAGCTGTTCTCCTCTCCCTAATAACAGCACTCTGTGGAGTTAATGGTGGGCTCCAAAGGCCTGATGAAGTGCTGCGGGGTCTGACTATGCCAGCCACAGGATTTGTCATGTGCCTGGGGAATTTCACCCCTGTTCACTCAATTCAGCCCAAACTCCCAAGGTGAAATTCCATTTAGGTCAGTACAATTCTGCACTAACAATTAGAGTTACGTGGTGAGTGCTTGCTTGTATTTCTGCTGGGCTGGTGTCTGTTGTGTGTAACCAAATAATCGCTGCGTTCACTCCTGCTGTGGTGACCCCAATTGCAGAAGGAGGAAGCAAACTGAGATTTAAACAGGGAAAACTTTGGTTGAAACAGAAATAAGTAAGAACACAAGGAAAATCAAAGGCTTTTTGTGCTGATTTTCTCTGTTGCTGTGCTCGCAGAACAGGGAGAAGAGGAGTAAAATAGACCTTTCTGTCTGATATGAGTCTAAGATAACCTGTGGAGGGTGGTGGGTTTATCCTAATTTCATAGAAAAGCAGAAAAATGATATAGAATGTATTAGCTATATTAGATATATACAATATATCAGTATTGTATAGAAAGCAGAATTTGTGTTGGTCACAGTGATTGCTAAGCATAAGCATGCCCAAATGTCCAGATGAGTGAGAAAATATCTGTGGAAGTTGGATAGATGGTGACTTCCATAATAACTTTTATACTTATGTCTACAGAGCCTTGAATAGATGGTCAAACCCCAGGGTGCTCCAGATATGCAGTGCCCTTGGGCTGGCTCATGGAGGACTGTCTGGCCGTGCTGTCTGTGGAGGGAGGTGTACCCAGCAGTACCCAGCGATGTGCCACGGGTGGGTTACAATTCCAAGCTTTCCTTCACAACACAGAACTGCAAACTTCTTCTATTCACTTGCTTGCATTCTTTTGCTGTTCTGTTGTTACCTATTTTTCAGAACAACCAATCTCAGGTCTCAATACCAATCCGTGTTATCCATAGCTACATGAGTCCTTAATGAAGCCTTGGATAGTGTACGGTCTTCTAACCCCTAATTACCTATAAGTGCACCACATTTGGTTTAGAAGGTTTTTATTCTTAAAGGAAAAGCCTGAATGTGTTTGTTTATAGATGTTGCTTTCGTGCACTCTTGGCAGATTGCATTGGAGAAACTGCTTAATTAATCTGGGGCTAAAGGAAATCTCCCCATCTGTGCTCTGTTGGCCTGTGCTGGAGACAAATGTGCCTTGTACCAGACCTTGTCCTCCACTTGCTCCATCTGACGTCCGTGGGGAGATGAGGGTGTCAGGGCTGCAGCTCAGACAGCGGAGGGAAGAGGCAGGGAGGCACATGCAGATGGAGACCTCTTCCAGCTTGGCCCACGTGTCTCATGGGCACTGCACGGACTGGGAAGGTTCATGTCACACTGTGACGGGCCATAGCAGCTCGGATCTCCCTGATGTGTGTGCTAAGTGCTTCTGGAGAGAGGCTTTGGACAAGGGCCTATAGGGATGGGACAGGGGAATGGCTTGAACCTGCCAGAGGGGAGACTGAGATGAGCTCTTAGGCAGAAGCTCTTCCCTGTGAGGGTGCTGAGGCGCTGGCACAGGGTGCCCAGAGAAGCTGTGGCTGCCCCATCCCTGGCAGTGTTCAAGGGCAGGTTGGACACAGGGGCTTGGAGCAAGCTGCTCTAGTGGAAGGGGTCCCTGCCCATGGCAGGGGTTGGGGCTGGATGAGCTTTAAGGTCCCTTCCAACACAAACCAGGCTGGGATTGTGTGATTCTATGAATTAGGAGGGAAATGGCTTTGCAGACGTCCATGAGGAAAGACGCACATTGGGCTTTAGCCTTTTAAATGGCTTCATCAGCAGGATTCAGGAGCATTGGGGACTGGATATTGTATAGGGATAGTGGGTCTTTTAGTACTGTCTACATCTATGTGGGTCCAATGTGCCTGCTACAAACCTGAACCCATTGTTCAACTTTTAGCTCCTTTCAGATCTGATGCTCTATGCAGCTACTGTGAGCAAGGAAACTTGTCTCTGACCTTTCGAAAGCACGGCTTCTGTCAGTCACGTCTCTCACTAATTGCTGCTGCAGTTCATGGCCCTGCATGAAAGGAAGAGTGTTACCAAGCTGCCCTTGCAAAATAGGAATGATTTTAACTACAGTCAACATGCACTTACTGTGGAACAGTGAAAGAAGTTTCCAGCTGCCTTTTGAAACTGCATCTGTTGAATGCACAAGCATATCTCGGCTGTGCACAAGCTGGGAGACCTGTGGGGGGGGGGTTACTGAAGTTATGAACTGTGGGCTCTGGAGCTCCTATGTGCACATGTTGTACATGAACACGTTGTACATGCTTCAATGAGGATTGTGCTTTCATAGAACAGAGAGCTTTGTAGTTTCTGCAGATGCAGTTAGGGAAGTCTGCTAAAAATGCAATCTACTATTTAACTATTTAGTTTCCTCTTCTTTCTCTTTGCATTTGCTAATGGGTATCAATGTCAAATACTTGTGTGCTGAGATGCTGCAGCCAAGTAATGATCTTCTCTGCACGCTCAATAGAAGTCTAGCTTCACACCACAGATACTGTCTTTCAGAAATAATGATCCTTTTCTGAAGCAAGGTTCATCAGGAAAGGTGCAGGTACTAACCTAAAGCTGCTCCTAAAGCCCTGGCTTGCGGTTCATTCCTATTGAGCAAAGCTTTTAAGCATGTTTCTTTAGTGAAAGCCTAAGATCTGCATCAGTCTTTGCTGAAGAGGGATAGATTTAAAATCAGGCTTAAATGCCTTGTGCAAAGAGGCACTGTCCTGGGTTCAGCAGTAGCAGTCATGTTTTTTTCCTTTGTGTTAACTGGTGCAGTGCTGTGTTTTGACTTCTAGTTTTGAGAACAGCGTTGGTGAAGCCGATGTTTTCGGTTGTTGCTAAGTGATGTTTACCCTGACCAAGGACTCTGTGAGGCTCATGCTCTGCCAGGGAGGAGGGGAAGCTGTGAGGAAGCAGAGACGGGGCGCCTGACCCGGGCTAGCCGGGGAGGTATTCCATACCACAGCACGTCATGCCCGGGGTGGGGGGTAACTGGGAGTTGCCCGGAAGGACAGGGGCTTCCGGGTGGAACTCGTTTTCTTGGCCGGTGGTATCGTATTCTCTTCCCTTGTTATTTTCCCTTATCATTGTTTTAGCTGATAGTAGCGGTGGTGATTTGTTGCTGGACTGTTCTTGTCTCAAACCGTAGGAGTTGCACTCTCTCGATCCTCCTCCCCGTTCCTCCGGGAGCGGGGAAGGGGAGAGCCCCGGTGCAGGGAGGGGGGGGAGACGAACACGGACCTTGATTGTTGTCAGCTTGGCACCACTCACTGGGAGTGAGTGAACAAGTTACCTGACTGGGTTTAAACCACGACAGTTCTTTTGGCGCCCAACGTGGGGCTCGAGGGGTTGAGATAAGAACAGATCTGACTGGATTGATAGTCACTCGTCACAATGCTGATTTATTGGCTCTCAAGGTTTTTCCTCTTGATCTCACAGTTTCAGTATACCATATCTTACGTCCATCCGGTATTGGCTGTATTAGTGTTTTTCAAGTGTGGGGCTTGGGCTAAGGTTTTTATCCCATTGTACTTTATGGTAATGACTTGTAATACAATAGAATCATTGATCATGAAACTGATCTGGTTTATGTTCCCAGTGTGGTCACCACCTTTATACTTTGGGAGGTATATGATGGAGGTGCTTAGCAATTACACATCTTTTTTCTCCTTCTCAGGTGCTCAACCTGTGAAGGAGACATCCTTTTACCCTCCTAGTCGTCCCCCCAGACCATTTACATTTGAGAGTTTTGAATTTTTTAAATGGCCTTTTAATGCTCTTGAGACTTGTTTGCTGATGGTGATGGGAATCACCATGCTAACACGCATACAGAGTGTGTTTTGCCCACTACTGATTTCAAGAGTTAAGCAGATTCAGGTTTGGGTCTTGTCTGGGGTCAAACGACGATGTAGGAGGACCGAGAGATTTTCCCAGAGGCTGGACAGCCATGAGTGGCAGGGTGTGTGGGATAGTATGGGCAAGTATCTAGGTCAGTGGGCCCCTCCAGTATTTTGGAATTTCACTACCGAACAACTGCAAAATCCAGAAGAATTAGTAAAACACTTAAATGAGGTGTGTGGTCATTCTGGCCATACCAGAGATGGACAAATCACGGCAACGTGCTGGGGCTTGGCCTATGCTTACAGGGCCTTGTTCAACACTATTCAGCACCTTCAAAAGGAAAAGAATGTCGGCGGATTTGAGGGCAAAGTGACAGTCGCTACTCAAACTTTGGCTGCAATGAACTGCGCAGCTACCCCAGTGGCAAGTACAGCAGCTGCTCAAACTTCAACTGCAACAGACAGCGCGGTTACCCCAGCTCCAAGCACGGTAGCTACACCACCCCCAGCAACAAGTACAGTCGCTACTCAAACCACAGTGATAATCACTGCAGCCAAACCAGAGGACCAATTCGTACCAATATCAGTTGCCCCTGTACGCAAGAGAACAAGCAAAAAGGAGGCAAAAAGGGTGAAGCGAGATGAAGAACCAATGAATTCACCACCCGGTCCAGAATCTGATCAGGAGTCATCCTCACATGACGAAGAAGAAGAAGAGGTAACTTCTCGACCTCGGACCTCAACCGAGCTGCGGAATATGCGAAAAGATTTTACCCGTCAACCAGGGGAGCACATCATCACCTGGTTACTCCGATGCTGGGACAATGGGGCCGATGGTCACGAACTAGAAGGTACAGAAGCCAAGCAGCTGGGATCACTTGCTAGAGAAGGGGGAATTGACAAAGCAATTGCAAGAGAGAAAAAGTCCCTCAGCCTTTGGAGGAGGCTCTTGGCAGCTGTGAAAGAAAGGTTTCCGTACAAGGACGATGTTACGAGTCGTTCGGCCAAGTGGACTACTATAGACAAAGGCATCCAGTCTCTGAGGGAATCGGCCATCGTAGAGATGATCTATCACATCAAGCCGAATAACGGGGATACACCTATAGATCCAGATGAAGTTGAATGTACACGACCCATGTGGCGAAAACTTACACGGAATGCACCGTCATCATATGCCCATTCATTGGCAACAGTGACCTGGAATGACATAGTACCACTAACAGTGGATGAAATGGTTCATAAACTCCGAGAGTTCGAAGACAATCTCACTCCTTCCATCATCTCAGCTGTGAAAAAAACTGTCCCAGGACCTCGACAAATTGAGGGACGATGTATCTGATTTATCCAGCTCCTCACGTGTACCAACACGCGTCTCAGCTATTAACAAAAGACGTCCTATTGTTCAAGAGAGGAGATACAGAAGGTATACGCCACGGGGTACCCTATGGTTTTACCTGCTGGATCACGGAGAAGACATGACAAAGTGGGATGGAAAACCTACTTCAGCTTTGGAGGAACGGGTGAGTGAACTGAAGAGGGGAGCAAGGGCCAAGACTGATCGTCCCATGAGAGCTACGGCTTCAGTCTCTGGTGAGCAGTTTCCCAGATGGAGTGGAAGAGCTGATTTTACTCCAGCTCCTGTGATAACGAAGAATAATCCCTTTCAACACGACTTAAGTGTCCAATGCTGTGACGACCATTAGAGGGGCCCTGCCTCCAGCCAGGTGGAGGTAGGGGACAATCGGATTTACTGGACTGTGTGGATCAGATGGCCTGGCACATCAGTCCCACAGAAGTATAAGGCTCTAGTAGATACCGGTGCACAGTGTACCCTGATGCCATCAAGCTGTCAAGGGGTGGAACCCATCTATATTTCTGGAGTAACAGGAGGATCCCAAGAGTTGACTGTGCTGGAGGCTGAAATCAGCCTGACTGGGAGGGAGTGGCAAAAGCACCCTATTGTGACTGGTCCAGAGGCTCCATGCATCCTCGGCATAGACTACCTCAAGAGAGGGTACTTCAAAGACCCAAAAGGGTACCGGTGGGCTTTTGGTATTGCTGCTTTGGAGACTGAGGAAATTGAGCAGTTGTCCACCTTGCCTGGTCTCTCAGAAGATCCCTCTGCTGTGGGGTTGCTGAAAGTTGAAGAACAACAAGTGCCAATTGCGACCACAACAGTGCACCGGCGGCAATATCGCACCAACCGAGACTCCCTGATTCCCATCCATCAGCTGATCCGTAGACTGGAGAGTCAGGGGGTGATCAGCAGGACCCGCTCACCCTTCAATAGCCCCATATGGCCAGTGCGAAAGTCTAATGGAGAATGGAGACTAACAGTAGACTATCGTGGCCTGAATGAAGTCACACCACCATTGAGTGCTGCCGTACCGGACATGCTAGAACTTCAGTATGAACTAGAGTCAAAAGCAGCCAAGTGGTATGCCACGATTGATATTGCCAATGCATTTTTCTCCATTCCTTTGGCAGCAGAGTGCAGGCCCCAGTTTGCTTTTACTTGGAGGGGTGTCCAGTTCACTTGGAACCGACTGCCCCAGGGGTGGAAACACAGCCCTACCATTTGCCATGGACTGATCCAGACTGCACTGGAACAGGGGCAAGCTCCAGAACACCTGCAATACATTGATGACATTATTGTGTGGGGCGATACAGCGGAAGAAGTCTTTGAGAAAGGGAGGAAAATAATCCAAATCCTGCTGAAAGCCGGTTTTGCCATAAAACGGAGTAAGGTCAAGGGACCTGCACAGGAGATTCAATTTTTGGGAATAAAATGGCAAGATGGACGTAGACAGATCCCCACAGATGTGATCAACAAGATAACAGCAATGTCTCCACCAACTAATAAGAAAGAAACGCAAGCTTTCTTGGGTGCAGTGGGGTTCTGGAGAATGCACATCCCAAATTACAGTTCGATTGTAAGCCCTCTCTATCATGTGACCCGGAAGAAGAATGATTTTAAATGGGGCCCTGAGCAGCAACAAGCCTTTGAGCAAATTAAACGCGAGATAGTTCATGCAGTAGCCCTTGGACCAGTCCGAACCGGACCAGATGTAAAAAATGTGCTGTACACTGCAGCTGGGGAGAACGGTCCTACCTGGAGCCTCTGGCAGAAAGCTCCAGGGGAGACTCGAGGTCGACCCCTCGGCTTTTGGAGTCGGGGATACAAAGGATCTGAGGCCAGCTATACCCCAACTGAGAAAGAGATACTGGCAGCCTATGAAGGGGTTCGAGCTGCTTCGGAAGTGATTGGCACTGAAGCACAGCTCCTCCTGGCACCCCGGCTGCCCGTGCTGGGCTGGATGTTCAAAGGCAGGGTCTCCTCTACACATCATGCAACTGATGCTACATGGAGTAAATGGGCTGCACTAATTACACAACGAACTCGAATAGGAAATCCCAGTCGTCCAGGCATTCTAGAAGTCATCATGGACTGGCCAGAGGGCAAAGATTTCGGAATGTCACCAGAGGAGGAGGTGGTGCGTGCTGAAGAGGCCCCACCATATAATAAACTGTCAGAAAGTGAAAAGCAGTATGCCTTGTTTACTGATGGCTCTTGCCGTATTGTGGGAAAGCATCGGAGATGGAAGGCAGCTGTATGGAGTCCTGGACGACAAGTTGCAGAAACTGCTGAAGGAGAGGGTGAATCGAGTCAATTTGCCGAGGTGAAAGCCATCCAGCTGGCCCTGGACATTGCTGAACGAGAAAAGTGGCCAGTACTTTATCTCTATACTGACTCATGGATGGTGGCAAATGCCCTGTGGGGGTGGTTGAAGCAATGGAAGCAGAGCAACTGGCAACGCAGAGGTAAACCCATCTGGGCTGCTGCACTGTGGAAAGATATTGCTGCCCGGGTGCAGAATCTGGTGGTGAAGGTACGTCATGTAGATGCCCATGTACCCAAGAGTCGGGCCACTGAGGAACACCAGAACAACCAACAAGTGGATAAAGCGGCTAAGATTGAAGTGGCTCAGATGGACTTAGACTGGCAACATAAAGGTGAATTATTTTTGGCCCGGTGGGCCCATGACACTTCAGGCCATCAGGGCAGAGATGCAACATATAGATGGGCCCGTGACCGAGGGGTGGACTTAACAATGGACACTATTGCCCAGGTTATTCATGAGTGTGAAACATGTGCTGCAATTAAACAAGCCAAGCGGTTAAAGCCTCTTTGGTATGGAGGACGATGGTTGAAGTATAAATATGGGGAGGCCTGGCAGATTGACTATATCACACTGCCACCAACCCGCCAAGGCAAGCGCCATGTGCTTACCATGGTGGAAGCAACCACCGGGTGGCTGGAAACATACGCTGTGCCCCATGCCACTGCCCGGAACACCATCCTGGGCCTTGAGAAACAGATTTTGTGGCGACACGGCACCCCAGAGAGAATTGAGTCAGACAATGGGACTCATTTCCGGAATAACCTTATAGATATTTGGGCCAAAGAGCATGGCATTGAGTGGGTATATCACATCCCCTACCATGCACCAGCCTCTGGGAAAATCGAACGGTACAATGGGCTGTTAAAAACTACACTGAGAGCGATGGGTGGGGGAACTTTCAAGCATTGGGATACACATTTACCAAAGGCCACCTGGTTGGTCAACACCAGAGGATCTGCCAACAGGGCTGGCCCAGCCCAGTCAGAACTTTTACATATTGTAGAGGGGGACAGAGTTCCCGTGGTGCATATGAAGAATTTGCTGGGGAAGACAGTCTGGGTTATTCCTGCTTCAGGTAAAGGCAAACCCACTCGTGGGATTGCTTTTGCTCAGGGACCTGGATATACTTGGTGGGTAATGCGGGAAGATGGGGAAGTCCGATGTATACCTCAAGGGGATTTGATATTAGGGGAAAACAGCCAGTGAACTCAATTGTATGCTGTTGCCTGCTGTGTAATGCTTTTATAGCCCATCAACTAGATGTCTCCAGGTCACCAGCGACTGGCCCTGACTTCCCTCCAGCCATCATCCCAACAGAGAATGAACTTGGAACATCATGGACCGAATGGACTCGGCAGCATTATAGGGATTGGTCCATGCACTAAGAAAATGATTTTTTTCCTCTTGGTCTGTATGTATATGGATGTATATATGTGGGAGAGCGATGGTGTATTGAAAATGTGGGATCTGAGCACGACGTGAATGGTATGGAATAAGGGGTGGATAATGTCCTGGGTTCAGCAGTAGCAGTCATGTTTTTTCCTTTGTGTTAACTGGTGCAGTGCTGTGTTTTGACTTCTAGTTTTGAGAACAGCGTTGGTGAAGCCGATGTTTTCGGTTGTTGCTAAGTGATGTTTACCCTGACCAAGGACTTTGTGAGGCTCATGCTCTGCCAGGGAGGAGGGGAAGCTGTGAGGAAGCAGAGACGGGGCGCCTGACCCGGGCTAGCCGGGGAGGTATTCCATACCACAGCACGTCATGCCCGGGGTGGGGGGTAACTGGGAGTTGCCCGGAAGGACAGGGGCTTCCGGGTGGAACTCGTTTTCTTGGCCGGTGGTATCGTATTCTCTTCCCTTGTTATTTTCCCTTATCATTGTTTTAGCTGATAGTAGCGGTGGTGATTTGTTGCTGGACTGTTCTTGTCTCAACCCGTAGGAGTTGCACTCTCTCGATCCTCCTCCCCGTTCCTCCGGGAGCGGGGAAGGGGAGAGCCCCGGTGCAGGGAGGGGGGGGAGACGAACACGGACCTTGATTGTTGTCAGCTTGGCACCACTCACTGGGAGTGAGTGAACAAGTTACCTGACTGGGTTTAAACCACGACAGGCACTTACAAAGAAACATGCAGCTGGAGTTCCTCTTTGTTGCCTGACATGGATCAGGCATAAATTCACTGAAACCAGTGCTGAAAATGTGGGAGATGAACCAGATCCCAGGCATATTAGAAAATAGCTGTGGATATTTCAATTGTCTTACAAAAATAAGCCACATATTTTGGAATAAAAACTATCAGCCATAACTCTGCTTTAAAAGTCAACCCCTCAGCTGCCAGCACCATGGCCTGTTAGCTGCTCCATTAGCCCATATCTCCTTTCGAAAAGACGTATTTGAATGTTCATGCAATCAAGCTATCATGTTGGCTGAGCATCCTTCAGAGCTCTCTGATATACAATAATATGGCTATCACTTTGTGCCTAATGTTTCATAAAAATGCCATATATAATCCTACCTTCTCTGCTCCCTATCTTCTTTAATGAAAGGGTGCAGGAGTTTCATTTCTAAATGGTTATTCTACCAATCATACAGAAGGAAAAACAAAGACCTAGGATGTTATTGTAAAATGCTCTGTAATTGTGATGGTGGGGAGGGAAGTGAGCATCCTATTCCCTGGAGTACTCAAAAGCAGGAACATAATGAATGTATCATCAGCTACAGGAATCATCACACCTAATCTCTGCTATTATATTTATGTTCAGCATTTCTGATGTCTACCATGTATAAACATAGGAGAGATGCTGGAATTTGGAGAGTTAGTAGACACATCAAGCCCCTGACTGTGGTGACATTCCCAACTATTAATTCATGCAACAAAATATATGGACAAGTAGAAATTGATACAAACAGCTTCGTAAGTAACACACATGTGATGCTTCTTCCTCCTGTTACCTTCCTGCCCAGTGATGTTGTCCTATGTATTCTGAGAGAATTTCTCATGAGGAATTGCCTCTTGCAATTCTCAGGAACCACCTGAACTCTGGATTCTAAAAAATAGGCTTGTGGGAGATTCATTCCCCCCATCATTTCTGATCCCTCCCTTTTTACAGGCTTGGAAACGCCACAGTGTCATTTCTGCTCTAACTTGTCCTGGTTGAATATTTTAGGTACCAGACTCTGCCCATCTCTAATAAGTGGGCAGACATCTAAAAGCTGCTCACCATTTACATGGGTTCATTGACATTTTGAAAATGTGTTTCTTTTTTATCATCTCCAAATGTCTTCCCCTCCACACATCACACTCAGGATGATTTATCAGCCTTCCTGGAGGCTTCTGCCTCGTGATACCTGATGGGGAATTTTCCAGGACTTTGCAAGGATGTAGAAATTTGCACTGAGATGCTACATATAGATGTGTGTATATATATATATGTAGGTAGAGATGTATATCTATGCACAGGTCTCTGTACACTTGTGTGTGTATATCCAGCCACACTTGGCTAACAGCAGGAAGAATTAACCTAGGCTTATGAAGAAAAGCAGTGTGAAAGCAGATGAGGCAAGAAAAGCACAAGCAGAAACCTTTTCTTAAGGTTTGCAAAGAGGAACTGATTTGAAACCAGATCTTGTTTATGTACTACAGGGCACATCCTTATTTTCACATCTCTGCCAACACTTGGGTATGACTTCTTAGATCCAAGTGTGACCAAAACACTCACAGCTTTTGTGCTGAATTTCTTGTCCCAGGCTATTACACAGCTAAATCAAGGCAACACAGTGTCCCAGCAGCAGTGTGTGGCCTCCCAACAAGGAGTGCAGATCTTTTGGACATACAGGAGTTCTGACTCTTCATCAGTGGAGCTTTGGTCTGAAATACTTGCTCTTTCACCCAACAAAGAGAAAATGCAGTTGACCCTTTGAGCTAAGGATGTTACTGTCGAAAATTTAGGTTCTTATCTATCAGTGTTAGAAATCTCAAACCCAGTGACTCCCATATGTCTATCCAGATTTCTTGCCTGTTTCCCAGATGGAAATGCAGATGCTGTGCTACATTTGCAGAGCCAGACCACTAAATCCAAACCCTACATATTTCAAGTCTGTACAAACCCAAATACCACTGTAAGTATTGGTGTGCATTGTCACAACATGCATTTAGAGAAGGACTTTTGACAAGGGTATGTAAGGACAGGCCAAGGGGAATGGCTTGAACCTGCCAGAGGGGAGACTGAGATGAGCTCTTAGGCAGAAGCTCTTCCCTGGGAGGGTGCTGAGGCGCTGGCACAGGGTGCCCAGAGAAGCTGTGGCTGCCCCATCCCTGGCAGTGTTCAAGGGCAGGTTGGACACAGGGGCTTGGAGCAAGCTGCTCCTGTGGAAGGGGTCCCTGCCCGTGGCAGGGGTTGGGGCTGGATGAGCTTTAAGGTCCCTTCCAGCACAAACAAGTCGGGGGTTCTATGTGCACCTGCCTGTTTATTCAGACTGGTTGAGAGCAAGAGCTCTGCCTGGGCTATTAGCTCTCTGAAAAGCAGGACAAGCATCTACAACAGCAGAAAGGATGTCAACAACATGTACAAAGTGTGATTTGTGAGCAGTGGGCAAAATGTGGCACAAGAGGCCAAGAGAGTGAATTTCTAGTACAGTATTTAGCTTTCTCTTCAAAAAAGGGGGCAGCTTGAACAATTTTCTTATGCTGTTGGTGTGACATGAACAGGCAGAGTATGATGGTGCAGCTTTTCTCTCTCCAGGCTTTGAATTACAGCAGTAATCCACCGCATCACCACTCATTGCTATGAACGCTACTTACTTTCTTTAACCTTAATAGGATTTTCAAAGACTTGAAGCTGTCTGGCAGTCTTCTCCTTGAATCCTTTCGGAGATAATCAGGCTGATGTGCTAATCACATTTGTGCTGTTTATAAAAATAGTGGGATGAGGTCTGCAAAGTGCTGAGCAGCACTGCTCACCTGCAGCTTGTTCACAAACAAAGCAGGAAGAAAAGAGGTGGTGGAGAGCAGAGCACATGGGGAGATGTCCAGATGCTTTGCATTCAAGCCAGGACATAAGCCTAACCTGGATTATCCAGCAGATAGAAGTTCCTTTGCTGTGGTAGCGGGTGAACAGGGGAGAACAGTTGTCTCAGCTAGATCACATCTGAGGATAAACACTGCACGCTGATCCTTCCTCAGCCCTGTGAGCAGTCTCTGATCTATGGGATTTATGCTACACATGATTAGGTGTGAAACGGGGAGGAAGTTTATTGCAGAACATTTGGCATGGGCTCAGGGAGTAAATTGATAAAGACGACATGTACATTGTCAAGTTAGGTGTTGTTAATTTATAGAAACCCTGAGAGCCATTACTCAGTTCCACCTGCACAGTTTTCCCTGCCATATCTTCCAGTATTTATGGGAATAAATAAAAAGGAAGAGCTGGTTGAAGATGAAGAAGCCACTGGCACAGACATGCACACACTTGTACAAAATAGTCAAGTTTCAAGGTCTGACTATCTTTCTTTAAAGAGATTTCTTACACCAAACTCTAACCAAGGTAGAGATGTGCAAAGTGATTTCATTCTCCAGCTTTTTTTTTATTCCGAGGTTCTCTTGGGTGTCACAAATCCCATAATTGGATGTAAAAGTGGAAGGAAAGAGGCAATACACTTATAATTTCCTAGAACCATTACAGCACTGCACATCCTAAAATGACCACTCTTGATCTCAGAGGATACCTCCTCACAGGTGGGTTAAGTCTATTATTCTGACTCCCAGGTGCATTTTAAACTTTAGGAGAATAAAGAGGCTGCAGATCCCTTTCTGCTGTCCTAGTTTGGAGTGGCACAAAAGAAAAGGCTCTCACTCTCTGATGTGTTGCAGTGTCCTGCAGCATCCTTTGCTTGTGCTCTGGGTCACCCCAGCCTCTATGGTGCAGTATCTTGGGGTGTTGTCTGGTGAGCTGGAGATGAGGGCTCCGCACAGGGAAGGGAGGATGTCGGGACCAGTACAGCATGTCTCAGCTGCCCTGAGCCTCACTGCAGCAGGGGCTCAAGTCAAAGAAGCTTCAGACACATTAGTTGCCCTTGGTGAGAAGACACTGTCCATGTTAGCTTCGGATGTCGCTGGTAATAAGTACGATTATTCTCTGGCTTGCGTGTCTCTTCCCATTAATCATGGCATAGCGCAGCCTGACACCCTGAACATGTTCTCTTTCTGCTTTCCGTCGTGCAGCCTGCTGCATAAATGGCAATTCAAATGTTTCCTTGATAATTTTGTCACACCAAATCTGATCAAATTTATTCAATGTCATGCACATGCAAACACACACACTCAAAGACATTTGCCCTGAGGCATTCGAGCCAATCTCTGCTCTCTTAGTTGAGGAGACCCAGCAGGAAGTTGTCCAGAGTGCTTGTGCATTAAGTGACCTGTTTTAATCAGTTTTATGGGCTGGCTGAGCTTTGTGGCACAAAAGGAAGACATGGCCTTGAAAAATAGCTGTGTCTAGTCATGCACAGAGAATAGATTTGAAGCAGCCTTAGCCATAATGACTTTGCGACTCTGTGCCTTGATTTGATAAAACTTCCCTATAGGTTTATTTACTGAAGGCTTAATTAATCTGTTTGCCATGTTCTTTCAGATGGGGTGTGCACAGATAGTGTCAAGACAAGAGTAAGAACAGTCACTTCTTAGTGAAAGGGCATCAGCAGCCATCGCTCAAACTTGAGCTTCCCAATTCCAGCTCTAACACATGGATTCCCTGAGCAAACGTGGCAAGTCCTGGGCGGCATCAGTTCACAGACTGAGCGGTGCTGGAGCTGTTGATGTGATGCTTTCCTCTAATTCCTTCCCTTTTCAATGGAGAGATCTCTCAAAGGCGTTTTTGAGCACAGAGCTGTTCCAGACCTTGGGAGATGAAAGCCAGTGTGAGCCAGGTTCTGGGAAGGATCTATCAGAGTTTGAGCTCCACTGTCAGCTTCTCCTCCTGACATCAAAGCCATTCTATTCTCATTTGCTATGGCCTCCATATTTCAAAGGGTGACTAATTCCACATTCTCTAGTCTCTTGAGACCTGTAGTTTGCTTCTAGTCCTTTGATGGTTTGGTTTCACCTGTGCTGCTAGAGAAACAGGTAAAAGCCCTTTGTGCCTGGAGGCTGCTGGCAATGCCCACCTTCATTCAGCCACTGGCTCACACCTGGAAAGCTGTAAAGTAACATCAGAAGGAATCAAATATCATTCAGGTAAGCAAGAAAAACAGTTTGGCTTCCTAAGATATGGGGAACAAAATCCAACTCTTTTTGATGTGCAGAAACAAAAGGAGGACAAAAAGCATTTCCTGCTCAGAAGTGATGGGTTTTCTTCTTTTTTGACAGCAGATTTCAGTTTGACATTTCCCTGCAATGTGAGCCCAAGCTCCAGGACTCTTAAAGCCAAGCAGCTGGAGTTGACACGGGTTTAGCTGAGACCTCACCCTATGCTGCTTTATTCAATCTAGCATGGCAGCAGCAGAGCTGGAGATAAGCATTGCCCTCCACGCTAGAGCCAGTGCACGAGCAAACCAGAGCATTAACAGCTGCTCAGTGTATTGTATCTTTATTTCCAAAGCATTTTATGTAAAAAATTAAACATCAGCAGCTGTTTCTGGGTGAATATGGAGCAATTCGTCATTTGCCGTAATAGCCCTGAAGGACTAGTAAAACGTTTATCTGCTCCGCTCGGTGACATTGCCAGGCTGACACAGATCTGAGCAAGGCAGGGAAGGGAGCATTATAATCAGGAGCTTATTGATTGCCTTAAAAAATTAAATAAGCAGGGTTAATGCTGCAGAAATGTGTCCTTCTTGTTAGCCATTAGATGAGGCTGGCACAGTTTGGCACTCATGGTTATGTAGGAGCCTTGGGCTGCACCAAAGCAGGAGACAGCAGAAGGCTGCAGAGAACATCACTCTAGGAGCAAATCCCAGGATTCCAGGAGCTGTGGGGATGGGTGGACAGCAGGCTTTGGTGGTTGGGCAGGGATGGCATCCCACAGTGCCCCGAAGGAATGCGAGACTTTGCCTGTGGGGCCCTGGGGAAGTGGGGTGCACCTTCCCCTTTGCTCCTGCCTTTAGCCTTAGGTGTGGATGACTCTATGATCTGACCTGGGCAGGGACGCCAGTAAAGCTGCGTATTGACACCTCAGCCTGCCTCTACAGGAGCTACATGCAGGAAAACATTTGAAGTAAGTTCACAAGCCTTCGGGTTCCCTAAGGAGAGGAAGCTCATTTGTGGCTCTCAGAGCTGTTTCCTGACTGTGGGCTGACCCTGAGCAGCACTGTCTTGGTGGCATGCTGGGCCCGTTTTGAGTTTGCCTTGTGTCCATGGGGCTGAGGAACATTTTAGTCTCCAGCAGCTCCTGAGTCTGTTTAAACTCATATGGAACAAATCTTGCTTTCCTCTCATTGCTGACGTGTTGATAAATGCTCACGTGCCTGCTCTTGTCTCTTTGTCTTGCTCTGTCTTCTTTATGCCATCCATGGGAAATGATGTCCCTTCTTTCCTTTCCTTTCCTTCCTGCCTTGAGTTCAGAGAATGATGACTCTTTCAGCACGGAAAGTAGCTCCTGGCTCCTTGATAAAGACCTGGATTAAATAAATCCCTCACGCCATTGTTAGTGATGTGACCCCAAGGAGATCTCATTGAGACTTCACTCAGCTGCTCCCCAAATGATGTGCAGTTGTGTTCTTGGAGGGTCAAAGTGGCAGTTTAGTTCAAAGTTTTAGTTCTGTTATACCTGAATTCCTCCCCATCCACTATTTTAAGCACTGGCAAACTGGTAGTTGTGTCAGATCCTGGTAAACCTGTGTAGTAACAGACATTCAGACAATGTAAGCCATTATATGCCACTCAAGTCAAAACTAGGAGCTGGCAATGTGTTGCATAAACCTTCTTTTGGGAGGCTAATTGTGCATAATCCTTTCTGGAGCACAGGCCTCCCCGTTTCCCATTTTTCCTGCTGGTAAATGGTACCCATTTTACCCCTTGCCAGGGCTGAGCCGCTGTTCTTGCAGGCAGTGAGAGGACAAGGTCCAAGGATGATGCTCAGAGCCTCAGAGCCCAGCAGAGCTGGGGAGCGAGAGCTCCCTGTGGAGCTCTCAATGTGGAATATATATTTCTGCAGTCACTGGGGTCCTCTGAATGGTGTGAAGTCCCCTGGGCTGCCTCAGCAGGTCCTTCAAGTGGGCTTTGGTTTGATCTGGTCAGCTGGCACACACTAGTGGCAGAGCTTAGATGAGCACAGGCTGTGTGGGTCCAAGGTTTACAGCCAAGCAAGGGAATGAGAATGAAAAGCCCTGTCTGAAGCCTTCTGGACTCCTGCCTGGCAGTTGGTGGTTTGGGGAGCTTGGGGTCAGATCAGGTCAGACTCTGACAGCGGTGGCATGGGAATTAATGACAAAATGGGGTTGTAGCAACATCAAAAGATTGCTGCATCAAAGTGTAGTAATTGCCAGAACAGGCGAGATTTGACATATCTGATAACTCCTTTATGGGATTACCAGCTATCTGAAGGGAAAAAACGTCAGAATTAACAAAGTCACGTGAAGAAAGTTAGGAAAAGGGACAGAAAAGTTTGGATGGGGCTTGGAGCAGCTTGATCTAGGGGAAGGTGTCCCTGTCTGTGGCAGGGGGTGGAACTGGATGAGCTTTAAGTTCCCTCCCAACCCAAACTGGTCTGGGATTCTATGAAACAGCAGCATGGCATTTTGGATCTTGTTCTCAGAAGCAGAGCATCAGTGAGACAAAGGCAGCATTGAAACTGTAATCGAGACATTAGCAGTGCTTCCCAACTTGCAGAAGTTATGGGGTTTGTACGTGTCTGATGGAAGGATTGTCCACTTACTACCTGTTTTTCCATGAGATGATCCTGACATCAAAGCTGATGTCATCCCAACCCATCTGAGTGTTGATCTGAGGAGGTGGATGCTGTTTCATGGTTGGACGACGACCACACTTCCTGGGTGCAGTTGCAGCACAGGAGATGACACAGACTTCTCTAAGGAATAAATCCTCTGAAGGAAGCAGCAGACACTTGGTTCACCAAGGCAAAGTGTTCAATCCATTTATCAAAGAACATGCAGTTCTCATTTCAAGGCAGGTGAGGCCTTGATGATAACTTTCAAGTGCAGAAACTTAACCTACATCCAGAACATTTTTAATTAACTCTGCAGCTACCAAAGGCAAAAATCAGCAAATGACTTAGGAACTTGGTGTCAGTTCTTGGATGACACCAGGCTCTAGGGCTTTCTCCTGCTGGTGTTCTTCTTTCACTCCTCTTGACCGCTCCATCAAGCTGTTCCGTGCAGGGTATCAGACATGAAACTGTTGTCAGTCTGATTTTGCCCGGCACGAATCTATTTTGCTCTCAAGTTAAGGGGGAAAACACATGGTGAAAATGGCAATAAGTGTTACTTCATTATTGTTACAGCTGCTTCAGCTGCAACTGCAAGTGCTAAACTCTAACTGTTGTGACTGAGGGGGATGTCAGTGAGCACCTAATTGTCAAATTTACAGAAACAAGGGGAGGGGAATAAAAGGAGGACAGGGAAGTATTAAATGGTCTCATCCTCCTGAGCCTTAATGGAAATGAATCGAGGCTGCCGGACAGCTCAGGAAGGCAATTACAGGGCAATAATCTGTGATTTTTAGTGAAGCGGTGATGTGGGGCATGCTGAACATGATGGATCTGGCTGCTATTGCCAGTTAATAATAACACACTTTGAGAAAAGGTGGTTCTACACATGTTTGTGCTTTAGTGACTGCTCGTGTCGTAGAGGAGTCAGATGAATTCATTTGATTTCCTGCTCTAGGAATTGCCTTGAATCCAGTGGCTGCAGTGCCTTGTATCAGTGCGAGTTTCCCCTCGAGGCAAAGGTCCTGGAAGGCAGTATTTGCTTTTGTGAAGATCTTGGCCTTCTTTCCAACAGTCTAGCTGCTGGAAAATTGTGGCTTAGGGAGCAGTTGCTCTCATTGAGAGTTGGTATGCCCCTGGTTGATAGGCATCCTTGGCTGAAGTCCCTCCTATAGGGGAAAAGTAGTTGTTAATAATAAAAAGTCTGAGTGCCTGGAAATATGCACTTACTAATAGAGCCCAACAGGGACAGAATTCCTTTCCTCTTAAACCTTATGTCCTCGTTTCTGCTGCAGGGCTCTGGAGACAGCGGAACAAGCTGTCACAAAAGAGGCTCCTAAAACTGTCCTGAACTATTTACTGAGGTTAGAAAAGTTAGTTTAGGTTTTCCTGTGCTTGGTCTCACTGGAAAGCAGAAACACCCAGCACCTGTAAGAAGGGCTGATTAAAGGAGGATGACGGGGGTGTGCAGGACCCACATCAAAGGACCAGCCTTACTGTTATGAGGCTGACCCAGGGGCTGGTTCTCCATGGCACCATCCTTTACCTCTGCCTGCCAATAGAACCAGCTATGAACTTGGCTATAAATGACCAGAGGAGGCCATGGAGACACTGAGAGGGCTGGAGCAGCTCTGCTCTGGAGCCAGGCTGAGAGAGCTGGGCTGGGGCAGCCTGGACAAGAGAAGGCTCCTGAAGGGGAGACCTGAGAGCAGCTCCAGTGCCTGAAGGGGCTGCAGGAAAGCTGGAGAGGGGCTTGGGACAAGGGATGTAGGGACAGGCCAAGGGGAATGGCTTGAACCTGCCAGAGGGGAGACTGAGATGAGCTCTTAGGCAGAAGCTCTTCCCTGTGAGGGTGCTGAGGCGCTGGCACAGGGTGCCCAGAGAAGCTGTGGCTGCCCCATCCCTGGCAGTGCTCAAGGGCAGGTTGGACACAGGGGCTTGGAGCAAGCTGCTCTAGTGGAAGGTGTCCCTGCCCGTGGCAGGGGTTGGAGCTGGAGGAACTTTAAGATCCCTTCCAACACAAACCAGGCTGGGATTCAATGACCATGGGGTGCAAGGGTGCACTGAGGAAAATGCTGTGAGTGCAATGAGTGTATGAGCAGCTCCTGCTGGCAAACCCCAACTCTCTCTACTTGTCTGCCTTCTTCCACTGAAGGTCCTAAATCCAGTCAGATGTATTTTTGAATACCTTATCAAGCCTTATGCTTTGTCAAACTACCCAGTGCAACCATGAGGCATCACTAATTTGTTCTGCGTTTGTGGGCTTTGCCAACCTGATTGAGACTCCAAAATCCTCAGGCTGCTTTCCAGGCCAAATACATTAGAATAAGCTCAGAGAAATGTAATAAGAACACATGTATCCGAAATGAATGGAATCAAATTCCAATCTCTTGAGGTGTGCCTTTTGCTAATTACTTGTTAATAAGTCAGTCTGATGCAGGCTGACCAAGAAACACTTTTCCCAAGGTTTGTGTTTCTATCTCATATGGATTACTGGTTTCCCTACAAAAGAGACTTCTTCACCTGTAAATACCTTGAAGTTGGGTGGTAAGGAAAGAAAGAATCAACACATGATGCCATGGGAGCATTTCCAGAAGATGCATTGCAGAAGAGTAGACAAAAATCATGCTTTTATTATTCAGAGGTTTATTTATGAGTAACATTTCATAAATTCTTCATTTCCTTCCAGATCTGGGGCCTGCTTTATTATATCCCAGAAATGGAATGTGAAAATATATCCTTTCCTGGTTTTCTGTAACGGTGCATGTGAAGTTAGTTTAGTGCTGGTGAAATCTCGCAACCAATCATGCCTAGATTCAGGCCCTCTATTTATCTCCCTGTTACACTGAAAGCTTTTGCTGTCTGCAGTGTCAGTAGGTCCTGATTCCAGCCTGATGGTGGATCAACAAGGAGAAGGTCTGTCAGCAGTTTATCCAGTCAATAGTCCTCATGCTCCCACCAAAGGTATCACACATTACTGGCAAGACCTTACAAAATATCCATGCACACTGGGAATAGCATCATTTGCTAGTTGGATCTTCACTGGTCTATAAACAGCTCAGATCTATATTTACAGAGTAATATATCGATTGGTTTAAGTAGGACTCCTCTAGACTTTGATTCCCTCAAGGATGATTAAGAGTGTTTATAAAGGGAGAAAAAAGTAGCATAAGCATGAGGAATGGAAGGCTGTTTACAGGGACTAAATATGAAAACCAAACTGAAAGTTAGAAGGATGAAATTCATGCACAAAATAGGCTTCAACTCACTGTGTTCCTTTGGTGGGGATGAAGGAAGTAGAGGTGTGGTTATGAGGCTGCCATTCCTTTTCTTTCTCGGCATTTCAGAGTGCAACTTTGCAACCTCTTTGTTTCAATATTGCAGCCTTTCAAAGTTGCCTTCATTGTAAAGATTTTTTGAAGTAAAATAACCAGTGAGTAAAATGGAGCCAGCTTTCTCAAGGAATACTAGATACTGGCTGGCAAAAAAAAAGACTTTGCATTTTTATTTCATCACCCACAACTGCATGGATAGTCCACACAGATTCTACATAACTCTCCTTGTTTTCTCCTGTGTTTACAGCAAACTGTGAGGTCTGCTGTCCACCCAGCTCTAACAAGAAATTGCATTTGAAAATGGCATTTATTTGGTTCTTTAATACCTATATTTTTCTTTTGTGTTGCAAGTGTTAAGGTTAAAAAATTCATCTCTCACATGGATATTCCTGTTTCTGTGGAGGTTAGATTCACATTCAAAAGAAATGGAAAAGGAGTGGATTTCTAAGACACTGATGGAGAAGGATGTCCCAAGAAGGCAGCACAAGCCCCAGAGTGGGAGAAGAGCCCCTGTCCATGTTGTTGTTGATACAGAAGAGCCTATTCAGAAATGAAACATCAAAAAGGGAGCTGAAAGCAGGTGAGGATGTGAAATGGAAAGGAAAAGCTGGCTGCACAGTGAGGTGTCCTGGGAATAAACCACCCCAGCTCTGTGTTCAGACAAGTAAAAATCAGACATCCCTGGAAGTATGACTCCCCCCTACAGCCACAAGGCACCAGAAGTGATGGGGAGGGAAACCTGCTGGAAGGTAATTCCCAGCCAAATGCAAGCAGCTCAGATAAAGCCTGACGAGGGATTGATGAGGGATGCTCAAGCAAGAAGGATGGGGGGGGAGCACTGTGAAAAAGATGACAATTGCATCAGCTCGGATTCCCATCTCAATTCCTTTAGATTTGCCTTTCCATTTCCAATCAGCCCCTTGATCCACAGGCTCTGTCATCAACACCTGCTTCCCTGGAGCATCTGAAAACCTGGAGCCTTTCCCAGAGCCAGGAATCCATTTTACATTGTTTGCAGTCTGCATTTCAGCGTCATTACTCAGTGGTACAAGAGTGCATGCGTATGTGTGGAGGGGGGAATAATTGTGCCATTAATGATTGCTATTTTGATTACAGGATGCAATTGTCACTGCGGTTGGAAGCCAATCAATGCGTTGTGAGTGGGAGCCCGCTGCTACTTTCCAATGGTCCTTGATTAAAAAGGAAGCTCTTGGCTATCTTCAAGCAGCAGGAGAGGAAACAGCATGGATGAAGGTGAACCAAGTGCCAGACTCTCACTCCCGATGGATCACAGCTCATTTTCACCTGTAGTTTAGGCATGTAATCTGCTTTTTTCTCGACTCCAAGGCCTTCTTCTCCCTTTGCTCCCGAACAGACAGTACCTAGAGCAGCCTCTGCTTTTTGGTGACAAAAGCCGAGTGCTGCAGTCTCTGTTCTGGTGTATTTTCCTGCAAATTAAATATGTGGTATGCCTTCACAGTCTATCTGCAGTTAATAGATATGACTGCTTGCCTTTCAACACAGCCTTTCTCAATGCAATTGCAGATAACTGTGTAACCGGAATCAGTTCCAGTAGCTGGAACTGGAATTGTGCTAACTCAAAACAAGCACAACATACAGGTATGCTATTTTAGTACTGCAATGGGGCATTTTAATTGCAGTCGTGGCTGAAGGTAGAAATATCCAGTGTTTCTCCCAGATTTTCTGTGGATTTTCAGATGGTGGGAATTTCCTGGCACTGGGTGATATCAAATCTGTTCCTAAGAGGAAATTAAAAAAGAATGGAGGTTGTTCTCCTTGGTTTGTTTTTTTTTTTTTGCTAAAAAACGTAGGAGAAAAGTGAGTAAACCCATCTAAACTTTACTATTTTATCTGACGTAAGTCACTTCACCAGCAATTTGTCAGTGCTGTGGGGATGGGAAGGATTAGGGAGAAATTTGCACTAAAATGGTCACAACGTTTTGAACTGTGTCTCTAAGTCCTATAAATTTTGAAATAAGGCACCTAAAATGTCACCTCAGCTTTAGATGTACTGAATGGTCACAGTCCTTGGTCCAGCAAAGCAGCGTGTGTTGCTTAAGAGCACCTGAAATCAGTGTGGTTTACTAATTGAGCCTAGGTATTTCTGGTACTTTTGTGGGTTTATAGACCATAGCTTTGGTCTGTCTCAAGATACGGGAGATTCATAAGAGAAAAGGAGAGTCAGAGGTTCATCCCTGGGTTTCACTCTGCACAAACCATCAGCTGATGGATGCTGACAGGTTTCTGTGAACACTGTGATGTGAGGCTTGCAATCCACATGGACACTAGTTAGGCTTATGGGGATGCAGGGATGAAGCTTAAAACTTTACTTAGCACTTTCCCCTCTAAGTAGATAGATGGGATGCAATACAGTGTTGTGGTTTATTGCAGAAAATGCTATGATTTTTAATGTGCATTTGTAGATCAACATTGATATCTTGTGTGTAATAATTCCTGGCAGAGGTATGGCTCTTGCTCCAACCCACCATAAGAATGTCAATTCCGTGGTGGAAAACACATGGCCTCTGGTATCTGGAGTGTTCCTGCTTGGCTGGAGAGCTACTTGATTTTGTGGTTTGCCACGGCTAAATGGAAGTGGAAATACGTTTGGAATGTAAAGGTATATGTTCCTGCTCAAGTAGTGTTAGCCATTACTATGGAATTGAATCTGCTGTGTAAAAGGGGCTGTATCACCACATAGCCTTGAACCATGATGTGTTTATTACATCATATTAAACACTGGTAAAAAATACAGGACAGAAACAAACCTAAACATTCAGGCAAACTGCAGGCATCAGTAGCCTGTGCTTTCAGAAAGCTTCACATAGCAGCAAAGGAGACGAAAACTCTATTCCACTCTTTTCCCCTTAGAAGCCCTGCTCATGCATCCATCTTTTCAGCTTGTTAAATATGGGCTAAAGCTAAAAGGTAAACATTCAGATGCAATTGTCATAGCACAAATGATACAGCCCCCCCAGCTTACAAGCTCTTTTGATATCAGAAATAATTACACTTCTCCAGTACCAGGTCTCAGGCTGTTTTCTATACCCTTTCATTACCCAAACAATGTGACAAGGCAACCCACACACTCCTAAATGATGGAAAAAGCCTCTTTTGGGATGGAGCTGTAAGCTAGCACACAGAAAGATGGTATCTTTGTTCATTAATAATGTACAAGTGACAACTATCAGGGGAGTGGTTTTCAGCAGATATCAGAAATAGACAGAAGCTTTGAAGAAAGGGTCTGAGTTTGATCAGTTCAGCAGTGCTGTGGGGTGGCGGGGAGGAGGGTGTCATATAGCTGTAGGCAGACTGAGTGCAAGGACTAACCCAGGCTCAGAGAGTGGCAAACAGTTCTTGCCTTTTGTATGTGAGCAGCTGATCTGGATCTGCAATTAATGGCTGGGAAAGACAGCATAGCATTGCTTCCCTGACAGTTATCTGCCATGGATAATCGTTTCTGGGAACAGAAGCCTAAATATAAAATGCTGTGGAAAAGAGCCCCTTTGACTTCAGTGGTCTTCGAACGGGGGCAAGAACAGGATGTTTTCTGGATGCCCTTCACAGCCAAGAACCTTCCAAAAACCTCCTAATCCTCTTACAGTATCAGGAGAGGAAGAGCTGGAACTGAGAGGGGGCAGCTTTGAGGCTTATGGTCGCACTGCATCACCTCTCGTTTTCATCTTGTTTTTTACCCTCCACGTCTCTCTGTTGATAACCACCCCTGGTTTCCCACACTAAGTTTGACTCTACCACAGTCTAGTCCTTTCAGCTAAGAACAACCAGTTAGCTTGCACTGATGGCTCTATATCAGATGAGTGAAACTTGTTTCTATTGACAGATAGTCTTTTATTAAACTAGACAATTTTCATATGGTGTTACATTACTGCAAATAGCTAATGCTATTCTGGTATAAAGCAAGGTATAATGAAGGTCTAATGGATTCAGTGTAAGGTATAAATAGCTACAAAATCCAGAATTAAGGTAGGCCTCCTGCCCTTATCCAGAATGAGCTGTGGTTCAACTCCCCTCCAGGCAGATTCAGGCGGTGGTTGTGCTAAGAAAATGGAAGAATTGTGCAGTGCTAGATCAAAGAGCCATGTAACTCCATGTCTTGTTCTGACAGTAGCCAACAGCAGGTTATCTAGGGTGGCATCTGCAAGGAAAAAGTTAATTTTAAACTGATGATTGTCCCAGTTTCTGGAGTTCAGTGTTTTCTGGGCTTGATAATATGCAAGATGTGTAATAACTGTGTGCAACAGCAACAACAACAACTTAACTCAATGGATCTTTCCAATCTGTTCATGGTTTCTGCCACTGAAATATCCTGTGAAAATGATCTCAAAATAATTCTTCATTTTGTGCTAAAGAGGTATATTTTTATCTGTTTCAGCCCTCTTCCCGACACTTTTCATTAGGTGCTTCCCTGTTTTCATATTATAATAAGCCAAATAATCACTTCTTGTTCACCTTCTCCACATGACTGATAATTTCATAGCTTTATCTCATCTTTTACCCTTCTTCATCAACTATTGTGGAATAATCACCTTCTATTTAAAGTAGTTCAAACTCCTATAATCTATCCAATCATAAATTCCCTCCCACTGAATTTCTTCTATCACATCATGGGAGCTTTTTACACTTCCTTGAAATAAACTTCAAGTTTGATTATTGCAAATAATTTTCTGTCCTCGGCAATTTGTTGTATCAGTTTTCATTGCCTCTTCGGGGTTATGTAGAACTGTCGAACGAAACAAGTTCTAGCAGACATTATTTGCTGGAAACGAGTAAAATCCATTCTTACCTTTTGTTTCTTATTTTAAAACCAATTGTTAACCCACAAAATGAGTAGCTCTTTTATCCCATGGTGGTCTCATTTCTTCAGGAATCCCAGTGAGGAAATGTAATGAAAGTCTTTTGGAAATCCAGCTATGCTACGTTGATTGATCCTTTATAACTGCAAGCTCATAAACACCTCAAAGTACTCCAGATTTCTGATCAAAATTTGACTTAACAAAAGCAGTGTTGACTCATTCATTCTATTAATTCACATACTTACTCACTGTTTTCTGTATTATACTTCTACAAATTGTCCAGTACACACAATTATTTCCCTAATAAAAATAGGAATGGAAGAGGTTAGTCACCATCCTTTAAATTTAAAGATGAGTGATTTCTTCAGGAAAGCACATCTTGATTTAATATAGTTTTGTGTTTTGTACCTGCCATTCCTGACTTCCAAGGAGCAGGAAAGAGAAGGAGCAGCCAGGACCCACACACAGAAATAAAGACATTGATGCAGTTACTTATGATGGCATCATAAGTATCATGGAGGTAAAAGTAAGGGAAAAGGAATTTAAAAAGGGGAGATGATATTTTGCAGTCAACTGAATAGGACCTGCATGGGCTGAGGTCCTTTAGGACATTTCCTGTGCAGTGCTCCAGCAGAGATGATGGTAGAAAATCAAAGTTCCTCTGATGTGAAAAATGCTCGTTTAACTTTTAGTTTTCCTTTAACATTTAACTTTTCTGTTACGGTAGATTCATTTCTTGGGTTTAGTTTGCCACCTGCAGACAAAGTGTAAATGACAGAGCTGTAGCACTTCACCATATGTGATGGATATTTATAGGTGACACATGTTGTGCAAGGAGAGCAGTTATAGAACTTGAACTTTATTTTTAACTTTTTACTCAGAAATCAAACCTAACCATAACTGCTTAGGGCTGTAGTTCCTTAACCGCCATTGAGTATACCTGTAATGCTCTAAGAGGGCTGGAGGAAGCTTGCCTTGGTTGGCAAATTTGATTTTATAGTTATCCATGGCTGTAGCACTAAGTAGTCCTGGGTAGAAGGTGTCCAAGCGTTTAGTCCTATTACAGGAGAGAAAGGACAGAAGCAACAACTCTGGCAGCCCATATAGACTTTAACCCCAAAGTGGTATCTGCTACAACATGGGTGTTGCAAGAGCAATAAATCACAAGCTCAGGCTGGTCGTCTGAGGCAGATTCCTGTCCTGCTCTTATTAAAGTCAGTGACCATTCTGTGCCCTGGCTTTTTGTCATTGATGCAGAAAACGGACTTTCTCAGCCTTCAGAGACAATCTGGTATCCGCACTGCGGGGTGGACTTTAAGAGCTATGTTTTACTTGGCCTGGCTGATATCTGTCCTTACAAAGGAGGGCTGTGCAGTGTTGGCAGTGGGTTACAGCAGTTGGCAATGCTGTTACTGCACCTCTTGCAACAGATCCTTCCAGGAAAAAAAGGTAACGTTGGGTGTTCCGAGCTCCCAAGAATGATGCTGGTCACAGAAAACCAAGGAAAACTGACTGCTACATGGTTTAGAAATGTGGTGTAGGGGCCTGCAAATGCAAAAGCATAGTCAGGTGCCAGAACTCTTTGCTACTGGCAATTTTGCCATGTTCATGGCTGTTTTAGTGCCACATGATAGTATAAGGGTGCCAAAAGCCTATTTGCAAGTCCAGAAGTGGAAAAATCTTGAATTTTGATTGCTCGTGACATCAGAGGATTCACATGGATGCAAACCATCATCTGGGTTTTTAGTTTCAAACGTGATGAGAGCAAAAAAAAGAACAAATTCTACTTGTTTCCCACTAAAGCATTGCAAAATAGCAACTTCCATGTGCTGCAAGAGGATCCTGTAGCAAGGAGCTCCACAGACAGATTATGCATGACCTGAGTATTAAAGATCTGAGTGGGTTACCCAGACTGGAGAACCCAAAGTTATCTTTTCTCCTGAGGAACAGGTACTTAGATTAGGAAGACAAGGCAGGAAGTTCATAGCAATACCAAAGTCAACCAACCTGCAAAATCCAAATACCCCATCTGTAGAGAGATGTTTATTTTTCTAACTCGACTATTAATGTTCTATGACAATTAAACCCAAGGAAGTGGTTACACTTGGAGCACAACTGTGAAATTGTAACGTGACTAAAGGTACTGGGAGTTTGTCATTGAGCAGTTGTAGTATTTCTCCTTGTCCTATATGAACATGTTTTGACTGCATAAAGAGTGAGTTTGGACACCATTGTGATGGGAGAGCTTATAAAGCAGGCAGGGGATGAGGGGGAGAAAGAAAAAAGAAACATACTTGTTTATAGGTGGTGTCAGGAAAAGAAATAATCTCTGCAACAGCATCTGGGTCTCCAGGGCTATGAAGGTGGCACTTTCCACCTGCACAAAATTTACTGGGAACATAAAATCCAACAAGGAGGAATGTATCATTTGTGCTGATAGTCTGCTATCGAGATTCTGCTGGAGAGTATTACTTCCCATGAGTCTGTTCCTCCCAGTGCAGGATGGACTCTACTATTTCCATCCAGAAAGACTGGTTAATTGATCAGGGTCCTTTATCACGCTGTTGGCTTAACCTCTTATCTTCCCATTTGACCATAAGGAATTGGTCTCTTTCCCAGGGTGGAATGAATCAGGATCTACACAGATGTGAAGAGCAGATTTGTTCACAGACATTGTGGTAAGTGAACAACAACCACTCTCTAACACGTTGTACAAGGCAATTCATTCATCTGAGCAATGGGTGGAAGAATACAGAAGCCTGAGTCTTGGCCAGGACTACCAAATTCATTTCAGCTCCTGTATAGAAGTACCTGATTTTTAGCTATCTAAAAGTGTAATAGTTTATCATAAGGAAAGCTTCTGGATGTATTAAGACTTTCACAGCTCTTCTTTAGACTTCTTTTCTATTACACCAGTGGTCTCATTTTTCCTGGGTGGCAGGAAATGGTTGTAACACTGACCCACAATTGTCCTGTCCCAGCCTGAACACAAATGAGCTGTGCTGTACTGCCCTGGGCCTCCCAGCAAAGAGGTGACATCCAGCTGTGCTTTCAAATTCATTCTTCCTTCCTTGTGTTTGAAGGCAAAAGCAAAACAAGGGTTGGAAGAGAAAAGTAGAAGGCTACCAGAAAATGTTACATTAACACAGAAAAGAGAAAAAAATCTCAGTTCTGGGGAATACATATGTTGCTGAATTGATCTCATTTTGCACTAAGAGGCTCCGGCAGAGTTACTAGCAATAGGAAAACTCCCTTTCCCACATAGTCCCATTGCAATTGCAACACTGCTTGCTCTCTGCTATAAGTCATATCATTCACTACTTGGCAGTTCATTATGTCATTCCCAAATCTCTACACAGAGAACAATATTGATCATTTCAGAACACTTATGGGATGGATATATTCCTGACAAACCACATCTATTAAACAGATTTGGTCACTTTGCCTTGCACTGTGCCACATCCTTTCACCTGAGACTGCTTCTGAAAGCCTTGCACCCCTGTAGCTTTTAGACATCAATCACTGTCCCTACAGGCCCTTGTCCAAAGCCCCTCTCCAGGTTTCAAGCAGTTTTATTCTTTCAAGAAACATGTCCAAATGCCAGGATTAGGTTCTTGGGAAGCAACATGGCCCTAATGACTCTGGTATGGCTTGAGAGTGCAGCAGAAAGCAAGGAGTCTTTACTGCATCAGACTGTGCCATAGGAGTAACAACAGTAGGGCAGAGATGACAGGCTAACAGTAGGGCAGACTGTGCCATAGGAGTAACAACAGTAGGGCAGGCTTGCTGCAGAGATGACACAGAATCCGGTGGAGATGGCAGAAAGACACAATCAGAGGTGTTTAAGATACTTCTTAATGCTTACCAAATAGCAATTGTGTATTTTTCCTATGCAGAGGCTGCTATGGGTGGACCTAAGGATTGTTGAAGCTCTGGCATTATCTTGAAGACAAATATATCTCTATATACATACATTGAAGTAAAATCTTATTCCCTATCTAGTTATTTTTCACAGTGTATTGTAGAAAAAAAAATAAGAATGTGGTTGAGAAAATAAAGAAATAAGAACGTGGCTTGGAACAGTTTTTAATTAAAAAATTGGTGATTGCCGTTATCTGCCCCCATCCACCCCACTAGCGAAGGACTCAGACAGAAACTGACTGTCAGAGCAATTGATTTTATTTTTTCACCTCAGGACAACATTTTCTATTCATTTCTCTCTCCACTATTTGTGATTTGTATTGGAAATGTCTTTATCACACATTCCTAATACATGCTTGCCTGGAAATACCAATGGTTTTAACTGTATGCCTTGAGAAGGACAGGTTTGCGATGAAGGCAAGATTCAGGCATCCAAAGTGAATTTGGTTCTCAGTGGTGATGGAGGTTTCCCCTGGGGCTGTGGGGCAGCTGTGTAATGTGTGGGAGCAGCAGCATCTCCAGTGTGTGACAGAGCTGGGTCACAGCCCTGCAGCACTTTATTCCTGAATTTAGGAACTTGATGTGCCTTTAATCTCTCTGCACCTCCATTTAACCTCCACAAAATCAAAACAAGAATTCACTTCTCCTCTTCTTTTAGGTGTGTCCTCCATCTGTGGACAGCATTCTTGTACTGGAATAGATATGCGTGTGTGCGTGTGTGTTTAACAGATTAAGTTAAAAACAATCTTTATCGCTTCATTTAACTAAAGCATTTTTCCAGGCAAGTTCCTCTGCTCGAATGTTCCTTCTAATTATCATTTTCCCTTTACAATATGTTGTGTCATGCTGCTTAGGAGAAAATCTCATAGTGAGAGAGCGCTGGGGGTGCGGAGGAAATATGTCCTGGCTATTAGAAAGTTCAATGAAGCGCTGACTTTTATATCATCATGTAGGGATGGGTGAAACAGTCCAGAAAAAAACGTTGCCAGCTGAGCAGCAATTTGGGGCTTAAAAAATCTTGGTTTCACAATGTTTTTTTAAGGCTTCTCCATCAGTTGCAAGATTATTTTTCTCTCTAGAAGCGTTTTTGTCCAAACTGATTGGTCTCAGGGGCAGAGTTTGGATTAGAATGTGGAATTATAGCCCCAGCCAGGGTGCTTGCCAGGCTGATTGCTTTGTGCCCTGAGCACCAGTGGTTCTGCCCTGGCTGCGTGGGGGCCTGCTTTGCTCAGAAGGAATGATTTGGAGTAGCGTTCATTTGCTTTTATCCCAATTCCATGAGCTGTTTGCAGCTGTTAATTTAACAGTTTAGTGCTTCCATCTTCCATAGGCAGGAGCAACTGCTCCAGTGCCTTAGACATCGAAACTTCATTTCCAGTAACAGGACTTGGAGGACTGGGAGATGGCAGGAAAATGCTTTTGCTCCAGTGAACAGGGCCAGCGAGGTGGCCACATAAGTCAACTGAGACATATTTCCTAAAATGAGCCTCTGTAAGCTACAGCTCTGCAGGGATGAAACAAGGACAGGAAGAGAGCCATGAAATCAAGGCCATCCTGGGAGAGGTTTTCTAGGGCACAGTGTCTCTGCAGTGCCAAGGGAGCTCTATTAGCCCAAACAGCAAAAACATTAGGTACAAATAATCTCTGCTAATGCAGGTGGGAGCATGTCCCTAAATACGTGTGACTTCTGTGTGGGAGCACATCAAGCTGAACCTTGACAGACCCGTTTTCCAAGCAGTTGTTACACCAAAGTGCTGTAGAAGAAAGAGTGAAACTGTTGTATGGCATTTACCTATGGAAGAAAGTATATTTCCTTTTTACATCTTCTGAAGGACTGATAAACTTTATGCTGACAAAGCCACGTTAAGTTTCCTACCCAAATCTGCTCATGAACTGGTATCACTGAAGTCAACAGGGAACTTTTCAGTGATTTCAAAGTGAGGTTTTTTTCTCCTTTTTTATACGGCTCTTCTGCAGCCCCTGTGTTAACTTGTCAGATCAGTTGTGAGCCTGCAGGAGAATTTGAAAGCTGAATCAGTATGCTTATTATTTTTATGTTTAATTGTATCTATTAACTCTATGTTTCGTAAGTTCTTCTATCTGATAAAGAGGAATTCATTGTCCAACATTGCTCTAAACCCTTTTCCAAAGTCCAAATCTTCCATTTCAAACACCTACGCTCATCATGAGATGTTCTTCCTTTCAGCGTATCTGCTATGCTCTGATTTGAATTCCAGTGCCACTAGGGGAAAAATCCCTGTATCCAGGATTTCAGTGTTAGTTTTATTTTGCTTCAGTGCTAAGCTGTTCTATAGCACTTGAACATTATTTCACGCAGTGAATTGTGAGCATCAGGGACAGCCGTGAGAGTGTGATGCTGTTTAACCATGAAGTTATTTACAGAAATTCATTGCACAGCTCAGTCATGGGAATGTGCTGATGGGTCTCCATGGATGTCCAGGCCTTTGTAATTCCAAACCCAGCCTTCCAAGGGGAGTAACTTGGTCCTTTTCACTCTTAACATCCACATTAGGCAACAGTGAGCTTCAAAGCCCTGAATTTTCACTAATTCAACTAGTTCAGATCTTGCCCTGTTCTACACTGGAAACGCTGGATCAGCGTATCTCTACATCAAAGCTCAACAAGCATCTCATGAGCCGCAGCTCCTGGCTTTATCTAATGTTTATGCATTTGTGTAGAGACTATGGTTTCCAGGTTGATCATTAAGAAATACCAATACCCTTTCAGAGTCAGTGGAATATATGGGTTTGTCTCCTTTGGAGATGCTGCCGGGATTATTTAGGATTTTGCTGTTAAGAACATTGGGTTTTCCTTTGATGTGCTTGTTAGCTCACCCTGTGCTTTCAATATCGATGTGTTATTTATTGGCAATTTCTTATGCCTCTATAATTCTTCTTTGAGCGGTCATTTGTTTTGCTGGCCAGTGTTTAAGTCCTGAGATCAGAGATTTTCCTCATGGCCCATAAAATAAGAAAAGTAATTTCATACTTTATTTCTGCCTGGTAGAACTCCATGTCTGGAAAAGTGGCTCACAATTCATTGGCAGGCACTGGGCAACTTACATAGCATGAAATCCAACTGCAAGACGTTTCTTATGAATGGGTGTGCACATTTTCAAAGAATCCTTGTGCTCGGTAGACTCCTCTAGGTTAGGTAAATAATCTTCTAAAATAGCCTGTAATATGGATATTTTAGGTGGCCTGGTTAGACAGATAGAGTCATTGTATGAGCTGTGATACCTGAATTTCCATATGACTTTATTTATTTAGATTATTTTGGAGTACAGGAGTATTTATAATACCATACTGGTGCTCAGATGCAGTGGAATTCAAGAATGAAGCTAAACAGCTTCTCCAATATTGTCTATCATCCATCTGCTTGACAGACCACGGATAACCTTTGAGATTCAAGGACCCATGTCTGTCTTTTAACACTGCTAAGTGGTAAGTAGCAAGTGGTTTTCCTGAAGTGGGGTACCTGGGGGTTGAAGGAACTCTCATCAGCTAAAAGCCTCTCCCAGCAGTAAGAGGAAGTGGGGGACCAGGAGACCTGTGGAGAGATGGATCATAAGAGAGACTGGGGGGAGTCTGAAGGGCACAGGAGATGGGGAGAAGCAGGCTTGTACGCATCAGTTTGTTATTTTTAATGTAACTTTTCTCTGAAAAGCTTTTATTTTAATGGATGATAAAATATATTAAAAGCCTGTGCAGGCTGTCACGGGCTGCTTAAAACTTCCTCCACATTGGCCATTCTATAGACAAGTGCCTGTCATATCAAGGAAGAGCTGAAAGCCTCAGGTCTGGGTAGGGAAGTGCAAAGAAAGACCTGCAGGGATCATGGCTGTGCCTGGACTGGGAGCTCAGGGGCTTTCTTGTGTGCCTGGCCTAATTCTGGGCATTGGGGTGATTATTAGTTATGCTCATGGGAAAAAGCTAAGTTCACAGAAATATTCCTGGAAAGGGAATGTCGAACCTGAAATCACAGCCTGTTTAATTGGAAACCTGTTTCTAAGGCTCATCCCAGCAGAGATGGCAGTGATTCCAGGTGGTCCTCCCTCACATCTTACTGAACCAGAGCAAGTCCTGAAGGTTCAGCTGGCTCACTGGCAACCGTGAGAATTGCTTGCTGAGGTTGTCCAGCAAAATCCAATAGTGACCAAATAGAAAATCACCATCTGCCTGTGGATAATTGGAGAACAGGAGGCCAAATTCACAGAGCAGATAATTCCTCTAGCTCTGTTAGGAATGTTGAATGAGACTTTGATCTAGTCCAAATAATCTTTTGCTTTCATGAATGCCGAAGTCACTCACAAGCACCGCAGCTGATTACAGACACCTAAAACCATGCTTTTCAGCAGCTAATCAATGTGTTTATACACCCATTCAGGTGACTTGTGAGACTCAATTCATGGACCATGGAAATATTTTGTTGCATTTGTGATTCAGTGCGGTTTGCTGTTGTGCTGTAGCTTTTCTAACTTTAATTCATGCAAAAAAGGTAAAAGACAGACGTGCCAATTAGGTGACTGTAAATTAAACAGCTCATTTCTTAATTTAAGTGTTCAAAGTTAGGTCCTTGACTTAAAAGCCTGAGAGTTGTGTTGGAAAAATAAAGCAAATATTGAACAAATCTACTGCAGAATGTAGCGGGGTGAGACACAGTTCCTCTGTGACCCATCTCTTACAGAAGCAACCCAAAGCAGCAGCTAGCCTGGTGCTCTGAGAAGGAAAGCTTCCTCTGGTTCTAAAACTGGGTGCTTTATTTTATGTGCAAATTAATCTTGACCCAAAGCCCAGTAAAATCCCCAGGAGAAAACCTCCCAGTTTGAGAAGCTTTGGAATTCAAGCTCAGAACTAATTTCACTGAATTTAATAGATTTTGTGAGTACATCTGTGACTCAAGTTTCCCTCAAAGCCTGGATTTGGCAATACATGATGAGAGTCCTGGAAAGAGCCATCTGAGCCCTTTTAATGCATCTTTCCATATTACAACCTCAGATGTCTATTTTCAAAGCATTTTCTCTTAAATCTGGGTCCAGTGGAGTCTGGCCTATTTTTAGAGAAGAGCAGTGATTCTCATCTCCATCACAGGACTGTAGAAGCTCTGCTTTTCTGGGGGAAAATTCACACCTTTCACTCTGATAAAGCAAACCAAATACATATTTACTAATAAAGGACTGTAAGCAGGAATCCCTTGTCTACCATCAACCCATCTTAAAGTTCTTTTGACTTGAAATATTTTCCCCTTGAAGGTGAAAAGGCAGAAGGTTATATTCTGGCATGAAGAGCAATGATGTGTGCCTTAGGAGCCATACATTTGGCCCTGTGACTGAAGGTAATAATTATTTTTATCGTTGCTGTCATACAATCCATGTTTGTGTGTCTGTTCTATAGCTGCCATTGCAGTCTAAAAATGTAGTGGTTTAATAGTGTCTTCAGCTATAGAGACCATGTTATATTACTTATGGATTATGCTCATAATATTTTGTCTAGTACAAAAATGAGATTACTGGTCAAAAGGAGCATTGGAGTGACAAAGGTTTTCATATTTAGAAGAGTGTTACAATTTGGGGCAGCATAAACTAGGAATTTGTGGAAAGAAAAATATTGGAATATATAAGACACTTTCTCAGATTGCCAGAAAATAAAAGAACATGTTTGAGTGATCTGGGAAATGAGGCTGCTTTCTTGAGCTTAGAATTAAATATCACTTAATTCCCCTCCTCTTTTTCCCCACTTATTCAAGTTTATCACAATAGAGGTGGGAAGAAACAGGAAGGTAAGTATCCACCCTGGCAGCCAGATGATCAGCCGTCATGGTTATTTCATTTGATTGTTAGTTCTAGCATTTAAGCAAAGAGAAAGACTTTTGCTTTGTCTATTGTTTCCTTTAACAGTAGTTTTGTTTTATTCACCTCCTTCTCTTGAATGATATTAAAAACCCCACAGTAAGTGGTTTCTAGGGTTGCATTTTACATTAAAAACATAGATTTTTGTCTAATTTTCTGTTGGCTTCCTTTCATTGCCATGAATTGGAAGGGGATAAGAGAAAAACCTTCCACGGTGACATTTAACCCGTGGGTTTGAACCCATGTGTGATGGCATTCATATCATTTAAATACATGTCACCAATGCACTGCTATAAAGGCAGGTTTCAAAAATGCTGTTGCTTTCTTTAAAGCTGCTGTAACATGCGTTTGGAGAGTGCTGTGATCCAGTGGAGCCATTGTAAATAAGGTGCAATTATTGTCTTTCAAATCCTTTTCTTTACTGGCATTCCTCAGGTGAGATGCGCTTGGGGGGTTATAAATAATGGTTATAATCTTTGTGTTTACTATGCAGATAGAATTAGCAGTGTTAAAGTCACCTCACACAGAGCACTCCTGACCCTATTTCTAGGTTTACTACTCAGCAGGGGGGTCACTGCATATCAAACTCCCATAATTCAGACTCCCCATCTGCTGTCAGCAAACATATTCAACCCTTCTCTAACCGTATGCAGGGGGCAGAGGTGGGATGACCATCCCTGGAAGCAAGTGAATTATCTTCAGCAATCAGCACGTGTCTAATACATGTGATCAACCTCTCTCATAGTTCTCAGAAGGATCTCCATCCTCCTCCAACAGTGAGTACATGAACATCACACCCGTACCCAGGAGTGCTCCTCTAATATCCTCTTTTATGCTAGGTTTGAATTAAATTCAAGCATGTAAGCACCACTGACACTTGGGACTCTGATAGTTTGTGCTCTATTTGATTTAGTGGCCAAGCAGAGGTTTGTTCCTGGGGAAGGGTATGCACATGTGTGTGTTAATGCTGGTATTCACTAGCAGCATAGCCAAAATCAAACTCTTGCAATGTAAAAGACTTCCAAATCCAGTGCTATTGATGCTTAATGGGCATGATAAATCCAGAGTTCCCCTGTGGCTTATTACATACTGAAATGCTGTATGGTTAGTAGATGTGCAGGCTCCATTAAATATTTTTTATCTATAGTGTTTATATTATTTTCTTTTATAAAATTTATTAAATATTATGTATCTTACAAGTTTCTATTAAATAAATATTAACTCAGTGATTAAACATCTCTTGGTACCTTGCACAAACTTACTGAGACACTTACAGTGTAAAATCTATTTCCCATGAAACAACTGATATATAAATATCTGATACAGTGGTGTCTGAAAACAAATAGTCTAACACCTTTTTTCTAGCTTCTTCCCTTTAAGGGAATAGGAGGTGGAAGGGGAAATGGCAGTTGTGTATCCCAAGGAACATCACTGATGCCTGTGCAGCAGTATTGCTGCTCTCCATTCAGTGCTGCCAAACTCAGGTTGTGCTGCGTGGTGCCTTGACCCCATCTGATAAATACAAGCCTGGAAAAAAATCTTCAGAATGTTTTTTGAAGAGGCTGGATTAAGGGTTAACTTTAGTGTTTGTCTCATGTTGGCATCTTATTCCTTACTCTTCCTTCTCCCTCACCTCACCCTGACACACCGAGTTTTAGCGCTTGTGTGGATGGCTCTTAAATCACACCAGAGCTGTTCTAGAAAGGCAGCAACTTCTTCCTGGAATGTTTTCATCCTTTTGTTTTCATGGTAAAGTATCTGTCTATCTATGTACTTACATATTTAAACTGAAACTTGCCACTCATTAGCTGCATTAATCTCTCTTACCTTTGTTCAGAGTGTGAAAATGTTTATAAGAAGACATAAAAGCACCTCTTATCTTCATTAGATAAGAATTTGCCTTTTTTTTTATTTTTATATTTTTCACCTCTGTCTCTGCTCCCAGACCATCATTTCTATTTTTATTTTTCTTTACTGGTACCATTCTCAATGCATTCATAGGCTTTTTCTTCTTACACCTGGTTTGCTCAATCTTGTCTCCAACCTTTCCAAATCTCTGTTGTTATTCCTATGTCTTGTTTTCATATTTTACACTCCTTTTATTCTTGTATTCCCTCAGTCTCTTCACTCTTGGTGTTCTACCTTCAGCTGTGCTGCCCCTGATTGGACACGTTCCTCTCCTTTTCACCAGACAGACTCTGCTCTCCTCCATCCAACCCATCTTGGCACACATTCCCTCTAGCTGTCCTTTCCAATTCTTTCCCTTTAACCAGGTTTCCTCACTCCTTCCAACACTCAGCTCTTTTCTAGCATGCTGGTTTGGCTTGTCTGACTTTGCTGGAAGCTCTGCTGGGCATGGACTCAATCTTATTTCAAATTATTAATGGGGCTGGGAACCCCCTGTGGGAGCAGGAACATCAGGTTTCCAGGGCTGCATTGCAGAAATAACAGCATCACCATTTGAAGGCTGGGTCTTCTGCCCACTGAGACAACTCAGGACACGTTTCATCAGTCCTGACTTTCCCATATAACAGTAGAGAGCAGGAAAGATGTGAGTGCAGGGGGCCTGCTGGTGTCCTTTCACAAGAGGGCTATTTATCCTGGAGATGACTCCGCTATGGCATTGCCAAGCCAAGTGGAGCCAGCAAAAGCAATCTGGACAACGGCTGAAACAAAACCTGCCAGAACTGCCTGGGAAAGGAGTACTGAATCTTTCAGTATGTGAGTCTATGGACAGAGCAAGGATTTGGCGCAGCCAGGAGTCAAGTGGAGCAGCATGTGGTGCAGCAGCAACAGATAACAGGGATGAGCCAGCAGGCAGACAGCCTCGATGTGTTATAGATAAATGCTGGTTAACTGGGAGGAGCACAAAATTAGATTGGAAGGGATAAAGGTGGCAGAGGAAGGCTTTTCAAAACCACAGAGTTTGAGATGGCTGCTCTGCTTCCCGTCTGCTTGGTAAATGTGTGTCCTGAGTTCAGCAGGTCCACGTGGTCCACAGCTCCTGAGCAGGGAGAGTCACACCTGTGATGTCATAGAATCATAAGATCATAGAACAGTTTGTATTGTGTTGTGTGTCCAGTCTGAAATTTGGTCTGTTAATGTCATAGTTTTATAAACAAAGTTAGAATCAGAGGACTGGTTTGTGTTGGAAGGGACCTTAAAGCTCATCCAGCTCCAACCCCTGCCACGGGCAGGGACACCTTCCACTAGAGCAGCTTGCTCCAAGCCCCTGTGTCCAACCTGGCCTTGAACACTGCCAGGGATGGGGCAGCCACAGCTTCTCTGGGCACCCTGTCAGTTTAAAGCCATTCCCCTTGTCCTGTTACTGCATACCCTCATAAGAAGTTCCTTTCCAGATTTCTTATAGTATCAATACATTGTAATATCAATAAGGAGGGGCTGAGCCCCACTCATACTTGTATGGGACAAGCAACTGCCCTTTGTTGAGGCAACTAGAGGCACCAAGTGCCTTAGTCTGGTCATTCCCACTGGTCTTTTGTCTCCCTGGATCTGCACTGAGGGCTCAGAGCAAACAGAAGGAACTGGTGCAGGTTGGTGAGAGGTTAAGGAGATGCTAAAATTCTTTTCTTTCCCCCTGAAAAATGCATGCTGGTGGTATGCATCTGAATAGCATTGAGAATCTGGACCCAAGTGAATAAAACAGGGAAGAACAAGTTGGAAACAGTAGCAAAACTTTCAGGAGAAGGATTCATAGACTTGGGGGCAGAAGGGACTATTATCATCATCCAGTCTGACTTCCTGCATAATACAGTTCAGGAGACCTCGGCTAATAATTTCCACATTAAGCCCCTAACTTCTGTGTGAGTTATAGCATCACTTTTCAAGAGTCATCCAGTCTTGATTTAGTGAGGATAAGCTTTGGGTTCTTTTTATCTCTTCCAATGTCTGAGTCTTGAGGGTGCACTCACATCTGGTTTTGAGCTTTTCACTGCAAACATAAAGGCCAGATACTAATTTTAAAAACTTAAATTAAAGCTGAATTTTTCACAGTGCTTTTTTCATCCGTGACTTGGGGCTTGAAACAGCACAGCCCAAAAGTTTGCTTCTGATAGCATCCTAACTTTTGGCAAAACAGTTATCTCCTTCCTAGCAGTTTCAGAAGACAACCTCCTTTCTGAGGCTTTCCATCCGGTGACCTGAGGTGACCTGACAGGCAGCCCTTGCCCCATCAAATGGCATAACTTGGCTTTGGTGAAATGCAGCGCTCCAATTCCATCCGAGAGCTGACCAGCTCTTGCTCCAAAGCACCCGGAGCCTCTGATTTAAAAAGGCATAGAAACAGGGTTAATGGATGCTGATGTGGGAGTAACCAGGGCTGTCAAGGAGCGATTAAGCTGCTGTATAATCTTCCACCTGGAGCTGTCAGGCCGGTGTCTAATGTTTCATTCAAAGAAGGAGCTCTACATTCCTGATGAGTAAATGACAGAGAAGATTTCAATTAGAGCTGCTCTGTGCCTCAAATCCTGACATAACCTGACGGTTTACTTTCAGCTCTCCTGCTGCTCCCTGGGGGACGCCAACCATTAATAACACATTGTATGTTGTAGATGGGAGCACGGCTGCAGTTGATTAGCAGGTAGCCATCAGTAGGGAGGGAGGGCGCACATTTCTTGAGCTATAAATTGCCTTTATTACAGATATTTGGATGGGGCAGGAAAGGAGTTTCAAGCTGCTGATTTGAAGGAGCTGGTCCTGTTATTACATCTGTGCAAGGGGAGGCAGGGGAGGTTTGACCTGCGGTTAGATTTCCCTTCACTTTTCCACATAGTTCATGGAATCCCAGCCTGGTTTGTGTTGGAAGGGAGCTGAAAGCTCATCCAGTTCCAACCCCCTGCCACAGGCAGGGACACCAAAACCAAAACCAAGTGGTTTGCCAACTCGACTTGCATTTAGTACCCTAGTGCCATGGGTGAGGGCGGGGAAGTAAGAGAAACTGTTAAGCTAAATGCAAAGCATTTTGCCTAATGACATTTCCTGGTTTGAATTTAGCATAAATTAAGAAGTGGTTGACTACTGTGAAAACAAAATGAAAGCTTTCATTGTGGGTCAGACAGGATGTTGCAGTTGATTTAAGGTATTTGCTCCTTTTTTCTCATTATAGTGGAAAAAATGTTTCAGGTCAACACAGAACAGCTCTTTTTGTTTTCCAGATGAACTGAAAAATCCATTATGCTTGCAGCTGTACCTGCAATAGCTCTGCTCCTGAGGTCTCCTATGGAGCTGTCAGCAAAACACAAGCTAGAAGACAGATTAAGCCGTTACATTTTTGTGTTTCTTGCTCTTGTAGAGGTGAAAGTGAGCCATACCTCACAAACATGAACCTTCCTCTGGATCCCAGTCACTTTTAGAAAACCTTCCTCTGACTTTTCTCTAGAAAGGGTTCAAGTAAAGCTCGGGGTTTTGCCCCTCATCCCACCTCATACCTGTATTTTGTAATGTAAGATGGTATTTGAGGGGATGTGGTCTCACCCCTGTTGTTGCACGACATGGGAAACACAATGAGCCCAGTTGAGTCCAGAGGACACTTCTGTTCTCAGTCTCTGTCTGCCTTCAGGTCACTCCTCTTGGCTCCGATGCACCTTCCTGCTCCCACCAGCCTGTGCATCACCAAGCCGTGCCCTGGCATCACTGACTGTCCATCCCCACCAATACCCACCACGGGACTGGACTTTCATGCTGGGACACATGGGATTTCTTTCATGCCTTATGGGACAGAGTTGTATTAGCAAGCCCTCAACAGGAAAAGACCATGCTTTCAGAGTGGCTGGGTGTGAAGAAACCGGCTTTTGGTACAGCTAATTAGGAAGGTTTGTATGTCTGTCATGAGCATTTGGATGCCCCTGCAGTCAGTGCATGGCATGGGGTAGGGTGAGCTGGTGGTTTCCACGAGATGTGTTTATTCAGTTGGAGAGTGGCTGCAGAGGTAAGAAGGTAAGTTAATGCAGTAACTCCATGCAATAATCCACTGTGACAGACATACTTCACAGCTATCCATCTCTCTGCATTTCAGTGGCTCCCCTATGCCTCCCTGATCTCCCTTGCAGTGTATTTGGAATATTTCGGGCTACAAAGAGGTCAGAGAGCTCTTTGCTTTTTGCAGCCAATTTGCACCCTGCAGAGACTTAGTTTGTCATGCTAATAGGTAGCAGCATGTTCTTGCCGATGCTGTGCAGCAGTGCTAGTATTGTACTCTGTACTGCACTGCCCTGCACCATCTCCTGGTTAACTCCTCTCCTGCTGGGGGCTGCTCTGCCTGCAGGATCACTACAACAGAGGCAGTGACTGATGGTCTTGTGAAAATCAGTTTCCCACTCTGTTAAACTTGAGCTGTTTTGCTTTTTAGAGAGCAGTCTGGTGTATATCTACCATGTTCCCATGCACCTCAGTGCAAAGTGATGGGGAAGCGGGTGGAAAACACTGCCAGGTAGATGAAGTCAGTCAAAGGTTACAACAGACATGGAAACACTCCTTTTTCCTGTGAAAGCCCACGCTGGCTGAGAACAGCCTGATTTACATACATCTCTCTCTTTTCAGCACCCTGTTGTTCATCCTCATCACCAGACCCTGCACGCAATAAATCTCTGTGAGGAAGAGTGAGCTCATGTTTGGGCTCTGCTTTCTTTTCTGGTTGCACTCAGCAAAGGGGCACACGTGAAGCGGCACCCCTGAGCTGGTTCTGAACCTAGGGAACAGTTGTCAGGAGGGAACATAATTTTCTGACTCGCTCTTTCCTCTGGGCTCCAGAGGCTCCGGCAGGGATTTACTGCCTTGTTCTCTCTGCTGTCCATTGGGCTTCACTTTAATGACTGTTTGGAGAGTCATTCAGCATTACTTTGCTGTGCAAAGGGCCACAATTCAGTTACAGATTTAAGACCAGAACCTCTCTGCTGCAAGGCTTGTCCTACCATAACTTTGACTCTGTGGATAGCACTTATGTATAAAACCCCATGAGGGTTAGTATTTTTGCTAACTTGTAATGATGCTGTGCATGTAGGACCAAAACCATTCTGTGAGGTTTTAAGTTCTGTCAGGCTGGACTCATTGGGGGAGAGTAAAATTTGGAGGTGGTGTGCTCTGGAGTTTGCCTTGCACCTCTTGGGCCTCACCATAGAATCTTAGAATAGGGTTGGAAAGGACCTTGAGATCATATAGTTCCAAACCCCCAGTGGAAGTTATGCAGCCAGGGACAGAGATTCCCTTTTACTGTACTCATCCAGAGCCCAGAAAGAGAGAAGTGGTCCAGCGTTTGGCTGATGTCTACATTTGCTGTTTGCAAATGTAGACATTTGCTATAGACATTTGAATGACAATAAATATGAAAGAATAATTCTAGTGAAATTTTCTGGGTTCTTATATTTTCAGAAAACTACTGGTAGAAGCAGAAGCGGAGCTGTGAGAACTTCTTTTTAACAGGCTCCTAGAGCCTAAAACCTCTCACGTTTTAGAAACCAGCAGTAGGAAATGTTTTGTAAGCTTTTTTTCCTCCCCCTCTTCTCATATCTCGTCAAGGTACTTTAATCTTGACCTTCATAAGGGCTTCCATGTTTTTAGTTTCTTCTCAAATGCCTCCTGTCCTGCTTTTCGTATCTACAGCTGCTTCTGCCCTATGGACCTATGAGCTCTCAGACAGAAGTGTGCTATTCTACCTATTATATGTGATTCAAGTCCAAAGGCAGACCCACTGATGGAGAACGCAGGGGGATTGGAACTAGATGATCCTAAGGTGCTTTCCAACTCTAACTATTCTGTGATTCTGTGATTTGCCATGAGCACACTGGGGTTTTTAGGTATCCCGCTGTGCCTTTTCTCAATGTGTGCTGCCTTCCTGGACTGAGTGCATTTCCAGCATCCCCATCATACTCTCCTATGACAGTCACAAAACGGCTCTGCTGTCTTCACCACAGTGCTGGTCTTAGAAACACTCTGCAATGAAATGTCTTCATCCCTTCTCTTGCAAGTGGGAGGTGATGGGTGAGATCCTACAGTGGGTGGGATGCTACAGGACAAGGACACATCCATGTAGCTCCTCTCAGGTTCATGTGGCAATTTTCAAACCTTGCTTTTGTCCTTCACATGAAGGAGGGGAAGGAACTGCCCTTTGAGGTTGGTCTGGCAACCAGTCAGTAAAGGCAGGACTGGCTATTGCTTCATCTACACATCCTATATGATGAGGTCTTGTATAAGTGTCCTGTTATATATTATCATATATTATCATAGAATCACACACTGGTTTGGGGTTGAAAGGACCTTAAGACCATCTGGTTCCAACAAGCATCCTTGTAGCCCCCTTCAGACACTGGAAGCTGTTCTGAGGTCTCCACTCAGCTTCTTTTCCCCAGGTGGAACAGCCCTGACTTTCTTAGCCTTTGTATGGGAGGGGTCCCCTCTGGACTTGTTCCAGCAGTTATTTTTTCTGCGCCAAAGATTCTGCTGGGTTTTTTTACTTAGCAGCTCCCTTGTGCCATGCACTGCATGTACCCACTGATGGGGATGTGCTCATAATTTTGGGGAGTAAGAGAGGCACTGAGGAGCCTTTCCCCTGTGTCTGTGAACGACAGCTGCATTGTACCTGAGGAAGCAGCATATTACACATAATGAGGGTTTGTCGCATCTTGTTATTTTGCCATGTCACTCTGTCCTGCTTTCCGTTTTGTGTGTGTCAGCAAAGGACAGGCAGGATTTATAGTCACTCCTCACAGCTTCCAGCACCTGCCTGTGCAGGGGTGGTTTTCTTCCTGTGTCCAGAGCATCTGTTTAACAGAAGCTGTTACATAGGCTCTAAGTGACTAATGACTACCAAACCAGGAACATCCCAGTGTCAAAAGCTTGTGTAATATATGGATCTTTAAGATCAGTTTTCTAGGTGACACATTTAGAGATGTCAATGCGACATGGCAAGGTGAATGTTGACCTGAACCACTGCAGACTTTAGCTTTATGTTCTGCTTCGTATTTCCAGCCTCAGTCAAGTAACTCCCTCTCTGCTTCTCTCTTTCCTCCTTGCAAAGAGCCATCATAGCATGTCTGTGGCTGGAGAGGCTCTTGACGAGATGTTCGTTAGAGCCTGAGGGACAAATGAACATGACAGTAATGGAGACAACAGAAGTAACTCAGCAAGAGATACGGGCTTGCAAGCGTGGCTAACTGTAATATAAGGTCACAGCTCCAAATAAATTATATTCCCCAGAGGAAGCACCTTGCTTCTAATTCTGCTAGTACAGGGGCTAAGAGGGATGGAAGGGCCGGAACCGGGACCAGCTTGAGAACTTTAGTGTTGCTTTAGGGTCTTGGCTTGGACAGAGCTGATTTTTAGTCTGTAGAGCAGAGTGAAGGGGATGCACTGATGGCTGCTAAATTCACAGGCCACATCAGTCTTAAAAAACCCCTGAGATAACAGAGGAAGGAGCTGGAGGTGCTACCAGGGGCCACTGGGCAGGGCTGGATGGATGCTTGGTCTCAACGTTAATGACTCTTCCTGCATCCCTGAGAAAGAGAAGTCCTGGAGCAGATATGACAAAAATCAAGGCCAGAGAGAGAAAACAAGAGGCCAAAGGGGAGGAGTCATCCTTCTGTCCCCACCCCTCATCTTCTCCAACAGCATGTCCTGTTGCAGAGGATGGGTATAGTCATCCATAAGCAATGAGAGCTGGGGGTGATCTCCTCTTGGGGAGTCACTGAAGGAAATATCTCTGGGTAGGTTCTTGGGTCATGTCCCATGAGTCGATGTCTGGTGTCATTGCTCAAGACTGCTGAGAACTCCCTAAACTCATGCTTCTGGGATTTATTTAGGGGTCTATTTTCTTGTAGACTGGTGGCAAGAGGAAACTGCAGTACAGGTGACTCTGGAGTGGAATCAGGGTGCATAACAAACAGGGAGATGGGAGGCATTTTTCTCCTCAGTGTCGTCGCGAGTCTTTCTGGAGCTATCTATCACCAGTCTGTAGGTCCACAAGATGATGAGCTGGATAAAATGAGATTCTAATATTATGCTGGAAGAGGAACTGTCAACAGACCTGCTGATTTATTGCCCTTCCTGATTCAGGTGGATTTAGGTGTGGTGGGAGGATAAATTTTCCCCCATTTTTTTTTGCTGCTTTTAAATAGCCCTTAACTCTCTATGGACCATGGCTTTCATTTGCCATCATCTTTGAATTACTTAGGCTGGGACTAAGCTGGAAGGTAATCTCAAGAGGCAAAAAGAGGTGGGAAGAAACCTAACTTTTTATTTAATTCTGACTGTGGCTGGCTTAAATTTTGCCCTTTATCAGGGCTTGTATCAAAGACAGGCTAATGGGGATGCTGCTATGGGCAACGGCAGATGACAGGCTTGCATAGATGGTCAAGGAATTGTAGACCATTCCTTGCAAGGAAACTAAGGTGACCAAACAAAATCAGCAGAGATGCAATCAGCATTACCTTCAGGGTAAGGACTTTGGTGTGTACAGCCATGTAACAAGCAGAGGAGTAGTACACTGCTCTTTGTGTCTAACTGTAGGGTGATCAGAGAGCTTTTTCAATCATTTTTAACTAAGGTTGCAAGTACCATAAACCCTTAAACTAAAAAGTGTTATGAATGGTTTGGATTCTTCCAAAAAATCCATGCTTTGTCTCTCTTCTTTACCTTGAAATAATGCTGAAGGACAGAGGCAAAATCACTGCTTCACTTGGACAAAACAAATGGCTCCACATCTACTGTGGGCCCTCTAATGAATTAAAAGCTGTCTCTGAACCACAATAGAGATGCTCTAGGCTGGTTTCCTCACCATCCATCCATCACCCTCCATCACCAGCATGCTTTCAGGCAGGGAGCTCCACAGAAACAACAGTTTTTACTTTCCTTCTCAAAGGAGCTTTTTCTCCATTAATGGACATAAAATTTGTTTCTGACATTGAGAGCTCTGCACAAACAGGAATCCAAGGCAAAGATGGAATAGGGGGAACTGGCCCACATGTGGCAAGATCTTCGCCCACAACGAGCATAAATGCAGCAAAATAAGTGATAAATAAATCAGGAATGGGAGAGGAGATGAGAGATTTCTACCTCATTCTCTTTCAGTGTTTGCTTCCCCCACTTTGGAGTAAATTCCCCCTCTCTGGATTGTCACCAAAAGTTCTGAAGTTGCATAGTTTTGCAGCCTGGGAAGCTGACTACAAGACAGCTTCCTGTTGGCTTCCTGTCCTGCTGTGCTGGTGGGTGAGGATGAATCCTGGCTTCAGGTGGTGGCTGTTGGTCAAAAATGTGCAGAGACACTAGAAAGGAACGTAGAGCATCATGTTCGTAGTGGTTACAGCACACATTAGAAAGTGCTGTCAGTGTCTGGTAGCTCTCAGCTTGCTCAGTGAAACTGTGGTTGAGGCTGCTTTGTGTACACGTATCCTGCTGATAACTGTCTTCTTCCCCTTCCCCAATTAGGAGAGAAAAGATAAAATTCACATTAATTAAAAGCTAATTGATGACAAGATGACAATACTAATATAACAGCCCATGATCCTAAGTAGCAACAGGCTCTTAAAGAGCACCAATCCAATTTAAAAAGACAGTATTTGTAATACATAAAAACTGTTTTCTCTAATTGTAAAAAATGATTAAAAGGGTCCAGTTGGGTTGTTCTCTGGGTATTGGAGGGTGTGATGAACCACTATGGCACCCAGTGTGTGAGGCGAAACCCTTCATGTTCTGCACTTAAAAGCAGGAGGGTTTCCAAACCACTTGCATCAGCTGGGGTGCTGGCAGGAGCAGCAGCAATACCTGCCCAAGCCTGTCCTGTGCACACCTTGGCAGAGCAGATGAAGCTGAATTCCTGCAAGGATGAGAGCTCTCCCAGTCCTGCCCTGGCACAGGGCAGAGCTTCGTGGGGACAGCTCCGTAGGATGAGATTTGCAGTCCCTGCTTCTGCTGCCAAGCAAGGAGGGATGTGACAGGAGCGGTGCTGCTGGGGAGATGCTCTCCACCACAAAATGGATGCTCCCTCATAAACCCTGTCGTGAACATGCCAGAAAACAGCAGGAGTCAGATGGGCCTTTGTAGGCCCTGGCAGGCAGTAAGTCCAGCCCCTTTTGGCTGCTGCTGGCAGTCCTGTTGCTTGTCCAAGCCTGGAGCTGGCCCTGCCTCTGTGCGGGGATGGAAATCACAGCGGTGCGCACAGTCTGTCTGACCAGCTTTGTTCAAGCTCCCTTGTAGACCCCCTGTCCCTCTCCATGGGAGAAAGCCTGGCACATTGTCTCCACGGGGGATGCCAAAACAGTTTGTGCTGCTCGTTGGCCTCCATAACCCCTTTCCTCTGCTAGACCAGGTAGGTGCTAGCCGGCATCACAGACTGGGACCTATGCACACCCTGATCTCAGACCAGAGAGGGGCTTATGCCAACCAGCAGACATTGTGCTTTTGTTCCCTTACTTGCTGTTCCCTAACCCCAGGAGACAGCAGCTCGGTTAGGACTGGAGTGGTTTCACCCTCAATATAATCTCTAAATTCCTCCCGGTCTCTCCTTGCTTGGCTGAGAGCACCGGGCTCATCGCTGTGGTCCTGCTGGCTCTTTGTGAGCTTCTTACTGGAGATGGATGTGACCAGCATCCAAACGTGTGCAATGGAGTGGCCCCTGATATCACTTCTTCATAACAAAGATCCATTTTGTAAAGGTAATGAGACAACTAAGTTAAAGGAGAATTAATTATACTTCTTCTTGATTTGTTTTTAATTGATTTTGAATTTATTCTGTGAATCTGTGTTCTCCCAGTGAAGTATCCGTGGCTGGTGGCCCTTTCAGCAGCTTGGCAAGTCACCCGGGGTATCAGGGGTGGTCGAGAGTAAATAAAGTCTAGGAGGGGAAGATGGGGAGTCAGTGGTAACAGTCAGTTTGGGTAACTTGTTAACCTGCTAATCACCATTCAAGGAAGCAGAGAGACCTAAGTGAAGATGCCAGGAAAGCCCTGTAAATAAAGTCAAAGCAGAGGAGAGATGAAATGTGCTGTGGGTAGCACAGATTTTGTTTCAGACAAGTCCATTTTGTAAGCAAGATTTTACATTGCCTGTGAGTCAAAAACAAGAACTTTCCTGGGCTCTTTGGTCTCTCTAAACACAGGACACTGCAGATGAGGAGGAGAATTGTCTTTCCTCGCTCAGCCGAGACAATGTGCCACTGAGAGCTACCAGGGAAAATCTGCTCTGACACAGGGCAAAAGGAAGGTTTGCAAGTTTTCCCCTTTCTTCACAGAGCCCTGTGGGAGGTGCCAGGAGCTGGGATGTGTTGAAGAGTGAGTTGGTTTGGTTGGTCCCGCTCTTGTAGCTTACTGTGGCTTATGAGAATGATTACCGCTTTGGCATTTACTGCGTAAATGTCAAATAGTCACATTTTTTATTAATGTTCATCATACCCAAGTTTGAAAGTGGCTTCAGAACTACTGCCTGAGGGGTTTGGTGACTGTCCTGCAGATAGGAAAATAACTGCTGGACTGGGACTTTACCAGCTCCCATGGGACTCTGTCACACTGCTCTGATCTAATCCTCATGAAAGTCTGACCCTTCCTTTCAAATGAAGACTAATCCATCATGCCCTGATTGTGAAGAACATTAGCTGTTGACAAATGTGGTGTTTGTGGTGGTAATAACAGCCTGATTGATGGCCAGGGCTAGGGAGCCACAGCTCCGAGGTGAGCCAGCGAGCTGCTGCGCTGAGTGTTCCCAAAGGTGAGTTTAGCGTCTACGTGTGGAGGCTGGTGGGGAATGAAAGGATTTTTATGGAGCTTCCCTGCAGAGTTTAACATTTTGGACAGGTCTATGCTGATGTGTGGAATTCTCAGGGCTGCGACGGGAAAGAGGAGCAGCCTGCTGTGGCTGCATTTTGCTGCTGGGGTCCAAACTCTGTTGCAATTTGTCTCTTCAGCAAAGAAAAACAGTTTGCCAGTAGCTTTTTTAATTATATAAATCATGCAAGAAAAAGTACTCTTGAATAAAAGAAAAAGAAAAGAAAAAGGGCCACAGAGATGCTGTGAGGGCTGGAGCAGCTCTGCTCTGGAGCCAGGCTGAGAGAGCTGGGCTGGGGCAGCCTGGACAAGAGAAGGCTCCTCAAGGGGAGACCTGAGAGCAGCTCCAGTGCCTAAAGGGGCTGCAGGAAAGCTGGAGAGGGGCTTGGGACAAGGGATGTAGGGACAGGCCAAGGGGAATGGCTTGAACCTGCCAGAGGGGAGACTGAGATGAGCTCTTAGGCAGAAGCTCTTCCCTGTGAGGGTGCTGAGGCGCTGGCCCAGGGTGCCCAGAGAAGCTGTGGCTGCCCCATCCCTGGCAGTGTTCAAGGGCAGGTTGGACACAGGGGCTTGGAGCAAGCTGCTCTAGTGGAAGGTGTCCCTGCCCGTGGCAGGGGTTGGAGCTGGATGAGCTTTAAGGTCCCTTCCAACACAAATCTGCCCGGGATTCTGGGATTCTGGGATTCTGATTCACTGACCTGTTCTGCTATGAACTATTTGTGGTCCAGAAAACCATGGAGATGGATAACTTTTTAGAAATGCTAGACAGATGTACTGTGTGCTCTGCTGAGTTTTTCATTTGGATTTTAATCACTTGTCTGTGTATTCTTCACACTCGCTGGATTATGCACTTTCATGTGTCATAATGAGAATAGCTACAATCATGATAGTTTGGTGTGTTTTTTTTTTTTGGGAGGGGGGAGTTGTTTTTTTTTGACATCTTTTTTAACTCTTAACATACAATGATCTTAGAGGACAGAAGCAATCTGTTGAAATTAGAAGGAAATATCCCATTTTATGTTATGTTTTCCTATTTCTAGTGGTGGAAATGCAATTTGAGCCTGGGCTGCCATCTGAATTCTGCAGGGACTTGTAGTTGACAGAAATAAACCATGTGGTGAGGGTGCCACATGATCTGAACATAAACATGAATTAAACCCCACAAGTGTGATGGAACCAGAGCTGTTGAAAAACTAGAGCTAAAAATGTAAATTTGGACTCTAAACAAATGGATTAGAAGCAGATTTAATTGCCTCAATAAAGGGGCAGCAGGAAAACGATGAGGTTCAGAGAAGATTAAGTGTACCTCAGAAATCAGAATAGACTGTTAATGTGTGATAGATGAATGGCAGAAGCCTGACAGAAGGCTGTTATACTGATGCAATTACACAGACAAAGTGGGTAAGTGGTTAAAGAAGGCGAGTGGAAGTAGGGAGCTCTTGCTGGGGTACAACAGGGTCTTTGCATCATAGTTCAACCTCGGACTCAGTCTCATTTTTGAGCACGTCTGGTTGAACTGCTTGGAGTCCCACCATTCCCTTACTTGGATCCTGGATCTTGGGAGCTGTAACCTGTTCTTTGGAATGCGTGCTGCATTAATTTGGGCAGAGTCAATGTGGACTACATGTAGCCAATCCAGTGGGACAGGAGATCGCTCACCTGATTTTAGACATCTACATCCCCAGGGACCATTCAGGCTCCCTTTGTAGTCAATGGGGAAATAATCCCACCCAGTTTTAGGCTGCAATTAATCTCAACAGTTTTAGACCTAGGTTTACAATACCATGAGGAATCGCTAAGGAATGACTTCTTGGTCAGGATTAAACATCGGAAAGCCTTTGGTGAAGGTGTCAGAGTTAACATGAGAGGTTATGCCATCATCATTGAGAAGTCTGTTAGATTTGATTTCACTATGTATAAATTTAAAGTCAGAGCAGGATGCCAATGCCTGCTCACTGAATTCCCATTCCTCTTGTGCTGTAGATGATGTTTTGCTGATGGAGGAGCCCACATGTTGAAATCACTGGAGAAACTTCTGTTGCAAAAGAGGTTCCATGACAATGTGGCTTCTCTGGCCCATCTGTGAGTGAAGGACACCTGTCACCAGTGCCTCTGGGGTGGCTGCAGGGGGGTGGCACTTAGTCAATGGGAAATGTCAGGGGCTCCCAGAGCTGATGGAGTGTCACCGTGCTGACAGACAGAGGCAGATCAATGAAAGGCTTTGAAACAAAATGTGGTTGCCAGATCCTTAGCAATTTTTCCAAAAAGATTGTGTCCAGAAGCAGGAGCAACAGAAAAGACTTTTGTATCTCATCGAAAGTTTCCATGTATTTCCTATTTCCAGCACCAGTTTTCCAGGAAAAAGGAAACCCCCACCCCCTCCAAACAACAAAAATGTGTCTGCTAAAAATGGGTATTTCTGAATATGCATGGTTGGCCTTAGACACAAACGTGATGTTCAGGGGAGGAGGCTCTCATACTTTACCAACACCCCAGCACAAATCAAAAGGCAAAGGTAGCTGGTGGGGGGCATCTGCCACAGGCTGACAGTGTGGCCAAATTACCTAAACCGTGAGTGTCTCAGGCTGTCTTGGTGGCAGAAAATACATGTACTTATTTCCCCACCATTCAGGGGAGCTGCAGGGCTTAATTGTTCAGTGTTGAGGAAGCACTTGTGTTATGGCAAGATGAAAAAGTCATATTATGCAAGTTTATTCTGATTTAATTAACTGTAAAACTGCTCCCTGCTACTTCCAACCAAATGAGACTGCTTTATAGTCTGCTGGTTTTCATTGTCCAACCACAAAACCGCTTTCTGTGCACAGATCAATGAGTTATCAGCTTGGATCAGAAGTGCAAATGTCCAGAGAGACAAAGTGTCTGCTCTATCAACAGGGCAGATGAGAGGAGATGTCACCAAGTGAACTAAAGGAGGAACAGGCAAATGACTTTAACTATAGGAACACCTCAGAGCTGAAGCCTTCTTACTCTGTGGGTGAGTTTGCTGTGCCCTTGCAAGCACCTTAAAGAGTCTGAACCTTCCAGCTCCCTTTGGGGTGGACTTCTGTGAGACATCTCCATGGCAGTATAGGCTGCATCACACTTCTTCATGTTGACTGCAGCTTGTTCAGCAACTGTTCATTTGAAAGGTTTTCCTACAGAATCATAGAATCATACAATAGTTAGGGTTGCAAAGGACCTTAGGCAAGTTCCAACCCCCCTGCCGTGGGCAGGGACACCTCACACTAAACCATATCAACCAAGGCTTCTTCCAACCTGGTCTTGAACACTGCCAGGGATGGAGCATTCACAACCTCCCTGGGCAACCCATTCCAGTGCCTCACCACCCTAACAGGAAAGAATTTCCTCCTTATATCCAATCTCAACTTCCCCTGTTTAAGTTTTAACCTGTTACCCCTTGTCCTGTCACTCAGGATTTTGGGAAAAGAAAACCCAACCCAACACAAACCAAAAATCAAACCCCAGACCCCACAACCAGACTCCCAACCCAAAATCTCTTATTTTAATCTCCATCTCTCACAATTCCTTTCTGAAACTGCAGGAGCAGGCATCAGGAGGCACCTGCTTACACTGGCTGTGTAACTCCCCTGCTGCCCATCCTTTTCTCTTCTATCTCCTCTTCAGTTTTGGTGATATCTTTTTACCTCTGCCAAGTCATTTTCTCTACCATTGATGCTGTCCGACTCCAGTGTGGGCTGCCAGCACTACACCACAGTTACTCTGCCTGTGGATATCCTGTATTCCTCATCTGCTTTTTAAAGCCTGTCGAAAGCTGCCATAGGTAAAAGAACTGCAGGGAGCCATAATTTGGGAACATTTCAGAGCTGCTTGCAGCTTTTTTTCCTGCTGCCATGCCTGACAACTTGAACTGGTGGAATTATTCATTGGAAATAAAGCTTTTGAGGAATACAGCTATTGATTGCTATGAATGATTTATGTATTATTTATATTGCTGTAGCCTCTAATGACTCCTTATAGATTGAAGCTCTACAGTGTTAAGCTTTGCACTAACATGGTATGTTTAGTGGAGGATAGTAGAATAGGTTCAGGACAGGGAGCCTAAGGTAGAAGAAACAATCACATTTGGTGTAGTAAGTGACTGTCACAGTGCAGCCTGCCCTGCTGTTAGCAAGTGTTTCATAGGCATCTTGCCATAGGTAAATTTTAACGAGAGATTTGGAGGAGGACAACATGTTTTTGCATTCCTCCCAGGGGCAGCATGGTAATAGGACAGAAAAAAAGGAAAGAAAAGGCTTGTTGGAAAATGTAACCGACGGGCAATAAGAGCTGGCATTGTTATCAGAGCAGAAGGTGGGCTTGGTATGTTTTACCCTGTCTGCAAGCAGGTTGCCTTGGCTGCTGTTGAGCTGCTCATCTCTCACAGTTGCCTGTTAAATGCTGAAGCCTATTTGCACTCTCTCACATACATTCTAGCCCAGAGGCTGGCTTGCAAAATCAGGCTTATGTACTACCAGTTGGTTATTCAGCTGGTGGGAGAGGCCCCAGCGATTCTCCCTGAGCTGGATTGCACCTTTATCCAGTCCTGTCTCCTTAGGAATAACTCAGCCAGGGTTGAGTCCCATCTTTCATGATTGATGAAGTGAACTTTGGAAGGTGACAGGCAGGATCCTTACTCAGACTGTTCTCAGGCAGTGAAAAGAACTCAGCTCTGCTGAACTGCCCAGTGTCATCCTGGAAGATCAGCATATGCCCATAGGTATCACTGAACTAAAGGACACTGAGCCTCAGCCAGGGACTGAAGCGGACCCCGAAGTGGCAGAAGATGAATGACAGCACCAGCAAACTGACAAATTGGGTTTAAGTAATATTAAGGAATAGCTTCACTGGTGCCTCATTGACTCTGCCAAGGTGACCAGCATATTTCTTCCATAGGTGCTCTTTCAGTGACCCCATATTTTAAGTCATGTTTCCAGTTAATACAGACACAGTGTTAACAGTATTTTGAGTATGTAACAAAGCCTCCCACAACTCCAGAATGGGAAATACAGAAATTCACTGCAAGGAGGTTTTACATCAGATTTCACTGCTTCAGAATGGAGTTGATTTTACTTAAAGAAGAGGATTGAATGTTTCGAATGTTTTAATTTCACCTTTTGGGGTTTTGTAGCTGTTTTCCAAACCTGGAAACTTTGGTCATTTTAGGTGGGTTTGTAGTTACAAAGCATCCTATGCACCCTTATCCTACATAAAGCTTAAGCACAAGTTTAACATATGGAATTTAATAGATTTCAAGAAGGGAAAAAGTTTTCCAGTATATAAAATAACAACTCTATTATATTATGAGCTTCCACTGGCTGAATACTTTCCCGAATTAGGACCTATGTTCTCAATCTCCCTACTAAGCAGTTTAATTCAAACAAAAAGTCTCTGCCTTTTTTTTTACCCCTTGGATTTATGATGTTACAGTTTAGCTATAAGCTTTATTGTGTGATTTTGCTAAATTGTAGCTATTATTGAAAGTAATATGCCATAACTGAAAAGGGGATAATGCATAAGAGCTGTATGTATTTAACAAATACACAAAGGCCATGAAGAAATACTTCTGACCCAGCCATGCCCCTGAGTTCTTCCTCAGAGTAAAGATAGACCCGAAACAATTCTGTAGCATCTGTTTTGCTGCCATCCAGCAGCAGGCAAAGAGGTTTTATTTGTTTTAAATAAACCAAACCCCAACACGGGTTAAAGCAGAGCAGAGGGTGAGCATGAAGAGGAGCTGTCTGGAGCTGCCTCTCCATCTGCAGGTCCTGTGGCAGCTCTGCTGGCTGCTTCTTCAGGGTGGGCAGAGCCTTCTGAAAGAAAACCTGTCAAAGCTGTGGACCAAAGTTGGGGGTTTTATCGGTTTGAACTGCTTTGGAAATCTAACTGTGCAAATGGGAAGGTTGGATGGAGCTGGGAGCAACCTGGTCTAGTGGAAGGTGTCCCTGCCCATGGCAGGGGCTTGGAACTGAATGAGCTTTAAGCTCCCTTCCAACCCAAACCAGGCTGGGATTCTACAATTCTATGAAATACAAGAAGCCATAGTCTAACTGTTGGAGACCAAGATGGGTTATTGTGGATCATTCTCTGGAGGAGAATTATCTCCCTTTAGTAAGTTAAGATCTTTGATAAAAGAATCAGATTTATGTAGAAAATGTCATTTTTCACTGAAAAAAAATGAAAATCACCTCAGAATCAAAGATCAGATGGAGGCACAGCATTGAATATCCATGCAGCATGGGCTAGTGCTGGTGGAGGACTACAGCTTCATGTCCATCAGCCCCAAAGTAATGGCCTCTCAAGCAAGAGCAAAAACCCCTTCCTAGTTCAGCATCACAAGAATTATGAGTTCATTAAGAGCTGGAAGCCTTAAGTCATGCATAAGGCCTGGTGTTGTAACACAAGAGTTAAACAACTTCTTTTATTACTATAGTTGGAGTTATAGGAATTATAGTAAAGGAACACCAAAAGGTAATTCCTGGCATGGCTGAACCCTTCCTGAATCCCTCTGGCCACAAAGGATCATATCTCTTCTCTGAAACAGACCTCTCCTATGTTTTCAAGCTCCTGTAAATTCAATGCTGTTATAGAGGTCTCTAATCCTCACACAGTCCACTGGCATTCTCTTTTTTCCCTTTTTTACACAACCTCATTCATGAGATGCTTATACTGAGAGCATGATCTTGGCTTCAGCTCAGCTGATAAGTAAGCACAGAAAGACTTGCAGATTAGAAAGACAAATATTTGAACCTGATTAAGCTAAAAGAAGGTTCAGTTGTATAATGTTCCAGGGCTGATTTGGATACATGAAGTTAAGAAACAGCAGAGAGAACGTGAATACAACAATCTCTTGGTCTGAGTGATGTGAGGTCACATCTTGGTCCAAGATGCTCTCACAGAGTGGGAAAAAGGTTGATTTAAGCTTCTTCAGTTTGTTTAAACTATACAACTGTGCTAAGCCAAAGTAGGTGGAATAAACTGAAAGTATAACAGACAAGACCTGCCACTGATCAGTGTATTTTGTTGTTCCTTCTTGTTACCCTGAATATATTCTACACGTGCAGTGTGGCAGTTGGCCCTGAGACAAAAGAATAACGTTGTAGAAGAACTTAAGTTTAATACAAGATAGATGCACTTAAACTGAGCTTCCACTGAATGTCCAAAGCAGGTAACTGCATCTGCAGAGGCATTTGGTGAAAATAATGAGTGTGCAAATAGCAAATATGATTCAGTTCCCCAGTCTAGGAAATAGGTCAACATAATCCATCACTAGTCTCTGCTTTGTGCTGGTCCTGCAGTGAGTGGAAACTTCCTGACATACTGGCTTTGCTGTCTTTCAATGGATACTCCATATTCTGTAATAATAGTGGCAGCTACGGTCAGTGTTCCTACTGCTGCTCATTGCCCTTTGGGGGAGGCCAACAAATCTGAGCAACTTTCTCCTCTTTTTCTGAAACAGTCCCTTAACACATGCTGCAATCATCCCAAAATGCATCCAGTAAATCATCTCTGATTGCACAGTTAAAGAGCACTACTCTGTATTGGTCATTTAAAACGTCTTCAAGGGTTTCATTGTCGAAGACTTTCCAAGAGGAAAGAGGCAACAAGGAAGATCTATTAAATTCTGAGTCATTGTATGCTGGGTGTCACATTAGAACTGAAATCAGATCCAGCATTTCACAAAGGAAGGAAAACCGAAAAGACAAGCGAGATAAAGGACTGTTTATCCATAGGAGGACGTGATATGTGTAACAAGAGCCACCATACAAAAGGGTTAGCTGTTCAAAATGCCCCCTTAAAGAAGATACAATTAGAGCTTAATCAGTTCTTTCTTCAGTTCAGAGCTCCCACATTCAAGTTAATGAACATGTATGCCAAGTCAGCCCTATTTGTACCTTAAATCTTGACCATTTAAACAAGCTGGCTTTCTGCTAACATTGCTGATAATGGACGTTGCACATCTCTGCAAGGGAGTATTGCTCCTCTTTGTAGGTTTGATTTTGCTCCGTGAAGGCTGTTGAGCATCAGATGTAATTTCTTCCTTCTAAAAGTCTCCTAACAATTAATTTACAAATAAGTTGATAAAAAGCTAATAGATGCTAAAGTAACCACAGGAGGGCTCCTGATCTGTTCCTCGACCCACAGGAAGAAATCAATAAATCAATGAAGAAAGTTGTAGCCTACAAAGTTCAGGGAATATACAATTGTTACTTGACACTAAATGTAGAACAAATTAGTTTATTCATGTGTACAATGAAGCACCCTGTGTTTGAAACTGCTGTATGTTATGGAGAGGCTGCAATGTGAAGTCAAGCTCTCAAAAGCCGTGTTTATGCTGGTAAATTAAGTATACTTGGTGTCACTGTCTAACGCCGAGGCTGGCAGGCTCATCTCCATACCATTTAGCTATTTTCTCCTTCAGTGTAGGCTGCTGCTGGCAGAGTGCTTGCTGAAACAGCTCTAACATTAAATCATAAATCCTTCATGGGAATTCTCTAGAAATGGGTTGTAGCCTGGGCCAAAACTGGGGATTGCTGTAAAGATTTTGGGCAGCAGGTATCTGCCGAGAGCGTGAGGAGAAGGTGAGGAGGCAGCAGTATAACACCATTCAGAACCGTGCTGGAAGCCTACCTGGGACCTGGAAGCAACACAGACTTCTCATTTGGGACTGCTAAGCACTGATAAACTCATTATGGTTTTAGGCTCAGGTGCACACTGCTGTGTTGTTAGGCACAAGCACTGTCCTGCCTCTGAAACTGGCCCTTTTCAAGTACTGTTTGCCAGCCTTGTGCATGCAAAATATCTTTCTGGAGTTGGGCTTTTCCATTTTCTACCCCCAGATCAGTGCTTCTCAGTGTTTGTGTTCCACGCATACTGCATGTTTCTCTTCTGCCATTACATCTTCGGGGGGAACAACTTGCTGAGGCCAACAGATACAAGTATGTATGTTCCTGAGGGTATGGCCTTTGGTTCTAACCCATTATGTTCCATTGGGCCTCATCCACTTTAAAGTGTGCTGGCCCTTGTGCAATTTTGCTTTGCACCTACAGGTAACTGAGTACTTTGCATATTCACATACAAGACATATACACACACGTATACGTATGTATACACACAGATACTCCTCTATAGGATGTGGGCTATCAATCAGTTACACATCTAAATGTGCAAGCATCTCCCTAGGTATCTGCTCAAATGTAACTGGTCAGGTTGCTTCAGGTATGGTATTTCTGTCACTTAAACTTTGCTGTGGTCATATTAATGGTAGTGTGTAATGTGGGTCTTTCCATGGTTAATTCACTGTTGCTGTCTGCTAGCCACTGGCTCAAGGTGGAGTGATGATTCAGAAATATAGGAACATAGAGGTTCCCCATGTCTGTCAGTTCAACACCTACAAATTGATGCCCATCATACTTCATCAAATGTGGTTTTATAGACCCCAGGAGCTGTTCATCCATCCTGCAGCCCAAGGTCCCAACAACACCTGCAGCACCCAAGGTCTCCTGTAAGCAGTGAAATCCAATCCCTAAAGCCTTGTTTTAGCAATGAGCAGAAAATCACGGCAGCCAGTGTTGGAAAAACAGGAATTCAGCTAAAGCCTGACAACACTTGGCGCTGCAAACATCACTTAACTTGACAAACAACCAGTAATAGCTAGAGTGAAAATAAAGGGTTAGGCAGGTAAAGAGATAAAGTATGAAGAACATGCTGAGCAAATAACAGCCTTTTGAGAATCAACATTAGCATAATTACTAAACATACGTAATTGCTGAAATAGCATTTGCTGGCAGCGTTTATGCTTCTAAATGCAATACTTTCTTCCCTACGTTATCTTCTGCTAGGACTACGGAGTGTGCTTGCATTCTGCTTTTCGCTGAGAGAGCTGCTATGGAAATTGGCAGCATCTGAAAGCCAAGGGCATAGAGAGGAACAAACATGTTTAACACCTTGGAGTCCAACCATCCTTTATAAATAAGGTTGTCATACTTGGATACATGTCTTCTTAAATGTTATACCATCAACTCAGCATTTGCCCCAGCACCCTACTCGATACTTGATAAGATTGGACATACTCAAATCAATTCCCATTGATTTCTCACTGCTGAAATAAGATAAGCATGTGACAGACACAATGAGAGTTCAGCTCAGCAGATCAAGCCATTCCAGCACTAGAAAACAACTTTGTTGATAAACTCCAAACAAAACCCCCACCAGACACAAATGTAGCAGCATGCAGTGCATAAGTAAAGGTCCTGCTACAATCAAAAGCATTAGCTGGCACTGCTTTAAAAGGCATTTGGCCACAGTTCTGATGGAAGAGCAGGTGGCAATTAAAATGAATAAAAAAGTAAGGAAAAACCCAACAGCAGATGAGATTGCATCTGTGAAGGTTGTGGAGCTGATCTGCAATTATTTATGAGCACTAGATATGACCTGGGTACCGAGACCATGCTGTACTGGCTTACTGCATCTCGTACTGTATATTGCTTCACAGGTCTGACAAAAAGCTGTCAGTGGCAATAGCTGGCCTCTACCTAACTAAATTACCTATACAATAGCTGGCCTCTACGTAACTAAATTACCTATAAATACCATAGAAAGGGGAAAAACTGTATGTGCACAATTAGCTGTGAAGATTCCTCTGGATACAGAAGTACAAACAGCAGATGGCAAAAAGAGGACTATGCAAGGGTGGCTCAGAAAGGACAGATACCACAGAGACAGCCCCCATGGAGAAGGCTGAAGAAGTGCTGCCTTCCAAACCTTCAGCATGGGGGTAAGGTACAAAACAGTCATATGCAGAAGGACCTCTCCAGGGCTGAAAACATCTTCGTGTTTTAAACCTTGCTGTATTCTTGCTGTGAATTCAGAAGTTGATATCTGTCTCTGGCGCACTGATCACGGCTCACTTGCCAATCCTCTCGGATGAGCTGAGAGAAGTTGGTGTCATCCTGACGTAAACCATGGATTATGGGATCCTGAAGCCTGCAGCAAAAGCATGAGGCCTCATTTACACAGACAGCCCCAGAGCAATCTGTATATTGCCTTGCTGGCTCCCTGGTGAGCCTCTGCAGGAGTCTCACCAGCAGCAGCCCAGGCACGTGCCTCATGGAGCATAAATTGCACTGCCCACATGGACAGCTCAAGCCTTGAAAATTCACACTTACCCATAATGTCCTCAGAGGAAACTCAAACACAATAAGCCATAAGCGTGAGGCCATTTGGTGATCTCTACATAAATAAGAGATAAAGAATGGCAGACCCTTCAAAAATAAACCAGAAAAGCCTTCTACTGCCTAGCCCTGTGGTGGCATTTAGACAGCTGTTTCTTTAGGCAAGAAGATCAGTATTTTGCTGTCATTCATTACGGATTTACCAGTTTTGTATTGATTTTGTTGTGGCCTCCTATGTACTTTAATCGCTGCAATAGAAAAACAAGTTGCTATAACATGACATTTCCTTTCTGAGAAGCTGGCAACAGAATTGCATGAACCACTGGTAGATTCACTGATTTCCCTTGTGAGTCAGTAATAAAATGATGACTGAAACAGCTTGTCCTTCTTTCTGTTCCAAAACAGCTTTTTGTTGTTGTTTTCAAGAACTCTCACTAGCTGTGAGCTGAAAACAGAAATCTTCCTAATTGCTGGATTATATGGGAGACTTTCCTATAGCATTTCTTGGTTACTAACTCTGAGGTTTTACTGACTTATTGTGAGGGACAGCAGGTGGCTTTGCTGGAGCAAGCAGGTTGCTCAGGCTCTGGGTCAGATCCACCCAGAGCTGGCCCAGGGCAATGGGGACAATTGGCAAAGTGGCTTCTGGTGCTCTCATTGTGTTATATTGACAACTCTCAGGAGTCTGGGGTGAAAAAGAAGCGCTTCCTTCCTCTGGGCTGGAAGTTACCAAATTCATGGTTTCTCACCAGGGAGATCTGCAGCAGCTGGAAGCTCATACGGTGTGTGGGGGCAAAAAGATGCTGTGTGCTGGCAGACTGAGGAGCAGGTAAGACTGGTGAAGTTATCTCACCCCATCCCTCAGGAAGAGTCTTCTTTGGTGTTGTAGTTTCTAGAAGTTCTTCTAGGGCATTTTCATCTGTCCCAGCTGAGCAGGTTCCTCTTTCCCTGAGGAGCTGTCGTGCCAGCAGAAGGCATCTGCTCCCCCAGTACCTTCAGGCTGAAATGGAGGTGAGAGTAAGAGGCCTTATTTGCATTCCCTGTGGTTTCCACCCTCAGCTTTTGGTATTCCCCCCCAAAATAATGTTCTAATCTTCTGTGTGTAGCCATCTGCTGACACTCTCTGTTGGAACTTCCATAGCTGGTCTCTTCTTGTACATGTCCAATCCTCATGCCTTCTTTTGTGTATGTTTGAAGCTGTGACCCTGACAGAACTGAGTCCAAGGGAGGTGGTAGACAGGAGATAGTTCACCTCATTGGAAACTGGGTCTGAGCTAGAATTCATGGCAATACCCACTATTCTCCTTAGTCTGGTTTTGGTCTCACTGCATGGATTAATATGGCAAGAAAAGACTTCTTCCCTCTAGCAGCTTGGTATGTGCGTATTTAGCTACTATTATGGAAGAGAACAGATGAAGGCCTGTGAGGTGAGCTATTAAAATACTTCAGTGTGTCCATAAATAAATAAGTTCTGCAGCAACCCTGTGAGTAAGTCAATGTAACAGATATTTTGGGGATGGGTAAACTAGGATGGAGCTGGTGATGAATTGTCTCAGCAGCATGTTTTAAGTAAAGCCTGGGCAATCCCTGGCAGGATTGTAGATGTGGCAAGAGAGGAAGGAGGAGGGTTTGTTAGGGTTGGTCCATCTGATAAGAAATAACTGTATGCAATCAGGCGAAGTAAAATCGGGTCTGTCAGCTCTAGGGGTGTACTGGGATTTGTGCACGTATTTCGTGGGATTTTCCTGAAAGGTGGGATTGACAAAAGAGGCAAAACACGCTCAGTCCAGAAAGCAGAGGTGGGCTGAAGGGGAAAACAAACCCAAAAGGCAGCTTTATTTACCTTCTGCTGATCTTGCTTCAGATCAGAGCTGCTGGAAAACTCCGCAAGGAGTATTTACAAGCTGTTCTGCATGGCCATTTCGGCATAGCCCAGCTGGTTAATGCCAGCAAATCTGGGCTGGTAACACTTCCTGAAATAAAACCCATCTTGCCAGAAGAGGAAAGTCTAAGAACAGAAAAGTCTGTTGTATTTTTTTTTCCATCGTTGCTGATGTACTTCTCGGAGACGCGTAAACAAAGCCAACTTGTTGATGAGAAATATGTCAGTCAAAGAGCTGCTGAATGTTCTGGAGACAGTTATCACTGGATGTTTTGACTACATGTCTGAGAGCTCATGCTCTTGGGAAATTTCCCAATAGATCTGAAAATAAACACACAAGCTCTTGGCATCTCTCCTGCCTGGATGAGCCTCTGAGAGCTGGTAATTATTTACGTTTAACCTGAGCACCTTCTAAAGCTTGTGGTGCAACTTTCGGAAAGCAGCGTTGGAGCGTTTCGCAGTGGTGTTTATTGAGGACAAAGTCCCAAGAACATTTAAATTCTGCCAGTCTGCTTGCCTTCACATCGCGTCAGAATAAAAATACTCTCTGTTGTATTGATCTGTAGTCACTTCGTCACAGTTGATACATAAAGGTAGTAAAAATCAGATGAGTGAAGCTGCTCTGGAAAGCTCTCCACTGGGGGTAAGATCACCAGGCATTTGGTGAGGCGGTGAGAAGAAATTTGGTATTCAAAGCAACTTTCTTAAGTTTGCATTTAAGTCAAGTGTTCAATGATCCCCTGCTGCAAAAGTCCCCTTCTGCTACAGTTCTGAGCTCCTGAATGATCTTTCATAGGGTAGAACTCTACTAAATCCACATTTGGGCTTCAGGGAGGCAAGCTGAATTACTGGGAGGTTGGTCTCAAACAGCAAGAAGTCAAGACTCACAACTAGGCACCTACAAGAGCATCAAAGCGCTGTCACTGGTGGTCTCATTGCTTGCTTTTCTGCACAACCCTCTGACAATGCGCATGGTTCACTGTGATCCAGTGTCTCCTCTACAAGCATGAGTGCTCTTGAGCAATGATCCAGAGCAGCAGCCTGGGATGACTACTTGAACTGTGACATGGGGCAGTAGAGGACAATACAGAACAATGTCTAAGAAAATAAGCCCTCCTTAATCTGACCAGGGTTTAGCTTCTTTTCCACCTTATTTTTCTTTGGATTTAATTCTTCTTGTGAGGACATAGGCAGCGTCCACTGTGCAGAGCTCTTGAGCAATGGCTTGAACTTGGAAGAGGAATCAATAAGCAGATATTTTTAATTGGAAAACTCAAATTTTCATCTCTGCTTTCTGATTTGTTTATCAGGAACATGCACAGGAGTGATTCCCTTGTTCTGGTGGCAAGAACAACGGAGCATAAGTGGTTTTGTTCTCCATCTACATTACAGGTATGCTCAGTTTAATTTTACCTGTTAACAATCAGTCTCTCCTCCATAGCACCCATGTGACTGGCAGAAACACAGCCCATGGGATAGTAAACATATCTGTGAAATGCCATAGCATTAACCAGAATTTCACACATCAGCACAAGGAATAAATATAATGAAAAAATGATTTACCCTTGAGAATTAAGCAGCCTCCATTAGTGGGAGTAAATAACCAATTGGCTTTATTTCTGGAGCCTGTAGAGTTTTGTAATTCTCCATCTCTGTGTTAAGCTCTCAAGCTGCTCTAAAGCAGAGCTAAGGAGGGTCATCAACTACTTTAAAATCCAGTGTAGTATTCCCCTGGTGAAGATGTATTGCAATGAAAGAGGAGTGCAGAGAGTTGTACAGTCTCAGGTCACTGTTGCTACTGGCAATAGCCCTAGGTGCAGTCAACAAATGTATTAAGGCTTAATTCTTGAAATGTGCTAAATGAGTTTTTTTTCGTGATAATAAATACATAACAATGTGGTTGCCCCATCCCTGGCAGTATTCAAGGCCAGGTTGGATGGGGCTCGGAGCAACTTGCTCTAGTGGAATGTATTCCTGCTTGTGGCAGGGGGTTGTAATTGGATGAGTTTAAGGTCCTTTCCAACCCAACCTCCCGTATGAAGATAGGCTGAGAAAGTTGGGGCTGTTCAGCCTGGGAAAGAGAAGGCTGCGTGGAGACCTCATAGCAGCCTTCCAGTATCTGAGGGGGGCTGTAGGGATGCTGGGGAGGGACTCTTCATTAGGGACTGTAGTGACAGGACAAGGGTTAAAACTTAAACAGGGGAAGTTTAGACTGGATATAAGGAAGAAGTTCTTTACTGTAAGAATGGTGAGGCACTGGAATGGGTTGCCCAGGAAGTTGTGAATGCTCCATCCCTGGCAGTGTTCAAGGCTGGGTTGGACAGAGCCTTGGGTGGCATGGTTTAGTGTGAGGTGTCCCTGCCCATGGCAGGGGGATTAGAACTAGATGATCTGAAGGTCCTTTCCAACCCTAAATATTCTATGATAATCCGTGAGAGAATATGAGAACTTGCCAATATGAATGAAATATACAACCTTAGTGATTCTTAGCATAGTCTTCACTTTGGTCATAAGCTCACGTGTTTATAGCAGGGAAGACCTGCCCTCCGGCCCATGGGAGCTTGCAGAAGCCCTGAATGCCTTTGATGCCCACAGCACCTGGCTTCCAGGGAGCAAGCACATGGGCAGCAGCAGACCCTATTCGTGTGCTTCAGGTCCAGTAACCCACAGTTGGAATAGCTTCTGTTCACTAGCCTGTTCTGTCCCTACCTGGCAGACTTACAAAGAGGCAGGCAGACCATCTCACAGGCTCAGCTAACAGTTTACACATTAATTGCACCATGTCTTCCTAGGTGACTTTGACAAAACTGGTTCTTGTGTGTGCACTTCTGTACCAGCTGTGAATAGCAGGAATACTCCAGCTGTCCCTATTATACCCATTGCACTGGGTTTGGATCTTATTCCTCCCTTTCATCTTGAATAATCAATATAGGTCTTAGAAGAGCTGTATTACCAGCTGTATTCTTGTTCTGGCAACGGAAGTGAGATGATCTAGAGCAAAAGAAGGACAGAAAGAGGATTGCTGCCTTCTCCTGCATGTTTTCAGATCTGCAGTCAGCTCAGCCTGTGACCCAAGGCAATGTGTGAGACCATTCTGTTGCTGCAAATAGTCCATGTTTGCCAATCTTTAGAGTTCCCACAAAGCTCATTGCTGAGAAAAGAGGTATGCTGGCTGGCTGCCTAGGTACTTGTACTGTTTCTGGGTTACTGTGCATTTGCAGTGGCATTATGGGAGCAGTTAATTACAATAATTTGTTTGTCTAAAACCTCTTCTATATGCCTGGATCTAAACATAGGAGTTTCATAAGTCATCAAAATTAAATAACTCAAACAAACAAACATGAATTATAATTGAGTTTTGAGTCTTCCAACACTCCCAGGTCACCCTGGGACTTGCCAGTCTTGTCAACGCTTTAACTTGTTCAGCAGCTTTTGTGAGCAATCAAGTGGCCATTGGTGGGGAAGCACTTCTTTGTTTGCTGTTCAGAATGAGCTGCTCGGGTACGCTGCATGTGTGTGGCAGACTGAATGCATCAACTCCAGAGGCACAGAAAACAGGATCAGGCATCTGTAAATGCTGAAATCTTGAACATGTTCATATCAAGCCCAAGCCTTGGAATACATTAAATGTTTTCTATACCAACTAAAAGCACCACTATAGGGCAGATTGGAAATCAAGGACTCAGACATATTAGTCTCCCAGCCCTTACTGACCTCTAACAATCCCTTCTCTTAGTACTTTCTTTGGCAAATAAGGGGAATTTCACAACACATAGAATAAGAGCCAAATTCAGTCTGTACAGATTCAGTTTGACAGTATCCCTTTAAAAATCACTAAGAAAAAACATGGAATGGCACTGTTGTCATATGGCTTTTCAGATTGAAACTCTAGATGATCAAGAGTGGCTGCTCATTTTTCAGGACCAAAAGTCAGTGAGGGAAAAAGGCATGGGAGAAAGGCATTAGAAAAAGGCATCAGAGACAGATTACTTATACAGGGAAGAAAACTACACAATCAGACTGCAGCTCAATATAGGGAGTTCAGTTATTAAAAGCCTTAGAAGATGGTTTGACATGGACAAACAGTGATGCCTCTGACAGTTCAGTGCATCTGATGATATCAGGTGGAATAACCAGTGGAGCTGATACAAGTTACAGCCCAGAGCAGCAATCCCGCTCATGCACCTATGGAGAAATTAGGCCTTGTCTCCACTGATGTTAAAGCTCCAGAGGATGCTATGGCAGAGAAGTTATTTCAAACCCTCCCTGTTGAGTCAATGCTCTGCAAGGCAGTTTCTTGCCCTCCTGTAGGTAACCTCATACTCATCTCGGGGGCTCGACTTGAAGGGAGAAGGGTGTAAATGCAAACACTGTATGCTGGGTCAAGAGCTGCCCTGCCTGCCTGCTTAGCTCACTGTGATGCAAGGAGTGATGTTTGGAAGTAATTACTGCAGTCAAGCCCTCTTAATACACTTTCCTTCTTATTTTTGTAGTCAAGTGGAAAGAGCTCTCCACCTCCGCTGGGTCACCATGCCCCTTACAGCCTGAATTACGCTGGATTGTCATAAAACCAACAAATGATGTATCTTCGCTGTAAAAACCAAGCACATGTTAAATTTCAGTGTCCTGCTCCAAGGTACCAGAAATGTTTTACCTGGACATATGTTTGTTCAGAAATACCCAGACAAGCAACAGACAGGCTTTCAGCTTACAGCCTGCTGTAGTTCCGTGTCACTGAAAAGAGCTACAAATGCATAAGCACCAGGCAATTATAATAATAATTGAGCTATTTCATGCACATCACTACCCACAAAAGTCAGCATCTGGGCTTCTGTAAATATGCTGATACATGCTTAATTATTAAAACCAGCAATGAGCTAGGAATGCATACATATTATATCACTATGTAGCCCCCATTAGTACATATAAGCTCATTTTCTTAGTTGCCATGTAAAACTATTGCCTACTGAAATACTGTGGGTGGTTTGAAACAAAATACATTCTTGAACTAGCAAATAACTTCTTGAGTAGCTTAGTTTAGCATTATATAGCTGCAATAAATGTGTATCTTGATTATATGTTTAATATTACATTACATTGTACAATTTTCCATTGAACTGAAATATGTTTTAGCAGTCTTCCGCAATTTAAGATGACAGCGATCAATTACAAAACTATTAAATGTCAATTAACATCTTTGCAATCTGAATCCCAAATGAACCTGTTAAAACTACCTTTTTATATGTCACTCACACATATAAATACTAGTTAAATGTTTAATGAATGCATCAAAAAGTAATCACCTATTTACCGTTGATGTAGTGGTAAGCTGATCCCATCACCATTACTTATGCCCGCTGGGAAACCAAAACTCAATTTGCAGATCTGATTGGCTCAGATGGGCTCTGAAATACATCATTCATTAACCAGGTACACCTCAATGTAGTGCTTAAAGATGGATTTGGGAATCCAACTTTTAGCACTTCAACAGGTGTGTTTTGTCCTGTTAAGCTATGAAGTCATTTTTGGTGTGATCTGGTTAACACTCGTCCTCCTTCTTTCTACAGAGTTTTTGTGCAGCATCTACAAAGCCTTGAGCTGGAAAAGGTTGGCATCATATTAAAAAAAAAAAAACAAACATCATGCTTTTTAGTAATAATTTAGGCTAAAATATAGTCAGTACAATGAGGCTGACACCTCCACTCATAGGAAAATGCTGCCATTGTCCTGTCTGTAGCTGTCATTGCCCTGGGGATAAGAACTTTCCCCTTGCAGAATATTTAAAATAGGATTTTTTCTTTATTTATTACAAGTAATCAAGACCTTGCTTTGATATCTCTGCTGAAAAATGGCACCTTTAGGAACACAGCAGAGGAGATCACATTGCCTACTTCACTTACAATCTCAGTTGCCTTTGCTAACACCTTGCTGTCTGTATCAGGTCCATAGAGAGCATGGAAGTGCCCTGAAGCATGCTCTGGGAACAGCTAAACTCTCTGTTGGCTGTGCAAAGCCAAAGGGGATGAGCATCCTACAAGTCTGCCTTAAGGTGGGTGAAGTGTACTGGGGAATGGTGTTCATGTCAGGGGGGACCTGTCCCAAATAAAAGGTACCTCTCATGTCACTTAGGCCAGCACAATTAGGGGAAACATGTTTATGTCCAGTGGGTACTCTTCTCTCATCTCCCTTTCCTCTCTGATGAGTAACTGTGCAGGAGTGAGATCAAAAGGGCTGTTAAAAAGCCAAGCCAGACCAGCAAGAGTACCAGCCTGTACAAGAGCAAAGCAGGGAGTTACTAATTGGGGAATGCTTCTGCGTCACCCTTCTCTCTGGTAAAGCATAGTCTTCCCAAGGCTAAGCTGAGGATCAAAGGGAGATACTAAACCCTGCAGATCATAGCCTGCAGAAAGAGCAGCAGAGATGGAGGCTGTCAGCCATGGCAGGCAGATGGAGGGCTGGAGAGGAGCAAAAGCTCCTCTTCCACAGGCAACATGGGACTCTATGGACAAGTCAGTCCATGGTAGACTCCTGAGGGAGCTGCCAACCTTCAGGAACAGAATAGGTACAGCTAGATCTCTTTGTCCCTTTCAGCCATCCTTCTGTTCTTGGTAAATACAACATTCTTTGTATTGAAAGAACTGTCTCTCTAAACAGAAAATACAGTTCTCAAGTCCTGAAGAAAAAGTATCTGCAAGTGTGTGTGTGGCAGAAGGGAGGGAGCAACCTGGAAAGCATCAGTTGCAAAGATCCCACTACAGGGATACATGTGGTCACCAGGTCACAGTGATGTACCTGTATCAGGAGCCTGGACCTGGCTGTGGTGCAGCACAATGATAGTTTGGAAGTAAAACTGCACAAAACCTCATAGGCTGTTCTGCTGGACAGCATGGTAGCCTGGTCATGGTTTCCTCAGTCTATCTATTATTCTGATAATATTCTATTCTAATAGAAGTCTGTCTATTATGCCAGGGCCAACTGGCTGTCTGCTGACTGGGACAGTGTTTAACTCAGCAAGGTCCCTGAGAGAAACTCATCAGAGGGAAAATGCTTCATCTGAAGTTTGCCAACTATCCTCTGGTGGTAGACATTGCTTCAGACTGATTCCTTCTCTTTCATGTGCTGGATCAGCAGCTGAAGATGCTAGGGGACTTGCTCACTGAATTCTCATTAAGACAAATGCATATTGGCCAGCAGACCTTGCTGTATGGCTCTGTAAACCTGACCTTCAGAATTTCCTCTGCTTTTCGTACCAGATGACTTCACACAAGGCTGTTAACAGTAACTGGGGAGGAAGGGGATCAAGAGTAGGCTCTGCTGCTGCCGTTGTCCCATCTGTAGCTGTCACAAAGCAGTATTTTGAAAAGCCCAGATGTACTCTTTCCTGTTAGCCTGAGGCAAAATGGAGCAATAGGCACAGAAGTGGCTTTGCTCTTGAAACTTGAAGATTCAAGGAATGACGTGTTTTTGTGGGAAGCACAATATCTAACGGAAGAAAGAGCATTAAGAGTGTTGTTAAGAAGTGAGCCTCTGCTGAGATGATGCTTGCTCTTCAATACCTCCTGTTTTGCTGGAGTCATTCTGGTGGATCTAACAATAGCAGATGCTTCAATATAATTTGGAAGGAAAAATAGTGGCTGTTTGGGTCATATCCTGAACCCAGAACAGCGTCACAGAGGGGCTTTTTTGTTCAGTTGTTTTAGGAATGCAATTTGGTAATTCAGTTGCTTGCCTGATAAATGTCTGTCCTCTGATCCCAGCTACAGGAGATGGAATCAAATGTAACTGGGTTTGACAGACAGAATTCATCTGCTGCGTTTGAGGCACAGTGAAGCAGCCCTGGAGGAAAACATTACAGTAAATTATGCTTCTTATCTCCCTATGCTAACAGTGTCAGCTCGGCTTGGAGCGGTGGATGAGCAAGTCTTTGAGAGGACAATACCCACCAAGCCCAACCACCAGTGCTGCCTGGGTCTGACTGCAGGGCTGGGGATGTGGGCATGGCTGAAGCTGCTGTCAAGTCCCAGCTATTTCACTTTCTTTTTCTGGTCCCCCTCCTATGCTTGGTTTATGAGTCTGGGGCAAGGGATTGCTTCCCAGCAGGATTAGCACATGGACCTTGCTCTGAGCTGCAGCCCCTGTTGGCTGCTTCATTGCTGTCTGCTTGCACTGTCCCCTCTGCTCTGCTAGTGGTGAGTACCATCTGCAGAAAAAGCTTTTGCTATGTTTTTTGCAGAATTATTCAGTGGTTTTGGAGCACTCTCACACTGCAGATAGATCCAACAGAGCCCAGCTCTGCAGAACAGGCCCAGTTGTTTGGGGTTTTAATTTCCCAGTGTGAAATGTGTTTATTACTCTTTGGGTCAAGTCAGACCTTAGAGGTGGTTCAAAGCATCACCAAGCACATCCATTGATTAAAGTTATTTCAAACACACTCCAGTTTCCTGTGAACTGACTTGTATTTAATGGCAGTGGACAGCCATCAATCAGGCTGGAAAGGCTGAGTCATCCTTCGAGCTTGTGACTAATGGTACCCTTCTGCCTTTCTGCTTTCTCAGTAGCTGTGTACTTTGGGGATGGGCCATGTTGAGGTGTGGGTGCTCAGCAGTGGGAACATTGCACATGATCTCAGCATTCTGCCTAGGGGTGACCCATATCAACACCTCTAGCACCAGGCTGCCTCTAGAAACAGAAGTCCTTATATTTGTGAGGCTTATGAAGGTGTCTAGATGCCCCTAAAATTCATCTTGCAAATAGCAGAGCACAGTGGGTGAAGGAAAATGACTGTTATCCTCTCTGGAAGAGGAAAACTACTCATAGGTACTTGCCTTCTAATCCCTAAATTCACATGGTGCCATAGGGACTTTTCTATCCATGTGGTGACTCTCACGTATCTTCAAAGTAATGGGAAAGGAGAAAGAAGTGATTTTTGGTATTTTTTCTGTGCTCACTGCTGGATTGTAATTATCTAACCTGAGCAGATGTCCTCCATTCCCTCATGTCAGAGCCTGCCGGGTCCTTCCCTGAAGCATCCATCACATTGTGGGTCAGCTCTTCCTTGATTTGTAGGAGATGGTTGCCCAGGCTGCCTCCCCTTTAATCATTCCCCTGACAGCAGCTGGAGAGATGACAAGCTGGGGGGATCTAAGTAATCCATTTCTGAGTGTAAAAAAGCCCCCAAAGTAGGGGAAGAGTGGAAGAAAGCAGGTTCATCTACTGAGCAAACAGACTAGTTACGTCAGGGGACAGGAAGAACAGTGCTTGGAAATCGATAAGGATGAGGCTTTGAAAAGGTTGACTGACTGCACTGGATTAGCTATTGATTTTTGTCATTTTCACAGCAAGTGCCATGCTCTCCACCCACTGAGGCCATTAAGCTCTGAGGCCTTAAACTTCTAATCCCCTGCTAATAACAACAAGACAATGGCCGGCGAGCTAAGGATCTAACTGGATGTCCAATAGCTCCAGCACTGTATCGAGTGTGCCAGTGTCTAGGAAGCTGTTGAGGCAGCCCAGAGGCACTGTGTGGAAGCAAAATGCACAGAAGAATTCAGATCACACTCCAGAGGCCAACTGTAAATCAGTGTTGATTGGTAAGAAACTCCAACTGGTTTCCAGTTAGCACCAGCAGCATGGGATGCATCGGTTTTGCAGGGTCTCTCTCAGCACTGATATTGTTAAAATAACCGAAGAGACAAGAATTTGTTTGTTTTCAGGATAACTTTGGTACTGGTGCACAGCAGTGTGCGCCCTCTCCAGTGACTAAATGTGATGAATACATCTGAAGCTGTATTCAAGCACCATGTCATTGCCATGACTTTGTTCACTCGGCATATCCAGCTGTAAAGAAAGCCTGAGCTTATTTTAAGGTAGGACTGTAAAAAGGGATGTTGGAAGGATTCAAGACCTTACCATGCACTCTGAACAGAGACAGAACATAGGGAATTATTAATGGAAATGCTCTTCTGAGATGAATGGGAAGATGGCTGGAGAGTGGATAAAAGAAATGGATAAAAGAGACCTGACTATGAGTGAGTCCTTCCAAGCCTGGGGAATGAAGCCAGCTTCTTCCTGTATCACCATCTAAATAGAGTAGATCTGTGAGGTCATGTCAATGAGCTGATCAGCCTTGTCCCAGCTCAGCTTCCAGAAAGTCTGCAGGTACTAGTTGTGTGAACATCATCATGGATGTGACCTAACAAACTCATGCCAGTACAAGAGGGACCACCTCAATTTACCTCCTGTGCACTGTGCTGATTCAGAATCATAGAATAACTTGGGTTGGAAGGGACCTTCAAGTCTCATCAAGTCCAAACCCCTGCAATGAGCACAGGGACATCTTCAACTAGATCAGGTTGCTCAGAACCACATCCAGCTTGGCCTGGAATGGCTGCAGGGATGGGGCATCCACCTCTCTGAGCTACCCGTGCCGGTGTTTTACCACCCTCATTGTACAGAATCTCTTCCTCACATCCAGCCTGAATCTCCCTCTTTTAGTTTAAGACCATCACCCCTTGTCCTATGGCAACAGGTCCTGCTAAATTCTTTCCCCATCTTTCCTATAGGCCCCTTTTAAGAACTAAAAGGGACTGATTTGTCGATTATCCATCTTTATGATTCAAAAAAACATAAAAAAAGGAAATGTTTATCACAGCTAAACATAGCAGACAGCAGCATCTCTCTCCTTTGCAGGCGGCGCATGAATACGGACCAGAAGCTGCTCAGGCACCTGCCGCTTTACACAGGAAGATATTCTGATCCTTGTGCAGGGCTTTGCCAGAGGAAGTATTACCAAGAGTGTGTTTCACCCTGTCACATTTGCAAGCTCTCTCACCATCTCTGTCATGGTTCTCACCCCCCTTTGGGAGGAAGGTACCACATACCTTTGTCACCATAGCAGGGTCTTATGGGCCACTGGCCACTTGCATTTGCACGTGTAGCCCTGCACCCCCAAGGGAAGAGGAAGGTGCAGCACCATTTACTTCACAGGAGGCAGAACGCTTTTTTTTGTGGTTTTATCTCTTTCCAGACAGTTGGATCAGTTTAATGGACTGTCGTTCAGCCTGTGCATTATTCTTCTCCAAATTAAATTCTCTTAGAAGCCCAGCATAACACAGACCGTGTTGTCAGCTCATTACTTTTACATCCTTTCTTGTTCTGTTTATGTGAGCAGAGGTTTAATTAACTATAATCTACTGTGTAGGCAAGAGGGGGAAAAAACCCACTCTACTTGAAGGTATGTATTTTCACTCTATTTTTGACCATTTGTGGGGGGGGAGTTAACCTTTTTGTCTATGAGCAAGGCTGGCTGCCTTATGTTCCTATGCAGACTCTCAGGGAAGGCTGAGGCATCCACATTTGTCACCCTCGTCAGCCTCTTACTCTGTAGTGGACTGGATGCAACTCTAAAAGAAAAAGTGGAGCCTTTACTGCCTGCAGCCTGGTCTCTGCAAGCTCCTGATGCAGGCTGATGGTTTGTCATGCTGTCTGTGCACAGCCTGTGCTGAGCCCCAGCCACTGGCCATGGGCAATGGGATAAACCACTGGTGCTTCCGCAGAGGTACATGGGCTTGGTGGCAGGCAGCAGGAACAGGCTCTCATCCCTCTCTGCATCCAGAAGGCAGTTAAAGTGCCCAGATGCTGTGTATGTGTCCACCCATGACACCTTCTATGTCTACAAAGTCACTTGTTTATGATGGCAAAAGCACAGGAATTCCAGCTAATCAAATCTGGCTTCTGGAGGCATTACTTTGATTTCTCAAGCTCTGGGTTAAAATGTTGCAGAGGTTTTCCTGGTGACAAGCTTTGTTAAACAGACCCATTCTGGTGAACATTGATAAATGATCTATTGCATCCACCAATTATGCATGTATCTGGAGAACCCTGAGTGCCCAAACAATCCCACATGCTTGAACAGAAGGGAATACAGCAGAAGGTGCTAACTTTTGCACCAGCGTCAGGGTTATCTGTCAGATTAGAATGAGATTAGATAGGGGTTGACACTTGTTTCTTGAGCTAAATTTAGACCTCACCAGCCAGATTCAAATTCCCTCAGAAATTCACAGGTTCCATTCAGAAGATAACAGGAAGCAAAATTAGCATTACTTATTATTAGTCTCAAAGATTAAGTAATTAAGCTAAATTTAGAGAAATTATTCCTATACATCTTTCACCATTGTGTAGTGCTATTTCTGTTTCATATCCAAAGAAGGGCTGTGATTTTGAAAGTTTAACTGGCTTTTCAGAGCTGTTCCCCATCCCAGCTCTGCCCAAAGAGCTTTGTGTAGCCCTTTTGCATCCACACAGGCTTGACTGACAGAATGAAGTAACCAGCTATCAGGGTGGATGCTGTCCTGGGAATAGCTCCAAAGAACTCTTCCTGAAACACACTGGCTTGTGACTGAAGCAGTCTGATTTATATATAAAGCTATGGCATATGTTTGAGGATCTTTATTGTATTGGCTGAATCCCCATCAGGTTATGCTGCTAAGATCAGAGTAACTTTACAAATAATTTATCAGGATTGCCCGTGTCAAATCACCTGAGACATTACAAGTGTCTGCTAAAAATGATTTTAATACTCAGTCTCACAATTTTGTTGCCTTGTGCCCAAATAACAATAAACTAGTGGCTTCTGTGTCCATGGAAAATCATCTTGCTCACATGTCTATTGCACTTAGCAAAACTCCTGCATGATGAGCTCCCTTGGGAACCTAATTTCTTTCTACTCATCTCACCATAATTGCCAGAAAACTTCAGCTTATTAATACTGATGTATGTGCAGAAACAGCCAATACCTGAAGGGGACCTACGAGAAACATGGAGAGGGGCTTTGGACAAGGGCCTGTAGGGACAGGCCAAGGGGAATGGCTTGAACCTGCCAGAGGGGAGACTGAGATGAGCTCTTAGGCAGAAGCTCTTCCCTGTGAGGGTGCTGAGGCGCTGGCCCAGGGTGCCCAGAGAAGCTGTGGCTGCCCCATCCCTGGCAGTGTTCAAGGGCAGGTTGGACACAGGGGCTTGGAGCAAGCTGCTCTAGTGGAAGGGGTCCCTGCCCGTGGCAGGGGTTGGAGCTGGATGAGCTTTAAGGTTCCTTCTGACACAAACCAGGCTGGGGTTCTATGAAGCAGAAGGCACCTACAGTGATGGGGCTGCAGTTACCAATTATTTGGACCACAATGTATTTTATTATGGTTTTCCAAACAGCAAAACCTGTTAGATGTGACCTGATACGATGTGATTCACCATCTACAGGTGACTGTCTTTCAGGTGGCTGGAGGGTCTGCCACTCACCAGCATCATGCTGGAGATAATTCCTCAGGAAGTTCAAGATATGTCTATTACTAGAATCATGGCCAAGGGAACATGTCTTCAAAAGACCTTTGGATAAGGTATGGTCTCTTGCAGTTGTTTTGCTTGAAAGCAAGCCAGACTCCAGCTACAGATGTGGTAAATTGCAGGTGTTGCTTTGTACTCTCATTTGCCCCAGTGGTACACTGAGGCTGTTCAACGCTGAACAGGCCACATGATTAACTCATCATGAGCTATTTCTAACCAAGTAGCCTTTCTTTCCACCCATAAACTGCTCACAAGGTGTCACTTTTGTCCTGGATGCTCAGCTTTATGCACTCTTTCCTTGCACATTAGTATCATCTGGTGGGCTGTATGTGAGTCCTTAGCATTGAAACCTCAAAAGCTGGGGATCGGTGATATGTGGAGGATGGAGTTCCCTGTTCCCTGCCATGGGGAGGGTGACCCTTGCAGTGAACACTCCTACTGCACGTGTTCTCCCATGGGGACTGACACTTGCTTTCCGTTCAGGCTTTCCAGTTTGAAATGTTCACCCTCCAAACGTCTGCAGGACTGAATATATTGGTCCTCATACTCACAGAACAGCGCTGCACACACCAATGAACGGAGCTCTTTCATGTCAATATGCACCAGTGAGCTTGAAACCAATATTTTTTAACATGAGAGACTGCTCATGCAGCTCCTCTGGGCATTGGTTTTGCTCTAATTACAGCTACTTTTTTCCCCTTTTCTCCATTAATGAACAAAGACACTCAAGCCTCAGTTCACAAAGGCATTTAGGCAGCCGACTCCTGCTGATGTCCCCGGTGAATCTAAGCATGAGCCAATCCTCGGCTCTCCTCTTGCTCATGCGGTAATGCTGGGGACTTGCTGGGATTACTACTGATTTGCACCAAGCCTGGGTGAGTGAAGGATCAGAGTCTCTGTGAGGAGGGGGGAAGGATATTTCACTGATTGAAATCCCAACAGGGAGGTTGATGATACAAGTGCTGTTTCCCAGCTCTGCATCTGACATTGTGAATGACCTCAAATATATCACATCTCCTCCATCTTTCTGGCCATCTAGCTCATCTCTACCTCAGGTTTGTAAGGATCCATGTCTTTAAGTTCATGGATAGACTAGTCTGGGTTTACCCAAGGGAAATGAGTGTTTGTGTCCCTTTAGGGACTCTTGCTTCCTTAGTCTCTTTGAAAATGCCAGTTTTAGAGATTACTGCAAGGAAATAGCGATAGGACCCCGAGCAGGAAGGAAGAGTCTGTCACCCAACTTGGAATCCCCATCTTTGAAAAGAGTAAAGAGGACAGAACAAAAAAAATCACAGGAAAAGTGAACAGCCTGGTGCTTATACTGGAGGATCTCAAGTTTCCCCTCAAGAGTCCCTCTGCTTGTGTGCCCACATCTGTTCATCACCAGGGCTGTGGCCCCCCATTGCTGAGTGACAACACTGAATGTGAATACATCAGCATCTGTAGACAGAACCCGTTGACTGTTCACTGCTCCATGTGTCTTCTTGTGTCTCAGCCAGCTCTTCAAGGACAGTATAAATCCCCAGTAGAAGGTTGCACTTTAGCTGAAAATGCTGAGGAGTGAAGCTGATCCTGCTCCATGTGTCACTGCTGTCCACCCACTGAGGGGATGACTTCAGAGACATTCTGGGATATGGACCAGCTGATGTTTATTGTTCCTTTCATGCCCTCAATTGTGGGTTGTATAACACCACATATACTTTGGGTTGTGTAATGCTTCATGCTCATTAAATCACAGAGGGAGGGGGGTTAAGTTTTTTGTTTCCCTCCTTTTATGATTTTGCCATGCAGTCATCAGAAATCCTGAGCCTGGCTTCGCCTTGCTGAGGAACATGACTTCAAAATAGAGATGAAATATTGCTAAACCCCAGCTCTTGGGGTGCTACTCTGACTGAGTTCAGGAGTCCATCAAAAAGCCCTAAAGAAAGCAAACTTCTAACAGTCGCCTCTAACATTCATTCTCTATTTCATTTAGCTGCTTAAGTTTTACTTCTTGTCTTTGTAACATCATAACTTGCTTGTTCTCTATCTAACCTTCTCATCATTCAAAAAGTGAATTGTATGGTAACAGACACAGAGAAAAAGGTAGCCTGAAAGTCACAGATGACAGAAGTGCAAGTTTGGGTACAGTTGAACCCAAATTCTTATGAAAACCTAACACAAATATGCCTCAGCCCAGCTCAGTTAAGCAGGGGGTACTGATCGTGGTGGGCTGGTCATGGTAAGCTGGTGCTCAGCTGCCTGCAGCAGTTGGCTCGGGTTAGCAGGAGCATGGGGCTGTCACAGACCTGCTGCTTGCAGTCTTGCAAGAACAAACCATAAATTTCAACCCAATGAGGTTTTTGAGCAGCTACACAAGACAAGGAATGAATTACTGAACCCATTCATGCTTAGTGAGTTATTAAGTGTAAGGCCAAAGACTGCAAGTGCTCTCTACACAGCAATGTCTGAGTTAATAAACCATCACTCAGCCACTGCAAAATCTGACTGCAGTGTTGAAGTGTTATTATGAAATGTTTTTTTTTCCTTAATATTCATATTTGTTCATTAAGGGAAGATGTTCAGAAGTTCTGTGCAGTACATCATCCCACGTCACATTCATACCTCCTGGTACCCCTCAGCCAGGTCTGCTGCCCTCGTTTCTGCTGTCTGGTTTCACGGCCAGGGATGGTGTTCCTCTGAAGAGAATATGCTGCAGTGCTGTGTAAGGATTTGTTGACTCCTTCGCATGGAGCATCGTGAAGGCCATCCCCAAGAAGGGCAATAAAAGAGCAAAGAGGAGGTTGCAAGCAAGGCTGAAGGTAAGGAAATTACTCCGTGCCACTGTTTGGAAACAGGCTCTGTTGGACCTCATGTTTCCTCTGCCCTCCTCTCCCTCCCTCTTTCAAAGCCATGTTTATCACAATTCAAAGGCACCAATTCAAGAAACCCCACAGATCCATATATTTACACAGGTAACCATACAGCTCAGGATCCGAAAATACTCATGAAGACTTACAAGCAAATCTAATGCTCTCTCTGAAGTTATAGCAATAGAAGGCCTGAGCTCCAAAACTGCACCATCTTTCAGTATCTCCACTTGTAGGGTTGCAGTTTTCTCATGAATGGCTGCATGAACTCACCCACAGAAAATAGTTGCTTCTTAAAACTATCTGAACTGAGTAGCCAAACTAAATACGCCTCATCTGAATACCCTGAAAGCCCACTGAGAACACACTGAATATAACAGCTTAAATCTTGCTTTTTTAATAAGTGCTACTTTCTTGGCTTCCCTTACAAAGCTCATCTCTTCCCTGTGCAGTTTCCACCCTGCCTTCTCTACCTGCTTCCTTGATAAAGCTAAAGGTTTATAATCTGTTGCCAGGAGGCTGTATCAACTCAGCTTCGCAGAGACATTTCATCAGGAGCACTAAGCAAAGAGTAGAACATCTGTCCTCCGTGTAAGGACTGTTTATTACCCAGTGTTTCTTGTAGGTCTCCTATCACCTACATCGAGGCTCCACTTGTATAAATCTGTTTTTCAAAGCTAAAATAGATGGACTTTTTAGGCTTGGGGATGTATGTCATGTACGAGGAAGGCAAAGCATGAGGCCAGATAAAGAAAGGGAAACCTTAGGAAAGAAGTTGTTGCTGAGATCAGACCTTTCACCTCACAGTCACACTGCAGAGCTTCATGGTGCTTCAGCCACATCCGAGGGACAAAAATTCCAACTCCTTAGCACTTAAGATGGCCATACCCATGCCACAGCCTGGAATACAGCTTTGCACGACAAACATTTTTGGTTTTCAAATGGCAGAGAATATCATCATCTGCATGAGCAACACAGGTCAAGCATCAGAAATAAATAGGAATGCCTTCAGATCTTTTCCAAGATTTGTTATTAGGGCATTTGTTTCATTTTGTTTTGCAAAGGTAATGGCCTTCCAGTGCTTCTGGTGAATTAGTACGTTTCTCTACATATTTCTGTCACATACTATTCCTAGACTAAGACACCATCTTTTTGCCTGGTGATGTGTACACAAGGTAGAAAGTCTCTTTCCAACACATTAGAATAATACAGTATTATCTGATATTTAAAAACAACAATTTATAACTACATTTTGGACCTGCAACTGCAAGTTGATTGTAAGGCCCTGGTAAGGTTTTCAGTGACACAGAGAATTGCAGGATTAGGTTTTTTTCCAATGAATTTAATACAGTCCCAATTCACTGCTCTTAGAGGAGCTTTGAAATCTTCACGCTCATGTAAAAATCCAATGTTTGAAAGGTTAGAGTAAAATTCAATTATTCTTTTCCTCCAGCTTGACAGCAGCTATGGAGGCAGTAGTGCTATGGCAGATATTAACTATTTCAGAAAGGAGAAATGACACCTTACAGTGGTGGGGTCTCTCTAGAATGTACCTGTACATCAAGTAAAAAGCCCAGACTTACTAGAGGCACTCAAGGACCAAATCAGACTGGGTCCATGTGCTTCCACTGGTATCACAGGAACTCTATCATCTCATGAAGTCTAGGTCCCCAAAATGCTAACATTATGTTATTATTCCATATATTTAATTGATCATAATTAGCAAAAATAGGTGATGTTTTTCCTTGCAATCAGCTTCTGGAAACTGAAAATATTCTTGGCTTAGGATAATGTTTCCTAAACTGGTTAGGTGTTGTTTTCACTGGGGGTTAGTAGGTTAAATACCTTTGGGGTGTTTGAAGTCAAAATCTCAGATGCGAAGACACGTACAATGGAGCCATGAGCTTTGATAGGAATAGCACTGGAATACTGGTAGTGAATAAATAAAACCAGAGAAGACATCCTTCAGGCAGCGTATGGATCTTGGAATACCCTACGACACACGGTGCAGTTCTGTTTATAATGAAAGAAAATAATAAGGAACATAAGGTCATAAGGTAATTAAGGTGGGAATGGACCACAGGAGGTCTCTAGTCTAAGCTCCTGCCCAAAGCAAGGTCAGTTATGAGGCCAGGACAGGCAGTCCAGGACATGATCATGTTGGGTCTTGACAAATTCCAAGGACAGAGACTGCCCAACCTCTCTGGGCTTCAATGCTTGACTGCCCTCATGGGGGACTATGTTTTTCCTTACATCCAGTGTGAACTCCTGTTTCCATTTACACCCTTTCTGTCTCTCATCTCCCACATTTGCTGCTGTGAAGAGCATGGCCTGTTTTCTCAATGACCTCCTCATGGGTATGGGCGAGGCTGCTCTTAGATACCCTGAAGCCTTTGAAGCATTCTCCTCTCCCAGTTGAACAAACCCTGAGCCCCCCATATATGTAGATGGGACCTCACAAGTATATGCTGGGGGAAAAGGAGAATGAATCTCAATGTCCTCAGAACCTTATGAAAAACAGAGTGAAACCCTGTTACTAAGGTCTCACATTATAATTCCAGGCAATTAAAAAATGAAATTAGCACAAAATAACCACAGACAAAATATGGTAATTAATGTCAATTACCTTGGTTGCTATAGAGACATGACTGAAACAAGCAGAAGTTACTGCTAAGTTCAAGGTGAACCACAAATGTAAGTGGCTGGCATGGTGTTTTTTTCTGTAGCTGATTAGGACTTTCAAGTCTTCTGGCTCATAACCAGTTATCGATAGAACTTAATCCATTTAATAATCCCATAATCACTTTAATCCAGTTGGCTCAAAGTATTTTGCAACTGGTTGCTCTAACTGATTAGCAACAGTCTTTTAAGAAATAAATAAAAGCTATCTGTGCACTGCAAATGCAGCAGCTTTTAGCAAAGGACTGGTTTCTGCAAGGCAAAATTGAGTGTGGCAAAATCTCTGTAAATTATAAATGTAGAACCCCAGGGCACAAAGGGCTTTTAAGAGTCTTTGATTTTACTAACATGCACCAATATCTCTTTAGCTTTTGCAAAATATAACTGGGAAGATGCAAGGGAAACTTGTCAAAGGACAGTCCTTGTATCAGGTGCCTTTGGAGGCAAATATGCAGTGAGGGTATCAATTGGAGTGAACAGTGAACTCTGATGGCTTAAGGTTCTTTGGAGGTCAAGGACATGGAAGGCATTGAATTTTTTCCTGATTTGCCCCTATTTTACTGGGACAATCTGAAATGGTTGACTGATAATTTCATGGCAAATGCTTTAAGAAGTGTTTTGTTGTGGCTTGGAACAACACTCAGCCGTTTGGAAGACGTGTTGTAAACTATAAATTCCTCTCTGTGTTCCCTCCCTCCCCCAGCACTATTTCTGGAAATTTCATTTTAAACACAATTTGTGGCTCAGATGAAAAAAAAAACACAAAGAAGTTTTGAAATCACTTCATTTTTTGTATGGCTTTTCACTGTGCAATGGCAGTACCTAAAGAAGGGGCAACGCAGACGGGACATCTCGGGTTTATTGAGACATGATTTCTCAGTGGAAAACAGTTTAGATGAAAACATGCTGAACAGGTCTGTAATGACACACTTTGAAACCTACTAGCGAGAAAAGGTATTTTATACAAGATCAGTATTAATTATTATTAGAATGATTGTTTCATTGCTTAACTGCTGGACGTTTTTGTGGTGTGATTTATGAGCTGCAGGATTAGTTATAAATAGTGTCTATTGGTGATTCTTCTATGTCTGTACAACGCTCAGGAGCTCAGAAGTAGCACTCCTTAGACTTCTGATTAACCACCCTGTGGCAGTTTGTGAGGCTGAACTTGTTAAAAGTTTTAAAGGAAAGGACTTCAAATAGATTTTTTCCAGATTTGGGCTCTACCTCATCATTTGAACTTGCCTAAGACAACTGGCATGAAACGCAGTACAGAAAGATAGCCGGTTGGATTGGATTTGCTAGCTCAGATCTCCTCAGCTGTCACCTGTAGTACCTGGGAAGAGTAATCAGCTTGGAGCACATTTCCTGGCTTATCTATCTGAGGTGTTTTCACAGAGCACAGCAATCTTTAAGCTGTCCCATACCAAGGCTTTTGTCTGCCGACACTTCTCTCAGTTGACAGTCACAAGGAAATTAAATACTGCCTGAGTTCACAGTGCCCCACAGCAACAAACTCAGGGACTATCTCTGCTTTTTGGACTCAAGTCCATGAGTTACAAGGGCTCTCTCAGAGTGGAACAAATAGGAAATAATAAAGACAACGCAGATCGATGGCTGCCTTGTGTTTGCAGCTGTAGGGAGTTTTCAGATTTCATTAAGTTTCCAGCTGAAGTTTTGGCCAAGTCAAACTTAACACGTGAATGACTTGAGACAGGGTTTAATCACGGGATGGGGACTGGTAGCTGGAAATTGGAAATTGGATCCAAGCCCCGAGTGATCCCGGGCTCTCTCTTCAAGGGAGGCAGAATTCATCTCTCCTTTTCAAAGAAGGTCTTCATAAGCTGTAGGTTTTGACATGAGCTGGTCTAGAGGCAGGATAAAAGGATGTCCATAGGCCAAATAAATAGTATGGAAGAAATATTATTTCAGGTCAAATTGGAGTAGAATATGGTTTGAGGTTTTGGTGATCTGTTTTTGCAGGCTGGGGAGAGAAAATGTTAATGAACCTAACCAGTTTTTAGGTGGAAAATCAGAAAACAACCCCAGAATTGCAAATGCTTTGGATTAACTGAGAGCATTTCATCCAACCTAAAAATTGTAATGTGCTTTCTCATTGCCTCATTATTTCAGCTTCTTTTAAGCTTCAGAAAATCTGTGACAGTTTTCTTTTTAAAAGTCCAAGAAAAAATACGCATTTTTGAAATAAAACCTCAACATTTTTCAGTTTTTCCTACTTCTACGCAAAAATGTTTGTTAAATTGAAAAAAAGAAAACCAAACCATTTTTCTACATATTTCTATTTTGTTAAATTAAATCAATTATTAAAAAAAAAAGCCTTTGCATAAAGAGGGAGCTTGAGTCAAACTGAACTTTGTGCTGCTGGTTCTTCGCATCCATTGCCATTCACAACAAATCACCATAAAGGGGCTATAGGTTTATTTTTCTATGTAATACATGGTTGAATGAGAGTAACTGCCCTTCTCCACTGATGAAGCTCTCTTCCACATCTCACTTCCCAGAGATAAGGCTTATCTATAGTTTGTGTTAGTTACCACAAATCAAAAGCGATGGATTTTCCTCTATTTGTAATGAACATGTTCCTTTTCTCCTTTGGGGGAATTATTTAGTAGAATTAATGGGGCTGTAAGTCCACAGAGTAGTTTTGAGGTGGGTTACTTGCACCTTGGTTAGTATCACATATCCTTTTACAGATGCAATGAAGAGAGAAAAAACTCCCAGCCAATGCTCAGAGTACTTTAAGGCTCTTGTAGAGACTTGTTAAAGATGGTGTTTAATTTGATGTATTTGCAAAACAATGAAAAAGAAAGAGAAATAGTGTTATGTGCTACTTTACACAGGTGTGGCAAGTAAAGGGCTTGCTTTCATGGGGGTTTTTATGAACAGTGGAAGGAAAGGCTGGCCAGAGAAGGAAAGGATGAATACCTGGGTGTGGAGAATAGCTAAGAGGGAAATGAACTTAAGGAACCACCAAAGCATCATTTACAAAAGTCAAGGGAGGTGCAGGCAATTTGGGAACAGTCTATTCTGCATAAGCAACAAAGGTTTTGAAGAAAATACTTTTCCTCCTGTGAAGGAGAAAGAAGTTCCCATATGGGTTGCATCATGAGGACTGTGATTACTGCAGTGGTCACAGTTGAGATTGCAGAAGGGGATGGGCAACTGGTGGTTGTGTGACTCCAACACTCAAACACTGTGCAAGTCTCTTGGTTTTCAGCACTATCTGAGAACTTGTGGTGAAGCCAAAGACTGTGTTTGTAGATTTATATCAGCACCCAGAAGCAGCAAGAACCTAATTTTCCTTCTATGTGCACTTCTCTGCCTGATTAAAACATATAGCAAGGAACATTTAGGTTTTTAATTTCTTCATCTAGAAGGTACCACCTCTGAATTAAGTTTGGAAAAACATCCAGCCATTGTTACACCCCATAAACAAGTCCTAATTCGGATGTGGGCAAAGCATAATCACTGTGTGTGTCTCTACTGCTAACAGAAGCTTTCTCTTAGTCTGGGTAGGCACTTGGCAATTCCAGCTAGGGGATATTTCTTGGGACTGCAGAAGTAGGCATGATATCCTGAGTTCTAGGACTTCCAGATACTTTGCTGCTTTAGGAAATATCAGTGAAAGGGAGGTGAAGGAGCATGAAAGAAGTCTTGGTTTTGAACTCCCAGTGAAGTCTGATCTCTGTCCAATTCAGTTTGAGTGAATGTTCTGGTCAATCTGATCTTTCCCAGTTTTCACTATCCCTGAGGACAACCTGGGACATAAAAGTGGGATACAAGTGCTTGGAGTCCTACAATCCTGCTGTCACCATCACTGCTGCTGTCACCTGTACTGGCCAGAAGACACAAGCTTACATTGCACTTGCATCGTGTGACTGATGCACAAATGCATTTCCGCTGCTTTAACAGGACTTCCTGATATGCCATTATCCATTTGGCTTATTTTGCCCTCTGCAGCTGATAGCAGTTTTATGCAAGATTAAAGCAAGTTTTCCTATCCAGGAAGATGAGAATGTTCTGCAGTTGGGTCATTTCTGTTTGATCCTCATTAATTCATCTCTCCAGAAACAGTGATGTCCTAGTGAAGAAAGACTGGAGCCATCTCACAGGCGTAGCTTTCCAGTGTGTTTGTATTCTGCTGGGTACCACTTTCTAATGCCTAGAAACAACTTTTACAAGAGGAAAGCACAAGGCAGCAACTCTTTGCCCATGCAATTACTGTGATTGTCTACACAAATCAAGTGGGTTTGTATGCAAATGGCCAGTAAGCATTGAGTGGAATCAGTGGCTTGAATTTCAATTTGCAATGAATAGTCGCATATGCAAACATGTAGAAATGTGTGTGTGTATTAATAGCTGACAAATCAACATCCCTTTCAAAGAGTTTTTTGGCTTATGTCAGTTAAAAAATCTTTGGTGTGCGTATGTAACCCCTTGCAAGTGAATAGGAGCTGTTCCGAAAGCAACAATTACTGTTAACTCCCAGTCACTATAATGCTTCCAGATATGTTAGGAAGCTTATTCCCAATAATTAGTAATTAGCAGCAACTATTTTATGGAGCAGAAAAGAGTTGATTACAGTTCTTTTATCAGTTGATATAATAATAGAAAAAAGCTTGTTTCAGAGAGAGGAGAAAAAGGGACGATTTCAGAAAGCTGGGTCTCACTTGCCAGCCATCCATCACCGAAAGAACAGCTTCGAGGATTAGGAATTATTGATTTTAAGGGGATTAACTCTCAGCTACAGATAGTTCAGTTTCAGGGCACCATTTGTAAGCCAAGCTGGAGCCATAAACCAGCTGGCACTGGGGGCCTGATCTAAAACTTATTTGAACAGCAATTTCAGGGACACCTCTGAGTTAGGAAGTCCCCAGCTTGAGAGGATCCTCAGCTCTTGGAGCATGTGGCAGCAGGGAGAAGCCATTTACAGACAATTTCTTCCAGATGGAAGAAAAGTGGTTTCTGAAATGAGGAACAGGTTTCTTCCATGAAAGTGAGCCGTGAGGATTGCACTTGGCACACATTAATTCCTGCTCTGCCTCTAGCGCCTTCTGAGCTGGATGAGAAAGTACCAACAGGTAAACATCATCTCTGCTGACTCCACTCTGCCTCCTAATGCTCTATGAGTTAATTAATTTTTCCTCACTTTGATTTGACATTCCTATCTGTGATATGTTTATCCTTCTGATGGGAACATCTCCTGTTCCTAGCTCCCTCTGAAAGGTTTAATAAACGGCAGGGACTTTGCGGGGTGGGTAATGAGCCTTTCATTTTGCACCTGTTTATTCATTATGATTCCATAGTATCTGGAAAACAACGCATTGAAAGGCTGTCTATGCATTTAGTCTCTGTTGTTTAAAAATGAAACCAAAACCAAACCCCTCTCACAGCCACAGGTCCATTATTGCCTTTGTGGGAGTTAGACCTAAGGTATCTCGAGGATTACATTTGTTACTTTGCAGCTAAAGCCTATGCCATCATAACGTGTCCTATTGCTCTGAAAACCTCTGTGGCCTACTCAGTCCTTGGACTTCCTATGGGGACTTCAGACAATTCTAACAAGCAGCACTAGCTCTAGATGTCTTCGTGCAGACCTGAAGTGGAACTCGTTTCCCATTTCCAATTGCTCCTTGCACATTTATGTTGCTAGAATCCTGTGCTACATGCAGAGGTTGAAGAAGGAGGGGTGTTTCCCACTCAAATCCTGTGGAACATCCTATAGTGTCAGTGCAGAAATGGATACACTTATTGACATTCATATCAGTATGACTTTGAGATGGAAGAGACAGAATGATTTAGCAATGGAAGTTGAGACAACAGAAGAAAGAAGAGGATGGCAAATGATAGAGGGGTAAGACAGTGAAAGATATGGGAGACAAAAGAGGGAAAGAGAATGGTAGAAAGGAATAAGCAGAGACCAGAGCCACCCCTTCAAAAGCATCTTGCTTTAGTGACCATCAAGACAGGACATTAGTCAGGATGAACCACTGCTAAGGACAGTTGGACAGTTGCTATGGACTGCACGCAGGCAGCAAAAACTATCCCACCACTATAATTTTAGATGTGGTGATGTTAGCAAAAGCTGGCAGGCAGCTGGCTACAGCAGAGGCAGTCAGCAAGAGAGCTGACTGGGAAGTTGTATTTTTTCCCACAGACAATTTTCACAAATAATACTGTTCCATTGCCTTGGAAGAAACCCTACTATGTCTTACATATGGGGAGGACTTAATGGACTCTGTTTTCTTTTATTAAACCATTCTGCCCTACAGCAATACTTCTGCTCCCGCTACCCAGGGTAAGCCTTCTGCTCCCAGCTCAGCTATGGCAGTGCTGGAAAGGGCTTGGAGCAGGGGCAACAAAAAGTGACAGGCTGAACAAAGGCTTTCCCCCACCCTCCTGCTACTGATAAAGTGATAATTGCATGTGCCCAAGTGTTACCCAATGCTGCTTGAGGGAGTCTCTCCCATGTATTACTGGTAACACAAGACCAGTCAGCTCCTCTTCCGGGGTGAGTTCTAACAGTGTGGGAGCTGAGTCGCCCCCGATGGTCCTGGGCAGGTTTTCACTCTGCTTGGATAACTGTGTCAGGCTTGGGTGAGGACATGTGATAACCGAGCATCTCTGTGCAGCTCTGCCTCGCACTGAGGCTCCTTGCTCCTGGGTATGAGCACCTGATCGAGCTGTGCGCCTCAGCCCTGGTTTTCACTATCCTTTCCCTGGCTTAGTTCAATCACAAGTACTTTGTAACTACCCGGATTTCTTCGTCCTCTCCTTCCTCTTTCCTTTCCTCCTTTCATGTTCATCTTTTTCTATTTTTCTTACTCACACTTCCTCTTACTCATCAGCTTCTCAGTTTCCTGAGTCCTACATCCTACTTGCAAGTGACATTTGCAGGAAGGACCCTGGAAGAACACCCTTTACCAGGACTTTTCTGCAGCTTCCCAATACTTCTGCAGGTCTCAGAAATAAAGGGCTTGCTGTTCTGCACATGGCAAAGAGGGCCCTGTTTGCTCCCAGCCCCCTTTATTCTTGCATTTCAAAGCACCTTCATTTTCCCAGCTTTACAAGGCTTTCCCTCACTGCTGTTCCCTGCCTAATTCTTTCAGCAATATTATGCTTTCAGCATTCTGATTGTGTGTCTGTAAGAGGATGTGCATGTATGTGTGTGTGTGTGAGCAGGTCTGACCCAAGAGGCTGATGTGCTTTATGCTTTGTGCCCATTGACATGCACACTCTCCTCCTGCGCAGCAGAGCTCTTGGGGTGCTCTCAGCTAATCAGCTGATATACACTTCTGATCTTAACCCTGTAATTTTACCTAGTGGGTGGCTCAGGCATGGCTGACAGCAACGGGAAGGAACACATTGTTGTGATTGTTAATTGTTCTAGGGAATGTCACGCTTTGCCTTCAGATGTGGGTCTGTGGGTACATTTTGTTCCTGATTTCTGTGGTGTGATTCTTATGGTCCATGATGATGTTGTTTTTCCCTCCCTGTACAGTATTTCCAAAGCAGAGTTCTTTTGTTGGCTATTTTTATCTGCTGGACATTGTATGTAGCCTTTTAGCTTTGGAACACTTATGATCCACTATTCGCTTGCAGATCAACCAAAGGCCTCTTGAGACTGTGAAAAATAATGTCTCAAAACCTGAGGTTTCTCTCTGGTATTTCAGAACCCAGCACCGATCAATGAGTGTGTGTTGCTGCTTTTCCAATATCAGGCCCCTGCAGTCACCGCAGCCTTAGGAACATCAGCAAAAGGCTACCTCAAATGCTGTTGGGTCATGGTGATCCATGGGGGTCATGGTGATCCATGGCCCTGGATGGTATTTGGTGCTGTCTTTACCACCTTTATAGCACCTTATCCTTGTGTCTCACTGCCCTCCTGCTGCAGCCTGAGACAGACTGCCTGATTTACCATTTGTTCATCTATAACAGGTTCCTTTTTAGTTTGAAATCCTGGTTGTTTACTGCAGCATTTCACAGTTTCCCTCATAATTGGGTTGCCTAGAAATTAGGCTGTGCATGCACAGCAGGAAGCCAAATGCATCTGCCCTGCTGTTAATACAAGAGTACACTCACATTGCAGATGAGATCCCCAATGCATGCTCTGATGAGAGATGAATCCATAAGATTTATCAAGTGGGGTCCATGGGGAGAGGGCTGAAGGTAAAATCACCTGGAAAAGGAGAGGGTCTGTGGGGCCTTTGGGCCAAGCAGACCTGCCAGGCAAATGCCAGTTGGCTTTAAGACTGTATCTGCACATTGCAGCTTCCCCATGGTCCCCACCACAGAGCAGCCACGACCTAAGTGAATGAGCAGTTGTTTACTTGGGAGTTAATCTCAGTGCAAAATCCATGATGGCAACTAGCCATGGGATGTTGCCTTTTACACTCTGCCCTCAGCCCAGGCCCTCTAGACCTTTTACTGGGTAATAACCGGCCCCTAACCTCCAGTGATGCCTCTTCATCAGCTGCAGCACCCAGCACCAAACACGCACCCTGATTTCAGTTTGCTTTTGCAGCCTTTTGGCAGGATGTGCAATGGGCACAGGAGCAGGAGTTTTCTTGTTCCATGTTATTTCCAGACCTTCCTGCACCATCAGTAGCTGTTTCCTTTAGCACAGCATGGGAAAACTCCTTCAAACACTGTGTTTAGCTCTTTGATGTCTTTCTCCTTGCTGCCTTCTTGCTGCTTCTACCTGCTACTCATAGGTACCACACACGTGGTGAGCTCCTTCAGTTGATGTCCAAGCACTTGAGTTTTCTCCATCACTCCCAAGGGATACTGCTTGGGCTGCATGATTTGGCTTCTCATCAAGCATGCCATGCATCTATTTGGTGACAGCTCCTCCAGCCTTGGCAGCATTTTCTGTGCCAAAGTTCAGCTATTTTGGGAGCCTTTTGCTTCAGCTTCAGTGCTCAGCCCTCACAATACAGGACACAACCTTCCACTGCATCCGATACTTCCTCCTGTGAGTACCACAGTGCCGTGCAAGCTGCCTGAGGAGGCATAAGGAAAGCACAACTGTGTTCACCCAGTGTGGCACAAAATAATAAAGAGTGAAAATAGATGCAGTCTGAATATTATGCCTGAATTTTCTATTATTACTATATCACTGTGTCAAAATTGAAAGCAATGTAAGATTTCTCAAGAGGGGCCATCCATAATGCATTGCAGAGCTGTGTGTAGGTGTTTCATGAAACGTATTTTATTCAAACCAGTTTATACAACACTAACATTATTGAAAGAAATTGAAGGCCCAGTCTTCTCTCCTTAAGATATTCATTATTCATCTTACAGTCTTTTAACAAAAACTAAAGCCAAATACATATTCAGTTTTATTTTGTTTCCATTCAGACTCACCTGCTATTCATCTCTGGTGTCCAGTGGAAATGAAGTGTCCTGTTATTATTCCTGTATTAGGTTCTGACAGTTCAATCTCTCTGAGTGCTGTATTTGAGACAACCCTTGACAAATAGCCACACAGGTAATTGCTCTGATCCAAATTTCTTGCCAAACCTTTTAGATCCGATGTAGATCGGAGGCAGTAGGATGTCGACACATTCTGATTCAGCCTTGGCAGCTGCCTTGGCGAGGCTTTTTCTTCTGATAAATATTATTAGAATAGCTTTCAACATATGCAGTTTCATTCTCTCCTTCCAAATAAGACCTTGCAAAGGTATTGTGCCAGACATGCTCCACAACCTGGTTTCTGTCTTCATTTTGTATTCATAGAAATTATGAGGGCATCCAGTGGTTTTAAATTGCTATTTCTTTTCAGGTTACTTCTTGGAGAAGAGATCATCTCACCAGTTCATATAACTTACTAGCACCACGAACACTTAACAACTGCAGTTTGAGGTATAAGATGACTTAATATCCCACCAGTTCAAGGCTATGCTTTACAGTGTGCTTTTCCTGATGAGATTTAAGGAACAAGGTTCTCTCTTGGAAATCTGTTTCTTCACTAGTGATTTCTGTTAAGAGCAGCAGTTTGAGGTGCTTGGAAGGTCAGGAGTCTCCTGGGCAAAGCACTGTGTATTCAGACAGCAAAAGCTCTCTGCCTTTCACTACAGTACAGTATGAAGATGACAAAGAGATCCATCAGGAGAGAAAAGAAACTTCACAGTTTTGTAAACAGGAAACTGAGGCAAGGAGGGATTAATGGCCACAGTTCTTGAATGATATTTAGCAGTCAAAGCTGGCTAATTTCTTATTTTTTAATAAATATTTATTATTTATAAATAATAATTGTGTCGAAATTGTTTTCAGGATCTACGAGTTGGATGGGCCAGTTTTCAGAGGAAGCTATAGGAGGGCTGCAACGTGATGCAGCGACTCCTCAATTTTAATCACAGGCTCATTAGCCCTGCTGCAGACTGCCATAATTTTGCCTTGTCCCCCGCAGTGGGATTTTGTGTTCCAGAAGATTTTGCCTGTGATGAGTTACTATCGATTTTTCCAGGCTGCCATAAATCTTTCAAGCACTTTTTAATCCTCTGGATTATCAACACATGCCTGTACTTTTGTACCACTGAAATCCAAGCTGAAAATGCTCTGTCTCCTGACCCCTCTCCCTCACCTTTCCCTTTGCTGGATGTACTTACATCTATCAAACAGATGCAACAAACCCTCTGGCAGCAAGAGCTTAATAACAGGGACTGTGAACAGACAGAAAGACAAAAAGAGACACACTCCTGAACAGCCATAGGTCCTGCCAGCCCATCCATGGGCTTTGCAGGGGAGTGGTAATGCACTGTGAATTTCTTTAGTTCTAATGGTAAATGATAGGGAGCTGGGTAAGATGAAGAAAAAACACTTTTCCACTGGGAACAGTACTTAGATGTAGCACTTCTCACTCTTGGTCTCTGGGGAGAGCAGCTAATGCACACCACAGAGCATGGATGAGGAAGGCCTTTCCTTACTTTCAGAAAGGGAATTCCTTTGCATATGCATAGTTGCACGTAAGATTTGCTCAAGAGCCTAAAGCCAGGAACTAGATTGCCTTTCCTTCTCTATCCAGTCTAAATGTGAGTAGCTGAAATCTGTCTTGAATTGCAATGTAAATAATAAACTTACACATGAAGATCAGTGCTGGTGGAGAGAGCCTTAATGGAATGCAGACTGAGAGCCAAGTGTCTATTGCATTTGCACACCAAAACCGTGCCTGTATAACAGCAGTGGTTTTCCCTTTGTGTCTTCTTTCCCCAGGAATGATTCAGGGACTTCTCTACTCCTCTGTTCATTGGCCCTAGCACTGAGAAGCAGCAACGCCATTACGGTTCCCAGTTGCTGTCAAGTTCTGTTGTCACTTGAGTGGTGCTAGGCATTACCAAACATGGCAAGCTACATCTGTTATTATTGTAGGGGCAAATCCTATATTTTTTTGTATAAAAATAAATTATTTATGTGAATACAGTGTTTTCTATCAATCTTTTCAAGTACCAAAGAGCACTAGGATACACAAAATGGGGTGGAGGTTTTGTTTTTGTTTTCCTCCCAGAAAGGCTATGTGATTTCTGGGACTAGTAACACTTGGGAAAGTCTGTTCAGAGCTACAGTAAGGGCTCATTTGTACAAAGGCAAATGTATCTTCTAAATCTGTCTCTCTGAAAGGAAGTAAAGCTTTAAAAAATAATTAAGATTTCCTTACAAGTGCTTCATTCACAATAGAATTTCATAATGTAGTTATGTTGAGAGGAAATGAATGCCTCTCATTTGAAGCTATTACCACAAATGAATTAAATGAGCAGATACCTTTTAGAGACTGGCTTTAAAATCTGGATTCAGCTCAGAAATGGCATAGTTCCAAAATGCTCCATTAGTGCAATGGCACATATACAAGATGCGTAAGTACCCATGTTCTGGTGCCCAGGTCAGGATGAGACCACTACATGTTTAATGAGTATGTGCTGCAAACGCCATTACCAGTGGCTTTTGGCAGGATGAAGCCAGTGACTTTATGGCAAAATAAAACAAATGAAAAGATGTTATTGTTGAAATTCATCTGAAATAACAAACTTGGAGTGGTCCCAGTAGCTCCTGATCTGACCCTACTGAAATCAACAGAAGATCAGCACTAAGCAGATGTGCTGGCCTGGATGTGGACTACCAGCTCCACTGCTCCCTGGCTCTATCTCTTCACCAATAAGCTGTTCTAAAAAGCAGGTGGGTAAATAGTGTATTGAAGCAGGCCACTGCTGATTAACTTGGCTGGGTATGTTTATTGAATCACACAAGTGAGGAGTGCTGGTAGTCCAGTTGATATGAATGACTCCATATTTAACAAGAATATTTTGCTTTTCCTTTGAGGACCCCACAGCTCCATTGTCAGGGGGCCCTTCTTTTTCCTTCATCTCAAATATCAAGCCTGCCTGCTTCTCAGCCACCTTCCTATTCAGGGAAAGGTAAGGATTGCTCTCAACTGTAAACCAACCCTTTCACATAAGTAAAAGAGACAAATCCTTGGTTAGTCCAAAGGACCATTCAGGGACCTCCACAAGAGTCACTCAAACATCCTCTCAGGATGGTATTGAGTGTATGAGAGCACTGACGTACAAATTGGCACTCTTTAGCTCTATCAACAGTTCAGGCTGTAACTGAAGTAACTCTAAGCTTGTAAACTCATCTTTTGCGCCTTCTGTGCTCAAAAGGAGACCTCCAAGTCAGGGGGAGCTCCCAGCCTTCCTTGTCTCCCACATCATCTCTCCATTTCGCAAGTGAAGACTCGTTTTCCTTTTAGTCTGGGGACAGAAAGAGACTCAGAGCAAGGCTGTAGTTAGGGGTGAGCTCCTGCGAGCCTGGATTTCACTTGGCCACTGGCTTCACCTTGCCCTCTGCTCCTGCATGTGTGTCGAGACCAGGCTGACCAAGCTGTGGTTGACATGAGGAGAAAGAAGACGTGTGGCTGTGCTCAGAGCTGAGTGCGGGGGAGCGGAAAACAGGTTGTGGGATATAAGGGGAACAAGCTCAGGACCTCACAAATTACAACAGGGCTCTTGTCCTGTGTTCAAGCTTGTACCCTACACTGACTGCATGTAGGACTTGGCTTATTTTCAGACCTAAACCCGAGTTTCTAGTATGGGCTGTGCTCAAGCCTGCTCTCTTTTGCAGCTGTGTGAGCTCACTGCCTCCTCTCCTGAGTCACTGCAGAGCCAGTGTTGGAGTCATTCCCAGAGGGCTGTAACTTGGCTTCTGGAGAGAAGAGCTTCTGCAAAGGAACATCAACGCACCCTGAGACACTGGCCAACCTGCCCTCCTATCTGCCCAGCCCGACCCACAGGGCTGCAGGCTGTATTGTTGCCACAGAGAGCAGGGACTCTTCTCTTCAGCTGAATGAATAAATAAGGCACAGGAATGTGAGCCCTTAGTGATGGGAATGCTACTGTTTTCCAGCAGGATACTTCCTGCTCTCATCAGGAGGAGCTTGTGCTGGCACACCATTAGTGCAACAGCAAATCCAACAGCAAATCCGTATTCCCCATGCCTTCATTCCCATCTTCTCTCCAGCCCACCTCTACCTTGTGATGCCACAGCTGGGTGCCTTCTTTGCTGGAAGAAGTGGACTGAGGGTTTCCTATTTTCTCTCCTTGTGCCGCATGCTGGCGCCTGCTCCAAGTAGCGTGGCAATTCTGACAAGCAAGGCAGGCGAAGCTGGAACTCGCTTTGCTCAGAACATTTGAGTTTGTAACAGTAGCTAGGTTGTTTTGCAATAAATTCTTTCAGCTTAAAAATTAATACCAAGAATAAATACCTTCTTATGCACTTCCCCCATGTGTTCAGCCCATCAACATAGGGATTTATAACCTTCTTAACAATTAATATCCATTCTCCTTGCAGTAACTTCTCATTATAGTGGGCTTTTGTCTTCATACACCAACAGTTTTTAAACAGCATTTGCAGGGTGCACTATAATTTCCTGATAAAAGACACAAAGTTTGAATCTTGTCACTAATTCTGCAAGGTGATCACTGTATTTCAGTCACATGCTTGGATATTACCATTCAATGTACAAACAGGATGCTAATTCATTAGCTGTGCCTGCTCAACACACACAGAAAAGGCTTTCAAAGGCCAAATAAAGAGATGAAATCCAGGTTGACATGGAGACCAGTTTAGTAGCTCCTCACTAAGTACATCTGTAAATAAATGTGTCTCCTCTGTTTTCTCAATATTTGAAACAAGATGATACAGAGAAGGGCACACAGCCATCATCCCATGAGGCTTGACTTCTGCATAGTCATAACACAAATACCTCACTGCTGCTATTCACTTGAAGCATCAGCTGTGTGGAAAGGCACGTAAGGGCCCACAATCAGTTGTTTAATCAGCTTTAAATAATAAAATAAAAAAAACCACAGACACTTAGACAACCTACTTGTGCGTAACTGATACGCTTGATTTGTGAGAATTATGGGCACTAATCATATTATCATCTCCATTAGATTTTTCTCTTCCACAGATTTTATAACTCAAGTGATTCATCTAGTAGCTGAATACAGAGACACAGACAGATACTTCAGAATGGCTTTCTGGCACTGTTTATGTTTAATTTGTCACATAACAAGTTCATCTCACCTAATTTTCTGAGAGCTGAAGTTGTTATTACAAACACAGAGACAGGAAAAAATCAAGGCCATGGAGTAGACAAGGGAAGGCAGAACTAGGCACCGGAAAAGGACGGTAAGAAACAGTGGTGTGTGCAGCACCTGCTGATGGAAGGGTGCGGCATGAGAGGAAACAGGGAGCATCATGCTGAATGAGAAGGTTTAGGCGTTTCACAGGTGATACTTGCAGATTGAGAAGGATCTGGCATAGATGAAGTAATAATAGCAGCCAATGCCTCGCTCAGGAGTCCAGCTGGTCAGGAGAACACAAAGCTGCCTCAACTGTCAAGACTTGAGGGTCAAATTGGAAAGATCAGTTCCCCATAGTGACAACAGAATCGGTGCTCTGATTCAGGACCTTTACAGTTGATGCAGGTGACGATCCCTTGCAGCTCAGAGAGGGATGAAGATGGACAGCTGGAAACCGTCACAACACTTCCATTATCTCTTGTTTGAAAAATTCCTAGAGCGTTATTAATGTCTGATGCTACTTGCAATCAGTGGAACTCATTCATTTTTTAAGTTGTGCTTATTTGCAGTGAATGGATCTGTTTCTCAGCTGGGTAGCTGCATTCATTTTGCAGTAATGGTGTTTGTTTGACATCTGAGAAATTAACAATGCAAATGCCTCCGTGGCTTCAGAGCCCATTGAGAATAAAATATCTTCGCATGCTGAATTGATGGCACAACTGTAAAAAGGGCTCCATAATAGCCAAAACATTTTTCAAACCCATTATAATGGCAGGCACTCTGGATGTGATGGGACTTGCTCTTGGGGCCCAGCTCTACCCATACCCCCCCTGCTCTTTCCCTCAAAAAAAACCCCTAGGAATCATTGTTCAACTCTGTGCTGTGGTTTTACTCCTTCTTCCACACCTACCTGCTCTTAGGGGCAGCCTGTGTTTCTGCTCTCCCTCTCTGCCTCCTCCATAGGACAGACTGCAGTGATGGATGCAAGCCCAGGCCTACTTGGGCAGCATTATTGGCTTCATCTCCCTCCTAAAGGTGATGATGTCAGAGAGCAGATATCCCCAGAGCACACCTGGGCACCCTAATACTGTGCACTTCAACTGAGAATCTTGCAGTGTTACCCTCAGATTCATGTGCTGCCACAAGAGGTGCCCCAACAGTAAATACTGTGGTCTTTACCCTCGTGTTTACGGATGAAATCTGGAACTATTTAACAAATACTAGAAGTGGAAAAGAGAAGAAGAATCACAAGTAAACTGCAGGCACAGTGCTTGGAAAAAAAACAACCAAAACCCTCATTATTTTTAAGCAAATATGTTTCTTTTTAGATAGGGAAGGCTGAATGTAGTCTGTTGGCACAGAGAAATAACAGTGCCTGACAGGAAGGCCCACAACGATTCATACTGTAGAGCTTTCTGATGACCTCCTATGTCTATAACCCATTTAATCCTGCTAATTTCAGTTTTTTCTTTGGTCCGTAACCATGAGGAAAGCCCTTTGTTTACAAGCCATTGATAAATTGTCATTTACAGAAGGCAATAACTTCCTTTAAAATTTGCATAATGTTTTTGCTGGTCATTTAGGGCTCTTGCATATTATATTAAACCTTAAATGGCAATGTTTTATTATGCATTAAGCCTCAAATAGCATTACAAATCTACCAGCCTCCCTGGAATATTTTCTATTTCCTGAGATTTAATTGTGTGGCAAGCCAAGGCAGCTCATCAGCTTCAATAAGTCTCATTACTAAATTGGGATGTTGAGCTGGCTATTTCAGATCACTTACATTAAATAAAATGAACACATCATATTGCTAGCAGGCCTGCAAGGACTGAGGTCATGGAAAAGAGCTTCAGAGACAGACTGAGGAGCAACCCAGCTTAAATAGTGCTTTCAAGCATTACTTCAGATCTTCTCTCTGCCTTGCAAGCTCTGGTATTAGGAGCAACATGTGTATGTATATGTAAACGTATAGAACAAGGGCATAGTCTCCAGAGACATCAGACTTGGAGGCTCACTTAGGGTAGAGGTATAGGAGTGGCTGTAGGATGGTAGGGCAAGAGAAGGCAAAAAAGGACTTAGAGAAATTACTCCTCCTTTTCTGGGAACATGGGTCACTGGGGCCAGTAAATCAAGCAAGGCCACTGCTGACTGCCGATGTTGCCTGGGATCTACTTCAGCAGCCATTAAGTCAATTGAAAGTCTCTCATGGACATCAGCTGGCTTTGAGTTAGAGCCCAAGGTCAGGTTTAGCTCAAGTGTACCTGGCAGTATGATTTGTGCTCATAGAAGTAACTGGCCTCAATAACAAGTGCTCAACAGTCATGGACAACCTCACTGCTCAAATTAACTTGCTCAGCAGGACTGTCAAATAAAGCTGTTTTAAGAAAGCAGTGTACCATAGAAAGCAATTTGTTTCTTTAAGATTTAGTACCAAATGCCTAGGTTGATTTTGATTCTAGGGAAGGCAGCAACTGGTAAAGTGGGTAATTTGAAACTTAACATATTTCTCCTCCCTAAGATCGGAACACATTAAAATTAGGTGCAAAGTGCTTCTAATTTGTCAGTCATTCCTGATGTCATTTTGTTCCTCCAAGAAAATTGCCTGGGAGAGTGTTTCCTTTTTCCTCCATCTCCTTTCACCGTTCATGGGACTTGACTTTAGGCAGACAAACAACACCCCACCGCCCACCTTCACGTCGTCTCCCATCACGCCAGCGGCTGCCTCCAGATGACATCTTTCTCTTGCCATCTGCACAGCAGCTCCATAGATAGGGCAAAGATAAAGGACAACTGAATGAGCCTTCCATCTGAAAGACAAACTCTGATTCATACCTACACTTAAATTAGCCTTAGCAGAGGAAGAAGTGGAAGTGTCCCAGCACCTCTGAGAAAAAATGGTTCTGCTATTTCCCATAAAGCCTGTTAAGTGCCAGAAATGGCATGAGGCAGCCTTTTCTTGTGATGTTTCCACCTCACGTCAATAGCAAACAAGTTCAGATAGGTTGCTGACTTAGAGCCACCAAAAGTAAATATAAAACCAAAGCAAATCACAGCAGTTCTGGAGTTTGTCAAAAATGCTTACATTTACATCAGTTCTACAGAGCAGTTTGGAAAGGTTCATAAAATCTGAGCCCAAGGTTGAGGGCTGCACTTCCTGTGAGCTATGCAGAGAGAGACAGATCATTGTCTGCTTGCCTCAAAATGAGTTCATGTCAAACAAAACCAGAAGGCTGGGTGATGCTCAGAGTCATGTCAAGATACTTGGGGAAAACCTGTGCTAAGCAACGCTGCTTCCCAGCTCTAACAAACAAATGTAAGCAGCATTTAACTGATCCACCCTCTGGAACTGCAAGACACCAGCCTACCAGCGATGTGTAATTGGGAGAGAATGTATTTATCTATGGCTCAATCACAAATTCTGCTCAGAATGTAAATGCGCCGGTGTTATTTACAATGTCAGACCTCTAAACCAAGCAGGAACTACTTGGATGCTTTAATAGCAGCTGTCTTCTCTCAAATGCAGGAGCTCTGGCTTTGCTTTAGTGGATTGATTTCTCTGAGAGTGGCCAGCTCAGAGTAAAAACACCCCAGTCCTCTACTATAGTAACAGGTATGCAGTGCTACAAAGGGATGGATGCAGGAAAATGGAGATGGAAGAGCAAGAAAAAAATCCTTCTGGGAATTTTATGCTTTTTATGTACATTAAGAGCCTGAGCTTTTCGTACACTGATGAGTACATATGAAATAGTGCAGGAATCCCCACAAAGAGAACAGAGCCACACTCCATCATTCCTCATGCATCCCCAGCATAAACCATTTCTGCAGCAGGAAGAACTTAGCTTGGTTTTCAGCCATTGCATTTACCCATCAGCTCTGGCAGAGAAAGGAAAAAGAGGTTTTGATCAAGTTTTGATTTTTAAAATGAGCAAATAGATGTGGAAGTCACAGATGGTGAATAAATACAGGGCACAGAATTGTCATTTGGCAACCACTTCTCCTGACCAATTTAAGAGGGATATGCTGTTATCTAGTTTGGTTTAGGGAAAATATATTCTAAGCAGCAGTTTGTCATTTAAGAGGCCTCATTGTTTCATAAAATATATTTGGGTTTGACACAAACACAATTAATTCAGCTTTCTAATATTGTGTTTGAACCAAACCCAAAATATGTGTTGTGAACATTTATTCTTTTATGTCATTTACTGATTCCAGGTTCTTTTCTGAAGGCTTAGATTCAAAAAGGGATTTGCCACAAAGAAAGAACATTTGGGGTGACTGCAGCTGGTGCAGCAAACTCCATTCTTATGCACTGTTTTGAGATGTGTCTCCAAATTATCTGACAAATGATATGTTCCAAATTAAGCCCCTCATTACCCATGCTTTTCTATCGCTAAGTGCTTCACAGCATTCTTCATCATTATACCACTGTATTCTGGGGACTTATTAGGCTTTGCTTGTTGGGTCTAGCAATTGAAGCAGAGGATTTGAATCAGGCGTAGCACAGCCAGCAGTTCTGTCAGCTGAGTCACTGAGCAACTGCATTTAAACACTCACGCTTGGTTTCCCGAGTGACGCCTTTGAGGAGATAACAGTCTTGTGAAACACCATTGAGATCTCTGACCTTCCTGATTCACAGGCCTCTCTTTTCCCAGCTACAGATCATCTTGGGTTTGTTAGGATAATTTGTGCTTTGGATGCTGAAAACAAAGGATTTGGCAAATGAGTTGAAATGCAAAAGTTTTTCCCGGTAAAGAACTAGCTTGTTGACCCCCATCTCATCCTGCCGAGTGCTGCTGTGGTATAAAGGAGCTGTTTGGCACAACAGGTTGGGCAGCAGGTCTTGCTCTGCATCCTGGTGACTGCAGTCCCTGTTAGCAAGTGCCATGAAGCTCACCATCAGTTATCACTGCTTGCAGCTGTTGTGCAACCTAGGAGGCACTGGCCACCACAATTAAGCTCTGGTCCTTGACCTGCAAATCAACCCTGCCTTTCCTTCCCTTCCCTTCCAGAAATGTTCCTTAGTCGATGGCTCCTGTAAAATCCTATTTCACATCATACAGCACCCAAACCTTCCCATGGTTCTGAGTTAGGCCAGGTTCAGCATCAAACTTCCCTGAGTTCAATTGCCAATTACTGACACTACAGATGACAGAGGGGGAAAAAATCAAATCTCCACTTAGACATCAGTCCTGTCCTCCACCTCTGTGTAACTTCAGGGAGAGAAAGGAATTGAGCACAAATATTTCAAGACTATGTTTGGGCTTCCCATGCAGGTTCAGGACCCTATGATATAAAGCTCTGCTGCAGATCCCCCTCTGTAACCAAAGTGAGCACAGATCTTTAAAACAAATGAACCAGCCCTATTCTGCTGTACACTCTTCCTCATCTGGTGGTAAATCAGGACTGTTCATATCACTGACTTGTAAAACACATCCCTCCATCCCAGACATAAATGCTAATTAGTGGGATTTCTGCTTCAAATTAGTGACGCCAAAGCACTTTGAGATCCACACATGAAAAGAGCCACAGGGGCCAAAGTGTTACTGTACTCTTTGGTCAGTGTTTAAAATAGATATCCTTGAACAGCTCTGTTTTCTCCTAACAGGTAGTTTGGTAAATGAGCCCTGGTGCCCAGCCTTCCTCAGAAACACAAGACAGCAGGAGCAGAGCTCTATGAAGCTCCTCCACAATTACAGTCCTGTGCTGGGGAGAGGCAGTGGGGTGTTAACAAGTCTCAAAATATACATATGAACCAGAGACATGAGGACTTTCATAAAAGCCTTCAATGAGAATCCTGGTCAAGTCTAAGATACATATCTAGTTTATTCTCTGTCTCCAGAGATGAAAGCAACTTCTGATGGTATCGTCTCTACTCACCACATTATCATATCAATGATAAAAAGAGCAATCAAACTTCTCAGCTTTGGAGCTCATAATGCAATTATTAATACTTGTCTGGTTTTTCCTCCCTTAGATGGGTATCTATATCGAGGAAAGGCAGGCAGCTGAGGAGCAGAGAACAATGCAAGAGAGCCAGCGCAACTAACTGCATCATACTCTGCATTAATGCACCTGTGATGAGGAAAGTTGGCTATGGCTACCGGTATGAAGCCAGGAGGTGGAGAAGAACAGAGCACTCCACCTCATCCATGGCCTTGAAACATGCAGCACCAAACACCCTCCAAGGTCACATCAACCCCACCAGATGAGACACGCTTCTATCTCTCCTCACCAGCAGGTTTTGTGAAGCTTACTGCATCCACAGAGCACCTCAGGAAGCCATGCTAGGGAACTGCTATGGCGTCAGTCGGTGTTCAGCATCTCTGTGCGATCTGGGGGATGCTACACATGGTGGAAGGGAGACAGTGAGATGTGTATGGTGCTGCTTTGATACTGCACACAGGGCCTCCTGCAATAAAGAAATAATAGTAGCAATGATTAGCGGCAGGTTTAGAACTAGGTAATCCCACTGGGTTATACACATATGGTCAGGATCTTCTCCACTTTGTGGATGGAGAAAGAGGATGAGTCACCTGCAAACGCACACCAGGATGGGTAAAAGTGAGAGTAAAGTACTTTTCAATAGTGTGATCAGATTTTCAAACAACAAATACTTTTTGTTTTAAAACCAACTCAATCTGTTTAGGCTCCAAGATTAAATGTTCCCTGCGTAAAATTCTTATTACACACCTTCAACTAAAAATGCTCCATCTGAATGTCACATGCTTGTCACTGCAGGTGAGAGGAGGTCAAAGCAACTAACTTGTCTCACCCACAACTGATGTTCACAAAGTGCATTAACTCATGGTCACTTTTTCAGGAACTGAAGGACTATTCTTCTTAATTTCAGCTATTTAACTACTGTAGCAGTGACCAGCCAAATCGGGAAGTCAAAAAGTCAGGATCTGTTCAATTTAAGGGCATAAATTAAGGGTGAGAGAAAAAAGATCTATCATCTTTAAAAAGACACCATCAGGTAACCAGAAATCCTGCCCTCATTCATTGTCCTTTACATGTGGTACTTTGATGAACTGTTATTTAATAAGATACATAAGATGCTGCTTTTTCAAATCCTTAAGTCCCACTTCTCATCCAAGTGTAAACTGAAACATATTGCATGGGATTTCCCACTGGTAAAGAAGTGTCTCATTCACCATTGTTAATGTTGTTGAGAACTGATTAATGTGAGGTTAAAAAAAATATTTACTTAAATCAATTTGTAATAGTTAGAAATGACACTCTTCTAACTAGCAGAAAAAGAAAGGCAACTTGACTATCAATCATCTGTTTAGTACTTATGTATCCAAAGATTTCAAGGTTTTCCATTGAAAAAAACATATATATATATATAATTTGAATTGATAGTATAACCACACTATAAATTGTCCATCTATCCAGGCTTGACATTTTTCTCTGTGTTTTCTTCTTCATATCCATGTTGGACATCTTAAATTCCTAGGCTGCACACGGCTCACACCATCCCATCCTGCCTATGTGAGCATCTCTGCTCCCATCCTATTGCAGAGTGGTCATGGCTCACACTCAGTCCTGCAATCCCCCTCCTGCACTTCCCAGCTCTTTGGAGCACTCCCTCTTTTAGTGCTCTTGGCAGAAGCCGAGAGGTACTTAATACCAACCCTCTTGGCACCTTCACTCTGGGCTGCCTATTTCAGGCTGCCAATACAAGTGCAGCAGCTCCAAACTGCCTGGCTGTGCCAAGAATTCAGTCCCTGTGTGCAGCTCACCAGCCAGAGGCAAACACATGAACTTTAGAGATTGCCTAGAGGGAATATTCCAGGAATTTAGATTTTAGCCCCAGCGGTAGGACCGTACATCATTAAAGCTGCTTCTCCTGCCAATGTAAAAAGCAAACATCAGTGATTTAAATCATGGTTCTCTGGTGCCTCATTTAAATCACTTGGATTGAAATCAGTCCGCCTTGTCACCGTGGAAGAGGTAGAAAGGGAAGTTGTGGATTCATGAGTCCCAGGTCAACGCTCTGCACTGGATGTGGACCAGGTGACAATAAATCCTGCGAGGCACAGTATATAATAAGCAGTTTTATGAGGTGTGGCACTGACGCAATCTGGTTCCTACAGTTGTGTGTGTTATGTTTGGAGTTTCTCCTGTCTGTGAAGTGCGACTGTTGGCCAAAGCTTTCCCTGCAGTCACGATATGCAACACTGTGTTCTTCTGGTGTCTTGTAAGCTCAGTAATCAGTCTTCCTTTCTGTGAGCACTTTCTCACAGTGTGAAACGCAGCTGCTCTTTCTGCAAGTCTTTCTCTCTCTTATTTTTTACATATTTTAAAGAAACGTGCACAAGACACAGCAGGGGCATTTGCTTTTGCTGTCCCCTTGTGTATGGGACCACACTCAGAGGCACACATCATGGAGGAGAAGCCTTGAAAGCATGCGTCTGATGGCATCGTCCCAGGAGCAGCTCAACCTGGACTCACATGCCCGTACACATCTTGGGAATGCTCTGTGCAGCCTGGCAGATGCAGGCACACAGACATCTAAGTTCAACTGGTTTGAATTTTTATGGCTGTACAATACCAAACAGCAGCAGAACCTGCCATGTAACAAGGATTTGTTGGCTCCACATTTTCCTACTTCTTTGATTTTTTGAAAGCAGCAGATTTTGTTGCCCGTGTTACCTGTAGAAAGAGACAACATTTAGCATGAGAGCAGGTATCAGAACCCAGCCCCAGATGAGTACTTTGTATGCAGGCAGCTGCCCATGTTTTGACAAACTTGTTTGACACTTCCAGCCCTGGAGAGGCATTGGAGAGGTGACAGCTGATTTTGGTCTCCATGGCACTGCATTCTGATCGCTGACACTCACAAGTGCTGTTAAGAAATCTGCCTGGCTTATGTACAAATAAATAATAAAGGGAAGAAAATAGAAAGATAGAAGTGATGTCACATCACTGCTCTCGCCAGGACAGGTTTATGGGAGCAACACAGGGAAGAGGACAAAGGCATAAGTCACCCTGGCTTGCTTGGCTGCTGAGTTTATAGAATCACAGACTGGTTTGGGTTGGAAGGGACATTAAAGCTCATGGTTCTAACCCCCTGCTGTGGGCAAAGACACCTTCCACTAGAGTAGGTTGCTCCAAGCCCCATCCAACCTGGCCTTCCTGTTTTGTGATGTTGCTGTGGCTGCCTTTTCATTGACTAGGGCTAGAACAACATTTTGGTGTCTCCCACAGTATATAAAAAGTGCCATAGCTGATATAATCTGAACATCCTAAAGAGGAGAAAACCTCCACTAAATGAGTATCCTCAGTCAACAAAAAAAATTTACTTAATATGCCTACAGAAGGCTTGGGAGAAATGATCGGAGATTGCACAGGCAGCTTTGACAGAGCCTTGGGCTAGTGGAATTCCTAGACTGGAATTCAGCTTCCTAGATCTAGTGTGAGGTGTCCCTGCCCATGGCAGGGCGGTTGGAACTGGATGATCTTAACATCCTTTCCAACCCAAACCATTCTATGATTCTATGATGAGAAGGTGCTTCGTCTGCACATGTACTTCAGTGGTTCAAGTCCTTACGAACTTACTCCAGCCTTCACTTTCTAACATAATCACAGCTCATTAATGAGGGGTTTACTTCCTATTAGGGGATATAGTTAGATGTATTTTCTCTATTTAGAAAGCATTCAAGCTATGCTTGCTTGCTTTGTTCCACTTAGTGCTTTTTTCTCTTAAATCTTTTCAAGTGGTCAAAGGCAAAAAAATTATTCCTACTTGCCTGATAGCAAGGGCAGTGATATTATACTTCTTTCCAAAGACCCTTTTACAGGTTTTCCACTGCCTTTCTAATACTTCAAAACTGAGAAAGAAACCTGGCAGCTGGCAAATGTGAAAGATCTGGTAAGTCCCAGCATGAGGAAGGGCTCGAGGAAATAACTGGTCCCCTTCTAAGTGTGATGGGGTCTGCACTGAAGCTTCTTCTGTTCTGCTGAAGTGTCAGAAAAGCCCACCAGCCCTCCCAGTGCCCTGTCCTGAGCATCAGGGACTGCCCCGTCTCCCCAGGGTACTGAGTCCTTTAGATACAGAAGGGTAAGTCTTGTTCAACTTGTACAACTTCCAGACCCTAAATAAGTGACCATCAGCAAAGTCAGTGCACTTATATCCCAAAGATGTGGGTAAGGGCCTGAGTGTGCACATGCCTTCTCCCACTTTCCTGGTAACACAGTCCCTTTTGCCTGCATAGCCAGCAGCATCGTAAGGAATCAGTAAAGAAATCAGAGATTAAAGAACATTATAGTGAAAAATGGTGGGTAGTGAGCAGGCTGCACATGCACAAGAGCAAGAGGAAACATGATAAATTTATGCTAAGACCTCTGAAGACAGGGATAAGAGGGTAGAAAGAGAAGTCTGTAGAAGGATATAAATATAATTGGGATATGGCTGGAGCCACGAGATCTGTTAAATTGAATTTCTGTTTGGTGTAACATCCCTTGTATATGTTAATCACTATGTGCTCTAGCAGCCTGGTTTAGTGCTATTATCAAAAAGGGTTCCTCAGCTGCCTTTGTCAAAGGGAGATTACAAATTATTCCAGATAAGTAATGGAACTAAAGACCTTTAAAACTAATTGACCATTGCGCAATCCTGTTAATATCCTTCCTTGTCTAACAAAAGCTGAGAAGGCAATTAAGGGCAAATACCAAAAACCCTGTACCTGGTCTCTTGCATGAAATGATGACTTATACACCCCCTGGCTTTTCATATATAGAGGAAATAGATGGAACATGATCATTCAGCATGGCCAAGAAAACTTTAGCCACATATTAAGGCTTGAGTTGGGAATGGTTTATAAACCACCCTCTCCTAGGCTTGCTACAGAAAACAGGAATTTCCATAGGATCTTTATATTAAATAAGGAGCCCTAGTATTTACTGAGCTTTGACAAGCCTGAGATGTAGTATCCTTTGAGACAGTTGCTTACTAGCAGCTCTGAAAGCATTTACCTGCCCAGCAGGGTCTTGACGAGGCATGAAACAGGTTAGCAGGACCTGGTCATGCCAACCTGCCATGTCCTGGTGACAGCTGCTCAGGCTCCATTAGAAAAGGCAAAACCAGATGCTGGGAAGTGCTCTGAGGCCTCCTGGACCTCCCAGTCATCTTTAATCAAGCAGGTGCCAGCTGCTGCTTGATGTTACTATTAATAATCACCATCATAACCAGCTGACATTGTCTGCATGTTATCGCCTCTGCGTACAGCCTTTCCCCAGTCCTAAATGTCTTCCAGGTTGCTTGAGAACAAAAGAAAACAGGAAATCAAATGAAGGTGGGTTCCGACGAAATCAGCCCACTGCTGCTACCAGAAGGCAGCAGGCAGCGGCGGGCAAAAGCTGCTCCAGGAGGAGCATGGGCAAGTGATAGTGGGGAATCCCTCTGGAAGTGGGTGAGAAAACAGCTCTTCTCAGGACACTAAGGGAATTTGCTCAGTTTTACTGTGCATGAATTCATGACATGATTTTCTGAGGCAGTTCCTTGATCTTGACAAACTTCATCCCTTAGCGTGTTTCCTGCTTTGTTCCTTTGTCTGACTACCTTAATCTCTCCTCAATGACCTGCACCAGCTGTTAGATCTTTGCTTTATTTAATCCTATGTTTCATGTTCACTTGTACAGTTAAAAGTGGGATAGAGTCAGTCTAACAATTAGGACTTCAGGAGAAGATACCCCTTTGACCTCATTGTTGAGCTCCATCCTCCAGCCACGGGCACCTCCCTGAGCCACATTCCCAAGCATGAGTTTTCATGTTTATCACACAAAGCTGAATGCCAGCTTTGGACTGCATCCTCGTGGACCACATGGGTGCAGCAGCAGTTCACAGGTCTAAATGTTGATAGAGACGCAAGAGGAGGTGTGCAGCTTTGGGATTCACATCCTGCATCAAAGGCTGTTCTCTCCATTGTGGGGGGCATGCAAGGGAAGAAAGCTGATGGCTTGAGGACAGAGCCAGCTCTGGCCATGGAGGGTCCTGATGGAGACTGTGAGTCTCTAGCTGGCAGAAATCAGTTGCAAGTATAGGGATTTCTTGTTTTATAAATGAGATTTAGAGATTAAGAGATTAAGAGAGATTAAGCTAATATATCTGCTAGGTCTTAAAAGTTGCCTAAACCTACATGCTTTTGTATTTTATACCCCCAAATGACAGCAGTCCCCTCCTGAGTCTGAAGCTTTTGCACTTCATCTTAAGTGCTGTTTCCCTTACTGATAGCCCAGCTAAAGCCTCACCTGTGGGAAGGCATCTCTGCAATGTTATGGCAAGGTCTCCATGAGGTTGTTATCCTTAAAAAGTCTTGAAGGTCTGTTTCTTCCTAAAACATGTGACAGGATTGGTCCTGGGAGCCCAGACAACTAAGGAACTGGTAGAGGGAAACATCAAAATTAGCCAAGATTGAGGAAAGTGCTTGCTCCTGAGCAGGGGTGCTGTGAAGTCTTAGGGACAAGCTCCAGTGGGAATTGCATCCAGCTGAAATTGGCCTGCACCCAGAGGACCTGTGGTCCCTGCAGCACCCAAGAGCATTGAGGCATTGGCCATAACCTCACACAGACTTTATGCCACTTTGTTTTCAAGGTTGGTGGTTTGTGTCCACCAAGTCAGTAAACCCACCAAGATTTGGTGACTGCTGGGTAAAACATTGATCCCTACATAGCCCCTGCCCCATGCTAACGTGGTTTTCATGTCTGCAATAAAAAGCCACCCATTTTGGTGCTGTATCGACGTCTCAGCAGCAGCTCTTTGCTGCTCAAGTAGCTAGTCAGCCCTGGCCCCTCTTCACGTCATTGTAAGGGCAAACAAACACCAATATTACATATTGTTGCTGCTCAAAACCCTGGTGGGCATTTATGTCTAAAGATACACTTTGCCTTTAATGAATTGTTGCTTTTTACCGGGCTGCATTTTCCACGTGAGGCAGAATCTTCAACCTCCCTAGTAAAAGGGATCTTAGGAAATCTCATTTCAATTTCAAGGACCTCTTAGGGATAGTTGCTAATGGTTATGCTAATTGGCATAGGGTCTGAGTGACAGTTATGTCCTGGAATGATTCACAAATCACATTTTCTTGGTGCCTATTAGCAGACTCATTAACTGCACAACACTACATTGCTTTCAGAAACTCAGATCTAAGCGGAAAATTAAAATTATTTACTAAATGACCTAATAAAATTGAATAAAATGTGCTGAGAAAGTGAAAATGGAGGTATAGCAGGAGCCCAGAATTTAGCTAAGAACAATCTCCAATAACATTGGTGTTCACCCCTCCTCTGGGAATAGCTGTAGCCCAGGTGAGACTCAGAAGCCTGTTTAGATATGAAATCAAATGAGTTCAGACCAACAGCAGCAATGCCAGTTTGTCACACCCAGAGCTGGCATTAAGATGTACTGCAGACTTAGCCAGGACTTTAGCCAGCAATGCATCTTGTGGTCCCTCCTCCGTGTCTCCCTTTCTCATTCCCTCCATGATTCCCTGTGCAATCAAAACCCCAAACAGCCACACTTTCCTGTTTCTCTGCTGAAATCCATTTGCAGAGGTATTTATTATAATAAAAAGTCTTCCTTGGAGTCAAGAGGATTATGGAAAGGAATGAGAGTCTGGGTATTTAATTTTACTTACAGGTGAGAGATAAGACACAGAAATTTCAGCCCTGGTTAAGATACATTATCCAATCTTCCTCTGTGCAAACAAGATGTTTCCCAAACTCCACAATATTCACCTGCAAAACAATTTAATGAACACATGTGTAACATTTTACAAGACTATCAGGTTTTCATGCTGTGAAAAACACACATTTAAGTGTAGGTGATATATACATGTATTTCTACATACTTTAGTGGATTGCCAAGACACTTAGTGCCAAGTCTTTGAAGAACATGATTTATGATTGTGTGTGAGCAAAGAATCATGGAATGGTTTGGGTTGGAAGGGACCTTAAAGCACACAACATTGATGCTCCAAATCTCAGGTTGCTAGCAGGCAAACCCTCACACATCTGATAACTACAGACTGAAGATCAGGATCTGCATTATCACCTGACGATGTGCCACACAGCATTGCCCTAAACTTACGTCCTCCAGATCTGACTTGTGAGTGCCAGGTGTGAGATTTCTAGCACCAGTTCCACCTCCTCAATGTACTTTATTTGGCTCAGGTTTGGCTCTCTGAGGAGCAACCAATGGCGTTTTAAGGCACTTTAAAGTTCTTTCTGAGGAATTCAATGCAAAAATCACAAGAAGCCTGGGTTGGCTCAGATACACTCCCAAGACACAGGAGGATCAGAAATGTCTATTAAACTTTCAGGGAACCTGGTCTCCTATTCACAATTCAAAAAATGTGATGTAGAATCATAGAATAGTTAGGGTTGGAAAGGACCTTAAGATCACCCAGTTCCAACCCCCCTGCCATCGCAGGGGATTTCTTTTGGTTCTGGATTTTACTGGGAGCTCTTTAAATATCTCTACCTTAGAAACGCTTGAGCTGTAGCAGAAATAACTGATGAGTGAACAGTTCTCTTGGCACACTGAAGCACTTGACAAATTCTCCACAGTTCTCTGTTTCTCATAGGCATTGTTGTACTTGCAGGTCCTGTCGAGGTGAATGAAACACATTCTGGTTTGTGACATTTTTTGGTTGGATTTTTTTTCCTTGAGTTTAAGACACAGAACAGCAGGGCTTAAATAGAATCTGGGGAAATCTTTTTCACTAAAGAAATCTCAAACCAAAAGAAGCTATTTAAATATAAACGTGCTTGTCAACTGCAGAAAACTTTGGGTTACAAAAGAAGCAATCTGCTAAGAGTGATCTCCAGTGAAATGCTTGGCTTTCTGCTTCACTTCAAAAGAGCCAACTTTGGAAATAAAAGGTTTAAAAAGCAGAAATCAGAATTAAATATTTTGATGCCATAGAAACAATCATTTTGCATGAAAAAATAACTTTGGCTCCAGCTCTTTGGACCAGAGATGGCTGAACTTGTCATGCTCTCAGTAAATCTGTGTCTTCAAAAACATTGGGGTTTTGGAGTGTCCTGTATTTCTAGCATTCAGATATAACCTTTCACTCTTAGCCACAGTGGGCTTTGACAGACAGCAGACCTGCTCTGCTTGAGTCACTGCAACTCATGGAAACAAGCCCAGCCTGGAGAAACTCTTGGAGAAAAGGAGAGTCCTCAGTGATGGAGAAGTCAGTCCTGCCAATGCCACAGCCACATGTCCTGGGATGCTGGGTTAACACATCCTGGCAGGTAGCAGTCTGGGGAAGAGAAGGCTCCTGAAGGGGAGACCTCAGAGCAGCTCCAGTGCCTGAAGGGGCTGCAGGAAACCTGGAGAGGGGCTTGGGACAAGGGATGTAGGGACAGGCCAAGGGGAATGGCTTGAACCTGCCAGAGGGGAGACTGAGATGAGCTCTTAGGGAAATATTAGGTTTCAGCTCCTTTGCCTCCCTCTACTTTGCTTCTCTGAGGCACATGCCAGGAAGCACTGAATCAGTGGTTCTGAATGCATGGAGCAAAGATGCCACCATGCCATGAGCAGGCCTTACTTTCCAACCACTTGTCCAGGACTGCTCTTTCTCCAAGTCCCTTCCCAGACCATTAGATTCAGTGTGGTGAAAGGTTAACCAGGGCCTGTGGTGAGTCATGGACTGGCATGGTGTCCTGGGCTCAGCAGTAGCAGTCATTTTTCTCCTTGGTAGCTGGTGCAGTGCAGTGTTTTGACTTTTGGCTTGGGAACAGAGCTGATAACAATGATGTTTGGGTTTGGCCAAGGACTTTGTGAGCCTCATGCTCTGCCAGGGAGGAGGGGAAGCCGGGAGGAAGCAGAGACAGGACACCTGACCCAAACTGACCAAAGAGGTATTCCATACCACAGCACGTCATGGCCAGGAGGTAACTGGGAGTTACCCAGAAGGGCTGGGGGACTGCAGGGTTGGTGGAGGTATCAGGCAGAGCTTGGTTGGGCTGGGGGGGGGGGTGCAAGTTATCGGTGGGCTGGTGCTGAGGTGTTGTATTCTCTTCCCTTGTTATTTCCTTTATCATTGTTATTATTGGTGGTAGCAGCAGTGATTTGTGTTATACCTTAGTTACTAAACTGTTCTTATCTCAACCCAGGGAGTTGCATTGTTTTTGACTCTCCTGTCCATCCCTCTGGGAGTAGGGGGAGGGAAAGAAGGGGGGGGAGTGAGTGAACGAGCTGTGTGGCTGGGTTTAAACCACAACACATGGGCAGATGTCTGCTTCTGCCAGAAGTCTACTAATGTCTATTTCTAATGTCCCAACTACCTTTCCTATCACAAAATTATACCCAGGTCCTGTGAGGGAAATTTCTGGTACATATAACTGCATTCAAGTCCAAAACCTGTGTTTTCATCTCAGCAGGTCTTTTGAAAGCTTTTCCCTCAAACTACAGTGGAAATTCAGTTTTAATCCACATATTGCTCATTTTCATATGGTCTAAATTTCAAGTGCTTACAAGCAAGAGAGTGATCGCACCTGGGGGAGCTGGAGAGGTCAAATCATTAAAGGCTGTAGTGCAAATAGGGGAAAAGGGGCTCCAGGGAGATTTGCATCTTAGTAAAACCCTCTACTTTTGGCAAAATTTGTCATATTTTCCCCTGATAAATAGGGAAACCTGTTGTAAAGAACCTGGGAGTCTGCTGTCACTGCCACATAAGACATTATACTCTTAGAAGGATAGAGATATATATATATTGTGTATATATGTAATATGTATGCCAAAATACAGCATGGTATTTCACTACGGGAAGGCAGTATAATCTGCACCGCAAAACAAATCTGTTCTGGGCTGCAAAGAGCCCCTACACAGATTTAGCTGTGTTGTGATAAACAGAAATAGCATCTCTAGTTACCTCTTGGTAACTGGAGCATGGTAAGTGAGCATGGCAGGAAGCACCTTGCAACATGGTGTGTGAGGACAGCGGGCAGCAGGACCACATCAGGAATGAATTAAGAGCATAGATAGACATTGCCTCGGGATCCAAACATGCCCCAAACCAGGCTGGGCTGAGCATGGAAATTCTGGCCAAAGGTTGGCCTGACCTGCTACCAAAAAATGTCAAAGGCAAAATGTTTGGCTGCAAGTCTGAACCTTACCATGCCCTTACCGCTACCTACACAGGGAAATAGAAACTCATGTTCTAGGAGCAAAGGACAGCCAGGAGGACAAATTACAATAGGAAGAAGACTCAAATTCTTTAAGAGTTCAAACTTGTGATATAGGAGATCCAAGAAGCCCAGTAGTGCTGCCCAATACCGGCATCTTTAGACTTGCTTAAGCTTCAGGGTCTGCCTGGAAGTCTGTGGAGTCAATGCAACTCCACGACAGAAACTTCCCTGCAGTGCTTTTCATCCCAAGCCCTCTCACATTAGTGACCCAGCTGTGTCTCCAGATGAATTTGCATTCAAATCAGCCTGCTCATTTAGGAAACCACATGCAAAGTTGGGAGCCCAGCGGTACATCCTGCACTTGAAAAAGCCATTCTGGCTTGACTTCTATTTCCCTAGCTTGAAAATGGGGACAAAAAAACCTAAACCAAACTTCTCCCAAACTGAAGTGAGTGGAAGGGGCTGCGCTCTGGGGCTCTGTGGTGGCAGAAGAGGTGGTCACCTTGCAAGCACCCTTCACTCTTTGATTTTACATGATCTCAGTTTGGCACAACTTGACTGGTGCTACTAGTTTGCTTGAGGAGATCCCAATTTCCCAGCATTTTCACTCAAATGTGTCAGCTGCAGCCATTCTTTCAAGGCATTCACCCTATCCACAGGCAGCATTATTCTGATTCTTCTGAAGGAGGAAAATACCTAAAGCATTCACCCTTTTAAAGGCATACCCAAGTTTTTGCAGCCCAACCTGTTGGCTGTTGGAGGTTTTCTTTGCAAATACATCTTTCCACTCTCTTTCTGTGCCTGTAGTAATAAAAACAAGCCAATAATTTAGCTTCCATGACTGCTGTACCAAAGCTTGTTTTTTATCCCAGTCTCTTATCTTCTCCATTCAGAGCCAATGTATCTTATTACTTTGCAGCAAACATGGTCAGAGATGAAAGATTCTGTCGCATATTTTCCCTCATATTAAACCACAAGGCTTTATCCCTTCTTTTTCATTTTTCAATCTTGGATTTTATTGTTTCTGACTATCTCTGCCACATGTGGTTTTGGCTTTCCTGTGGATGTGAATATGTGCATTTCTCTGTTTATCCTCTTTATCACAATCAAACAAGAGTGGGAGCACTTTAAAACAACTGACCACTGAATGTTGTTTCATCAGTTATTCCTTGCAATAACCTCACCAGAGCACACTCGGGGTTATGCAGATACAAGAATAAAACATTTTGGAAGACTTGCAATATTCCTACACATTCTCTTTACCTGTTTCATACCTGAGTGTGACACAGCAGGAAAAACATCACCGAGAAGCAGTAGCGCCAGGCCAGCTCCTGACCACACCAGGACAGGGAAATGGACCCAGAGGACAAGAGCTCAGGCAGATCTCCCCAGGATGCTTTGGGATGCTGTGGAACTGCCTAAAGTGAATCATTTTCCCCTCCCTCTATCAGCAAAACACAACCCAAGGATTAAAATTCTTGATTTCTCAGTAACACAGGTAATTATTTTCCCCTCTATCTTCTCCCTTCAGATCTCAGATTTCTTTGTGTGTGTGCAGGAAAGGGCTGGGTTTGCTCCAGAGTCAGGGAGCATCATTTCTATCCTGCTGAGGGAGAAATGGAGGTCGGAAAAATAATCAGAGCTTTGAAAACTATTTAAGTAATAATAGTTCATCTTTTTAATTTGTACTTTGAGGGAGGAAGGGAAGAGAAGCCAGAAAGATCAGCATGCCTGAAAGATTAGTATCTGATTTGAGTTTAAAGGAGTAATCACATCACCTTATTCAGTCTCCTAGTGCCAGAAGCCGTATTTCTCCGGATAATCGAAGAACTAAGGCGGTTATTCTAGAGCGAAACTCAAACTGTGCTTAAACCACAAAACTTCCAAGCACTGCCCATCGTTATTCCATTTTTCACTCCTTTTCCACTGGGGTTCACCTCCCATTCTTTCTGCTTTCCAGACGGGAGCTGGGGCACATTTCTGCCAGACTCTGTTTAGGACAGCCAGCAGAGAAGGACAAGAGAGGGTCACACAGTGCACCCATCCTGCTGCGAGGGCCCTTCCAGCTCACTGGAGATAAGTGGTGGCTTGAATAAGTGTCAGAAGACCACTAGCTTGGTCTACAGAGAGCCTAAGCAGCGCAAATCCCTTTATGGCCCACAATTTCTTGGGGTCTGACATCTCTAATGGATGCAGTGACAGGGGTTGTACTAATCCAGTGTAGCACTGGTATTCCCAACAATAACCGCACCTTGTCCTTCCACGGGAAGTGCAAAAGCAGGTTCAATTGTTTGGCAGTCTTATACAAGCACAGAAAGCCAAGGTATGGGTGAATCCCTGCAGGGCTGAGTTAGCAACCACAAGAGCCCTCCCCATTTACACAATGAGTTTTCCAGGCAGTGCACAGTGGGTCAGCCCACTGCAGTGTGACTTTCATCAGGTACCAACTGTACAGAAGAAAAACTGTTGTTTTCCCATGGGTGCAGTGCTCTCTAAGCCACAGTGAGTCCCAGAACCCCAGAATGGTTTGGATTGGAAGGGACCTTAAAGCTCATCCAGCTCCAACCCCTGCCACGGGCAGGGACACCTTCCACTAGAGCAGCTTGCTCCAAGCCCCTGTGTCCAACCTGGCCTTGAACACTGCCAGGGATGGGGCAGCCACAGCTTCTCTGGGCACCCTGTGCCAGTCCACCTTTACGTCGTTATTTTACAGTTGCCCAACCACTGTTTAGCTGAAGCAGAGGTTTGGAATGGTAGAAAAGGACACCCAACAGGGGACATCACTGGGTGTGTTTCCTATTCACACCTCCATACCTTTAATTAGTGTCAGTGGAGTCATCAATGGTGCATTAATTACATTAATTACATAAGAATGACAGCTACAATAACTTTGAGAATAAGTACAGTTTTACTGGAGTGCCAAGAAGGACATACCTTCAACAAAATATCAATACTGAGTGTATTAAGAAATAACTTGTGATTTAAAGATTTTAATATTAAAATAGAGTATATTACAGTAGCAATAGAAAAGATGAAAAAAAAAAAGGAAAAAACCACTGTAGAATTGCTGCTGGTAATTAGTTACCAGAAGTTTCCTACAAAATGGAGCTATAAATACTTCCATGGTGGGCATTAAGCCTTCCCAAATCTCATCTGATAGGCACCATCTGTTCTTCCTGCCTTTGCTGTAAGAGAGTGTGCGTGACTTGGAAGCACAAAGGCACATGGAGCAACCTTGTCTAGTGGAAGGAGTCCCTGCCTGTGGCAAGGGTTGGGACTGGATGAGCTTTAAGGTCCCTTCCAACCCAAACCAGTCTGGAATTCTGTGATTTAGCCCACAACAGAAGGTGAGTCTTCAAAAGGTGAGTTAGACCATGAATGGGCTCAGTCACTATCTCATTTGATCACAGGGAACTCGTGCGCTCTTCTGATGTTGTTCAGTGGCTACAACTGAGTGGAAAGATCCTGGGTGGCTGCACCCCTGTGTCAGTGGAATCACACAATGATGTAGATGAGGATGTGTCTTCTCAGAGGTTGCCTCTACCAGGCAGCGTGTAGGTGTGATAGTAGCACAGGTAGATATGCCTGCAGTAGCTCTGATCTGGCACAGGAAATGGATGAACATTCTGTAGCACGTCTTTCCCAGCCAAGCTAACTGCAGAGATTTGGAAATCGCCACTGGCAGGACAGGCAAGTCTGAAGCGTTGCCCCTTCCCTGGTTCCTGGTTGGAAGAGGACCAGTTTCAATTACACCCCCTTAACGTCCGCATGCAAAAAGAAACAACTTCCAAACAGTACAGGGATGAAAAACTCATGCTACAGACAGCATTCTGCCTCTGAATGTGATCAGTGTTGGTGTTTATTTATTTATTTACTTCCCATTGAGGCATTTTCCTGGCCATTAGCAACCCTGTGCCTCCTGTGCAGAAGTGCAATACCTCTAACACAGTAGAGCAGACAAGCAGCAAGGGCAGCGGAGCTCCCCGATGGTTAAATCTATAGGAAACCTCTGGTGTTTAATGAAAACCCTATGGAGACCTTCATATTAACCATGGTTTAATGCTCCATAATGGCAGGGAATAATTTATCTATGAGCAACAGCAACTCCTAGTTCTCTGTGCATTAAGAGTTATTTATGAGGTAATTTTAACAGTTTCACACTGGCTGGTCATTATGCTGCTGAAGGCCAACTGTTAGCAGTGGTAGCCTGGGAGCAGAGAAATGCTTACCCTGTCACTGGCAAAGTAGCAAACAGTGACATGGAAGCACTTGCATGTTGATGTGTGCACAACTGGAAATAGGCGGCAGAAGAAAGAGCTCTACAAGAAGCCTTCTTGGACAACAGAGCCTACTTCTCACCTCACTCCCACCAGCTCTGCCCCAAGGTTCCCTTCTCTGGTGGTAATTTCATCTTCCTCTTGTGTCTGTGTCCAACAGCTGTGCTGGAGAAGAGTTTAGAGAGCAAGGGGGACATAGGGAACAGCCCAGAGACAATGATGAGCTGGAAAGCCATCACAGATGATAGGAGATTTGCTGTGGTCCAGCTGCACTGAGATGCTGTTGAGGCAGGCAGCTGTCCCAGGACAGTAGAGAATGGTCACAAGTGGTCAAACAGAATGGGGTAACACCTGGACTTTCTGGAGCACGCAGAACATTGTACAACCACCTAGTTACCACTTCGGGTCCAGGTGTGTGCTGCAGACAGGCTGTGGGACCGGAAACCACGGCAAAGGTTGAGAGCACAGCCACAAAGTCATAACAAAGGCTCTTGTTGCAGTGTGACAGCAGACACAGGATGCTGGCAGAGGAGGATGGCACTTAGAGATGGATGCGCAGTGGCACCAGGGCAGATAAGCTGGGCTAAGGAGGATGTAGAAGCTTTAGACTTCAGCTGGCCAGAAGTGTCAGTTAAAAGATGAGGTTTAGGAATGGGACATAAGGTGAGTAACCATGGAAGTAGAAGATAACTACAGAATGGAAAGAGCAAAACCACAAATAATGATGCCACAGACTAGAACCTTTGTGAGGCTGTGATGTCAGTATCCTGAAGCAGATGAGGACCCTGCTGCCAGGCAGTCCTTACAACCAGTAAAGCTCTGGCCTTGGCAGATCAGCAAACGCTGCCACAAGCAACTGAATAATGAATACTATTGAAGGGAAGCATGTCAGAACCCCAGACGATACTGAAAAGGCTCGGGCTGTGGTTGGAAGCAAGAAGTTGACCTTTAGGCACACAGGTTGAGTGCTGGTAGTAGTTGTGGCAGCAGCTGAAGGAGGTTTCTTACCTCACATTTGTTGTTTGGTTGGTGTTTTGTTTTTCTTTAAAACTTTTCTCACAAACCCCCTGGTTTTGTGAACCAAGGTTTTTGGAGCCCTGGCACAAGAACAACTGGGTAAGATGGAAGCAGACTGCTCCTACACTCAAAAGCTGCAGGATCTTCCTCCTGCAGTGTCCCTAAGGCTTGGATTCTGGCTCAACTCTTGTGGCTGGCAGCCACAATACACTGCCCACCAGAACTAGGCAGTTGTGTGATGACAAAAGTATTGGTTTTTTAGGTAGCTTCAAGCCACAACTTGTCCAGAGTTCATTCTGTTGGCAATGTCCAAGCCAGAAATGAACCCATCCTTTTTGTTCTCCTTTGTTCCAGAGATTAGCAGGTTCTGTTAAACTTTGTGCCAGATGTGATGCTGCACAGATTTGTAGAGCAGATGTGCTCACTATGAAGGCCCTGCAGCTAAACCACTTTTTCAGGCTGGAAGTTCACATCAGGAGAATTTACTTAAGGAAAAGATAACTCCTTGTCTGTACATATGGGTTTGCTGAAGCCAGTTAAAACACATTTGCTTATCAAAAGGAGCATCATCTGGCTTTCTGGATTCAGCCCAACAGGAAAACTAAAAATAAGCCATGACACAAACCCATTCTGAATCTTAAAGACCATATTCCAATGTATGGGCTCTCTTCTGTCTTCAAACAACAGAGGACACCCTTATCATTCATCACATCATCATTTCTCCATAACCCGATTCATAGAAAGTGCTCAGTCACTTTTGCTGAAACCTTCAAAAGGATTCAGGCTGACACAGGTACCCAGCACAGAAAATATCAGCTTAAGCCGTTTGTTTAAAAGAGGATAAAAAGATCTTATAATGGGAAGCGCTGGGCCAGCACAACTGTGAATTGTGGCTTCGGTACATATTCAAGCTCAACAATATCGAGGCCCAGGGAAGAACTCCTTAAGATGCAAATATTTCTATAGGCTATAAAATATATTGCAGATATCAGGAAAAAAAAGTAATGTTTTGGACACCAATCTCCTGACTGCAGGGAGAAACTCAGGAATTTCAGCATTTTCTGAGCAGATCAATATCTTCTTAACTGAATCCATAAAAGTCACACTCCCAAAGAGACCCCCGCCTGCTATCCCACTCTATCACCTTTTTCTCTCTGGCATCACCTATCTGACATGAATACCAGCTGAAAAGCCATGGCAGGGGGTTGGAAGAAGATGATCTTTAAGGCTCCTTCCAACCCAAACCAGTCTATGGCATGATTCTATGATATAGCCCTGGAAATGCCAATTGTCGATTCCCACAGGATTTTTCTGATATGATTTTCCACCCTTTCAATAAGAGACGAACCTGAATAAGATTTTCCAGGGTTGGACTTGATCATTTTCCATCATTTCCTCACAAAACAGTATTGTATTTTCTACTAACAGCCAGTAACCATGCAGTTCACCATGGTCTTAACACTGTGCCTTGGAACGTTAACCAGACCTCCCAAGGTGTATATGAAGCAGCAGCATTGGCTCACAAACGTGTACTTAGATACATTACCTGGATCAAAGCTGTAATTTTCTATTTACAAAACCAGAGCTCATTTCCATCCAGTGCAAGTTTCTAGAAGCCCACAGGACTGTGCTGCTGTGAAGCTGCCTTCAGAGGGACTAGATTATTTTATCTAGTACTCAGAGAGAGTAAATGCCTGAGTCACCTGCCTTTTTCACTGCTTCAGAGGGGAAGACTTAGCAAAAGCAGCAAGGCAATAAGAAAGTTCATTTGTGCAAAGCCCTCAATATGCAAACCCTCGTCTTACCTTCCTTTTTCTTTTCCTGAACATCAAATGAAACAGATGAGCCTTGGAGAGTCACTTCCATCTCTCTCCATATGTTTGGTTGAGAATGAACACTTCTCTCCTTGAATTCTTTTGGACTTTCTACTCAAACTCAAGACACCACCAGACACTGAGGAAATGCACCCAGCAGCAACATAACGGCGTCAAGGTGGGATAAGAAGAGTGGCATTTGTGCAAGCCTCTGCCTAGCAGCATACACCTGGAACAGACTTTGACTGGGAAGAAAAGTGATTTCCTGAGATTTTCAAATCAAGCTCATTCAGAAACAATGCTGGAACAACTGCATGCTGCTAGGAAGAGTTAACCTCTGAATAGGTTCAGCAAACTCTATTTTCTTTTCTATAGAAACAATAGCTGCTCAATCCTTTTACATGTTTCTAAGCTGCTGTAGCTGGAATTTCAATATATACAACTTCAGTTATTCACACTGCTGAAATTACTTATTTACACTTGTAAATTGGGGACTTTTATGAAGCTGTCTGCTACTGAAATCAATGCAGGTGCTTTGGTTCATTTAACAGTTCTCCTATCCACCTTATGGTTTTAAAATGCACCCCAAAATCAAGCCTGCATTTCCATTTTAGACAAGTTACAAATATATAATATTTGTACATTTTAACCTTATTTTAACCTCTAATAATGTGAGAGGTAAGATATATTCACACAAGAAAGTGAAGACGCTCATAGAACACTTGGAAGGGAATGTACTGTGCTGGTTTTGATGAGTCTGTTCTGGACCAGGGCTACAAAGCCCTGGTTGCCATTTCAGCTCTGCTGCACTTCTGCCCAAGCTCTCTAGAGGGAAGCTAACTCAGAGTAAAAGTAGGGAAAACTCGTGTGACACATCCCTCCTCCCAAGCTCCTTTCAGCTCAGGGTCTTCACGAATTGCAGAGAGATTCTGTATACTTTGAAACCCTCAGATTCATTTCCATGAAGTCATGGAAATAGGGGAAAATAGTAAGCAATCAATCCCAATCCACCCTCCCTCCTAGAGTGTTATGGATCTCCATGTCCTCCTCAGCTGTTTATTTTCCAGGATGTCATAAAGGGAGTAACAGAGAGTTAAAACTGATCAGAGATATTTACAAACAAGCTATTGCGTTATTTAAATCTAGCGCACCTACAGCAACCCCCCCATAGGGTAACATTTGTATAAACTGTTGCTAAAAAGGAACTTTTATGCAAAGTATGGGAGGAGAAAAATCAGTGTATTTCCAGCAAATCAGGTGAAAACGGTAACTATAATGTAATTATTGCAAGGAAGGGGTTTCATCTGTACATGGCACAAAACTGTGCAGCAACAATGCTATTTAAATCTGCAATTTGTCCTCGCTGCCGATATAAAATATCACTGTGACACAAGAACAAATGAGAAATGATCCCCTGGGGGAGAGTAAGTTTAGGCTGGAAACTAGCAGGATCTGAGCAGTGAAGAGAATGAAGTATTTCAACATCCTTCAGCTTGGAGCAGGAAGACTAAAAAAGCCGAGGTGGTTTTGTCTTGTCTGTCATTACCTTCATCTGATTCAAGGCAGAAAAGATTTGCAGCAGGAAAATTTGAACTTTTGGCCTCATATGAGCTGCTTGTGAATCCAAACCAATGCCTGGACTCATAAACTCAGGTGAGGGACATCTGCAACCAGCCCTTCATGGGCACGCATCTGCAGACTCAAACCATGGCCTGACCTGCAGCAGCTGCGGTATGATCTAAGGGTATGTTCCTAATAGGAATGCTCATTCCCAGAGGAAGCTTGTGTAAGGCTAAGTCAGGGCTTTCATCCAAGGTATGTACACTTGAGAAAGACTAAAGTGACATTACCTGGACCAGATAAACCGAGCTTTCATTTCCAAGGCTGCCAGTGTTAGCTTTTGCTAGTGTGACACTTGAAGGGGAAAGAAAGAGATTTTGCTTTTTGACCTTCACAGTAGGATGCAGAAGGCAGTGTCCAACAGAGTAGTGTGCAATACCTTTAAAGCTGGATCTGTGGTGCTGTTGCTTGCAGTTTCCTTTTTTGGTTTGGCTTTTTATTTGTTTGGCTGGTTGGGGTTGTTGTTTTGTTTTGTTTTTTTGTTGGTTTGTTCATTTGGTTTGGCTTTTTGAGACGTGAAAGCCATCTCCAGCTGATGTATGTAGGGCCCAACAAATCACTGCAAAGAAGAGAGCAATTCTGTTGTGTGTTTATTTGACCTTGCCCCTCTAATTGCACTGGAAAAAAAGGCCATTGAAAAACGGTTTTGTCTGAGCCCATGCAGGCTGAGTCGAGTCAGCAGGATGCAGGATGCTTCATGCCAAAGCAGAGCTATGTGTGTTAAGTAACAATTAAAATAGTCAATATTTGCTGTGGCAAACATGGGGCACAGGGCTCAGTGGTGCAGGAGGGAGAGTGCAATGTGTGAACTTTTCACTGCTGCTTTTGATTTAAACAGTTTAGCAATTAACACTATTGTTAATCACTGCTCTCGCAGAACTGAGTGAAGGGCACTTTGCTGGCAGAAGAAAAAGAGATTCCCTACTTGACAAAACATCACAGCAAAAGGCAGGAAGAAATCTAAATGGGAAAGATGGAAGTGAAGAACATGTTGGCACGGGCAGGCAAACCTGCACCTCGTGCTTCAGAAACACAATGTATTAATCAGAGGCTGTTCTGAGTGAATGATGTGTAGGAAGACTCATCCTCTTGCCAAAGAGGGGAAAAAGGATTCATGAGCTACAAAAAACTGTTTTAATTTAACACCTTTATCAAGCATAGGCTTTTAAAGAGGGATCAATTGAAAACATTGACTGTGAGCGCAGCAGACCACAGCGAGTAAACAATCCCACTAATTGTGCTTGGCTATACTGTGCCCCTGCCTTCAGGATTTTGGATGCAATTCTTCACTGATGGAACAGCGGTTCGGGCTGGTATATAATGCACACTCTGATTATAAAAGCAGAGAGGATCTTTATTGTTGCTACGCAACATTCCAACATTGCAATTATTTGACAACTTTATACCCCCAGTGCCCTCAGTTTGTTTTGCTGTCCCCTTAGCCAGAGTACCAGCTTTTGCAGCTTCACTTTCAGTCAGAATCATGTTGCAGTCATTTCCCTATGGCTGCCTCCATGGTAGAAAAATCTATAAACAACAAAAAAAAAAACCAAAACACTAACATCAAAACCAAACCCGAGCCCCCCCAAACCCCCTCATCAGCACTTCGTTCTCGGGACAAGGCTCATACCACAGAGCTGCTTTGCCACCTGGAAAGATGTTTTGCCTGGCATTTTGTTTTGACCAGTGACAGTTTTATTACAGGAAGAAAAATGAATTTGCAGCCCTTGTCATTTCAGTTGTTGGGTAGTGAAAAGCATAAAACTTGCATCAGAGCTGACTCAGATGTAGACCAAACCATACCTACTTCTCTCTCCTGCCCATCTCACTCCTCCTGTAACTTATCCCCTTATTTACCCTCTCTGCCAGTGTTTGTTTCACATTAAAATGTCACCCAGAAAGACTTTGAACCATCTTCAGCTGGGCTTCACTGCACAGGGCACTACTGACAAAGTTCTCCTCTTTAGATCTGACTTCTAAGAGTGAGACAAAGTTTGCAGTACAGAATACTGGAAACCTTTCTATCTCTTTTCCACAAACACAGAGGAGAAATTAAGCTGCTGGATATCTGCACAGATTTATTGAATAACCACTTAGGATGCTAATATATATATGGTTTCAGGTAGCTGGAGGAAAGTAGAGGGTATTAATCCAATAGACACATGAATACCAAATGTTCTGCACTGTGCAAAGCTGAAGGTGCTGTAATAGCATCTTCCCTTGAGTACCAGAGTTGATGGTTTGCACATAGCATCTTCCCTTGAGTACCAGAGTTGATGGTTTGCACATCCAGGTGTAACCTCTGCAGGAACATACCAAACCCTGAGCAGCAGCACTGTATTTCACGTTGCATCTGAAAGCATCCCACGACCTATAGCAGAAGTGAGCTGTGACCCTGTCACCATGGCACAGCCATTTCCAGGCAGCAGAAGCAGACCTAGAAGTTCCCAATCACCCGCAAAGACAAAGAACTCAAGCTGTAGAACTTGAACTTGCTCACAGGTTTTTACAGAGGCTAAAAGAAATCAGGTATCTTGGTTTCTGTAAGTTATTCTTTCCACTGCCAACACACCCTGAAACTCCCTTGTAAAACAGTCTAAGTAGTATCACCTTTGGTACAACTAAGCAGACACATGGACAATGATATTTAACTTTCCTACCTCCACAAACCTTTTAGCTCCTACTACTATTGTGGCACTACAGTGCCACAATAGCTATCAGCCTGTGAGGTTTCTCAGCAGTGGAGAAAATAAACCTAAGCCTTAAAGAAGGGGTTCCCATGACTCCCACCTTTCTATGCGCAGTGCAATTAATGCCAGGTTCAATGAAAACCACTTGGGAGGGGAATCAATCCTACCCACAATACTGACATTTGTATGTTAAAAGAAGAGCATTGCAAACCAGTTCCAGTAGTCACCTGTAACACCGAAATGACAGATCAGGGTTTACCAGCTCTGTGATTCATACCTCTCTAGACTGATCAATAATAGGGACTCTTGACATTTTTTACCTTTCTTGTGCAAGAACTCCCATTATCTGAGCCAGAATTGAAAATGCAAAGTGAAGCAGATGTTTGTCAGAGCTCTCTGCACCTTAAAGAATAAGGTAGTATTTTACATTGAAGATGATGTCTGTGCAATATGGTTGCTCCTAAAAAAGGAACTTGTTAAAAGGTGACCAGCTTTAACTGGAATCAAGACACAGCAGTGTCACCCTGAGCTGAGCCCAGTGCCAGAATGTGCTAACAGCCCAGTACATTACAGCTGAAATGCCACTTTCTCAGATGAAGCTTGGAAAGCTACAGCTCATCCCTGCTTTTCACCATGGCTTTGTGGAGATCCTCAGGCAGGGGGACCTCTCACCCTGTGTATGGGAAGGGGACGGAGTCCCAGGGGTCAGGGTGTTTGTTTACCTGGCATTTGAACCTACATGGGTCTGTGTATCTGCTCCTGTAACGTCCGCACAGACATGCCATGGTGACATGGGATCCTGCCACCAGGCTGCTCGCTCCAAGCAAACCCACTTGGGTTGTACTCTTCATGTCTGTCCAGTCCTGGAAGAATCTGAAATTCCCTCTTTCTGTCCCGCAGAACTGAGCCATGAGGTGGTGGAGGCAAGGTTTAAAAGCTGACCCAGAAGTGAGTCATCCCACCAGCAGAAGGATATATTTGTACCCTCTTCTCCAACTTACACCTGGTGTGAAAGTCCCTAACAGGGTCTTTGGAAGCAGAACTCCCTTCTCAGACAGGCATTTCATGCTACCACTGCTGATCAGGTCGTATAACAGGTTACCTTTAGGGTCACCTGTGGTGTATGGTGATGTTAAGGTATATATGGCTTTTGGGCATCTATTGGTGAATAAAGACTCCAACTGATGCTGGAGGTCATGTGAAACTGGGAATGAATATCTCTAACATGAGTTTTGGGGTGGATGAGCACCTGCTGCAGGCTTATTGCCACTTGGGCTTGGTGGTTGATTCCAAAAGGCATTACTTGGCTCACTGGGACTAGTTACATTTTTGTCAATTAGATCTTCATTAGGGAGCGTAGTGATAGGACAAGGGGTGATGGTTTAAACTCAAACAGGAGAAGTTCAGGTTAGAGATAAGGCAGAAGCTCTTCCCTGTGAAGGTGCTGAGGCGCTGGCACAGGGTGCCCAGAGAAGTAGTGAATGCTCCATCCATGGCAGTGTTCAAGGCCAGGTTGGACAGAGCCTTGGGGAACATGGTCTGGTGTGAGGTGTCCCTGCCCGTGGCAGGGGGTTGAGCTGGGTGATCTTAAGGTCCTTTCCAACCCAGGCCATTCTACGATCAAACAACCAAGTGACTAAAATGCATCCATGAAGTACAGAGCCTGGGTCAGCAGCTGCAGCCTTTGTGGAGACACAGAAATACCACAAAAGTGGTTTTTTTTTCCAAAGGTTTTTCATAAGTAACCAAAGAGCACATGAAATTCTAAACCTGAAACAGCCAAATGCCCGAGAGACATTTTCGTGTTTACCTTATGTGAATTAAAATACACAGTAAGACTTTATGAAATAAGCTGCATTTCTCCTCCAGACATTCCCAATGTGCAATAGGGCTCATTTGAATTGGAAAAAAGCAAAGCCTTGGAATCGCTCTAGACATAATCTTGGGGATTTTCCAGTAAATTCAATTTATTTTGGACTTTGTGTGTGGGCCTGACTGAGCTTTGGAAGATTCGAGAGAAGTTTTTGGCACCTCTGTGTTAGGTTTTTCTCTCTGTAGCAGAAGTGGGAGCCTGAAACAGCAGCGTTTACCGCATGAGATTCACTTCAGTGTTACATCTGGATGCATTAATCGTGATCATACTCTGGCTCCAGCCCTAAATGTCTTTGTATGTAGATCAGAGGGAAAGACAGGATGACAGCTCCTTGTATCCATCGTACCAAATGAAGTTTATGTGCAAAAAAAAAGAGAGGAAAAAATGGCAAAATATCTTATCCTCTTCTAATTTCCTTAAGTTTCTCATTTGAACTATTCAAGGTCTTGGATCACATGGTGAAAGAAGGGAGACTGCCTTCCCATGTCCACAAAAGCCTTGCACTGGAGACAGTTGCGTTTTGTACTTCATTTCTCCCAAAGCAGTATGTTTTCCCAGCTTTGTGGCAGTCCCATCTCCCTGTCATATGGCAGATATGGCTTTCTCTTTTACCTACTTAAAAATACAGAGATAAGAAAAGCATGTCTGTGTCTTGGACATTGCAGGAGCTCAATGCCAGAAGGAGCCTCAGGAGATCGTCTGGTTTCTTTCCTCACTCCCGGGCAGGATCAGTCCTCCCTGCATCATCCCTGACAGATGTCAGCCACACACATCTGCAGCTGGAGCACATGGAATGGCACTGAAAGGCAGTGAAGTACACCAGGATCCGCAGCAGTGACTGTTCATTTGAAATTGTAATTATTGTTGCTTGGGATTGTTTCGTTGGAGATGGTCTCTTCTAGAAGCAATGCCATGAGCTGAAGACCAGGCTATCACTGGCCTGGCCCAAGTGAGAAGTGGGGGAAGCTTGGGACTGTTCTTGCATTCTTGTTTGCACAGAAAAGAAAAAAAATGGACCGGAGCAGTACTAAATGGCCACTTTCACCTTTTCTGCTTTATCTACATATAGAATCATAGAATAGTTTGGGTTGGAAGGGATCTTAAAGCTCATCCAGTTCCAACTCCCTGCCATAGGCAGGGACACCTTCCACTAGAGCAGGTTCTCCAGGTTTCCTGCAGCCCCTTTAGGCACTGGAGCTGCCCTAAGGTCTCCCCTTCAGGAGCCTTCTCTTCTCCAGGCTGAACCAGCCCAGCTCTCCCACATCCTGGCTCCAGAGGTGCTCCAGCTCAAGCTGTATGTTCCTTTCTGCTCCTGGCATAGCTATGCATTGCTTTGCTTGCCTTGAAAAAACTTGCCTTTTGCATCCAGAGTATATATAACAATATATTGCAATAACCAGAAGCAGGTTCTTCTTCCCCTTTGACTAGACAAAAAAATTTTATCTCTAGAGTCTGAAGTAGCTCGACAAGCAGATTCATCACCGCAAAGTGGAAGACAAGCTGATCAACTTGCTAGATGTAGTTTACAATTATTCTTGATCCCTTAAGTCTTACTTTGATAACAGGTTTGGGTGGGATGCCCTCCTTGCCAAGGTTAGCCCCAAAAACTGCTTCCTCGAGGGCCAAAGATACCTTTGAACTCTCCACTGATGCCTTTGCACAAATGTAATTCCTTTTCCAGCAGGGAGGCTGCTAGAGAGCTGGCTCTGACTGCTGGGTGTCTGAAGATCTGATATTGCCATGGTTAAGAACTAATATGATTATGCAAAGTAAGGCTCTGTGCATGTCTGGGAGTGAGTATGTGGATGAAGTGAACACAGCAGCTTCCCTGGAAATGTGACTTCTTTTTCTAAGATAGATAGTGAAAAAATTCTGCTGTCAAATGAATACTCCCAGAGTGCTAATGGCAATGGGGATTTGAGCAGAGATTAGGGGTCAAGCAGATTGCACAAGCTGGATCCTTTGTTGGTGTAAATCCACGCCTACAGAGGATCTGACTGCGAGTCTACTCTAGGCTAGGCTCATCCATCCTGCTCTCATTCTTTTCACATGCCCATAGGCACGGAGGCAAATGTGTGTGCAGTCAGGATCCATCCCATTATTGTGTTGCCTGCAGACATGGCTTGAAGAATAAAATCACAGAATCCTGGTATAGTTTGGGCTGGAAGCTCAAAGTTCAAAACTCATCTAGTCCAATTCCCTGCAATAAACAGGGACACCTTCAACTAGATCAGGCTGCTCAGAACTACTGCCAGCCTGGCTGGATCATTCATGGAGACATCCAGGGATGTCTCAGAGCAGCCAGGAGTCAAGGCAGGAGAAGGATCCTTCCCAGGCCACAGTCCCATGAACAAAGTGCAGTTGGGGCAGGTCTTTAAAAGTAGGTTTTGTTTCCTTCCCAGCTTGCTTTCTCTTCCAGCCACTCTCCCCTCTCCTCTGACAAATACACCTTGGTGGGACTAAGACAACACTGACAGCTCAGGAAGCGTGTGGAGTTTGGAAGTCAATGCTGCTTTAAGAAGAGCGGGTGAGAGGCAGAGCAAGGTGTGAGGAAGAGGGGAGTCCAAGGAGACCACAGATAAACCAGACTCTTCTCAGCAGCAGCGCTTTGAAAAAAGGGACTTTCCAGTATCTCCTCTTTGCTTTAACACAAGTATTTCATGCTGGTGTTTGTGACAGTCCATGAGAATGAAAGGGAAGAGGAACGCATCAGCAGCTGAGATGAGGAGCAGCGGCAGCCTAAGAGGTGTAAAATGAGTGAGAGATGCCAGTAGGAGGAGAGGAGATGGGCTGTGATGTGCCAGGACGCTCTGTTATTTCATGGAGTGCCTGCTGCACCGTGTAACCACCCGCTGCTCCTGGCAATTGCACACAGGCGGGTGGCAAAGCAGGAGAAGGAGAAGGCAGCAAGCGGAGAAGTGGGGCAGCTCTGAAGTTCCATGTTGGTTCCACTCAGTGGCACACATATGGGAGGACATGGGTGTCATTGCACGCCCGTAGATCTGTTTCACTGTCTGAAGTGAGATGTTTTGTAGAATCAGAGACAGGGAGAGGTGGAAACACGTCAGGGGTGTCTGGAGCTGCAGAAACACCCATCCTGCCAGCAGCAAACATTGAGAGGGAGCAGGAATTGTGCACAGTGCCCTTCAGCATGGAGCAGTGCCTGCCAGGAGACCAGACCTCTGCACAGAGGGAGATGGTGGCACACAAGCCCTCTTCAGAAAGCATGTCTGGTTTTTCATCTGTGGATCTGGTTTTCCATCTGAGGATCTGGTTTTCCATCTGAGTTCACACCGGTGAGAGGTTCCCTCAGGACCGCCCCATCACAGCCCCAGTGACAGAGAAGGAGGACTGAATTAGGTGCTGTAACACCTTCCCGAAGGCTTCTACTACCCAATGTCTTATGTGCTGTGGCTAAGAAGATGCTGGGACAAACCCTAGGTCCTCTCCTCCAAATAGGAGTTAGAAGGTAGTGCTGACTACCTGATGGCTGATGCAGAAGCATATCATTTTAAGAAAGCTTTCCAGGGTCAATAAAGAAGAGACATTCAATGAAGAGACTGGGGATGAAGTCCTGGCCCCTCAAGGGTTAAGAGCATCTTTACAGAGTGCTCAGGAGGGCCAGGATTTCATGCTGTATTTCCAGGATGTGAAATACTGTCTCCTTATTTCCGTGATGCAAACACCATCAGAGCAGCCAGAAAATGGATTTCAGCAGATACTGACCATAAGCAAAAGTGAAATAAATACTTCTTTTCCTTTAGGCATGCAGCCAATCCATAAGCACCCAGCATCTGAGACTCCACTCCGCTCACAGATGTCAATGCTCATCTTGTGCCCATTTGTAGCCCAGCTGCTTGCTCCTTGTTCTGCATTTCCTCTGCTCTCTGACTGGCCACGGGACTCCCCAGTCACGTTAAGCTTGCCTGGTGCTCCAGGGCAGTCACACAGATGGGGCTCTACCTCCAGCCCCTTCACTGGATATGAATTAAATAAACTCTAAATCCTCATCTGTTCAGGAATTTCAATTTTCTTTTCTGGGGGCAGCTCTGGGAAGAAACCAGGAACTGCCCAGACACCTGCAGCAAGGGCTCAATCCTCAGAGAGGCAGGAGTTCATCTCCATCATGCAAGAAAGCCCTTTTGCACTAGTCTGGGATCCTGAATTATCCACGCCTCCTCCCTACACAGTGTGTGCTCTACCTGCCAGCCCCTTTCTGCTATTTAGCACAGTATTTCACTGTACAGACTTATCCCAAGAGCTTTCAAAAGCATAAGTAACTCTCTGGAGATCGTTTTGTCCCCTCTTACAAAGCCAGAATCCTCACCCACTTCAAGGTGCTGCTTTAACACACAGGGTGATTTACTGACACTGACAGAATAAGTTGGTATCTGAGGCAAAATAGCCCAGACATCTCAGTGCCAGACTCCGGAATGTATTTGATGAGGTATGCATTAATGTAAAATTAAAGGATATCCATCACTGTGTAGCAGCATTTACTGATGGTGCTGCATAAGCTAGTAAATAATACAGAACACTAAAAAGTACATGATTTTGATGGCCAAATGCTCTTCTAGTGACAATAGATTCTGCCAGTAGGGAATCTGGCTCTCTAATTCCATATAAACACAATTAAGGGAGATATATAAGGAACTGGCAACTCAGCTTCTGTAACTGGACTGTTCTCATTTAGATGAAGGTTGAGACTCAGACAATTTATTTGTTAGGGATTCTTTGTCTTGTGGTGCTTTCAGGATGAAAGGGAATTCAAAGGGAAGAAGACAGGAAATAACAGGAAATACCAGCAGGTAAAAATAAAGATTAAGATCCTGGGGAGATTATGTATGTTTTATTCTCCCTTGCCACCAAGGCACCAAGCTCCAACATACTCACCCTAGTACATATCATGGAATCCCAGACTCACAGTCTGGTTTGTGTTGGAAGGGACCTTAAAGCTCCTCCAGTTCCAACCCCTTCCACGGGCAGGGACCCCTTCCACTAGAGCAGCTTGCTCCAAGCCCCTGTGTCCAACCTGCCCTTGAACACTGCCAGGAATGGGGCAGCCACAGCTTCTCTGGGCCACTCGTGCCAGTGCCTCAACCCAGTCTCACCATGCTCTTTCCACAGGTCTAGTCATTGCCTCTTCAATAACAGAAACTGGAAACTCCTCCTATCACCCTGCCTGAGCACCAGCGAGGGGCCCTAAATGCTGGGGAAAGCTTTTTGATCTCTAAGTGCCTTTGGGTTGGACAGGTTCACAGCATCTGAAGCTCCCTGCCACACCAGCGATCCTCCTTCCCCAACATGTGAGCACCTTCAGTGCACATGAAGCAAGAATACAGCATTTTCAGCAACAAAGACCTGCGAATCTCCATTTTTCATGCACTGCATTTTCCCGTATGCATGAGGGGACATATCTGGTGATGTTTCCAGCCAAAGGAAAATCCCCAACTGAGGTTTCAAATCCCAGCTCTAAAGCAAGGAGCTGTCTCTTGGAAACTCAAAATTCCTTTCACCCAAACTGTTTCCTAACCAAGTCAGCTGCACCTCCTGCAGAAGATTTCAGACCAAATACTTAGAATCTTGGAGTAAGATGTGTAAAGGGCTCAGTGACAGGCAACACCCTGGCATGAAGAGGGGCTGAAAGTTGGATGGAGACAGAAAAATATAAGTAAAACTGAAGATCCATTTTATCAGTGTTTTAAAGGGGCAGAAAAGATTCACCTAAAAGGAAGGATGTGACTGAGGCCAGCATGGGAAACACATTAATTCAACACCTAGTTATTACATTTAAAAGAAAACCAAACAAAATACAGCTTAAGTAACCTTCAGCTGAGCCAGCTCCCTGGCTGACTGTGTTTGGCTTGCCAATAAACACCAAAATCTATCGGTAAAGCTTATTCACACACTTCTATTTCGGGTATCAATTTCAGCTCAAAGATCAACTCCTGACACTTCAGTAGGTGAACTGACAAACAAGCTGTTTGCACTGACTGAAAAGTAACAGGAAGAGAAAACTGATGCTTTTATCCCTCTGTGTAGATGGAAGAAGCCATGGGAGATATGGCAAGACTGGGATGCAGGAGGGAGTTACAGCATCCTTCAGCACTGGCTGCATGGGAATGCACAGCTGGCAGCTGATGTGAGCATTGCTGTGAGATCTCACCTGCTGCAGAGGGGAGCAGAAAGGTCAAAACATTTCCCAGCTAGCAGCTGGGAATGCAGATGATGTAAGATAATGATTCTTTCATTGGAAACATCAGGTCCTGAGGACAGACTTGGTTCTCCTTTTTCATGGTGCAAAATGATAAAGACTCTGTGAGTAAAAGAAGTTACCCAGTTTTTACCTAACTGCTCCCCACTTCAATACTGATGTACTAGATTTGGAATGAAGGCTGAGTCTGCAGATGTATCTGTGCAAATAGGCCCCAAGAGGCAGGTTCTCAAAGGCATTTAAATGATTAATTCCCTTTAAATCAATAGGGCTCAGGCAGCAAAATATTTTTAGAACTCCAGGCATTGACCTGTAACATTTAGTGAAATCAGAGCAAATCAAAGCAAGCCAAGCCAGCAGCGGCAGAGGCCTGGGAAGATGGAGTAGGAACCACACTGTACTTACACTACTATCGCAGCTATCGGGTCCACATGGGCTTGGCGGTACCTGGAAGCAAGTGGTTAAGCAGATGCAGCCCAAGCGTTTTGTTAGGAGCCTGCAGTCAGCTCACGTCCCTGCAGCCCAGCGAACACTGGCAGCGATACAGCAATTACCACAATACTTACACATCCCTGCACGCCACCTTGGGATTGAGAGACAGAGACGCAGCTCTGAGTAAATGACAAAGTATCATTATCCCCAGGGTGGAGGTGGAGAAGCTAAAAGATTGTTAGGGGCCCAAGACTGCATCGCGGCAAACAGCAGCGGCAGGAACAGAAACTGGTTTTGCTGCTCCCCAGCACAGCCGCTGTTTGCACAGGCTCAGAAACCAAACACTGTTTCCGAATCGCCTGATGTTTGGGGATTGCCTGCCAACCAGTGTCTATGAATATCTTTTTATTTCAGTGAATAAAGTCTCCTGTCTTATTTTAGTGAAGAGTTCCAGTGGTGATTATTGTATATTTATGGAAAAGTAGGGAATATGGAGAACGCAGCAAGGTTACCGTATTCCAAATTCCAGTTTCTTACAAATACGGAAACTATAATCATACTGGGTCTGGTTCAGGATACATAAAAATGATCAGCTCTCAGTTAACAATTTGAAAATTAACTTCTTTAGCTTTAGTCTACATCATTACACCCGGTTTCACATCTCTCTTTCTCTATGAGTGATAACTGCAGTCTTCCCAAAGAAGAATGATGGATTTCCTTGGTGCTTGGATACAAATCTGAGAAAAACTTCCTGGAAATGGAAGAAAAATGTCTGTGTCAGCAGATAGAGCTGAGAGAAACTGCCATGAAATCTGGAAAATCCAGGATTCACACTCACATCTTAAAGGAGTTTCCCAAGGACTGTCAGCAGTTGGCATTGTCCCTTGACAAACATCAAATACACAGTCCAGTTTGCTGACATGACCATATAGAATCATAGAATCATAGAATCATTAGGGTTGGAAAGGACCTTAAGATCATCCAGTTCCAACCCCCCTATCGTGGTCAGGGACACCTTACACTAAATCATATCACCCAAGGCCTTGTCCAAGCTGGTCTTGAACACTGCCAGGGATGGAGCATTCACAACCTCCCTGGGCAACCCATTCCAGTGCCTCACCACCCTCACAGGAAAGAATTTCCTCCTTATATCCAATCTAAACTTCCCCTGTTTAAGTTTTAACCCATTACCCCTTGTCCTGTCACTACAGTCCCTAATTCAGAGTCCCTCCCCAGCATCCCTATAGCCCCCTTCAGACACTGGAAGCTGCTATGAGGTCTCCACGCAGCCTTCTCTTCTCCAGGCTGAACAGCCCCAACTTTCTCACTCTATCTTCATATGGGAGGTGCTCCAGCCCCTGATCATCCTCGTGGCCTCCTCTGGACTTGTTCCAACAGTTCCATGTCCTTTTTATGTTGAGGACACCAGAACTGCACACAATGCTCCAGGTGAGGTCTCACAAGAGCAGAGTAATTATCTTGTATCCCAGCATTATTTGTACCACTCTTCTGGAGCTGACCTTAGTAAATTGCACATCGCACGTTTAAGCCTACATTTTACTGATCATAAATGCAATCAAAGCCAAGCTACATCCCCATACACGCAGTGGTCCAGCCTGCTGGCATGCTCATCTTAAAATGCGAATGAAGCTTAATACTGTCCATATTTTTCATGCACAATTATACAACTGGCTTGTCAAAAAAAACCTGGTTTAGCAGTTGTGCCTGCAAAGCAGCTGATGGTTGTGAGATCTGTGGGGATAAGATAAAGCTAAAAGGCAGCTTGAAATCAGGGCAAAAAGCAGCACAAAATGCAACAGACAAGCACATCCGCTGAAATCCAAAGATCTAACTCTGCCTAGAAGTGCCAAACGGGCTTAAATTGGAGGATCACATCGTAATCCCATATAAATGAACGTGTGTCATCTCGCTGTAAACTGCCAGATTATCATCAGTTCATCTTTTGTATTTCCAGGAGAAACTCATTACTTAGCAAGTGAGACATCGGGAAATTATTTACACTCGGGCTGCTGAGAGCAGTGGGCTAATTCCATCTCCTAATTAGCATCACTTACATAAGTAGAGGTAGAGTGCTATAAATAATCGCAGTAACGTGTGCCATGCTGGCACCAGTTCTTTGGCTCCCTGTGCAGCAGTGGCAGCTGCCCCCTCTGGTGGCCTTTTCTTGAGGTTTTACTCAAACCACAAGAAATTCTCCTTAAAATTATTCTTTCCCTAAGGTGCAGAGATGGAGTGACCTGCAGAGCAGGTATCCCTGACCTCCTTTCTGCAGTGGGCACCTTTACTCAGCCACCAGTTGACGCTTTGAACCTGCTCTGACACCGCTAGGAGAAAACTACTTTTACATGGACCTTTAGGGGAAGCAGTGCTCATAGAGGTAAAAAAACCACCTAGAAGATGTTGTGCAGGTTCCAGGCAGGAGCCAAGCGACAAGGTGTAATGGATTTTGTGCCACTGGTGGCTCCAGTCTCCTTAACCACTGAACCAGGCTGGAGTCACAGAATCACAGAATCCCAGCCTGGTTTGTGTTGGAAGGGACCTTAAAGCTCATGGAGCTCCAACCCCTGCCACGGGCACGGACACCTTCCACTAGAGCAGCTTGCTCCAAGCCCCTGTGTCCAACCTGCCCTTGAACACTGCCAGGGATGGGGCAGCCACAGCTTCTCTGGGCACACTGGGCCAGGGCCTCAGCACCCTCACAGGGAAGAGCTTCTGCCTAAGAGCTCATCTCAGTCTCCCCTCTGGCAGGTTCAAGCCATTCCCCTTGGCCTGTCCCTACATCCCTTGTCCCAAGCCCCTCTCCAGGTTTCCTGCAGCCCCTTTAGGCACTGGAGCTGCTCTCAGGTCTCCCCTTCAGGAGCCTTCTCTTCTCCAGGCTGACCCAGCCCAGCTCTCTCAGCCTGTGAGTGTTGCACATCCCCTTTGTACTGGACTGTTTGCAGTTCTCAGCAGCAACAGCAGTTGCATTTCACATTCAATAGAGATTAGACAACAACCCACCACCAACAAAAACCTGCCTCCCTTCCAGCTGGATCAACTAATAAAAGCCTGACTGGTGCTATGTGAAATAAGGAGATGGGAGAATCTTACTCAGGGAAGTGTTTCAGATTTTAGACCTTCCATGGAGAAAAGCAGGTCTCAGACAGGCTCTCTTCAATCCCAGGTGGACCTTCCTTTGGTGTGTAAAGCCAGGCACGTTCCCAGAATGCTGGGTCCCTCTTGAAGGCCATGATGCCTGGAAATGAAGAAGGCAAAGCCCCCATCCTTCCTTGGATTTAGGCTGATAAATTGACACCTGTTTGGGAAAAAGAAATGCAAAGGATTAGTGTACACTGGAAATGCAATCATTTAGTTTAAGCCAGCATTTATTTCAAGGGTGGTTTCTTAATGACTTTAGGGACATCTGGGATGTTGGAGAGGGAAGATGAATGGTGTTTTAACACCAAGGCATATACTAAAAACCAGAAGTCCAGAGTGCCTTTTTCCTTAAGGCACTGAAATAACCGAGGAATGTTATTTTGGCATATGACAGAAATGTCCCATCCCAAACCACTTTAAATATTAGTGACTTATAGTGTCTTATTTTCCTTGTTTCATACGGTTTTCAGCTGGCACACTTAGCAACAGACAGGATTTCCTAAGAGCATGGAACTGGCCAACAGATTCAGCCAAACAATCTCATATGTTAGAGTCCTTATTACAATGTTCCCAGCACCAACTGCCTTTAACTGTTTAATAAGATGGAATTGCAATTTGAATGATGCATATAATCAACATTCTCATTTGTTTTCAGGTAATCTCCAGCAGAAATGAACGGAAGTGGTTCTTAGGCAGACGGTCCATGTTCCAGTATTTATTGGATGCAATCTGAAATATAGGATTTGCTTTAACGGATCATCAGGTCTTAATATAGAGGGAAAATGAAGATATAAGAAGAGCTGTCGAATGAGAAGGAAAGGCCATGTTAAAAGACAACAAAAGGGAAGGAAAATAAAAGATGTATTTCTGTGACTGCAACTAGAAACAATTACTGCATATGGTGGGATGTTTCAAAACCCTTTGGTCACTTGCTATATACAAACCATTTTCCTGCTGTGGCAAGAATGGTCCCTATGGTCCATGATCCAATTTGCCAGGCAGCTTTTCAATGACCCATGCAAGGCAGCGAAATAGTCCCTACATGGTTATTACATCATTCCAATCTCCAAGATGATATCACATAACTTTCATTACAGGGAAAAGCCTCCATCCAAAATGACTTGCTTGAAAAAAAGCAGTGAAAAGGAATAGTTTATTGGATTTTTTTTTTTGCTATTTTAAAACATGTAACATCAATTTTTTTCCAGCTCAGTTCTCTTTTTCTCCTTGCTATCATTCTCCAAAGAAAACTGGTTTCTTCTCCAAGTTCTGAAATCCTGATGTTTTTTGTTGTTTGCTCAGTCTCTCATGTCATCTCAACTTTTAATTATAGAACCACAGAATGGTCTGGGTTTGAAGAGACCTTGAAGCTCATCCAGTTCCAACCCCTGCCATAATAAGGAACACCTTCCACTAGAGCAGCTTGCTCCAAGCCCCTGTGTCCAACCTGGCCTTGAACACTGCCAAGGATGGGGCAGCCACAGCTTCAAATACGTTCTTTAGGAAATAATCAAGTATATTCTTTAGGAAAAACATGCCAACAAAGTACATGCCACTCCCTCCCCTAAATATAGCATTTATCTAGCTCCCATGCCTGCTAAACCGGTGGGTTGCCCATTACAAACTATTTCCCCCCCAAAAAACCTACGGAAGTCATCAGAGAACACACTTCAAGCCCCTCGTTCCCCTCTGCAAAGCCTGAACGCTTGGCCCATCAGCCTTGATCACCTAAGGGTTGATGTGTGTTGTGTTGTATTAGCAGCTCTGCTGGCACTAGGGCTCTCGGGGAGCCCGAGCCCCAGCTGAGGGGCAGTGAGTTTGCAGGCTTGCTCATACCAGGTCAGTCTGCGATGCACCAGCAGCACTCCTGGGACCAATCTCTCCCAAATGCCATTCCTAAAACTTTCCAGACCCCGTGGCATATGTGTTGTGCTACAAGAAATTTTAGGATACGGTTTACTTGGCCACGTATTTGCCCTTGCACTCACTGGTGCTGCTAATCCTGTCTCCCTCTCCTGGGCTGGCATCTGGCTCTAACCACAGTCCCCCTCCCAGATGCTCTTCTGTTCCTTGTTGGAAAGGTGCCCAGAGTCCCCATATTCCTCCTGATGATCTTCCTCCCTTTGGGGCATTTTCCTGATTTAGTACAGGTTAATAAGACCACATTTCCCTACAGCTTGCACTTCTTCACTCTTCCGCAGCCCATACGTCCCACAGTCTTGCATAGCCCTCGGCCCTGTTATACCTGTTGTGGGAATGACATTGTTAGAGGTGGCAATAACAGAGCAGAAGCTGCATCTGTACCCTGAAAATTACGTGTGCAGCACGTAAAAGCACCACCTGGGTCAGGACTGGACCCCACATCCCTCTGAGTCCCAGCACAGGCTGTGGGTCAGCCCAGAAGGCATCAACAGGGAAAGTAAAGGTTTTACTGAGAGCCTCCAGGAAAAGCATCTGGCCAGCAGGAAGCAGCTCTGCATGCAAAGCGTTGTACTTACACTCCCTCTTGATAAGTCACGGTCATTTGGATGACTTTGATTTGATCTGTCTCACAGCATTCCCTCTGGGTCAGTGGATATCAGGATTTGCTTTGTTGAGCACCAGGGAAGAAAGCCTGGACAGTGAAAGTTACTTTTAGGCAGGTGTATAAAACCAGAAATACACTGATGTAGACACATTCCCATTCAGTTGTTTTCCTTGTAAACTTTAAAGACATCATAACGCTTTTATATGTCAAATTCAAACGCAAAATTTTGCTGTTATTTTTGTTCCCTCTTACTTGATTTTGTATTTCCAGAATGTTACAAATCACAGGTTTACACCAGGATGTCAGACATAAAAGCATTGCCTCATTACACACACAAATGTTCGGGATTAAAATTATAGGCTAGTGGCATATATGAGGCAGATTATAATTAGTATCTAGATTGCTGGGTGATGAATTGCAACAGAGGGTTACATACCATCAGCCTTGCACCACGTTGCAGGTCAGAAGTTAATGATCCTAGCAATGCTATTTAGCACAAGTGCTGCAGGACTGGATGGATGATGCCTGTGTGCATGTCTCAGAGCTAATGAGTGGCATATTGCTCCTTGTGCTTTCCCCAGCACTGAAGGCAGGACGTGTGATGGGTGCTAGACAGACCACTTCAGATCATGGAGACTAAGAAGGTTTATCTCTGGCTTTTGCATGTCAGGAGGGATTAAGTAGAGAGAAAGCAGGCAGGAAGCTGGGAAAGAATGAGTAGATAGCTATTGAGTGCCGGAAAATTTTCAGCTGAAGAGGTTTCTTCAGGAAAATACCCACCTTTGGAAATGGAAAGTTCCTACAGGGAAATGCAAGACTTCGGGGAAGTTTTTGCACCCACATGGGCTGGAATAGTCTGTCCCGTGACTGATTGTCTCTGCAAAGCTGAGCAGGTTCTCAGAGGCTCCAGTCCGGGCTCATTTAAAAAGACAAAAATGAGCAGCCTGCACAACTTGATGACAATGAGGAAATTCAGCACCAGGAAAACCTTCCAGCACAGGGACTACCGTGGACTCATCCCTCTGTGAGCCCTCTGCATTTAAACACTGACTAGTGCTGCTGTAAGCTGGCAACATTCTTGTTCTTAAGCATATTTCCCTGCTGACTGAGCATTTAAGAAACTGCAGATTCTGTTTAAATGCATGGATATGTGTTTGCGTGCCTGCTGCTCCCAACACTGACTCTATCATTAGAAGCACAGCATACATATATACATTTATATATATATAGTCATGTGTGTGCTCAGGAGACATACACACATAGGAGTGAACATTTCACTTGAAAAAACAGCCTGCATCTCATCTGTCACTAATTCTGCCCTCCAGAGAGACACAAGTGCTGACAGTGAGACAATTACAAAGGTGATTGAGCTCTGAAATGTATTGTTGCTCCCTTCAATAGTGCTGATTGGCAGTGGTGATTAAATGACTCAGGCAAGGGGAAGTGGCATTCAGAGGCTGACCAGGCAGATCATGGATGCAATCAGCATAAGCACCTGATAATATGTGCTAGTTTTCTTCCTGATGTAGTTCAGAGGGAGGATGGCTGCTACGGTCACCTGCTGCTGTGGAGCCAGGTGAGATCCTGCCTGTGTGGTCAGGATGGGAGCAGGACTTCAGCTATTTTTCCATTCTTTTCCTTACCCCATCTGGTGGTTTCAAGGGAAAATCCAGGTGCTCAGTCTGTATGGCCTGAACATCAGACCTTGTGAGTCCAAACAGGACTTTGAGGCAATTCCCTCCCCTGCAATGCTCTGGAGGTACGGGGCCTTCGGGTTCCTGCTTCTTTTATCCACCTCACTCCCCTTGGGTTTTCTCTGGCTCTTAACAGTGTTGGAAGTGCTCCATTGTCAGGAGAAAAGAGGGGTATTGACAAAATTACAAGATGCCCACCATGGGATCATATGCTCATATCACATATAGACTTGATTTAAAGCGCTCCTCTGGGTTATTCCTGGTGACATCTGAACCCCCTCTACTAGCCTGGAAGAAGTCCTGACTTAAGGAAACTACTTTTCAGATCTTGCATGAGAACTCCCATCTCCAGTGGCGAATGTTTCCTGAGCTATAGAAAACACCAAAACTGTAAGAGTGAAACCAGAAAGAGTATTTACGCACAGTATGATACTCCGAGGAGCAGCCATCAAAATAGACTTCTAATTTAGAGATGCCTGTCAAATGCCCAGCAGAATTAATGCATCATGCATCAAATTTCCCTTTTGCAGGTTTTCATTTTTAACTTCCCCCATAGGGCAGAAACAGATGCATTATTTTAACAATTGCTGACTGTAATTATATCATCAGAGCATCAGCTCTTCCCTCAGTTATGACAAGGCCACGAGAGCAAACTGTCCAGCACAGAAGTGACCTGGGCCCTAGAGGAGGGTGCTGCTTGCACTGTCCTGCATCACAGTCATGTGTTAATGCTCCTCATCCCAGTGTATGGTCAAGCACCATCATCTGGGTGGACTGGAGAGGAATATCTTCCTCTCCTGAGTCATGGGTACAGATTTCTGCCATGGCAGAGAGGTCTTCCCTGGAACCTGCAGGCTAAAACCCTGCTTTACGCCTTTTTATGACTTTAAGGCAATTTGTCTGCAACAGAGAAGGGAGGACAGCCAACATGGGTGAGGTTAAGGAAGGATCTGGAATTCCTGCCATGCAGCCGGATGGAAATTACATCCTATGCAGGGCAGCACAAGCATGGTGCTACTCATATACCTGCCTTGCTTGGCACCCTCTTCCTACACACTTCCCAGCACAAGTGCTGTGAGGAGGCAGTGGACAAAGGACAGGCCGAGGAGCAGGAGCCTCACAGCTCCTGCTGCTCACTCACACACCTCCTAGGACTCATTACCAGTGAGCTCCTCTTTACTTCTTTTGCTAATGTTCACAAACTGCAGCAGTAACATCTTTCAGTATTGAACTGTACTTAATGATTTCACCATAATGAAATTAATAATTAACTGGAAAGACATTTGGACCCTTTGTCGAACAAAGCTCACTAATTTTATGATGCATTAGGACTGTCTGGTCTGGTCTCTGGAGCAGCTATCCCACAGGGGCTGCAGGAAATGTGTCTTTTTCTTGTCAAGAGCATTTCTGACAGGCCTCCACCATGCAGTAGCAGCTCTGCTCACAGGCACCATTAGCTCCTGGTTTCTGGATCATATCAAAGACAGGAGAACAAAAGACAAAGGTCAGCACATATGGGGAGGAGGCAATGGCCAGCTCCCCACCAACTATCTGCTGTTTGTGAGAAGTCCAGACAAAGGGGTTTTAAAAGGAATGTAGAGGGCACCAGTGGTTTGACATCTGCTTCAGAGGAGGACACCTGAAGTCCTACAGTAGACCAATGCAATGTAAGTCACCATTCATGGCAGGAATGTGGTGTAAGGGAATGACCATCTCACACAGCAGTGCTCTATGCTCTCAATCATGATCCCCAAGCTCATGTCATTGCCATGAGGACAGCAAATAACCATGGCACAATGGCGTCCTTCAGCTGACACACAGGACTAGCAGATTCTGTTGAACTTGGATGCTTTGCATGAGTTACAGAGGCTTGAAGTTGGAAACCTTGCATGGAAACACACTGAGTCTTTAAGATCTTGGACTCAAATCAACTGATTAGTGGCATATTTTGGCAACCCCACCACAACCTGAAGGTGCAGGTCCTCTCCCACAGCATCATAGTGAGTCTGCCACCGAGCCAGCACTGTTCTTTAGTATTGAGGCATCTTAAACTCACACTTTAGCTTTCCTTTGAAGCCAACTGAATTAATCAATTCATCCTTGGCAGTGAAATGAAGCTTGCTTTCTGCTAGGTGGGTCAAAACCACACAATCTATTTTGGCTGTTCTGTTCCCATGAATTCTATTACCATACGTTGCAAAGGGGAAGATTACAGAGAAGGCAGAGCCAGCGGCATTCCTTGCTTTATGAGGAGGAAAAAAAACACACACACAATTTATTTTTCATTGCTTTATGATGAATATGAATTCAATTACATGCAAAGGAGAACTGCAGTAGTCAGTCAGAATTACACTCAGCTAGTAGCAAATATAATGGCTTTTAACAAGGAGAGCTTATCATCAAGGTTCAGACAAGCCTGCGTCTGTGTTGCTCCTGATGATGCTGCACAAGAAGACAATGACTATCACAGCTGAGAATTAATCTCTCATCTTCATGGCTGGAGATGGGAGGAGGAAGCAAGGTGTTAGTGGAGCCCTCTGGTCATTGCAAGTCCTCCAACCACAGGTGTCAGAGCAGCCGTCATGGGCACCAGGGAGCAGAAGGACCATCTGTCAAAACACGAACGCATGCAACAAAAGCAGCACAGAAACGTGTCTGTCTCCCTTCTTGTTTCTGTCACATTTCCCACCAAACAAAATGCATCTCTCCATGTTAGTGGATAATGTTTCCAACAGCCTGGTGAAGCTTTGCCTGCAAAGCTCACAGGCTTAGTGGCCATGTGTGCAGAAAACAGCTCACCTTCTGCCTTGATCCAGTCTGGGAAGCATCTGTACAAATGGCATCACAGCACACAAGAACCCCAGTACACAAATGCATGTGCATCTATATATCCATGTATCTGTGCCTTTTTGCTTACAAGGCTCTAGTCACTCCAAAACAACCACCTGTGTAGGAGGTATGAGTTCCTCAAGGAGACCTTTTCAGTCCTTCTAATTGAAAAGAAATCCATGATCTGTGACAGGCGCATGGTGCCTCATAGCACAGCTCTATGGGAGCAACAAGCAGCCTTCCTCAGGCATGGCAGTGAGAGTCACTGCAGCCCTAGGAGAGCCCCCACCGACCCTTGTGCTCTGCAATGCTCAGCCATCCCCAACCCCTGGACCCTCTGTCCTGCTCCCGAGAAGCAGCAGTGTGCTGGCAGCGGCCGTGTTTCCCCAGCTGCCACAGCATTAGCAAGAGAAATCCTGAAGCAAATAGGAGGAGGAACACATGAGGCACATGCTGTGCCTTCTTAATCTCCAGCATGGTGCAGCTCTCCTTAGATGTCACTGCTGTTTGTGCAACACTGATACACCAGGTTTGTTTTCTTCGAGGTAACTCTCCAGATGTTTCTTGGGGTGCTGAGCAACTCAGAATTGGAAATTAATGTAATGTTAATGTCAGGCAACCACATTCAGCCCTCCTCTGGCAGAAGGCATGGGAAGATTATATATCTTCAGTTACCACTTAATAGAGCAATCCTTAGCAGCAAGTCCATCTAACTTGACGTTGCTCAAAGCCCTATAACCCTCAGCAGTGCACACACACACACAAGTGTGCTGCTGTCTGTCAAAGCTGCCTGTGGGCCAGGCACACTAGTCAAGCAAAGGGGAGAAGCTGGAAGCAAATGAGAGGGCACAGGCAGCAGCAAGCCAGGCAACGCTGGACAGAGATGTCATGTGTTTTGAAATGCAGCTATTAAAGCCCAGCCCTGGGGCAGCAGATGTGCCAAGCTGTGCTTCCCAAAGAAAGCTGGTGGAGACAAACATCCCAGGAGAAGCTGGTCTGCCATCCTCTCCGCACACAGGCAGTGCACTCAATGCTTTCCATTTCTCAAAAGGACAATGTTATTTTGGAGCAGCTGTCTGGAAATGGATGCTTCCATCTTGCCAAGTAACAAACATTTCAAATTCCCTTACTACTTTTCATCTAAGCAGTTCATGGCTATTTATGGTTTAACTTTCACCTTTTTCAGCATGGAAGCTGAGTGTTGCTGCTCTTTAGACAAGAGAAATAAGACACGGGGCATCGCATTCTTGGCCAAACTTATGAATCAAAACAGAGCACAGCTCATACAAACCCCTGACATCTGTGCTCCTTCACCCCCATGTGTTTGCTCCTTCTCATCAGCTGAGATGCTGATGGCAGCATCATGGCTCTGGAACACAGCAACTGCTCTGCAAAGTATTTATTCAGTGCTGGAGACACCGTCAAGCTTCTGTCCAAACTGCTGTCATTAACTGACTTCTGGTGGCAAGCAGAGTGGCTCTGTGTTTAATGCCCTGCTCAGAGCACAGTGCTGACACCCCAGCAGTGCTGCTGCTCCACTTGGGCACAGGAAGGTGCAGCAGCAGCATTTTATGACCAAATCCCACTTCCCTGTGAACCCCTGTGCTGCCTCATCTCAGCATACCCATCACCTCTCTGTGGTCACACAGCAAGAGATGCTTCCAGTCATTAACACAAGGGAAGGTGTTCAATCCTGCTTCCATCCAGGCAGGCTGCCAAGCTGATGACCCAGCCCTGGTTCTCCCCTTTCCCAAGCCCACGCTGCAGCAGCATAAGCAGAGCTCAGCTCTGCCCTGAACACAGCGACGGCACCAGCAGCCGGCTCTAGGTCTGGAAATCAGGCAGCACCATTAGACAAAACCTACAGGCTTGAGCTCCACCATCTGCTCACCAGGCTTGACTGAAAGTGGAGGAATTACATTAAATTACCTGATTATGCGAAGACTGACAGATGATAGCAAATATTACAGCCACAGCTTGGTCAGTACTGAAGGAGTGGGAGTTTTGTCCTGGTAATAACAAGCATTGTGTGTTTCTTCTCTTTAGAGCTGTTTTGCTTGGGGTTTGTTGGGTTTTTTATCTGAGGATGGAGAAGAAAACATACAAATTGCACATAATAAGTGGGACACAGAGAAAAAGAGCTGGCTGTATTCAGATGTTACAATACAACCAAAGGTGCTTCTCCATTTTCCCTCCTCCTAGAATAAGCTGTATACATGTAACGAATAACACAAGAGATCTCCTCTATAGAATTAATAGCACACAGTCCTTCTTGACTTGCCTTTAATCACATTTGGTACCCAGTGGGCCTGGGAGGGAAAGTCAGCATTCCTCATCTACTCAGGCGAACTCAGTGGCTGTCAGCTATCCCAATCTGTCATGACTTTAATACCACAGCTTAGGGAATAAAACCAGAATCTGTGGGCAGCCCTACGAGCTTTGCTCCTCACTAGGGGCAAAGTTGGGATTAAAGTGAATCCACATTTCACATTTCACTTGAACACAACCACTGTTCACAAATGATATGTGCAGAAATAGCCTTTGCTTAATTAGATTCATGCACAGTGATGCCTGAGTTTTATATTTACGCAAATTCATGGAGATCCACAGGATTTCACTCACTTAAAGGAGGTAGCTTAGAGGCAGATCTTACTCTATCAGTCTATAAGATGAAGAGACTGTTTATTCTGAGTCTTTTAGACATCTATTATTAGGGTGCAGTTAGAATGGTGCTGGGTGTCTGTGCAAGCCTCCAGCTACAAAAGTTATCTGTGAAGCTTTGCAAATTAGATGAAGCGGGAAAAGGAATTCAGGTATGGCTGAATCTTAAAATGATTCCTGATTTGCAAAGCAGGGCTTGTAAGCGGTCTCTCCTGGTGTGGCCAGGGCTGGTGCAGACCAGAAAACAGCAAGGTGTAGCACAGTGGGAGATGTGCGTAAAGAAAAAGCAAATCAAATATGAGTCATGGGCAAGTGTCGTTAGAGAACATTGCAAACTGGAGTCTCATCCATCAGAAAACCCCACGACCTCAATGAGTTTTGTTTAGAAACATTTCTACATACATAAATCAAGAGGTTTTGCTTTGCCTTGTTGAACGGGTGCTGCAGCCAAGCAGCTTGCTTACCTCTGCTGCCTGGCCTTCAGCCAGCATCATCTCCCAGCTCTCCTGCAGAGCACAGCCTCGGAGGGACGGCTCCCTGTCCCTCTGCCCTGCCTGGGGAGGCAGATGATCCACCATGCTCTCTGGGCAGCAGGAGGGCTTCACATAACACTGCAAGGCTCCTGCAGGGCACTGAACCAGCTCTGGTAAACACAAAGAAACGTTGAATTAACTGAAAATGGCATGTTTTGATTTGGCTTAATGCTCCGAGATAGTTTGATCTGGATCCACTAGACTGGAATGACATGTTTTGTTTAAATATTCTTGATGAAAGAGAAAAGGATATGCATTGATTTTATACAAAATGATTATTTTTTTTTCCCATGGAAAAATTGATCTTTTTACGGAAACATCATTATCCATATCCACAAACACTTAAGCACCTCTAATTACCACATTGGTGTTTGCTAACAGATTTCTTGTGATCTATAGGGCTTAATTCTCAATTACAGTATAGTCATTTTACATCCTCTTGCTCCATGCTACCTGAAGCCATAAAATGGGTGTAAAAATAGTTATGGAGAGACTCTGAGAGCTCCCAGCCAGAACACATTTCTGCCTGCATACAAGGTAGACACAAGAACGGCCCTAGGCAAAGCGCATTGCACAGCCTGACCCCAGTCCCCCAAACCATGTTTGCATGAGGCTGCTGGGTCTTACAGCATTGCAAGGTGATGAGAGAGGCCAGGCTGCAGAGGTGAGCAGGACTGGGCCCAGATGGGATAATGTAACCTGCAAACAAACTACATCCGATTACCCAGCAAGGGTTGCTTGAGCCCCAGGGATCCCTCCCTTTCTCTTCTTTCTCTTCCAGGTATCAACAAGAGGTTCAGAAAAAAGTGCCAAAGTTGGAGGCAGGAGAAGGGGGATCTTCATACATCTGGATACATAGAAATAAACCTTCCTAGTCCCATGACGACTCATACATTTGTCAACTGGTCTTTATGGGAAAGCAGCAAAGAAGATTTTTGATGCCACTGAGGAACCGACTTTGAAACAGGTTCTGAATTGTAAACCTCCTGAGAGGAGGAATTATCACACCCAAGAATTACTGTGTGTGATGGATTTCTAGTCTGCTGGTAATTTATTTTACATTCTTCATAAGCATATTCCCAGCAGCACATATTCTAGAGCAATAAATAGCTCCAAGGACTCTCCACTTTTACTCTCCCCACAGCTTCGGACTTGCTTCATTTCATAGCCCAAGGCTGCTTTGTCATTTAGGTGAGTTTTAGACTGTGCCTGTTTAAGGTGACAAGACATCAAAAAGCTCCTGTTGCCTCCCTCCCAGTGCACGGTATCTTACCAGCAACAGGTTCCAGTGCTCTCTATATTGGAAGCTATCCCCTGCTTTTTAATAAGCATTTTCATTTGGTCTGCATCTGCAGTATTCCAGTGTTTCCATATCCAGAGTATGTTTTCCTTCTGAGCAGGCTGTTACTTTCTGTTTCGGCACAGGGATGTTTCCCCAGAGCGCTCATTGTGAATGAGCAAGACAAGAGCTGGATGTTTAAAATAGACAAGCAGAAACATTATCAAATGAACAAAATGAGCCAGAATGAATGGATATTCATGGGATGCTGGAAGGCAGCAACAGGGACCATGAAGATGGTCAAATTGGTCATAGCGTGCTGCCCCACCTGCCTCCTGTTCCACAACCTCCCTGCAGCTCCCCTGAGCAGGGCAGAGGGTCTGCATGTTGGGGCTGCTCAAAGTTACCCACAACTGTGATTTACCGGCACCACAGGAAGGCAAATAATATTAAAATCAATTAAAATAAACTCAAAACATAACAACAAAACAGAATAAGACACCTTTAACATTGCTTTTTAGCTGGTGGGTTTTGTCTATATGGATTAGTGAACTACCCAAAGGTGTGAGGACATGTATGTATTTTCTCTGCATAGAAGGGGATACCGAGGCACAGACTGATTAAACAACATGTTTAAAGTCATAGCAATAGCAAATAAGTTTGATGCTCAGATACATGGCACGGAAGCTGCTGAGTTTAGCTGCTCCTGGGAGGAAATCTTTGCCTAACGTCACTGGTCCATACTAAAACAACTTGTTCATTGAACAAACTTTCTTACCTTTCACAGCCTGGGCAGAAAATCTCACGTCCAAAACTCCTGATGAAAGTTGAGAACTGAAAATTCATGGTCAATTTATTGCTAAATATATTCCAGATACGGAAAATGGTGAACACTGGAAGATGGTCTTTAATTCCTGGCTTTTAAAGCAATTCAGAGAAGCACTGTGGGGTAAATAGGAGTCTTCCTGACTTCCATGTGAATTCACCAATATTTTCATGTATTACTGTCCTACCTTCGTCTTGTTTTGGGGCTTTCTTCAAACCCACCTGACAGTTCATCTAACAGGGATGAAACAAATCTGTATTTAGGTATCTTATTTACATATATAATACAAACAGTGTATTTGGGTATCTTATTTACGTATATAATACAAACACTGTATTTGGGTATCTTATTTACCAAGTATCTTTGAGCCATGACTTTCAAACACCTTTCTCTGTCAAAAAGCCAAAGGACTTAATTTTCCTCCACACTGATTCATCTGCAAAGTATTCAGCCACAAGGGAAAGCAAGGAGCATTCACAAACAGGGTGGAAATCAGCCCCAGTTCAGTAGTGATCTAAGATTTGTTCTCAAAAGATGATGGACTGCTACAGGAATTTAGGTTGAAAAAGGCCCTCCCGGGTCATCCTTACCCCCTTACCAGTGCCTGTAATCAGGAGCACAATGTCTAATCCTCTTCCTGAGTTTACCAGTGGCTACTTCAGCTCTGAGGTAAGGTTTCAACATCACTTTGGGAAACCTGCTCCTTTTTCCTGGGGACTGTGTCCTCAATGTCACCTCTCTGAATTGCACTCAATCTGCCCCACAGTCCAAGGCAGAGACTTTTGCAAGGTGTAAAGAGCCACCCATTTGGCAGAAAGGGCCCAGGACCTCGGCTATAGCCAACTCCCCTGGGCTTTTGAGGACTTGCAGCTGGATTTCATACAATCACAGAATCACAGAATCCCAAGGGTTGGAAGGGACCTCAAAAGATCATCTAGTCCAACCCTGCTGCAGGAGCAGGGTAACCTAGAGTACATCACACAGGAACTTGTCCAGGCGGACCTTGAATATCTCCAACGTAGGAGACTCCACAACCCCCCTGGGCAACCTGTTCCAGTGCTCTCTCACTCTCACAGTAATGAAATTTTTCCTGATGTTCACATGGAACCTCCTATGCTCCAGTTTACACCCATTGCCCCTTGTCCTATCACTGGACATCACTGAAAAAAACCTAGCTCCATCATCCTGACACTCACCCTTTACATATTTATAAACATTGATGAGGTCGCCCCTCAGTCTCCTCTTCTCCAAGCTAAAGAGACCCAGCTTCCCTTGTGCTGGAAGGGACCTTAAAGCTCCTCCAGCTCCAACCCCTGCCACGGGCAGGGACCCCTTCCACTAGAGCAGCTTGCTCCAAGCCCCTGTGTCCAACCTGCCCTTGAACACTGCCAGGGATGGGGCAGCCACAGCTTCTCTGGGCACCCTGTGCCAGCGCCTCAGCACCCTCCCAGGGAAGAGCTTCTGCCTAAGAGCTCATCTCAGTCTCCCCTCTGGCAGGTTAAAGCCATTCCCCTTGGCCTGTCCCTACATCCCTTGTCCCAAGCCCCTCTCCAGCTTTCCTGCAGCCCCTTTAGGCACTGGAGCTGCTCTCAGGTCTCCCCTTCAGGAGCCTTCTCTTCTCCAGGCTGACCCAGCCCAGCTCTCTCAGCCTGGCTCCAGAGCAGAGCTGCTCCAGCCCTTGCACCATCTCTGTGGCCTCCTCTGGACTCACTTGAGCATTGCCATTATACTGGGGGGCCTTAGACCTTCTGCCTGTCCTTGAACAAGCTGCACTTAGAGCTGCATCTGCTGTAAAGTGAAGAATTACCCCTGAGGCATAGCCAGAGGCCTGACTTGCAGATGGCCCCAGCTCTTCACTCGGTGGAGGATGTGGATGCTCCTGGGTGGATCAGGCTGTGAACACAAGATAGATGGGCTACTGGGGTTGTGCTTGTCCCCCACGTTCCTGCTTTGTAAAGATTCACATAATGACTGAACCTGGGGAGATAAAGTGGCCCAAAGATCTTAAAAGGATCTTGTCACCTTCCACTGCAGCAGATGAGATTTGCAATGCAGCCTGTCCATAATGGCAACAAGGATATGCAGATCTGAGCTGTGGGATGCCGCAGGCTGCTGCTCCCAGGACAGCTGAGCCAAGTTAACTGTTAACATAGCTCCTGTACTTCAATTTATGCTGCAAAATGAATGCTGTTCTCATGGGCTGCAATGAGGTTGTAACATGCTTAAATACCTCATTAATGAGGGCTCTGTAAGTACCACAGAGACAAACAAGATTTGAGAGGGGCACAAGCTTTTGTGCTTTCCCCTTTTTCACTGGGGAGCATTTCAACTCACCGTCCAATTTGCAATTGCTAATAGTAAATTTGCACATGGAGATGGGTTTGCTAGAACAGTTTTTGCCTCTGTCTTAATTGTTTTTAAACTTTGCATCTTGGGAAGAATTAGCCATCATGCTGGTCTTATAGGCTCTGATTTGTTTTAGATTTTATTCCCATAATATCCCATATGTTTCTATTGTCTTCAGGGGAGCAGAGCCAAGTCATCCTCTGACTAAGACCAGCTAACTGACAGAGCACATCAATCTACTGGGCAAAGCATTTGCAGGCTGTTGTAGAGGTTAAGACAAACTTCCCCAGTGGGGAAGATTATACCAGGAATAAATGCAAATCTTGGGAACATGATTATTTGTATTCTTTTGAACTATACACGTATGAACTGTTCATTTTCTCAGGGCTTTTTTATTCTGAAGTGAGGAGGAGTGAGGAGCTGAGGATAGGAGGATGTCTGACTAAGACTACTAAGGCCAGGTCTTTGTACGGAGACATTCCTTCGAGCCTTGACAGTTGCCATGGTTTAAACCCAGCCAGAAACTGAGCCCCACACAGCCACTTGCTCACTCCTCCCTGGTGGGATGCAGGAGAGAACTGGAAGGGTAAAGGTAAGAAACTCCTAGGTTGACCTAAAGACAGATTAATGGGGAAAGTAAAAGCCACAGACACGCAAGCAAATCAAAACAAGGAACTCACAGAACCCAAGACTGGTCTGTGTTGGAAGGAACCTTAATGCTCATCCAGTTCCAATCCCCTGCCACAGGCAGGGGCACCTTCCCCTAGACCAGGTTGCTCCAAGCCCCTTGAAGGAAGAATTGCATCAAGGAAAAGGGGTTTTGCTCATTTAAAGGCACTAAAACCTGTGATATCCTGTGACTAAATGGACATAAAATAGAGATGATATTTAAGGCAATCAGATTGACTGTGTGTCCCTAAATGTGAGACAAAGGGGTGGACCTTGTAAAGATCTGCTCTATAATGGCTGCAAAAAACTTCTGAGGTAGTTAAGCTGTTGTGCCTAAAACTAACACTGGCTTTGGTTTTAAAGTGCTCCTTTAAATCCTCCTACTCAGGGAAATAGAATAGAAATATCCCAGCACATCTGCGCAACTTGGCCACTGCTTTTTGAGGGAGGTATTTCAAGGTGTTGGTCCCTAAACCGCTTTCCCCTAGCATTTGACAGTTTGGGTGTTTTAGGATTCAGGCAATGTCCACCAGAGCAGAGAAAGGCCAAGAACTGGAGGCATTTGTGTGTGGTGGAAGCAGAGCCTGGATCAGAGCCTCACTCACTGCAGCACTGTTACAGCCATCCCTTTACTCTGGCTTCCACAAAAGCCTCTGAACTAATTTCCTTCAAGGGAGACTGGTTCCCTATCCATTACTGTATTGTAGGCTTATAATCCCAAGCAAGCTCCTAAAAATAGAGCCACTACCTAGCATCTGTGCCCTTCTAATGTCAGTAAAAGCAGCGCACAAAGTGCTTTAAATCAGACTCTCATTGCTGGAATAAGATGGATCACCCCTCTCTGGTCTAAAGCCACAGATGGCAGATGTTCATTTTTATTCCCTTTGGCCATCAGCAGTGGCAGATTCAGAGCTGCTACAAAGCACCAAGGCTCTGCACCAGCTCTCACCTCTGGGAAATCCTGGCTGTCTGCTCTTCTTCATTCTCTTGAAGGAATCTTTAATCTTCCCAATGTCCCCTTCAGGGTCTCTGTTCCAAAGCCACAGCTAGAAGAATGTTTTCACAGACCTCAAATTCAAGGTAACCTAAAGGCATGGAGTGAAAAAGTGAATGTGAAGGTTTGGGCTTCCTTTTGTGGTTGTTTTAAAACTAACACCAACTCTACTGTTAAGTCAAAGTAAATCCATTCCCAGCTTCCCCACCCATGAACAGACCTAATCTGCTTATTCCTTTGAATGACAAAGCCAAGTAGTCCTGTGCTCCCTCTTCTCCTCAGCATTTTCTTCCCCTCAACAAACTTCCTCACTGCAACAGAAGCACCGCCAATGGACACACCGAACCTATGGGTTTGGAGTAGGTCATACAGTATGTATGGTAGCTGGCACTTCCCATCCACTTTACCTGCCTTTAGTCTGCTCATTGCTATGACTTATCCATGATAGGCTTCATAAAACCATGGCTTTCAAAGGATCTCCAGGTTCCTTTGACTGAAGCTTGGATGGCCATGAGGAAAGGGAACCCAGAGCCCTGGCTGCTTCTGTGGTTCTCTGGCCCTTAGGATCTCACATGCAATGTAAGAGAGAGTGCCTGTGAGGTCCAGGACCTTGAAAGCACTTGAGCACACCTTGCATGCACTTCCCTGAACATGATCCTCTTCCCTTCCCAACAGATCCAGCTTTAGCACGCCCAAGACAGACATCAAATACGGAATGATGTGTCTTTTTTATTATGTTGAGGGGAGACAAAGGAAAAATAGTCAAGGACTAAGTGAAAGTAGAGGATGAGAAGATGGAGAAATTTTCAAGCTGGCCGGGGAAGGCCAAGTCTGAAACAGAACCAAGTTTCTAACCAGACCTTTGGAGACATCTGAGGTGAGATGGGAATCAGCAGAGATTTCATTACTCACAAATCCCTCCAGATGCCTTAAATAATTCATAGCAAATGCTGGCACATAAAGACAAGGCGTCCCATTAGGAGGCACATTGTATTGGGTTTGTTCATTAGGGTGAGTCACACAGAACACATTATTACATAAAGCAGGATGTCTCACTAACTACATCAGTCTGGGGGCTTATAATGAGCAGTGCCTGGACGAGCTCTGAGGGACTCAGTCCTTGTTACTGATGCTCCAGAAAGTCCCCCATCACTCCCTTGGGGTCTGGGTCCCAGCACCCTTGCTATGACTCTGCCCGTGGGTGCCAACATGTGTTTCTCCAGCAATGTCACCTCTCCCATGTACTTCCCCATGAGGACACGAGTCTTCTTGTGCTCACCCCACACAAGCAGGGCACAGCTCCAGCCGGGCACCTAGCTCTGACATCAGTGAGGAAAAACCCATCCCTGAGCTGAGGTCCTGCAGCTGCCATCAACTGACAATATGATGGAGAGTAAAGGAGGAGCATCTATCACTGTTACATCTGGAATAACAAGGCAGTGCTGCACTGTGGCTTTCAGGGCGAGGGGAACTGAAGTATTTCATTGGCAGCTGCCAGCGTTTGCCCATACAGGCACACAGTAGCTGTGCCTGCAGATGGAGGGGAGACCTCCAGACCCCACATTTCCACACTGTACCTCGCAAACATTCACCAGGGCCAGCCCTGATTGCATGGACAACAGTGCAAACAGGTACCCAAAAGGGAAGAGCTTGAATTTCATGAAGAAAATAGAGGTTTAGCTTCTCCTTGCTACACAGATGTTACAGGGCATGAGGAGAGTGCCCAGGTTTCTAAGGCTTGAGTTGTTTTTGTAGAGACTGGAGAGAATCCCTCCCAGGGGATGTACCAGCACTAGCTGGGGAGCTGTAGTCAGGCACAGGCAACCCATCCCATCTGTGCCGCCTCTGCCCACTTTGAGAGCTCAGCAATGCAGCTCCCTCCTACCTCTTTGACAAAAAGAGTTGTTATGGGAGACATACACCAATTCACTCCTCTACAGACTCAGTCTTCAAAAATCTACATCAGCCTGTTGAAGCTCACTGCAACCTCAGGGGCATGGGGTTAAATAAATAAACTCCCCAGACCCCCTGCAGCCTCCTTTCTACTATCCTACAGCTTTCCAGGCAGGACAGTGTCCAGTGATGGATGCTTGTACCCTGCAATGGTATGAGACAGATATCAGAAACACGAATAGGAATTAGATTTCATTGTTTGGCAAAGAAGAGGATCATGTAAGTCAGGGGAACATCAAGGTCTGCACCAGCTTAGGCCTTCTGAATAGCACTGACCTCATGCTCAGTTATATCCAGACTCTATGGACACTACAGAAATATGTACATTACCAAAATAATCCTGCCAGGATACAGTGTTGGTTACCTGTACAGAACCTGTAGAATTTACTGCTGGGGAGAAGGGAGAAGGGAAAAGGTCAGGGAACATCCTCACTCACTACCAGTGAGTCCTTGTGACTGTATCAATATGCAGTAGCAATGACAGGGACAGATGATCCAGAACTTCCTGTATTATTAATATACAGTGAAAGATGAAGCAGCTATTGTGAAGAGTATCTGTTTGCATGTTTAAAATACAGTCTCTAACCTCAATGCACTAATGTTGCTGTATTAAAACACAACTAACCTTTTCAGAAGTCCCACACTGAACAGAACAGAATATATTTGCTGAGTTCAAACACTCTTAAATATTCCAAGCTTAGAAATAGGACTGTTAAGATCAGGAGAACAACACAAATCAAAAATGAAGCAGGGAGGGGAGAGAAAATGCAGTGACAAATGCCAATCATAGAATGGTTTGGGTTGGAAAGGACCTTAAGGTCATCCAGTTCCAACCCCCTGCCATGGGTAGGGACAGCTCACACTAGACCATGTCACCCAAGGCTCTGTCCAAGGCTCTGTGCCCCTGTTGAAGCCCACTGCAATGGAAGTGATGTAGAAGGAGAAACAAAGGGAGGGGAAGTAGAGACGTGGAGACAGGGCTCAAGGTGTGCCCAGGCTCCACCAACTCCCCTTCTGTCTGCCAAGGCAGGACTTCAGCTTCTGCCACGGGACACCCAGACCATGATACAGAGCAGTGCAGCACCACCCCTCACGTGAGCAAGGGAAGGTGCTTCCTCACTCCTTTCTGAGCTTCCATCTCCAGGCATGCACTGTCCACTTACGCATGCCTAGCCCAAGAGAAGAATTTCACCCCAGCACTTCACATACCATGTTCTTATCCTGTCATTGCATGAAACAAGCTCCATTCGTAGCCCTGGTCTGGCTTCCTCCCTTGTCCTGAGCTCAGCCTCAGGACAACTAGAACTAATAAGCAGCAAGATCCTCCCTATAGCAGCAGGAGAGCAGGAAGAAAGGAGAAGGGGGTTCAAGGACCAAGGGGGTCATTCTCCTCTATGAACCCCTGTACAGTCACATTATGCCTGGTCATGATGTCTAAAGAAAGTGTGAATATGGCAGAGCCAGGCTTTTAATCTCTGTACTAACCAAATCCCAGAAATACTTTATCCTAAGGTCTTTAACAGGGAGTGACTGAGCAACACATGTAAAAACTGGCCTTAATGCTTGCAGACAGCAAGGACTCCAGGAGACATGGGTTTCTTTCTGTAATGTTAAGCCTAAATAGAATTATATGGTCTTTAGTTTACCTTGCCATGCAGGCACATTAGGCATGGATTTCTCTAAAGCCAGAACATCACAAGCTACCCAACCAACCCTGTCATTGCAATTTCACAATTTCCCTCTTTTGTGCATCTCTGAGCTCTGACTGCGGTAAAACTCCATCTCCTCAGCCCACAGCCATCTGGAGCAAGGTTCAGACTCAGTCACAAGCATAATGGGACAGGGTATTTCTGGAGAATGGTGGGATGGTTAATGATAAGTGTGCTTAAATCTGTTTCTATGTCTCACTGTGACACTCTGGTCTCCATTGGTTCCATCTGGAACCACTAAGTGGAAGTTACTGGGAAAATACCAGCTCTGAGATCTGACAGGAACTGGGGACCACAAACTGCAGTCAGCTACGCAGGGAGAGTCTCCCCGAAAGATCTGCAATCTGAATTATCCCAATTCATCCAGGAGACTGGAGCAGGCCCCAGACCATCCGCAGAGCATCAGAGGGAGATTCCTAGGGACTCTGCAACTCCCAGGTCTGGGCCAGCTCAGCTCTCAAGGGGACAAAACCGGATGCTGTTCAAATGGGTTAATTGCAGGTTAAGATTCTCAGGATATACCAGGGTTAAAAATGCACAGAGGATGCCTTGTAACCTCCTGTCATCAAGAAAACAGGTGATGCCCGCTGCTTTGCACAGCTCAAGTAACACACCATCTTTCCAAGCTGCCCTCCAGCTATGGGCTGGATGCTCTGTACTGGCTTCAGCAATGCATGGCATCTCCTTTAACAGCTGCAGCCTCTGAGAACCTTCTTTACCATTCCAGTGCTCTTGCTCTTTCTGCCATGGCCCTGCCTTACAAGGCTACATCTCTCCAGCACTCCACAAGGCAGAGACTAGGAAAGAGAAAGGGAAGAGAGATGCTAATGCCATCACTAGTAGGTGTTTGAAGCCTGTATCAGACAGGCTGTTTATTCCTGCTGGGCTTAGCTGGAGGTGTTTGGATGCTTTTATACAACTTGACATCCACCCCTCAAACAATCAAGCCTCCATCCCTGAAAAGGCCAGAGACAGACATAATTCTGGGATGCTATTTCTAGTGATGTCCAGCAGACACCACAGGGAAGGAGAACAGCTGCAGCTCAGGCAGCCTCGCAAGCTGTTGCTGTCCTGGCAGTTCCAGGCAATGCCTGTCAGGTCCGAGCGAGCCGGACTCTGGTAATGGAGCAAAGCTGTTGTTTGTTAGCCCCTCGCGGTCTCTTGACTTTTCATCTTGATTAAAGACTATGCTGAGCGATGGAATCAGCAAAGCAGGAACCTTCATCCGTCCGCCGCGCCTGAAAACCAGTTGCCTGCACACGTGCTCATCCTCGGGGCTACCAATTAGTGGCACCAGCTGCCAGCCTGGATGCCAGGGCCAGCAGCTATTACTGCACACACCATTAGCTTTCAAAAGCATTTGGACCTTCTCAACGTGTTAGGGTTTGTGTGACTGATGCACTCTACAGCCATATGTGGCTCGCTGTCCTTTCTGTCAACCACTTTTTATCCAGAAATTAGTTGGTTTATCAGAGTGATCGAGGTGGAGCAGCTCATGAAAGCTTCTTACCAAGAGGATTCAGTACCTGTATTCAGTTAAATAGTTGTTTCCTGCTTTAGCTAACTTCTTTGGCATCTCTGAGTTATGAACGGCAAATGGTTGTGTAAAAGGTTGAATATCTGCACTCTATATTTAGCCCTGTCATTTGGCCAGTTAGTGGTTCCAGGGATATAATTTCATTTCTTTATGCTTCAGTGACCCCATCTGTAAGACGGTGATGATGAATCTGTACCATAGGGTTTGGACATCTATGCTTGTAAAAAATATAATAAAGTTCAGAATTACCATTTGCTGCCTAAAGCAAGGGTGCCAAGGAAGCCCCGTGGGCCTTTGCATGTTCTGCATGGATTTTTCTTGCAAATCCTGTCCTGCCACAGTATCAGACCTGGTTTCTCCCTCCGGGGCTTGGCAATCGCTGCTCCGCGCAGGTTAGGCTCACTGGGGGTTGCTGTTGTTGCTGGGTCTCCAGCAGAGGTGGTACCAGCAAGCCATGAAGGCTGCTTCCTGAGGTAATGATCAAGGGTGCTTTCATTATGCACTTTGGGGGAAATGAATCCCACAAAAATTGGCTGATACACAGCAAGAGGGATGGAGCCATTCACTTCAGCTTGTTTCCCTCACACTGCCTTCATTTCCCCGCTCACAATCACAGCCCAATGCTGGGTAAATCATGAGCTACTCACCCCTCTTTCCACTGTTATCTGGGTCAACCGGCAGATCTCCACTCCCCTTTGGACTCATCCCACTTCTCAGCCTTGTCTCAGCCAGCATCCAGGAGTGACCGCGCCATGCAGGACCTGCTCTCTGTGAAAATCAAGAGTTAAACTGGAGTTACCTGGGCATAGTTACCAGTGCAAGTGCAAGGAGAGCCAGAAGATGAGGCTGTTTGCTATGAGTCTTGGGCAAACACAGGAGAAGCATGTCCATCAGAAGACCACCTGGCTACCCAATCATTAAGCCTGACCTACAGAGACAAGCCAGGTGGCAAACCAGAGCAAATCAAGCTAAAAGCCAGCTTGTCTCCCCAGCCTAGCTGAGCTCACTGCAGTCTGGCCACAGGGAGATCCTCTCATTTCTTTCCCAGCTTTCTGTTTAAAGCAGAGCTGTCATGGAATTTGGAGTTCAAATACAAGATTCTTTTAAAATCTCTAAAAGCAACTTTATAATGTGAAGTTCTGATGAAATTTCCCAGCCTTCCTCCTCTATATAGCTGGTAAACAGCAGAAAAAGTATTTTATCACTTTAAAAACTATTTTAACATTATGCCCCTTTGCTGGATTCCTGACATAAAAACATTGAATCAGTGTTGTTCTAAGCTGGTCTTTTTATCCTGCGTGTGGTGGATTTTTCAGGCTCAGGACAGTTGTTTTGCCATTTGAAATGACTCTTCCCTGAGTAAGGACACATTCTTCTACTTACCCAGATGGTCTCTTCTCCAAGCTAGAATAATAGATTCAAATTTACCCAATGGCTTTCATGACTCAGATTTCCCATAACTGGATGGTTTTTAACTGTCCTCTGCTCCTATTCAGACATTAAGGCAACACTCACTGGCTCACAACCTCCAATGCTGAAGTTCACCAGTGGAGGGAAACGGCTGTGGGCTCAGGGAGAGGCTTTTAGCTGGCTTAGTCTATCACACAGCAGTTCTAGAGCAGCTTTACATTCACATAACTCATGGTCTACAGCTCGGTCCATGGCAGTCCTGGAGAGAAACCATGGCTTTGAGAAACTGCTTCCAAGTTTTGTTTCTTCTGAGGATGAAGGGGATGTCCTGAAAGCAGTCATTTCAATCTGATCAGACAGATGGAAACCCACACTTTCACGCCACCTCAAATCTCCATCTCCTGAATATTTCTCATCAAACTACTTATTCAATCCAACAACAAACTCATTCGGCAACCACGAACACAGCAACTTCACTGTCTATATAGACAGATCATTTTCTGGTTTGGATTATAGGAGAGAAATACAAATCCTTCCATAATGATGGTTCATCATCTGCCTGGATCACTTCAAGGCAACAGGCAGTGTTTTAAAAACCATATAAGTGATCTAGGTGCCCCTCATCACTGCTGTTCACTGAGATCTGAGCTCCTACGCTACACAGGTCCTGGTAAAAATGCCACCAGCAGCTTCCAACTCACAGGATTCCTTCTGGAGCAAAGGCGTTTTTGGAGAAAAGCATCCTAAATGACACTGACATTCAAGAAATCCTTTGGAATTGCTGGCAGGCTTGAGTGGTGGCTCATCATAGCCTGGAGCAGCTGGAACCCAGATGTAGGAGCAGGCGAGGGAGGAAGAAGTGAGATAGTTCAGAGAGACGAAGGGGCGAGAGGCTAGATAGATGTTGAAGCTGCTTAGGTAAGCTGTTAGGTTGAAGGCAGAAGTGAACTGAGCTACAGGATACTGTCCTGCCACCATGTTCCATAGGCTATTCCCAGCTACCACAGAAATGGCAGGCTATATGAAACCATTACTCTGCCCCAGCCCAGACCCCACAGGGCACCAAATGCACCACATTCGCACAAGAACCTGGCTACATGAAGAACAATGACCAACAAAGTCTTGCTCCAGCAGCCAAACAACAGTGATGACTGGGCACAAATTCCTGCAGCCAGTTTGGCTGTTCCTAAATTCAGACAAGCCGTGAAATGGCTAGAAACAGAAACCCAAATGAATGAAAGATGCTGAACATAAGAAAACTAAGCCCCTTGCCAGGAAAGACGAAACAGGAAGGAAAGATTAGCAAGGACAAACAGGTAAGCATTTAATTACGGAGTAAATGAACTCTCCAACCATGTACATAATCAGACAAGGGATATTCTAAACATAAACCAGCAGTTTCAATAGCAAAGTTGACAGAATTCCCATACATCATTCCTGGCTCAAGCAATAAAGTTCTGTTTGAATGTGTCAAGATGCAGCTACGGGGAGCACCATGATCACCAAAGCCCTCGAATCAGGGCTCTGGTGGGAAGATGACTCCTGTCCACAGGACCCTGGTGTCATTTGCCACAAAAGCTATGAGATAAATAAAGCAAAGCACTTCCAAGGGTTGAGTGCTCCCTTAGTAAACTGATGCCATGGTTTGAGACATTCAGGGGCAGTTTTGTAGATCTGAATCTTCAGAAAGCTGTGAAAATCCACTAAAAAAAGTTCTGTAAATAAATGAATAACCCAGAAATTAAGAAAAGCCCCAGAGATTTTCAAGTTGGAAGAAAAACCACTCTCCACAGCTCTTCAGTGCCTCGGTTCCTCAATTACAAAGCAAGACACTGTACAACATGCCTGGGATACAATTAAATATATATATATTATAGAAGTCCAGTCATGACCAAGAAGCAGAGGTAGGACAGAGAAATAGAGCCAGGAAGCAGTGAACCTGATCCCACACAGGGTCTGTGACAAAAAACCCATGAAGAGAACAGGGAGAAACACTGCAGGGTTGTCCAAGCACTGAGCAAAGCAGAACTTCATCAGAAAAAATCTGTGGTGTCACCGTATGTACAACTGCATTAACTAATTTAAAGTCCTGCACAGAATATTAAGTGAGGCATTTCCAAACGGCAGATTTGATTCCCAGTATCATTTGTATAGGGTTCCTTACAGTTATGTATATGTTGAGTTGTTACCATTTTTAAGGAGTAAGATGGTAAGACAAAGCGACTTTTTTCCCCTGAAATTCCATGCTGAGACTGTGGAGAGCTCTGGTGCCTGCCTTTTACAGCTGAATAACAAAACCTGGCTGGTTCCTGCAGTGTCCTGCTATGATTTCATCTGAAATGGCAGATAACCATGGAATTAAGTGGAAATGAAAGAAGCTGGTCCAAAGGTTGCCTGAGAGTGCCTGAGCCTTGCTGGGTGCAAGGGGCTGATGCTGCCTTTTGTCACCATCCTTCCTTGTTGGGCTGGTGCTCCTGTCCTCACCTGAAGCAGATCAGAAGCCAGGTGATGACAATCCACCTGGTGGATAAAGGACAATAAGCACATGGCACCTGCATCAAAACCACAGAAAGGGCGAAGTGAGGTAAGGAAAGCCCCAAGTGATATTATGAGATGATGGGAAACCTGCCTGCAGTCCCCTGATGCACTCCAAGAGGATGGGTTGTTTTTTTCCACAGCAGCAGTGGCAGCAAAAGAAAAGAAAACCAAACCAACTGAAATTGGGTTTTATTAGCTGAAAGCAAATATTTTCTTCTCTGTTGCTTCACAGCCTAAGGAGAAGCATGCGGGTTTTGTCAATATGCCTGAGGAAAATTTAAGGCTTTCAACATCAATGTGTCATTTCCCATAACAGCCCATCAGTGGGGCAAGTCCTACAAACAAGCTTTCAAGCCCTTAATATATGTTTCACAGTGCATTTTGCTGTCTCTGACAGAGCTTCCCAGGCTGCTTGCTCAGGCTCCAGGCTGCTGTCTGCAGACTATGAACAAGCAGTGGCTGGGACCATCTCAGCAATGGCAATCCTAAGGCTGCTGCTAACAAGACAAAATCTGCTGCCACATTGCCATGCTCACTTACATCCTGCCTCTCACCCACCAAAGGGTGGTGGGTCAGGGCAAACCCACACCACCATGTAGGCAACCTGAACTGGGGGTGCTGTGAGCATTGGAGCTCCTGTTGGGACACCAGGAGATCTGCAAGAAGGCCAAAATACCATCTGTATCCGAAATACAGGCATTTTCCCTAGTAATCCAAATACTGTTGCATTTCTTTTTTGTGACAAAAGGGTTTTTTCATGCTGTAGATGTTGCTGGGTTTAATGCTAACATCGTAAGATCAGATTTGGCTCAGGCTCCCAGGCTTGTACACTGTGGGTTTTGGGAGTCAGGAAGGTTTGAACTGTGAGGCATGTGTGCTGGGGTGGTGATGCTATTGCTGTGCATTGCTCTAACAAGTTTCTGAGCAGCATATCAAGGGTTGCTGCAGTCTCATGTAACCTGAGGCCACCCTAAGTGATCCTGGGGATGGAGCCACCACATGAGGGACCAGACCCTGGCCTCAGCTGGACAAAGCAAACCACATTCATTGAAGCTACATCTGCCCCATCCCTACCTGAATTTGGCCTGGAACTATTCATAATCCAGATGGCAGCTTCGTCTCTTAGGCTAGGGACAAAACACTGGAAATACGTGACTTCTCTATAATGACTTTGGCAAACCAGGTAATTGCATGCCAGGCCTGCAGGTTTCATTAGTCTGCCTTTATCCATGGCAGGTTGATGCTGCTTCTGCCTCTGAAGTGGCTGCATGCCAGCATTATCCATCTCTTTCTGTCCTCTTGGCTGCATAGTCCAGGTTTTTAATGGACTTAGCCTGGACAGATCCAAGAGGTGGAAGGAGCAAAGGTGCATCTCCGAACATAAGAATGACCGAGCATTAGACAGTCTCCTAGACACTTGTCTTTCTAAGGTCAAAGAGTGGAGAGGCACGGTATCACCATGACACCCTGAGAGAGATCATCAGTATGTATGAAGATAGGCTGAGGAAGTTGGGGCTGTTCAGCCTGGAGAAGAGAAGGCTGAGTGGAGACCTCACAGCAGCTTCCAGTGTCTGAAGGGGGCTAGAAGGATGCTGGGGAGAGACTCTTCATTAGGGACTGTAGTGATAGGACAAGGGGTAATGGGTTCAAACTGAAACAGGGGAAGTTTAGATTGGATCTAAGGAGGAAATTCTTTCCTGTGAGGGTGGTGAGGCACTGGAATGGGTTGCCCAGGAAGTTGTGAATGCTCCATCCCTGGCGGTGTTCAAGGCCAGGTTGGACAGAGCCTTGGGTGGCATGGTTTAGTGTGAGGTGTCCCTGCCCATGCAGGGGGGTTGGAACTGGATGATCTTAAGGTCCTTTCCAACCCTAACTATTCTATAATTCTATGCATTTAATCCCCAAATATTCTCTACATCTTAAAATACAATGCCTGGAAGGAAGACTGCTGCCCTGAAAGCAGAGCTCAGCAGAGCTCAGAGTGGCAGAGTGATGAAGGTGGCCTTCATCATTCTACACTTCTTCATTAAACTGTGGTGAGTGAACAAATACATGAGCTACCAAGGCCTTTCCTGCAGCTCAGCCTGGAAGTGCTTTTGGGACAGGCAAGGTTATGTTTTCACAGTTCCTGCATTTAAATTCCTTCTTTTGCATCTGGGATTTGTGATTGGAGTTTTATTCTCACAAATATTTCCTACAGCTTTCAAACACTTCCAAACTACTGCTCCTAATTTCTGCCTGAAATGAACCGAAGCTTTGGTGAACATCAAGAATTCAGGAACTTCCTGTGAAAATAAAAAAGCAGGAAATCAGCTTTGAAATATAAAATAAAAACAAAACCATAAAATGAAAGAAAAAATCCAGAAGTAGGAACTAATCTGATTTCATCTGAACCTCCCCAAGCAGAGAATGTTCTTCAGGAGCCAAGCACAGGGCTGTACCTCATGTTCCCTACAGTAACCTTCAGAGCTCAGAACGCTCTGTTCATGCCCCCACGTCCTCTCGAGTGGCGTTTGCAAAGGACGCAAGCACTGGGCTGTGATCTGGCTGTGTACCAGCCTGGCACACCCGCCCTCAGTTTTCTCTGGAGCAAGTTCAAGCACAATTTGTTCATGCTGGTGTCCATCCGTCATCACATGTGTCAGCTGAGCCTCTCTCAGCTGGAGTGGGGAGCAAGGAGACAAAAGGTCAGCTTCTGCACAGGACCTGTTCTCCAGGAGGCAGGAGAGAGCAGGAGGAAGCTGTGTTTTCATCTACCTGACACGAATCTTAATGCCTTTCCCCCCTTTCCCTTCACATTTCGTTCCCCACACTAGCAGCAGAGCTCAGTGCAGTGCCCCGGTAGTGCTGAGGCACCCAGCTGGAATGGCTTCCATAGCGTGCCCACAGCAGGTGTGCTCACCGGGAACAGGAAGGGCTCCACAGGCTGCTTTAGCCTGCAACAGACACTCGGCTCAGGTGCAGGCACCAGCCTTCAGCAGCTCAGCAATGCGGAGCCTGAGCTCTCTGAAACAGCGATTCTGAGAGATCAATCGGGTGGCTGAGGCAGACCGTGCTGCTCAGTGAGGCAGTGCAATGCAGTGCCTGCATGGTGGTGCACAGAGGGTGGTGACGACCCTGCTGACTGCTCAGGAGCATCGCCCTGACTCCCAGGCACCTGGCAGGCTGTGATCTGGAAACCACTGCAGAGCTTCCATCCCACCAAGGACCGACATGTCTGATCCTGGGGAAAGGCTTGCCGTGCTCCGAGAAAGCCATGGTCCAAGGCATATCCTGGAGCACGAAACTCGCAGGTCCAACTACCACTTGCTTTCTAGTTTGGACTAGAAAACACAGCAGAGGAAAACACAAAGTGTGGTGTGAGTGCTGCCCACACAATATAACCTCTGTGCCATTGTGCAAGACTGCTTGGCTTGGGAGGGAGACAGAAAAGTGGCTGGAGAGGGAAAAGAAGGCAGCGCATCCATCTCCATAAGGATCTCATCTTTACTGCAGAAAGGACCACAAGGACCTTTTTATCCTTGAGGTTCATTTCGTGTTTCTGTATCTGACACCAGTCAAAAGGCATTATGGGAGAAAAATAAGGGGTACTTCCAGTGTTTTATAAAAGGAGATGTAGAAAAGATTGGAGATTTATTTCCCATTAGATTGTGGCAGATGGGGAGGAAGGGGGCACAGACAAACCGGATGATTTGATGTACAAGCACAGCTGAAATGTAGACAAGGCAAAAACCCAATTGAGACAGGCTGAACGTTTGCCAGTGCAATGTTACTGCATAGGGTCCAACTTCTTGCAATTGAGGGTGTCCGAGCACTGGCAAGAGCTGCCCAAGGGGGCTGTGGAGTTTGCCTCTCTGGAGACATTCAAAACCACCATGGACACGTTCCTTTCCTGTGAAACGTGCTCTGGCTGGCCCTGCCTTGGCAGGGGTTGGACTGAACAATGTCCAGAGGACCCTTCCGACCCCATTGATGCTGTGATTCTGTGACTAGCCGTGTGTCTCTGCTCCAGCTCCTCAGTGACTTCAGAGATGCCCTGTTTGGCAGCGGGTATCACGGCACAGCTTGTCCAGGCTGGGGTAGCGCAGACGAGCAGCTGCTCCCTCCCCGCAGCCCGAACTGCGCACCCCGGCATGGCCATTTCTTCCTGAAGCCCTTATTCCGCCCCGGGCTGCCTCGGGACGGCTCCAGATCCGGGCGCGCCGGGCCGGGCTTTGTGACCCACCGGCCGGACCCTCCGCTCCCGCCCGCGCCGCGCTCGTGCATCTTTCCGAGCCGGAAAGCATCCCTATGCCTGGGGTCCTTGATGGCAGCTTCAGAGAGCGGAGAACGGTGGCCCCAACCTCCCAGAGCTGCCGACGTCCATCCCCGGCTACGAGCAGCTCAAGAGGCTTTTAGAAGGCACCAGTATCTCCAGCACGGCCACATCAGTGGGGACCCCCCTGGGCAGCGACATCTCCCCAGGGCAGAGACGTCCTCCCCAGCTCCTCTGCTGATCCTCACAGCCAAGGCTCTGGGGACAAGGCTGGGGACTTTGTGGAGCAGGAAATGGAGAGAAAAAGCCCCAGAGCCAAACTTGAGGGCTGGCCACAAGTTAAAGCCTGTTCAGAAGGGCCCTGCCCACATGGGCTCCTCTTGAGCCTGTGGCACCTGGATGGGAAACAGCGAGGAGGAGCTGGGAGCTGCAGTGCTCCAGGGAAATGACGACATTGTCGCCTGCACAGACCTGTGCTGGAATGATTCCCATGGTTGGAGTGCTGCAGTGGATGGCTACAGGCTCTTCAGAGTGGTGGGGTTGTGTTGTGTGTCAGGGAGTGCCTGGACTGCCTTGAACCAAACGTTGTGAGAGAGAAGCTGAATGTTTGTGGGTAAGGATCCGCAGGACCTTTGCTCTCCTCAGGTCCAGGGCAGTGACTCTGCTGCCCCTTCTCTGCGCTCATCTGACAACCGTTTCGTGCCCATGGTGGCCAGGACCATGGCAGGCCCCCTGCGTGCTTGTCCCCTGACAGCTCCCAGCCCAGGAGGGCATCTTTCCGAGCCGGCGCAGTGAGAGCTCGGGACAAGAAGTTCTCTTGTCCCGGGCTTCAGAGCTGGCCCCAAGGGGAGCCCGGCCCTGGGAACGGAGCAAGACTGCAGCCAAAGGCACCTGAACCCCCAGCCCCGGCCCCCCTTAACCCTTTCCCTGCCAGGGAGCAGCTGGGGGCAGCGCAGGGGCGTGGCAGCACCCGGGGAGCCCCAACATTCCATGGGTGATGTCAAAGAGTCCTTAGCAGCAGGCAGCGGCCAGCACGGGCCATGGCGCTGCCGCCACAGCAGCTCCCAGCGCGCGGCCCCCGGCCCCCCCGGTGCTGCAGAGGCTGCAGGAGTTTGTGCTCCCCGAGAGCTTCTACCCGCGAGGTGGGGACCGAGCGCGCAGGCGGGGGGGATGCTGGGGGCAAGAGCGGAGGTGATCGCGGCCATGGCTCTTGTTTCAGCCTTTGCCATGCTGTCGCGGCTGCTCAGTCAGGTGGAGTGTCCGCAGCTGCCCCGGTTGGGGTGAATTTCATCTGTGGCCACGAGAACACCGAGGGGGTGTCTGCAGACTCCAGCATCCCCAGCACAGCCACCTCCATGCGGACACCCCCCGGGAGCAACAGCCCCTCTGGGGGCCACGTCCCCCCAAGCCCAGCTGCTCAGCCCCACTGCCAGGGCACTGGGGAGCTGGGTTTCATGAGGGAATACGCCAGGGAGGTGGAGGAGGCCGTGCGCTCCCTCGGCCTTTACAAGGAGATGGAGATGGTCAGGGAGGAGGGTCCCATTCTCAGCCCCTCTGGCTGCCACGTCCTCTCCAGCCCAGTCTCTCACCCCCACTACCAGGGCCTTGAGGAGGAGGAATTTTACACCTTGGAGTATGCCAGGGAGGTGGAGGAGGCCGTGCGCTCCCTCGAGCTCTACAAAGAGTTGGAGGGGGGCAGCCAGGAGGATCCTGGCAGCGACCCCATGGCTGGGGAGCCTGGTGGCCTGGGCTCATCCCCACCTGCCAGGGCAGGGATAAAGCGGGGGGGGAGCCACTTCCCGACTCCCCCCACCAAGCGCAGGGCTCCCCTATGGGGGGAGTAGATGAGAAAAAGCTTAGGATGGGGATGAGGGGAGCGGGAGTGAGGTGGGGAGAAAAGTTATGGGGATGGGAGCAGTGGGGCTGTGGGGAGTGGGGATGGGGGGAGGAGGGCTCTGTGGTGGGGGGGGGGGGGGTGTGTGACATAATTAATAAATTGTTCTGTGTTTCATTTAAACCAGTTTGTTCTGCACTGCTCTGTGCCTGTGGGGCAGGAGGGAGCAATGGGGGCACTGGGAAACAGCTCCCAAGAGGTGCCAAAGCCCCGCTGGGCCCCACATAAGAGGTGCCCAGGGCAGAGTCACCGGCAGTGGGGCAGCAGTGGCGGGGGAACCTCCTGTCCCCTTCCCCCGGAGCCAGGACAGACGGGTCCCTGCGGGACCCACGGACACGGCCCCACACAGGGGCAGCACAGAGACCCTGGTACAAGGACAGAGCTTGGGGCCAGGCGGGGACGGACACACAAGGTGTGGCCACATCAGTGGGGACACCCCTGGGCACCGACATCACCCTGCTCAGCGACCTCCCCTCCAACACCTCTGGTGTCCCTGGAGCCAAGGCTTTGGGACAGGGCTGGTGACAGTGCTGGGTCCAAGGAGATGCCTCTCGAGGAGGCCCTGAGGGTCTGTAGGTGCTCGGAGGACACCATCTGGAAGGAGCCCTGTGAGCAGTGGGGGGATGCGGGGAAGGAACTGGCAGCGTCCCACCCTGCAGGGGCAGAGAAGCGCAGGGGGAGCAGCTTGCCCAAAGCCCCCCAGCAAGCTCAGGCCCCTCTCAGCCAGCCCAGGGCTGCCAGGGCAGATTAGGAGAGAGCAGGGTGGAGAGGGGATGGGGGCAGTGGGCATGGGGAGGAGGGGGCTGTGCTTGGGCCAGGAGGTGTTTGTGTAGAGCCAACGAGTCCATTTTCTCCTTCCTTTTTCCATTGTGTTTTGCTGAGCGATGCACATCACACCCTTACGGGACTCAGTAACTTCATGCTTCAGACCTGAAGTAGTCACAATTGTAAAATGTTCCCGCGCTCTCCTTTGAGTGGAAATCCAAGTCTCCAAAGATTTTAGGTCTGTTAGAATTCTGCTTGGCTGTGGAGCCAAAGAAATCAAACCCCTGACGCTGAAGGGGGTTGGGGATTGCAGAACCCCATGTTGATGTTGTCTGCACCAACCTAACACATCTCTGTGCAGAAAATCAAACCCAGTTCCCTCCATCTCCTTGTACGTTTTTATCAGCAGGTGAAGGTGAAAGTCAGTTGAGGCAGAGATATTAGGTTAAGCACAGAATGCCAGACTGGTTTGGGTTGGAAGGGACCTTAAAACTCCTCTGGATCCATCCTCTGCCATGGGCAGGGACACCTTCCACTAGAGCAGGTTGCTCCAAGCCCCTTGAAGGAAGGATTGCGTCAAGGAAGAGGGATTTGTCTCATTGAAAGGCACTAAAATCTGTGACATCCTGTGACTAAAAGGTAATGGAGGTAAAATAGAGATGATATTTAAGGCAGTCGGATTCATCAGATCAGAGAGAGTTTGCTCAGATTCCTCGCAGCCTTGCCAGCCCCTCTTGCCTTTTTCTGTTTGCAGCTGAAAACGCACACCACGAATCATTCTTTCAAATGGCCACAGAACCAAGAAACGAGGCTAAACTGAATTTACTGCTCAATCTCAATTAAAGCTCCACCACCATTAACTACAGATTTGGGATGTCACGTGGGCTCGTCTCTACACTGCTGAACCTTCAAGCTTATGGCCAGTGATGCAGAAAGTGCAGTCACTCCCCTGAAAAGGGAAGGCTCTCAATCCCGAGGAGTTACCTTGGATGGCATCCTGACCCAAGGGGAGAGTCCCCAGCTGCAGCCCACTGCTCTGAGGAGGAGCAAGTCCAAATGGTTGCCCATGGGGCTTCTTTTATGCCCTGATAGCATCTGAGGTCTGGTCAGGTATGATCACAGAATAGTTTGGGTTGGAAGGGACCTTCAAAGCTCATCCAGTCCAGCGCCCTGCAGTGAGCAATGGGGACACCCCTGGGTAGCAACATTCTGCCCAGCCCATTCGCTGACCCCTACAACCAAGGCCTGGGGGAGGTGGGTGATTACACCCGTGAATAGTCCAAGGAGGTGGAGGAGGCCGTGCGCTCCCTCGTCCTGTACAAGGAGATGGAGATGGTCAGGAAGGAGGGTCCCATTCTGAGCCCTGTGGCTGGGAATCCTGGTGGCACAGGCACAGCCATCACCCCCTGTGGCTTCACCTCTCTGCCACTGCTCAAGGAGCTGCTCACCTCCAGCTACAGCGTCCTTGAGATTGACAAAACTGTTCAGAACCTGGAGGACTTGAGCACCATTGGGATGGAGCCCTATGGGCAGTGGGTGGAGATGCGGATGGACCAGGGACCATGCCAACCTGCCAGGGCAGGGATAAAAAGTGGGATAAAGCATGGAGGGAGCCACTTGCCCACACCCGCACCAAGCGCTGAGCTCTCTTAGGGCAGGATGAGATAAGGGGTGTCTGTGTGGGAGAGGAGGGTGAGCAGGAGTCATGGTGGCAGGCAGCCAGGACTTGCCCAGCAGCATCCCAATGCCTTTGGTCCTTGATGGCAGCTTCAGAGAGCGGAGAACGGTGGCCCCAACCTCCCAGAGCTGCCAACGTCCATCCCCAGCTACGAGCAGCTCAAGAGGCTTTTAGAAGGCACCAGTATCTCCAGCACGGCCACGTCAATGGGGACCCCCCTGGGCAGCGACATCTCCCCTGGCAGCGACTGGGAACTCCTCTCTTGCTCTGAGAATGAAACAGCGTCACTTTTGTAGGGACTGGTGTGGGGCAGTTTTCAACAGCAGATGTGTACAAAAATAAAAGCCAAGCACCCTTCAGCTCCATGTGGGTGACCCAGAAACCCAGCACATACGCTGGAAATCCGGTTAAGAAAGGGCAGGGGACAAATGCCTTGAGAGTTCCCATTACTCATGTATTTGAGTGTTTCTGTTCTCTGAAATAAAGCTCTCTGATGGGCAGAGTACTTGGAGGAGTCCTTAGCAGTTCTGGAACTGATAGCAGCAAATATTTCCTATCCAGAGTGGAAATAGTGCATGGAGAAGAATGTCAGTGAAAATAGGATTACATACACACTGTCTATCATTCCTTCTGCAGTTCCATCACCGTGGTAGGAGATCAGATAATGTCCCCCACCTTGCTAATTGCACTGCTCTAATGTAGAAGAGGCTATGGTCCTTTGACCTTCTCTGCTGTGATGTGTAGAGTCTTCTAATTCCCAGCTGAAGCAGGATTCCTAGCATTTCTTTCAGAATGAGGAGAGAAGCACAAAAACCTCACTCATAAACATGTTTCTATAATGAATGCTTCCTAACAAACTGATGGGATGAGATGAAAAGAGCAATCTCTCTCTACCCAGCATGAGAGCGTGCCTGTACTCTCCTCTGACACAGCTTCCATAGGCTACTGCAGCATCCAGGGAACAAGCCTCATCCATGACTATTGGCCAGCAGTCCCAGGGTGAATGAAATGAGATAAATTGACCTCCCACTTAGCAATGGTAGATGGCTTCCCCAGAGCTTCCTTCCAGCTCCATAAATCAGTCATTCCAAGCAGAGGTTTGCCAGAGGGTGCCTCATCCTTTCCAAGACTCTCAGCCTGCCCTCCTCTCCCAAAGCCATTTATTTGGAAAGAGCAAAGAGAGGTCCCAGCAAAGCTATGACTAATGCCTAGCTAATTCCCAGCAGGGAAAGTAAACCAGTCCCCAAGGAAACAGTCTTACGCTTGCCTGACCCAGGCTGTGACAGCTGAAGAGAGAGCTTGTTCTTACCAGTAATAAAAGCTCTTTCCTCATCAGAGTTACAAAGGGCAGTTCTTCCATCTGTGTTACATCTGCAGGGCCAGTGGTGCAAGGGCAGACGCCAAGAAGTTGACTGCAGCAAAGATTTGCAGCAGTGCACCGCAGGGATTAACCTGGGTGCAGTCCAGAGGAAAGGCTTAGTGTGACTCTTGTCCTAAACATTTTAGGTGTTAAATGCTGAAGTTACTGGGTGCTTTTCATTGCCACAACCAGGCAAAACATACATTCACCTCCCCAAGTACTTGTTTTCTGCTTTGAACACCAAAACATACATAGTCCTTACTGCAGTGCTCATCACATTCACAGGCATGAAACAACCGCTCAACTTCTATACACACCTCCACTGCAAGCTGCTCTTCACGTAAGCCTAAAAAGCAGGTTCTGAGAGGAGCAAACAGGCAGCAAATACAGCATTGCTTAATAAACGGAAAATACAGTACACAAAGCAACGAGGTTCAATGAAGTTGAGGAAAAATCTATTAAAATGAAGAATACTTCAAATTAGACTTTTTTTCTCCTCAAATGTGCATGTTTTAATTTAGTATTTTTAGCGCTTTATGCTTCCTACACATTACCAGCTCATTTGTACATTCCAGCATTTTGACATACTTTTTAAGCTACATTTGTTCTTTTACTGACAATTAATGGTTTATTCAATTAATATTTTTATATTCACCAAAGAGATATAAAATCTTTTCTCTTTGAAAAAACTAATCTTTTAGTGATCTCCCATGTTCTGCTGCAGGCAATATTTTGAAGGTGTACGTGGGAGCTGGGGAACAACAGAGCTGGAACTGCCAATGTTCATTCTCCATTTGGAGGAGAGAAGGATTCCAGCACTCAGCAACTAGTTCTTAGGAGGAAGGATGCTGCACTGAAATAACTGCAGTTAGTGCAGCTACTGTTGTGCATTTTGCTCATATGAATTGAACTAAGTTTTCTCTTTCTAAAGGAACATGAAATGTCTCGTTCCATCAGTTCACTCTGGGCAGTGAGCAGGAACACTAAAAGACCTGCCTCTAAAACCTAATCCTAGAGGGAAACTTCTCCCTTGGAGAAGTTGAGGTACTCAAATAGCTTTCCAGGGTAGGCAGCATCCTCTGAAGGGCCCCTGCAAAAAAGAGTATGAACATGAACCTTACTCTTTCCATGCAGGTTTCACCCTTCTGCAAGGGTTGATTGCAAGGATGCCCAAGAGGGACTTTTCATCAGGGACTGTAGTGATAGGACAAGGGGTGATGGGTTCAAACTGAAACAGGGGAAATTCAGGTTGGAGATAATGAACAAGTTCTTCCCTGTGAGGGTGCTGAGGCGCTGGCACAGGGTGCCCCGAGAAGCTGTGGTTGCCCCATCCCTGGCAGTGTTCAAGGCCAGGTTGGACACAGGGGCTTGGAGCAAGCTGCTCTAGTGGAAGGTGTCCCTGCCCATGGCAGGGGTTGGAGCTGGATGAGCTTTAAGGTCCCTTCCAGCACAAACCAGGGTAAGATTCTACAATTTCAAGGAGCTTCAGACCCTGGAGGGGGTGAGCAGAGTGCCTCTGTAGCACGACTTTGCAAAGCAGGACTGGAAAAGCTCACTAAGTCTGAACTGCAGAAGGAATTTAAGTTTGAGCATGTCAGCAGGGAGCAAAAGTACGTGAGAGCAGGAACTGCACAACAAATGACCCATGGTTTTCTGTACAAAAAAGGGGGAAGTTCATGGGGCAAAGAACCACAAGGAAGGAAACTATTTTAACCTTATTTTAAATAAAATAGGTTTTAGTTTAACAGAAGTGTTTTCTGACCTAGGAACACTTTCCTGGTACAGAAGGAACCCAGTATCCAGCTTTGCTTTCATGATGCTGTGCCAACACAGCTTGCTGTGCAAGAGAAGACTTTCAAATTCTTATTGAAGAGAAAAGGTCAGACTGAACTCAAATGGTTTCTCAATGAAATGCAGCTTAATGTGGATTTGGCTAACTTTCATGGCTCAGTGCCGGGCAGCAACTCCAAAGGTTTTTTCTGAGGCAAGATCTTCAACCTTCCTTTGCTTCAGTCCTCCTTATTCAGGGAAGGAGAGTAGAGCAATGAGACTGAGAGATCTTCATAAAGCAAAAACTTACAGAGTCTTGCCATGGAGTCGCTATAACTTGCAAGTCAAGGTATCTATGCCAGACAATGTGTCTGCTGGTTTGTTGCTGGACAGCATCTCACCTTAAGGGAAGAAGGAGAGTTGTCATCTGTAGGTGGGATGAACAGAAAGTTGAAGCCATGTGTGCTGCAGAGATGGACGGGTCATATCAACAGTTTGTTTCAAGCTCAGGTTGGGATGGACTGGAGGGTGACATCATGGCAAAATCTTTTATTTGTCCCCATTTCATGGCTGGATCTGTGAAAGAATGATGATGACAGTTTGGAAAAGCATCACCACAAGTGCGTTTCTTTATTTTGTTGTCTTTCTTTGTTGTTGTCAAGGCGTTAAACCTGATGTATTCCATCAATTCTTCTGCTCCAGGTACATTGTTAATAGCAGAAGCAAAACAGGATGCCTTATTTATTATGTATAAAGCTTTGGAAAATCATAAAAAGTGAAAACCTAGACAAGTCATCCAACTCCTCATTAATGGCCTTCAGCAACAGGGAAATGAGACTAACTGTAGTAAAAATGCAAATAAAAAGCAACACAGGAATATTCAAGCCTTTGTCTTCATTACAGAATCAACAAGAAATATGTTTAATTCAGGCAGCCAAAAGTTTAAAGTCAAAAAAAGGAAAACAAGCCCCAGTCTTTCACATGTGTAGCTCTGGCAGCAAGGAAGTCTTGCCAAATTCCTGAACACTTATATCACAATATATACCTCCCATTGGCCCACATGGGCTCTAGCAGCCTGTGTCAACAGTGCAGAGAACAAGTCTCCAGGAACAAAAGTGCAGTTTTCCTCTGGGGACAGGAGGAGCCTCTTTTGAAGTCTCTTTTATGATGAGAGTGTAAAATTATCAAGACCCACTGAACTGAACAGAGTTTAAAGTGGGATTTCTGACCAGTCCTTGCTTCTTCTTCCCAGATGTTTCTCATGCAAGAAGGGCTCAAGCACAGTGACAACATCTGCTCTAAGGGCTTTTCAGTTGTGTTAAGGAGCAAGACGGATCAGCAGCTGCATGAGAAATCCTCTTCAAGGTAAGTCTGAGACAACGTGCTCTGGATAAAATGTGGGAACTTGAGCAATGCAATTGTGATACCAGCTGCTTTTGAGGAGTCTGTTACACAGCCACCAGCTCATGACAGCTCTTGGCTTTTAAAGACTGAGCTAGTGACATAGAGGAGAGAGATCTTCCTGCAGCTACCTAACCTCAAAGCCCCTATGTGGTGAAGCCTGTGCAAACTGAATTTAGTGCTGAGAAAAGGGAGTTCAAACAGGTACAGAGCCCTCACTCACTGTGTTGTGTGTATGTAGTTTCTACCTCCACATAAACCACACCAAGGAGAGACCATTTCACAGGGTCTGTGTGCTCTCCTGCCCTGACAGACATCATAGCACTTTTCTGCTGGTTTACATGTGCAGATATTTGCCCGGATAAATAGGTTTAGAACAGTTTGAATAAGATGCACTTTCTCTTTGGAAGCTGGATCCTGGAAAAGGTCTACAGCATAACCACAGAAAGGAAAACAGGGAAGTTGGCACTGAACAATGCATCAAGGGTAGAAATGTCCAGGCTATGTGAGATGTCACTAGCCTATAGATTTAACGAAAATGTGTTGATGGACACATTTCCTCAAGCTCAATCTTTATGAAAACTGTTTCATAAAACAGTTGGATGCAAACCTTTTTAAAAATGCAAGATATCTCCTTTCTTTTTTATCAGGAAAGTCACAGACAGTAAGCTCAGCAGGAGCAGAACTCCTTAAGGTGGTTACACACACAGCTGGATGAACTGGACTCTGTTAGAACTGGACACTGTCCTAACACAACCTGTGAGCGCCAAAGGTACTAACCAGAGGGAAAGACTTTCCAAACCGTAGTTGGAGGCAGACCTTTTCTCCCCAGCAAGTGTCTCAGAAACCCCAAGGAGTGTCTCCATAAAGCTGTCTGCTTGGCTGGACTGCCACAGTGCTGCACAGTGCTCCTAAGACAGCCCATGCAGCAATGTGGCCTTAGTGCTGGACTCAGAACTTGCCATGCAAAGGAGAGACAACTGAGAGGGGTTTGAGCAGAAACCTGCCCAGCATGATGGAAACATCCCTGGCAACGTGGCACAAGCATCTGAGGTGCAGCAAAGCCAGTATTTTCCCCTCTCTTGTTACTCTACTTGTCCCACAAGGAAGCAAAGGACCACAGTAACACATATACTGTAAGAGAGGGCTTGAGTTATAATGTTGTGTCTCTCAGGACACAGTGAGAACCCTCACATGCTACAGAAAACCAAGTGGAGATCTAGTAGGTTATGTAGATCAATTGCAGGCCTAGGATGAGGGAAGCAGAAAGTGATATTCCAGCCATTAAACAGAGGTTCAAGCCTTAATAATGCACAAAGTGAGGGAAATGAGAAGCTTTTAAACTGATGTTATTATGCACTGTAGCAACTGCCAGGAATTAAATGCTAATGTCATTCTCTTGCTTTTATTCCTCTCCAGCTCAGGAACAAGCCACTCTCTGCAGTCTCTCCCTGTATCTGCAACTGTTCCTGTTGCACACATTTGACACCTGTCTCTAGACAGTGGACGCTCCCCCATCAAAACACGTCTCCCCCCCAAATGCCTCAAACCCAAGAACTTCACCATGGATCCAGCAATATCTCTACCTGAAAGCACCTTTCCCCCACCCCACCCTGCACCCCCCCAGCATTAATCCCGACAGGCTGGACCTTAATCTGAGATATTACTCATATCAATTCTTTCATACCAGCAGTAAAACTGCTGCTTATAAGGCTCCACTTTAGCCATTTGAGCTTTCTCAGCCTTATCTTTCACTTCTGTGTATAGGAAACAGTAAAAAAAAAAAAAAACAAAACTTTTGCATTTACTTCTCCTTCCTGATTTGCTGCATTTAAAAGGAACAGTCCAAGGTTGGCCAACTGGAAACTTGCAGCATGGCAGCTTCCATTGCTTTCCTGCCTCCAGGAACACAGGAATAAACCCAGACTTTCTTTTCCCCTGATCTCCAGCTTCTGGCTCTGCATTTGCACATGCAGCGTGCAGTCAGTAACTTTCTCTTACATGCACTCACACCTCTAATTAAACAGAAGATCATTTCAGCCTTTGGTTGTTTCCTTTACACAGGGCCTCCAAGCCTACATTACTTCTGCTCTGTCCAACCTGCAGTTTCACACACCACCAAAGGCAGGAGGATTATGCGGGCAACACATCATTCTCCAGCAATACTGGTCTTGTTTGGCAGCCCCTGTGCCATCCCCAGATGACTGAGAAGCGTCTCAGTGATGCTTACAGTGCAACAGAGCACGTTCAGATACTGCAGAAAATTAGAAATGCAACCAAAGCGCAGAATTGCCTGGGGAAAGGAGGGGGGAAACAATCCCATGGGGCTGTTAACACCTAGAAGCTGTTTAAAACTATAAATCAGTCTTATAAGGGTGTCCTGCAGCCCACATACAAGTGCACTGTGCTCTCCTCAGCCACAAGTAATGGTCCTGAATTCCCTCTGCAACTCTAAGTAACTGCTGTCCTTACTTCTGTGAATGGCTGCTGTTTTACAGTCACCATGGGTACTGCACCCAAAATCAGACCACAGCAGAGGTTTAATCACAGCAGTAGCGATAAACATGAAAATGGTGTTAATGTGAAGCAAAGAACCTGGAGAGAGAAGGGAAGGAGAAAACCCAAAGCCACTCAAACCCTATTTCCAGGGGAAGAGAAGACCAAGGTGAAAATCAGAAAGCCACAAGATCACAGGCAATTATGGGTGACTTTCTTGGCAGTCACAACTTGCAAATCAAGGCCACCTCCTGCCCTGGTGGTTGATTGCCAGGAACAAGTTCATTAACCAGCGCTAATAAATGCACGTCTGGTCTGGGCTTTAACCAGCCAGCTCCACCTCCTCTTGGCAGCTTCCCCTGCCTGACCTCCTGCGGTTGCCCGCAGTCCAAATGGAGCCCTGGGGAAGGTCTGGGGGATGTTTTATCTTGCACCAGGATTAATTCAGCCCGAAAGCATGTCCTGGTGTCCTCCCATCACCTACAGGAGAGCATCTAATCTTTCTTTTGGCTTTTTGTTTCTTTAACCTTCCCTCCACATCATTGATCTTTCCCGTCTTCCTGCAATCACCTTCATGCCAAAGGCTCACTGCCAGCTCCTTTTCTCTTTCAGCTGATATTTGCAAGCATTTATTTTATTTAACATGTTGCTCATTGAACTTTTTCCAGTTCATGTGTCTTATTTTAAAACTACAATTCGCAAAACAGCCTAATGCTCCAAATGGTGCTGAACCAAGTGGAATAATTACCTCACTTGTTTTAAGCCTCTGCTGGAGTCCAGAATTATACACTTGGAAAATTATGATTGTTTTGTCTTCTTTTTTTAGTTGCACAAGATGTGTGAAAGACAGGTTTTTATAAAGGACAGAAACCAGCCAAAACTGTAATTACCACAGACAGAACAGAAATCAGAGAAAACATGATTTTATGATTAAGGCATTGGAGTAGAAACGCAGGAATTCATATTATCTTTGAGGCTCTGCCAAACCCTCTCTCTCTAACCTTTGCTGAGGGAGTTAATTCCCCTGTGCCTCAAATAAAATACTTTGGCACTTCCCTGTTTTACAACTCCTCCTGCGGAAACACATTCATTCCCAGTGGTGAGATGTTCAACTCCACCAATACCCGCAGAACCACACCGGTGGGGACGGTTGCAATCATCTGGCTGAATTTAATCATCTCTTGTCAAAAACATATGCATCTTTAATCCCAGGCACATGGGATATAGATGCACTGCTCAGCTGACCGAAATGTCAATTCGTATCGCACTGGAGATGTGGAGTCCAGAGCAATTATGGCAACTCCTAGGCTTCCATATTGATACTAAGTACACACACAAGGGGGCTAAAGCCCTCCCATAAGCTATTAAGAAACACTACTAAAGGCATACCCATCGTTTTTAGAATAACCCTGGAAATAGGATGCCAGAGGAGGCGGGGGCATGGGGGCTGTGAAAGTTTCCAGGGCCTGATGAGGACCCTGGAATTTGAGAGTGAGCTCCATTTTAAAACCCTTGAGCAACAGCTCACATGGAAAAGCCGGAAAGTCAAGCCCCACAGGCTAAAGCCACATAAGAAGCGAGAGTCACTGGTGGCGTGTGTGAAGGCAGCTGCCTTCACCCGGCACTTCAGTGCCTTGCTGGCAGCTTTGGGCACAGATTAAAGCATATTCAGAAGGTCTTTTATGCTGCCACCATGAACCATGCTTGCCTCATGCACTTGCATAGAAGCTGCTGCCACCATCCTCCAGCCCAGGGAGAGAAGGCAAGCTCACGGGTGTCTCCCTTCTTCCCTTTTCCTCCCAAGCACCAAAGAGTGGGAAGGCAGCTATGTCAACCGATCCCCCCCTTCCTTTTTCATTGCTTTAATAAATTAAGCTGAGCAACAATAGAGATGAGAGAAAGCAGGACAATGTGGTAAATGTAGCAGAAAGAAATTTGAATTGTAATGAGGAAAGCTAATCAGGAAAAGAATGGACTATAGAAAAAGCACTAATGAGTTTCTAAATAAATTCAAAAGGTTAATATTGTTCTATCTAGCAAATACGAGAAGAATCCTAATGTGAAATTAAAGGCCTCACTCCAATGCCCTTGTGGCCACATGTTAAAGCCACACAATCCACCCTCTCTATTTACCACCCCAGCCTTCTGCTGCCTCTCATAGATGGCTGTTGCACATGGGATCCCTTCAGATGAGCTGCATCTCACCATCTCTTATGTTTCTGTATATCAAATGTTTGATCCAAAGTGCAATAAGTCAATGGACAGATTCTCTTCGACTCACAGATTGTGCAGCAAGATTTTTGGGACTCATTTGTGTTGGTATTAACAAATCAGTAATCAAAATGCTGTTTTCTAACCATGAGAGATATGTGTGTATTTGTGAAGTGCAGGATGATGTAGTTTTCAAGCACACTTATAATCACTTCTGTTACCACGTGGATTACCAGGGTGAGTAAAAAGCCACTGAGGAAAGAGTAAGTAAAAATAAAAGCTTATACAAATAAAAAGCTGGAGGGTTTTTGTTTGTTTGCTTGTTTTAATTTATATGATGTCAGTAGGTCAAAATAGAAACCTAAGACTTTCTAGACATAATCAAAACTGAGAATATTGAGTCCTTTATGCATCTCTCTACAAAACGCAGGAAAAATTGTATTTCAGCCAAAATATGATATTTTTATGGTGAGAAAAGCAGCTTTTTTCAAAGAAACAAGAAAGTACCTAATTCCCAGCAAAGTAATAGACTCGGAGGCTTTTTATAAGAAGATCTGCTCAAATATTTTCTTGCTTGAAGGAAATGGTGCTGTTACAATATTTTACCCTGAATATAAAAATCCCTAGAATGACATCATTCTGTGGGGAGAAATCTGAGTGTATTTGTGTGCATGGCTGTCCATCTGTCTTCTGAACTGCAAACCAAGCCTACAGGGAGGAGATGAGGGCAGCTGCACATTCATTTCCCTCCCCGGTCGCACGGTGCCAGGATATGAGTTAGGTGCAGCCCCAGAGCTGTGTTATGATCCAGCTTCACCCACAGCAGTAAATCCATCTGCACTCATTTCTGTGCACAGTCACACACTGATGTGCTGGCACAGCCAGTGACTCACAGCCCATGCGGTCTGTGCACCTCTGCCCTGCCCCAGGCAGCAGACCCCCACATGCATGGTCCCAATAGGCAGAGCTGCAACTGCTAAAGCTTGACCATCAAACAATCTCCTTTGCTCCAAAAGGGTCACTGGGTATTGAACAGGCTTCCTAGGGAAGTGTGGAGTCACCGTCCCTGGAAGTGTTCACACACCGTGTAGATGAGGCTCTCAGTGACATGGGTTAGTGGTGGCCTTGGCAGTGCTGGGTGAGGGTTGGACTTGATGATCTTAAAGGGCTTTTCCAACCTTTAGACTCAACCAGTAGTTGGTTCTTTGATTCTATCACTTACAGAAAATGAAAAGAATTAAGATGTGCACCTTTTTCCTTCAGGCATGTGAATTATTCTACAGTTGGAGTAATGCTCCCGTGCCAAGACTGACCATCCTATGTATTATTCACGGGAAACCTTGCAAAATGCTGCTCAGCCACTTACCTGCCATGAATAATACTGTTTGAGAGACAGGTTAAATATTTTAGCTTTTTAATCCTCCTTCTCCTCGCAGGGAAGGCGGCATACGTGCGCTGCACTGAGGCAACGCAGCAATGATGTTTGATAGGGCTTCAGTGGAGTTCGAGCCTGGCAGGCAAAGACTGAAAGCAGAAAACCTTGCACCCAAGAGACAGGAAGAGTGGGAAATGCATGGAGGCAGAGACTTGACAGTCAAGACGTGTAAACTCTTTGCAAGTAACCCTTTGAATGCCAGTAGGAGATGTGCACTTACCCTCACATCAGTTACGGAGAGCTCACCAGAGCTCCTCAGTGTCTCCAGCCCAACGCATGAGGGCAATAAGATGGAAAGCAGTGGAGCAACTTGTGCTCCTGAGCCGAAGGTGGAAGTTTCATGGCTGAATGTTTCTGGCCTTAATCTGTCTGTAAAAGCGTAAATGCACAAATATTTCTGAGACAAAGAACACTGTGATGAAATTGCTAGCTGGGAATAAACAGATCAGCTCAGCATAACCCTAATGCCCCTCTAGATCCTGCAGGCCCATCACCTACATCTACTGGTCTCATCAGCACACTGCTGAGCATGGGAAATACGGAGAGGATCATTTTAAAGGGTTTTGTGTGCTGTGCCCATTGGGAACCCTTTGAGATGGAGTCTGAAGCAGATGGTGAAATGGGAGAATTAATCATGTTCTTTTGCAGCCTAAAATACATAAAATAATTCATGAAACAAGGAAAGCCCCATCCAGCCATGGCTTTGCTTTTGCAGCCCTCATAAAAAGCCCCAAGAGGGAGAACCCAGTGCTGCCACATTCTGCACCACAAACCTTCTGCGGGTTCATTGGCTCAGTAATACCCTGTAAAAAGATACGAAGTCTTCCCCTTCATAAGCTTTTGCTCAGTGGCCTGATGAAAGAGCAAACAAGATGAGGCAGCAAATAAAGCTCACTGTACACTGCTGAATGCTGAAACCCTTTCAATATTCCTTCACACGTTTTCTACACAGCATGTTTTGATTTAAGCTTCTCATCCACTCTTACAGTGATACATCATTGCCAGTCCCTCATTTTACAGACAGGGAAACTGAGGCCCTGCTTTCATCAGAGGAGTAAAAGCAAAGTCAGATCTAGACTGCGTCACATCCAACCCCAAGATGGTTTTCCTGCTTATTTTGCAGGTGACCTGAGGTCTCCTGAGCTAAACCGACTGCTCCCTGCACAGCAACACCAGCACTTGTAACCTCTCAATTTTTCCCTCACCCAGACGAGCCAGAGGACCTGCGGAACTGCAGGGGAGCCCCACTGCACAGCAGCACACAGAATTCTGCAGGAATTCTACGTACCAGCTAAACCACACGAACCAACAAAGAACATTGCAGAATTCATGAGAGTTCTGTGTGAGAGGAGTACAAAGCTCTGTGAAACCACTGAAAGCAAATGAGGGAGAATGTAAATATTTCATACTGAAAATGCTGAAGTTCACTTTTGGAATCACCAACACCAAACTCATCTAATATTAAGACACAATATTTGCTAAATGATAATCTCTGAGTCCATTTTTGCTCCTGACACTTTATGGTCCTGTTGCTTTCTGGCTCTTTCATTTCCTATTAATTTTTGGCCTGATGAGTAAAACTGGTTGAGGGAAAAGTAAGCAGTTGAGGCTTACAACCCCTTGTAGCTCTAATCTGTGCTTCTCTAAGCTTCTGCCCATGCTCCTGATGCTATTTTATTTTATCCTCTTCTCTCTAATGCACTAAGGTGTGCAAAATGATTCCAGATCACACAGTGAGAGCTGCTATCAGCAGAGAGCTGCTTCAGTGATGTTTTCCCCATCAGGTTAGTGCTGGCATAAGCAGCCAGCTGTTGCAGTGGATAAATATATGTGGGCTTGCCTCACCAGGACTGGCTGCCCTGCCTCATTTCCCAGAGTCCAGCAACAGTGAGACAAAAGTTAATGCAACTCCAGCACTGTCTGCTGCCTGCATGGATACACCTCTGCAGCCCAGGAGCAGGGACCAGAGCCACCAGCAGTGCCCTGAGCTGGGGACAGGCTCTGGGAGCACTTCCCTCTCATCTGACCGCGAAGTCTCAGACACATCTGAAACATCCCTGGGCTGAGGCTTCCCTGCCCTGCTCCCAGAATGAGGAATCCTGCTGGAGGGGAGGAGATGGGAGAAAAGTTACACTGGGCTTCTCTTGCCTCTGCCCAGCATCAGCTGAAAGCTCTGAGGTCTGGGAAGAGCAGCTTGGTAAAGGTCATGATCTGAATGCAGATTATTCATGGACATGAATTTGTCTGATGAATTATTCTCAACCTATAATTCATGAAGCTGGCTCTACTGAGCATGGATAGGATGCGCCTCTGCAGCTACTCTAACTACAAAGCAGGGCATGAAATAAGGACTGTCTCTTGCTTGAAAGCATAATATTTTATTTGCCACAAATATGCTAATTATTTCATTTTCACACTCTGTGCTAACGAGGAATACAGCCTGAGCAAGGTGTGTTTTCTTGTAGCTGATTAGTAGGTAGCATGTCACAATTGGTATCTTAGCCTTCAGACCCTGCTTCAGTGTTTCCTTAGGCTCTTACCTAATTTTGATCACACAGTAATGGATTCTGAGTTGCTTACAAACATGTAGGCCTATCATCTGTCAGCCATGTCCCCACGCTGCTCATTATTTGTGCCTACTGAGCAAATTCCTTTGGCAGGTTTGTCAGAAAATGCAGTGATTTTTGTGGTGCCTTCTAAATAAATAAACACTAAGAGGCAATGAAGAACCAGCCATTTCAGTACCTCCTGGTTTCTGGACTCCCTAAACTGGATTCAGATAATACAAGCAAAACCAGAGCCCCCTTATCATTTAATACATCTTCTTGTCTGAAGCTTCACTAGTCCTGCTGTTAATGCTATAGAACTCTTCATTCTAAAAAGGCTATTTTCTGTCACGGTGGTCTCTGCTGAGCACAAGCTCCCATATGGAGGGACCACAGGCATTTTCAATGGGATCTGGGGAGGTTAGAAGAATTTATTCTGTCTGATACAGGTAGATCTAGTTAGAGCTAATCTAATTAAATAGGAATTATGGGAATCGTCTCCAAGGAGGAAGGCATGAGGCCTTGGTCCAAGAGGAATAAACTGCAATTCACCAAAGCAAGAAGGCTCAGAGATACAGACCTGGGACTGCAGCATGTAATTCAGGGGTTCCCAGGGGCTCAGGGGTGCACTGCTACGTGGTTAATTAAACTGACTTGAAGGGGGCTTGCCCAACCTGGTGAATGGAAGCACGCGCTTAAAGCTGCACTTCTGTGCTGTTAGAGGCTGAGGCAATATGAACATTTCAGCTCGGGTCCATCTCTGACATAAGCAGCTCTATGGAGTTATCCCTTTCCTGACAAGTTATAGAAGTCTCTCCAGAGGCTTTGAGCCACACCTGATGCTTGCAGTATTTTGCCATAGCAAAGGAGGCAAATTGACTGTGGGTGTTTGGGACTGTTGCTTGGTTTAGTGCCCGAGTACGGCATCAGCACAGAGAACTGTAGAAGATGGAGAAAACAGAAAAGCTATTTTAAAAATGAGTGCAACTCTTTGGATCTCCTCAATAGCTCAAGTACATTGTTGGCTCAGGACAAACATTCAATTTAACTCTTATCCAAACTCCCAATCTCTTTTGTCACTGGTTATTTTCCAAGGCACTGAGCAACAGAGCTCTGAACTTAACATTCAAAAGACACAGACACAACACAAAGCCCTTCTGCTTCCCCCCCAGCAATTCTCCCAGCCCAAACTCGTGACAAACTTTAGATCCTGGGGAAGTTCAAACCCAGAACAAGCCAGAAGGAAATTCCAAAATGATGGAAATAATGGCATCTAAGCATTACAAGTAAATTTCCAAATGTATCAGGGCAGATCAAAACCCAGGACAGGTCACACTAATTGATGTAAGCCTGTTGCACAAGACCAAGAGCTTTCTTTAGATCTGTGTCACGTTCTCTTCACCATCTCCTCCTGTCACCTATAAAATTGATTCTTCACTTATTCCACAGATGGAAGAAACCGAAGCAAGCAGGGCTTAAGCCAGGCATTTTTCTTGGCCATGTCCAATCACTGGAGCTCGTTAGGAAAGTTGGATGTAATTATCCCTTTGAGAAGTACACGTCTAGTAAATGGGAGCTGATGAGAAGATTCTCTTCCAAATGTTCTCTTGATTTTGAGAAGAAGGTCCAAAAGATATTTTTAAAGTTCAAATTAAAAATGCTCAGTTAGAGGAATTATTTTTACAATTGCAGGAAATCATTAATTCTGTTCAGCTCAATAATGTTGACTGACATGAGCAAAATGTCCAGACCCCAGCTCCTCCTGATTGGAAATCTCACATGCTTTCCTCAGAAAAGAAAATAACCTATAATCTGTTAGCAAACCAGGTATTGTCATCTTCCTCCTCATTCTTCTCTTCATAACCACTTGTTGAGAGCAGTTTTCCCATTATTAAGTAAATAATTTGGGTGTTTCCACACACACAAGTAGCTCTCACAGATGAGGCCACTAAAGAGCAGGTCACATCATTTCCACATGGACATGCAAAGAGCCCTGCAAGTGCTTACCTTCTCCATCACTGAGATGGTAAATCCACAGCAGTGTCACTCAGAGGGATAACAGGATGGACACAGGGTGTGTTCCCTTTCCACTCATCATGGGGAATGACTAGAAGTGGACAGAGTACAGATCCTGAGGATGTTCCTCTCCAGATCCATGTTTTCTGTAAGGAAGGATCCCTGTGCTTCTCTCAGCTGTGAGCATAATGCACTTCTACACTGAGAAAAGTAACCTTGCCTGACTCAAAGTACCTACCCAAAGTCAAAAACGACCTTGGGCCTCATAGCCACAAGGCAAGGTTTAGGCATGAAATCACCACGTTTTAGAAACACCCTTCCCCTGCAGTCAAAGCACCACCAGCTCAAGTAGTATTGTAGTGGCAGGGTACACAGAGCATCCCCAGGACCCATGGGGATACTGTGGAGAGTTTTAGCACAATAAAGATGCTTCCCCTGTTGGAAATACGAATGCCTGGGGCACTCTCTTCTACATCTTCATTTTCCACTCATCTCCTCCACAGTTTAAAGACGAAATGGATCCAGTGGACTTCAAGAAGGAAAACAAGAGAAAGAAAAGCATAACCCCTTCCACACTTACTGACCCAAACCCTACTCAACCTAATGGTTTCCACACTGAGTCCTTCCAAATGCAGGAGGCATTGTGCTTACACACATGCCAAGAACAAGTCGAGGCCCCTTTGACACTCCAGAGAACATCGGGGTCTTTGTGGGCACAAAAACACACCTCCAGCTTTCCACACAGACCTCAAAGGGGTCGTGCACAGGAAGGGCAAGCCCAGCAGATTTTGGATGTTGCAGGACTTGGAGCTAAGCATCAGCTATTGCAGTGGAAGTAAATCAAAAAGCACTGACAGGTTTAACTCTCAGCAGGACACGTTATGCTGTGGAGTGTACGTGTGGGAAATAAAGGATAAACTGAACAGATGAAACTGCTGCAGACAGCATCTTTATCCAACCAGCAGAAAAACAGCTGCTCAGCACTGGGCTTGGTTTATTTGCAAGAGCTGGGCAGCCTGATATGAAAATGCAAAGGAGGGTCACTAAGATTCATTTGCACCATTGTTCTGTGCTAACTTGAGGTAGAGAGACTGGTGCTTCAGCTCGATGAGCTCTGGAGAAATGAAACCATTGCTGCCCTCCCTCAGGAGCCTTGTCTAAGCCCCGGCACTAATCTATGGATTTGTTAGCTTGAGTGTCCCCTTGGATCTCATTAACCACCATGGGTTAGGTGGGGACAAGAAGGCTCTCAGATGCCTTGTAAGGCCTATTGACTGCACTTGGAATCCCTTCCCCTGCGCTGGGTCACAGCCTGCATCTGCAAAAGCATTTGCTGCCTCTCCCCAGCCCCTCCTGCAAACTCAGTTTGCCTCAGAGCAGTGCCAGTCCCTGCCACTGCTGTCCAGAGCTATTTCACACTCAGGTGACTGGCTATTGACTACCCATACTGAACTCATGGAGAAACTGAAAGCAGTGAGTTAAGGAGGAAGACTCAACAGAAAAAGTCTTCCCTTGCCTGGGAACGGCATGTTAAATTTACACCCACAAAACCACATTATAATTACCCAGGCCTTCTGTTTGCGCAGTAATTACAATTGAATGGTTTAAGGAGGAGGAAGAATCTTGCATATCAGCACAGTTGGTCTTCTATTCAACTCCTCCATCTTAAATTCTTCTCTCCTCTGCAGCAAAGGATACCCTCTGGCTGTGACCCTTGGGGACCTGCTCCAGGTCTGTGGGATGCAGCTGCTCAGGATGGGCTGCGGGGAACTGCGTGCCCCATCCCATACACTCCATCCCTGACACCGGGACCACCATGCAGGGAGCAAACAGTGCCATGGGCATGGCTTTGTGGCTCGGCAATATTTAAATGCCCTCTTCAGCTTCACCAGAACAAGCCCTCATTAGCTTCCGGTCTCCCATCTGCATGAGAGGAAATTCCCAGATTCCCTAGATCAATGGCCAACTGCTGTGCAGGTTCAGCTGGGACCGAGCACAGAGGCTGCACCCACAGAGGTGGGACCGTCCCCCACCATGCTCGGTGGCAGATGAGGAGGTTCAGTGTGGGCAGATCATGCTGGGGCTCTCAGGCACCTCACTTCAAACACTGATACAAGCTCCCAGCTTGAGGCACCAAGATTGAATCTCCAAGGACAGCTGGATCCGACTGAGGAGCCAGAGGAAAAACCATTCCACAGCAAGCTGGCCAGCACCGAGGAAGAGGACTCCAGCCATGTATTATTTGTGCATCTTCAGGTCTCTCAGATTTCCTTCCATCAGCCTTGGCTGGCCCAGCACCGACTCCAGGCTTGCAGCCTGTGGTGCACACCTTCAGGGACAGCCCCAGCTTCTCCCTTTGAGGCACCTGCTTTGCCATGTCCCTGCTTGTTGGGAGGCAGCCGAGTCCTGCCACACAGGTGACACACATTGTAGGGGCCGCACAAGGCAGTGGGGCAGGACACAGGTACCTGCGCGCACACCCCGACTCAGGGCTGGCTGCTACTGTCAGTGCTCACCAGCACCAATGCTGGAGCATCCTCCAGCCCTTGACTGGATTACAGCAACACGTAGGTGACAGGTTTCATATTTTCTGTGGGAAATGAAATTCAATCTCACACAAATAATTGTGTTTGTTTTCCCTACAGGTTCCAGTCAGGCAGAGTCAGATATTGAAAAAGCCAAGCACTCTTCGAATCTGCTTCTCCTCTCATTTTCAATGCTGTAGGTTCCAAATTTTTCTCCTGGATGGGTGATTCTAACTTAAATACTTGGGCATCAGCTGTATTCCAGCTTTCAGGGAATCAGATCAAAGCTGGGGGAGCAGATGTCTTTATACACATGAACAGTGGTTTTTAAACAGCCTTTTTGTTGCAATGAAAGAGAGAAAACCAGCAGTTCTGAAACTGAGTTTGCAAGATGAGCTCAATCTACTTTACCCCAGCAAATCAGTTGTTTTAAGGGCTGCTGTGAACACACATCTTTTCCTGTTCCAAAGGGATAGCGGTGCCATGCAATAGCAAAGGAAGACGAAGCTGGTCCCTGCGGCACGGCCAGCCTGCGACCAGCCTCACGCCCACTGCTGGTGCTTGGAGCACCCAAGGGTGCAGGTGGGGACCTGAGACCCCAGAACTCAGGTTGGCGGGCTCCTGGAAGGAGCTTTGCGGTGGGAAGGAGGGTTAAGTCCGGCACTTGCCGTGCGTGGGGCTTTGTCCCCCTCTGGTGACTGGTTACGGAAGGGACGGAGCAGGACGAGCTGCTCAGAAAGCCACAGCTGCGGCTCAGGCACGGGCTGGGGCTGGCATCGTCTTGGGCTGGGTCAGGCTGCAAAGCAACACCGGTAGAGAGCCAAGGCTACAGCATGGCTGAAAACAAGGAATACACAAAACCCTCAATTTAAAATGCTGTTAAAAAAGCAGCTCAGTGCCATGGAACCTCCTTGGGGCAGAGACCAAACCGAGTCTTCTTTGGGTTGAAGGGTCCTTAAAGCTCCTCCAGCTCCAACCCCTGCCACGGGCAGGGACACCTTCCACTAGAGCAGCTTGCTCCAAGCCCCTGTGTCCAACCTGCCCTTGAACACTGCCAGGGATGGGGCAGCCACAGCTTCTCTGGGCACCCTGTGCCAGCGCCTCAGCACCCTCACAGGGAAGAGCTTCTGCCTAAGAGCTCATCTCAGTCTCCCCTCTGGCAGGTTCAAGCCATTCCCCTTGGCCTGTCCCTACATCCCTTGTCCCAAGCCCCTCTCCAGGTTTCCTGCAGCCCCTTCAGGCACTGGAGCTGCTCTCAGGTCTCCCCTTCAGGACCCTTCCCTTGTCCAGGCTGACCCAGCCCAGCTCTCTCAGCCTGGCTCCAGAGCAGAGCTGCTCCAGCCCTCACGGCAGCTCTGTGGCCAGAGGGCGAAGGGCTGGTTTTGCACCCTCTCCAATTGGGGTGTAAGCAGAGATGCGGCACTGGGTCTGAAAACACCCCTTGTAAAAGCAGGCAATAAACTGTATACGTGAAGATTTCGTACCTGCAGAGCAAGGTGCCACTCGCCAGCCCAGAAGGGAAGTTACCACTGCTCCTCTGAAGGCCATGTCTGAAGGATGTGCTTTGCCCCATTTCTGATTTGAGTTAAAGAGGGGTAGGATAGTTCCCACTGAAAGCAAACACCATCCTTAGAGAAAGGTGAATCCCCATTTTTCCATTAAAGGAAATCTTTTTTGGCCAGCCAGATTTTTCATCTATTTAAGGCTCACTGAAGAGATGAACATTCATGAAGGAACTATTTGCTCCTTGTCTATGATACAACCAGGAAAACCACTCCATTTCACCTTCTACTGAGAATGCTGAAAGGAATTCTTGTTTTCTAGCCACACTGTTCCAGCAGGTTCACCAGGAATCCACCCGAATGCTCTCCAAACTCCTTTCATTCCAATAAGGAAAAAGTTTCACTTTTTTTGAAAGTATTAATTAAAAGAGAGAGTGGAAAAGTTCCACCTTGTAAATCTCCAGTATTATCCTTTTTGAGCTCTATCGCACATTCAGCTTTGGACCCGAAAAGTGCTTTAACAGCAGAAGATTGCCTGCTCGGTTATAATTCCTTTTTAAGAAGCAGTCGGAACCATCTCGTGTGTTTGGGGTTTTGCCATCCTCGTGGAACTGCGGAGATTTGGTTGAAATGATTTAGAAACATGCCCTCAGGCTTGGCACAGCCCTCCCACTGCCATGCAAAGCTTCTCACAGGAACAGCAGCCTCGGCGGGCAGGTACATTTGGGTGTCTGTGATTTCAGCTTTCAGAAGCAAACTCAAAGCCATTTTAAAAAGCATTTTAGAGGCAAGGGGAGCGTTTTCCTGAATGCTTTTCATTCCCTGCAATCCCTGGCAGTTGGAGGTTTAGCTGGTCAATATAGAGAATAACAGAGGGAAGGCAAAGGCCAAACACAAAATCCTGCTGCAACTGGAGCCATGCTGGAAAGGCCGTCCTGCAGAAATCACTGAAGTTCGGTGATGAAGGGGTGGGCAAAGGCACACATGCAACCCCAGGCTGGTTTGTGCTGGAAGGGACCCTAAAGCTCATCCAGCTCCAACCCCTGCCATGGGCAGGGACACCTTCCACTGGAGCAGCTTGCTCCAAGCCCTGACATGGTGAGCAGTGTCACCTCACCCACTCCCCTCCCCTGCAACAGGGTCCTGGAGCTTCTCCAGGTCCATGACAGCCGCTCTGCAGAGCTTACGGGAGAAGCTCCTCCAGGCAGATCTGGTCAAGCACCATTAGGAAGATGGATGAAGAGCAGCTGCAAGGATTTATGCATTCCCAGCCTATGCCTGCTGCCTGGCAATAACGAGGTGCTTCATTAGCCCCGTCCATCCCCAGGGAATGGTAGGAAACAGCATTTCCCCATCCCTGCTCCTTTTGGTTTTCCCCAGTTTCTCTGTTTCTGGCCATTCCTCTTTGCTTCATGAGTCGTCTGTTGGTGTCCTCTAGTGGTTCCTTCCTGCACAAGGAATGCCAGCTTCCTTGGCTAATTTATGTCAGAAGTGCTGTACAAGCATTTGGGGGAAGGAAAGCCAGCAACTTTTGACAGGACTCGAAGGAATAGAAAAATAGATTAAATTCCTCTCCTTCATTTATGTTCTTAAAAGTTAGAGCAAAATTCAGTCCGTCCTAATGCTAAGGACATTTTAGGAAAGGTAACAAACAGCACCATGATTCAATGCTTTTGAAGTGATGGCTTGCTATAAATATAGAAAAAACCCAGAAATGGCCAATAGAACAATTAATTAAAATGTGAAGCAGATAAATAATGAATAGCAGTGTCATGTATTCATTAAGATTCTACAAATGAAAACTCTCTCTCCCAGTTATTCCTTTGATGAATCTAGCCCAAATATACTTGAACTGCAACATGAAAAATTCAGGCTGCTCGTATTTCACTCTGTATCAGGAATTCTCAGATCCTCAAATCTCAAAGCCAAGAATTGCAAATGCCTAATCACAGCGCTGACACTGACCTCTTTCTCTAGCCTTAGACAAGTCATTTAACCTGCCATGGTCGTACGGATTTAGTGAAGTTGGGAGACCCTTACAAGGAGAGCAGTTGGCTAGTGTGAGGTCCAGGGCTGTGGATGGAAATGTCAGTGTTTGGTCCAAGGACTGCTGAGAGCAGGGGCTGTGTCTTATTTATTCAGGGGATCATCTTAGAAAGACAAGAAGGTCATAGGATCCCAGACTGGTTGGAAGGGACCTTAAAGCAGTTTCAACCCCTGCCATGGGCAGGGACCCCTTCCACTAGAGCAGCTTGCTCCAAGCCCCTGTGTCCAACCTGGCCTTGAACACTGCCAGGGATGGGGCAGCCACAGCTTCTCTGGGCACCCTGTGCCAGTGCCTCAGCACCCTCACAGGGAAGAACTTCTTCCTTATCTCCAATCTGAACTTCCCCTGCTCCAGTTCAAACCCATCACCCCTTGTCCTATCACTACAGTCCCTGATGAAGAGTCCCTCTCCAGCATCCTTGTAACCCCCTTCAGACACTGGAAGCTACTCTGAGGTCTCCATGCAGCTTCTCTTCTCCAGGCTGAACAGCCCTGACTTTCTTAGTTAGGTCCCACATCTGCTTGCTCTGGCTATTTGCTTTGTGGAGATCCCATAGACTTGTAACTTTCTACTTGGCAGGAAGAAATCTAAACTGTTCAGCCCATCCTGGGTCTTGGCAAGCACATTTGTTCCTTATACTGTTTTCCTTTTAGATACAGAGATACCAACTAAAGCCAAACCAGATACACTGCTGGCCTCTGCCTCATCAGCAAGATGAGCCACACTGTTGTGGTCCACCACTGCCTTGAATCCAGGGGTCCAGTTCTTCCTCATCATCACAACTGCAGACTCACAGGGAAGACTTAGTCAATTAACAGCGTTTCTATGGCAACTGTTGACACCATTTCAAACCCACACTACCACTGGGGAGAACATTACAACCATCACTTACAAGACCTTTTGGAGACCAGCCCATAGGCTTCATAGTGAGAATGGCCATGATGTCCTTGTCATATCACTGTCACCCTCAGCAGGATTTGATTTGAAGACCCAGAACATCAAGGTCTGTGACCATTCTCTAGCAGTCTACTGCTTCCGGCCCTACTTACAGGAATAACCATCCTCAGGAGATGGGGGCTTTCTGCTCAGCACAGTACAATCAGTGTATTGATGTATTTTGGGGCTCTGTCAAGCAAAGGAAGCACACGGAAGCAAGGATTCGTAGCAGTGCTGGAATGAGAGGGAGAAGAGAGCTGTAGGCCCATATCTCCCAGATAATTCTCCGTTTGTGCAAGGCAGATTAAAGACAGGAATGGATCCACCTGCTATTGTATGAATATATTGAAAATGAAGCTGCAGAGGTATACCTGTATAACACACTAATGTGGCTTCTTTGTTCAAGTCTTACCTAAACGCCCCTTTTGAAGAACCAGAAGCCAACATGCCCCTGAAATCCAGGGGCAGCCTTGGGCCCTAAATCACCTCAACACTAAACACGACCGTCCAAAAAATTCCCCACAAAACAACCCAAAAAAGACACAAAGAAGAAACAAGCAACCAAAAACCAGAACAACTGCCTTGTCACTGATCCCACACAAGGAGTTCCAATGCACAGGGAGGGGTTGATGGGGACCCAGCAGTGACCATTGCTGCAGGCTGGTCCTCTCCCACCCCACCTTGTGTTCCAGGCACTGTGGAGGAGGGGAGCTGGAGGGTGGATGGGTACTGGAGCCTCCTGACATGGCCAGTGGATGCCTCAGCCCCGCGATGCCTTTTGATCACACAGAAAACACTTCCACTAAACATCAGAATCATGTTCCTGAAGCGTGGTTGTTAATAAAAGACCTGCTTTCCCTTGGGCTTTGTCAGCTCCACACTTCAAAGCTCATTTTACACGCAGGCCAATGCTGTGTTTTAAAAAGCAAATGTTAACTTGAGCTCTTGAGACAGTTGAATAAAAGTATCAGGAGCCCCCTCTTCTTCCCTCTCCATCAAATTAAAACCCAAACATGTCTATTTGAGATGTTGTGGTCCCTTCCAACCCAAACCATTCTACGACAGAGTCACAGGAGATGTTGGAAGGGGGAGGTAGGAACGCACCCATAGAATGGGATCTTCTTCCACAACTGCAGAATAGAAAACAAACCTAGCTGACACAGACCAAAGACTGGGATGTAATAATCAATGTGCCCACTTCTTTTCTATCAGATAAAGGTTGATACTGCTACAGGCTATCTCAGACAGACATGCTGGAGCTGGGGGCTGCAGCCCAGAAAGGTGAAGGGCTTGAGATGCCCATTTCCTGATCTGCATTTATCTCATACCTCTTGTTTGGGTTGCTCTGCAGGGGCCATTGTAACACTCGCTTCTTCACAAGCTCTGCAGCTGCTCCTGTTCATAGTGAGACAGCGCGGGCTCACCAGACCAGCATAAGTATGGTGGTCCAAAAGCACCTCAGACCCTTTGCTGTGGGGTTCCACACTTATGAGAGCACGTAGGCAGCCTACATCCTGCCCCATCTTCCATCCCTGGCCAGAAAGAAACTGCTTTATCCTCTCACAGGAGAGGAATACTGTAACCCTCTCTTTCAGCATCACTTGTCTTTGGACAAAGCCCAAGTCCCCACAAAACCAGGCTTTCAGCTGAAGCACAACATTAGCTCAGTGACGTTCACATTTGGTTTCCTTGCCTGGAGTTTTTGGAGGTTGTCTCCTGCTCACACTCCCACCAAGGTCAACACCTCCATGGAGGTGTCCTGCAAGAAGATGCTGGCCCCATCAAGCTGTGTCAAGAGGACCTGGCTCGCAGCTTCCATGTCACTGGTGGTGGAGAAGTGCTTCTGGCTCTGGGATCCACAGCCAGGGTGAAGACACCAGATGTAAGGGCTGCAGTACTGCAGGCAGCAGCACAGGCCAAGCAAGACTGCCTGACTATGCATATGAAGAGCCTGGCTTCTCCTGCGACCAGAGGACAAACCCCTCCCAGCGTTAAATCAGAGCATGTAAATTGGGTGCTGTCTGCTGGTAGGGATAAATTGTGAGAGATGCAGGGTCTCAAGCAAGGGACAGCTCCTGAACCCATGAATGTGAAGGAGAATTAGAAGGAAGATATATTATTTCTAGTTCTGTGGACAGTTAATTGCAATGATATATGTGTATATTAAGGTTATATTTATTGTAATTACTGAATAATTTCTATCAAAGTGCAGTTGACAGAAACTGTATAAAGAAATGAGAATGATTTTTAATTATTTTAAGTGCTTTGAATGCTTGAGAAATATTTTTAAGATGTAGTGAAAGGCTCTAAATCTAATTACAACACCAAGTTCCAGAAAGCTCTGTTTGAGCTAATGCTTTTTCCTAGCAATTAGAAAATGGTTTATTATGCAACTACACTGAGGTATAAATTTTTTTCAACCCAGATAATTTTATATTTAAAAATAATCAGAAAACACAAGATGTGAGAAGTGGTTCTATTCAGGGGGTTTCTATCATCTTCCCTAGACATATGTTGTAGCTCCGGTGTAGGTCTCGCAACACAAAAGGTGGGGTGAAGTGGGGAAAAGGAACAAGGAAAAGAGTCAGGACAAGCAATGAATGCATTGCAACTCTCTTAAGAAAGGACCATCCCGGTCTCCATTAGAGAAGCATGCAGTTAAGGTTCATTTCAAATAGAAGAATAATCTCACACATGAGATTAAGAAGATTAAAAATCAAAAGACAGAATAAAAATTCTTACTGTCATTTTGTTTTCCAAATCTCATGACTTAAAGATTATGATTTAGTGGGTGGTGGAGGGTTTTTTCCTGTGTTTTTCTGCATCTCCATTTCCTGAGCTGGCAGCATTGTAGCCTTGGAGCAGCAACCAAAACCTCTTTGGAAAAGACAGTCTTTACACAAAGGTCAGGGCCAAGTTCCCTCACTCAGACATCCAAGAATCTGCCCTGGCACAACCTGATGCCTTGTGGGAATCAAGCTGGTCTCAGCCCCAGGTAACCCCGGGAGCCTGGAACAAGAAAGGCAAAGGAAGCATTTGTGTCAGGGTCCAAAGGAAGGAAGTCTTCAAGTCACCTTGAAGCAGGTATATTCCTTCCAGGAGCTGGCAGGTCATAGAATCATAGAATGGTTTGGATTGGAAGGGACCTTAAAGATCACCCAGTTCCAACTTCCCCGTCTTATACTTTAGTCTTTCTCCTTGGACCAGAGCTGCAGCAGATGCGATGGGCCAGGCTGCCCAGCCTGTCCAGATGCACAGCTTTGAAAAGGCTCTTTTAGATAATTATAAGCAGCTAGAATTTGAACTGTTAAGATTTATCAGTGGCTAAGGAAATCACAGATGAGAACTCAAAGACCACACTATCACTCACCAGTAATAAATGTTTCTCTCTTGAAAATGAAAATCTTATGTAAAGAAGCATTCATTACCATCCATCACGCTACTTCTGCAGAGTCAGCCTTCACTCTACCCTGGGCTGGCCCCATCCCAGACATGCAGCCATCTATCACTTGTTTTGAAATGAGCAAATTCTCCCAAAATTTTTATCCCATGTTGACTTCCTTTGCTCATTTACACCAACTGCATCTCCACTGAATTCCGTAACATTATTGCTGTCGAATTCCATGAACAGGAGTGAGCTTCAAGACTGCAAAGCCAAAGGATGGGTTCTCCAAGGGAGTCTGGGAGTCTCAGGTCAACTTCACTGAAAGATGCAGAGAAGGATGATAAAATCCTTAAGCAACTATTGAAACACTGAAGCTCAGGAGATGGCATCAACTTCAGTGGTGAAGACTGGAAACCAACATTGGACTCCTCTCCAGAACTGCCTTTAGGCTGGCAACCACTTGGGTGTCCTGGGCATCGCCACACTGGAGGCACAGACAGCACTTCCTTAAACAGCCATCAGCTGAGGGCTGCAGATCCTCCATGGCACAGCCAGTTATGCAGAGACCACAGGATGCCTCCACACTCCATCAGAGCATCCCTTGGCATTCCAGATTGCTAAATAAGAGCACTGCTTGTCCAGTGATGTGGTACTGGGCAGGTCTTGCAGCTGCTGACACAAGTATCCCTGCTCTGCAACTCATGTGGAAGGAGTAGAAGAGGCTGCCAATACCGGTCACTTTTGTTTGCTGTAATTTACAAGTTTAAATATTTATTCAATTGGTGGGTTATTGTGGTGCTCAAGGAAAGACTGCGTTGATTCACCAGAATAAAATCCCTGGCATTTGAAAATCTAGTTATTAAACACTCTGTCCAGATTTCCATATCTTCCCATGATATACTCAGCTTTAGAAAGAGGCAGATGTTGTTACATGGTCTACCAGGCTGTTAAAGCTGGGTAGGAGAGGACCAACTAAACACACTGACCCCTTTTTGCCTTGCAGAAATCATTTCTTACCCCTTTACGTTCAGAGATGTGACCAGCTGAGAAAAGACACAGGAAATTCCTGTCGCAAGCAGATCAGCTGGGTAACTGGATGAAGTTGTGCTGGCAGAAGCGCCTGGAGGTATAAGGCAGGTACGGATCAGCAGATGTGGATTTACATGAAAGCACCGACCTGTGGGGAAAACAAGGTGGAGGAGAGCTAGCGTGAGCATGAGGCCAAGGGGAAGGGTCATGCAGGGCTTTGGGGGACAGCCAGGAAGCAAAGCAAAGAAGAAAAGTGGAGGGAATCAGAAGGAAGTGAAATGTGGAAAGCAAGATGTTCAGTGCAATAAAATGCAATGAGCCAGCTGTTTCCCACTGCTGCGTGGGTGAATGGAAAGCAGCCGTGCTGACACCACTTCAGTTGGAAAGCATGGAACTGGGGCTGGTGGGATCAAGCTCAGGGTTTGTTTTAACATAGCACCAGCTCCCTTGGATCATAGAATCATAGACTGGTTTGAGTTGGAAGCTCTGGTTCCAACATCCTGTCATGGGCAGGATGCCTTCTACTAGATCAGGTTGCTCAAATAAAATATGGATATATGGATGTATATAAGGATATATGCCTTCTGTGTCAGTGCAACACAACTTAGGTGTCATCACCAATTGAATCCAAACAGTTTCACTTACTGACCCCAGGGAAAACTGCAATGCAAGGAGCAGCCTGCACACACTCAAGAACCAGGCTGGACCAGATGCTCTGTAGCACAGCTTCCCTGATGGAGACAAAACACTCAGGAATCTGCTCAGCACAGATGGAAGTTTGAGATTCTGGGATTAAATCATGTGCGGCCTGCAAAGTGGCTGTAATTTACAGATGGAAAACCAAAATCACAAGCAATGCTTCTGCTATCCATCTGCACAGCAGGATTTAGGGTTAGCTGGCATCTTTTCACCTTCAGATGGTTGCTGAGATGTCCTGTTTTCCTATGTCAGGTTTTCTTATGCACATTTTGTTAGGGAACCCAATCATATACTTTTGATCTTTCAAATACAACAAAACCTCAGAGGCTTTATAGAGAATAAGATGTTCCAATGAGCTCTTGAAATTGAGTATGAGGCTGACCTGCACAGCATCTGGAAATGCTGGCAACGAGAAAACATTTGCAAGCAAAGGAATGATGAATCAGGCAGTTTAAATTACTCCAACCTTATCTGAATGAAGGTCTGAAGAAGAGTTAGGAGAACTTATTTTAACAAATTGGAACAGATTGCCAAGGGATGCAGCAGCTTTTCCATCACTTCATATCTTTCAAAGAAGATTGAATTTTATATATACAGACACACATTTTCATTCCAGGTCAACCAGAAGTTACTGGGATGGATGTAAGACTGAGTGAAGTCCTGTGACTTCTGTTACACAAGAAGTTAGCCTGGGTTATAACATTAATCTGTCTGCTTCTCCTAAAAAACTATGGGTGAAATAACAACATCATTTGGAATATAAAGAAAAAAAGCCTTCATTTTAATTATAACAGCAACTCAGCCTATGAACCTATTGAAATCCAAGACAAAAGTAATAGCTTTTATATACATCAAATAAGCATTTGCAACTACTGAAGGTTCAATAATGTTTCATTGCAACCTTAAATAAACTATGGTTATGCTCAGTCACTGTTTTAAAAAGCTATTTTTATCTTTATCTGGTAAAGAACATGAGCCAAACCAGAGCCTGAAAGCTCCCAGGGATTTTTACAATGAATTCCTGTGAAAAATAACACCTATTTTCTATAGAGAAAGAAAGAGGGTTTTTCTCTGTAATGCATTAGAGCATTTTCCTAACACCAAATTCAGTATCAGAGACTGAGGAATTTCTAGATCATTTTCCATATTTGCCCCGTTTGAAGTTTTTACACCAGGAGTTTTTGGTTTCATGATCATGCGCTGTCAGTGTCAGCAGCCTTGGGTGGCTCTGGCACTCAGCACCGCAGCTCTGCACAGCAGCTACAGCATCACAAGGGTCACCACGAATCGTAAACAGTTTTACAGAGCATAAAATTTAACAAGGAATATGATGGCAAATATAAAAATTAACAACGGGAGTGCTCCATCATTAGACAGGGATCAAGGAACAAGCAGCAAAGCTGGCACTGGATCAGGGAGCTGACACAATAACTGAGGGTGACCAGTTTACTCTGCCTGACCTCATGTGCCACGTTGGCTCTGGGTTGCACAGTCATCCTCTGCCTCGTGTCTCTGCACGCACACAGCACTCAGTAGCTGCTGGTTCTGTTTGCAGAAAAGCTGCCATGAAGCAAATCATCACATTTTATTAAAACAGAAAATTGGCACATGTAAACTTCTCCTGTGCTCCCTGCAGTTGGAAACCTGCCTATAAATTCTGTCACTGGGGAGCGAATAGCTGAGGAGAAATCAAGAAACTGCATTTCTTCTACTGCCTGATCAGTTCAAGATCCAAATCATTTGGAAAACTATAGCTCGTATTTATTTAGATAACAAACATTCAGCTGTCCAGAACAAGCACTCACCCCACTCTGCAAGAAGGCAGAGCTCCATTATTTGCAGTGCTTGAAATGGCACATATTGACCCAACAAAGAGCTGCACAACACGAGAGGACTGAGAAGGAAAGCATTAGGCTGGGTGACAACATCATAAAGCGGCTGATAGGGCAGAGAAACCATGATTTGCCTGAACAGATAGCCTCAGACCCAGGCTGAGATCCACAAGTCAGGAAACCATAAGGAAACAATGGGAAAGTAGCATGACAGGCAGTGGTAAGGGTCCAGAGAAGGGACACAGACATGATCAGAGGGCTGAAGCACTCTGCTATGGGGACAGGCTGAGAGCTGGGAGAAGAGAAGGCTCCAGGGAGACCTTATTGCTATGTGCTGCACTCTTCTGAATTTCTCCTCTGCAGCCAACCTCACTGTAACTCTCTTCCACAGTGAAGAAAAAAATCTACATATTTTTTAATGGTGATTCAGTATGTTTAATCAAAATATTAAGTTTGGGAGTCCAAATACTAAGCTCTGAGGATCTTTTCACAGGAAAGTGGAGACCTCAGAAAGCTGAGATCACAAAGACACCTGCTCAAGAGACACCTGCATCAAAAGACAGTTTTCCAGGCTCCTGGCACAGAGGTATTGCTAAGACTTCCTAACTCCCGACCATGAACCTACAGCATCTTCTCACTGCTTACTGCAGTAAAAATTGGTCTCTGCTGAAGACAGCATGCTCTCTTCATGCATTAGCCTTCAATCCTGATGTAACAATTTCTTGTGCCATGTCTTCCATATGACTTTGTTCTGAGGGTCGTAGCTCTAAGATATGCTAGTGGATACTGGGAGTCATCCCATGAAAAGCAAAGTCTTATCAGTGGAAGGCAGAGGCAAATGAAAGCAGAGGAGAAATGCTCACGCAGCTGTCCTCTTCTGAAACCTAATAGTTCTATCAGGAGGAAGAAAAGCAGTAGCAGCTCTAATAGTCTGAGAAGGCTCTAACTCACAGTAATACCTGACCGCTTCACAGCACCAAGATGAACAGTGCTGCCACGGTACTCAGTTTGACTGGGGCTGAAAGGACTTGACGAGGCTCACCCAGAAATCCTGGGAGTAACAGGAAAATCAACCCTGGCTTTTCCTATAGGGAAGAGTCCTCCCTTTCTCCTTAGTACTACATGCTGCTCTCCCACATTGTAATAACATTTTCTCTGCCTCACGCTGCGTTCCCAGTTTTATATGTACAAAGCACTGTACATACCATTTATCCTTGACGTCGGTATGTTCACTTTTTCTGCGCTATATGTGTGCATATATATGTATATATATATATATATATATATATATAAAACCACATTTCCCTGAGACTGAGAAAATTCTCCCTTGCCATGGCCGAGAAACCAAAGAAACCTTCTACCCAGGAAGCCCCGGTTCTGTGATTTGTAACAAGTGTACGTGAGCAAGGGCTCCTGATAGCAAAGGTATGTGAAAGAAACACCCGCAGGACGCTGCCATGCACAGCCTGCTCCTGTTAAGGATGCCAGAGCTGCCCACACTTTGCTCCCTGGGGATGAAGAGAGATCCATCTCCTCACCTCAGCACAGGGCCAGGGCAGAAGGAAATGCTCATTCCTCTACACCTCAGCTGATGGAGCAAGCGCCCACAACCTGACAAGGATCAAAGCCCTTTCACACTTCTCATGAACATCTCTGCACCCCAGTGTATGTCGATGTGTGCATCCAGGAGATTATCCAGCACAGTAAATATATCCCCAGTTAGCCCCGCTGAGCCATCACAGTGCAGTGTACCAGATGCATTTTCCTCTTCAGAAGCACCAAGCTGCTGGGCTCTACCTCGGATGATGCCCAGGACAGGACACTTGAGGGAAATGTATTCTCTACCAACTGCATGGTTAAATGTCAGCGTCCAGTCTGACAGCAGAGGCCAGCTCACCCACCCTGGGCACTGAGCTATTGCAGTACAAGTCCACAGCGATGATGCACTCACCAGTGCTATAAACATGTGGACTTCACTGTAAAACAAATATAAACCCAAGCATGCAACAAAACAAAACAAACAAAAAACTATAAAAGCAAGCAGAATTTGTGGTGTGTTTTACAACACTCAGGGAGAAAGAGGAGAGATAATAAATCTGGGAGCTAGTAGCCACAGCAACAAATTGCATTTCTCCCCTGGATAGCTTCCCCCCCCCCCCAGTCAACAGCAATTACTGGGCACCTTAGAGTAATATAGTAAAGTTTATGTTGCTTCTATGGCAAAGTTCTTTGCACAAGACTAATTTATTCCATATCTGCAAGGTGCTGATTCATTACAGCACATTACTGGGGGTCAGGCCATGACAGCCAGTGATAACACAGAGAAAAGCCCTGAACAAAGCTTGTCCTGATACCAATTAGAAGCCCAGCACACTGAGCTGGGAAGAGAGATGCCTTCCCCGGCTCTTAGGAACAGGGGAAAGGAAACAAAGATTTAAAGTATGTGGGGGAAGCAACTGGGGGTGAAAGGAAACGTAGGCTCATACCTGACAACATCAGTCTCAGTAACGGCTGTGGTTGAGAAACCATGTACGTGCTGCATGAAAAAATACTGTGCTTCCTTCTGCTCTTCAGAGGCTGCCTACAAACCACTTCAGATTCTCCCTGTGTCGCTGCAGTGCCATCAGGTGTAATAAGGGGCTGGGAATCTGGTTTCCATAGATTTTATCCAAAGGAACTTTGTGAAGAACCAAGATTGATTTGCTCTCAAAACATCTGTGTGAATACAGCACAGATCACCTACCTTGGCACATCGTAAGACTAGCTCAGCAGTGGACAAGGTGTGACAGGTACTGCTCTGTCCTAGGGCATGGTACAACCACTGACACTTCCTGCCATACGCTCTGCAAAGGGCTTTAAAGCAGGAGCTAACATAGAAGGACAGAGTGAGGACTAAGACACGCATGGCAGGGCAGATCAGATCCTTCCAGCTCTGATGTGACCCAGCAGTTGCCACTGTTGGATTTGAACCACATTTGCCTTTGCTACCATACAGGCCCTCAGGGTTTTCTGCTTGCCAAGCTCCCACCTAGAACAGACAGGGTGACAGCACACCACATGCAGGCGCATTCATTCAGCCAGTGGGAGAAACAGTGGGAAATCCTGCTGCCCAGGGATGTGTCACCCCTGAGCAGAGTCCCTCCAAGACAACAGAGCCTACAGCATGCTCTCAGCAGGCAGGGTGAGCTCTGCAGGCTGCAAGTAGGGCACTGCCTGTTCTAATGAGAAGGAAGAAGTGGTGGAAAGAGCTGTCTCCAGCCATATTTAATTATTAAAGTAGACAGCAGGGATTTGTGTAGCTTTCTAAATATTTTGCAGGAAAGCTGAGTTCATCTGTGTGAAACAAGAGATTATTTCCATGCAGGATGAAGAGCTTTGTGCTTCCATTCAGGAGCAGTCACGTCCTGTCTGTATCTACAGAGAGCACAAGACGTGCAGTGGGCTGGATGATACACCAAGGTGATACCTAGCATCACTTATGATAGCTTGACGCGCTACTTTACTTGCCTTAAACGCACTCTTACATCTATGAATCCTACACAACAGTTATCTTCCCACAACCTCAAAAAGTGTGGAGCTCACAGGACACACCATTCATCCCTGTCCAGATGTGCCACTTGTTCCTTTAACCATGTAAGACGATCTAGAGATACCATGTCTACTTGTTGATGGTACCCACATCAAACACAAGCTTCACCTGGATTTCAAAGCATCCTCCTTTAGCCAGGACTACCAGAATGGATCTCTCATTTCTGCTGCCTTTAACAGCTTGCCTTCATGCTGTTTTTACCAAATATTGTGATTTTTCCAGAAAAAAAGCCTTCACTAGGGTCCTGGAGATATGCCCAACACACTAATACAAAGCATAAGGGTAAATACAGAAGCCTTTTCCCTATTTGAACAGTTCCTGCAAACTACATGCACCCAAGCAATGTTTTTTGCCAAAGTAGTTCCCCAGCTCACTCTCCGGAATGTTTCCACCTACTTTAATCTAGAGCTACAGCACCCTGCCCTGCTGCTGCTAAAATTCAGAGGTGCTTTGCCATTACCCTGAGTGCAATGAAAATTTAGCCTTAAGAAAGCCAGACAATCCCACTCCAGTTCATATTCATGTAGGAAATACAGCAAGCAGGATTTAAAAGGACGTTGCATTTATCTTCATGCTGCCTGTGCTCCATCTGCATACAATTGCTTACGTCTGCAGATGCTGGAATGCTCATCAATGGCTATATTCTTACCCACACTTGGTCTCTCTTTCAACTGGTAGGGAATTCTCGTTGCTTTACAATCTCTACACAACCATTCAGCATGTAATAATTCAAATTGTAATACAATATTTGATGGAAAACAGTCGTTAGGGGTTTAGAACACAATGCAGGTAGCTGAAGTACACAGATTTCAGCATTTCAGGGAATGGTACTATTTTCAAACAGAGCTAATCCTATAACAAAAAAAATCCATAATATTATCCATAATCTTGCTGCACGCATCTATGGGTTTTGGTTGCTTTCCTCCCCCTTCTTTTTAATGCTGAAGCAACTGAGTTAAAGCAGAACATTTTTCTACACTCTGAAGCTTATTTACATACTGTAAATAACTGTGAATGCAATAAAATTGTGGTGCAAATAACATGAAATAATGCCTCAATTTGCAGTTGGTTTACATCAGCATAGTTTATAGCAGTGTTTACTGTAGGCTTAGGAATAAATAAATAGAAAGTCAAAAACTTCTCTATTCCCCACACCCCACAGTGGGTCTTTTAATCCAGTAACCAGCGCTGAGCTTACTCACCACTTCAATAACATTACAAAGCAGAGACCACAAATGATAGCAGGTCCCAACCTGGCCAGCACAGTACAGGGACAAGGTAATGACTGGGCTTCTGTTCCACATCACGCACAACCTTACGTGCCAAGAGCTACACACTGATATCAATTTGATGAGAGTGAGGCACTGCTTGGACCTGGATAGCCAATGGACCCTTCCCCACATCCCAGTCTTCATGTGTGATCTGGGACCAGTTTCTATCTCTTGGAGCACTCAGGTTCCCCAGCCATGCTAATATTTTCCCCTCTAACTTGTCCATTGGAATGGTTTGATTGGGGTGCCAACTGCAGAGCAGGGAGAGCCTCAGACCCTGACCCAGCTCTGGTTTCTATCACCTTTTGTAACACACTCCAGGCAAACAATCCTTGCGACTGATTCTCACCCTCCACTTTCTGAACCTGAGAGATCCTGGTGGAACCTGTCCAAACTACCCTGCTGTTGTCAGTCAGCCACCAGAAGGCAGGTACTGCCTGGGAGCAGGGAAGTCTCGTAAGTCTGGCTGACACCCAACCTGACATGTACACAAACAGGATCTTACATTCCCCCCCAGCAGCCCACTGCAAATCTGAATTACTGATGACGTGAAGAAAACCATCACCTTCCTATCTGGAAGCTTAATGTTGGCTCCTGATTTAGATTTCTCTGCCTGTTGGTTGGGTTTTGATAAGTTTCCACAGAACCTACATGAGGATTTGCTATGCCTTTTATTAAAAAAAAATAAAATTAATAAAACCTCAAGCTTTTAACACATTGGAAGGGCTCATGGGAAACATTTTGGGCTGTGTCAACAGGGCTTAGCTAAGATAGGCTGTGTATAATGGCAGATCTCATAGACCACTAGCTACCAACCCAGCAGTCAACCAAATGTGTCAAAATTGTGCACTCCCTGGAATAGATGGGTCAGGAGAATGACTTCTCTAAATTCTTTTTCCTTCCTGGTACATCAGAGAGCCAAAATAGAGCCTCGAAACGATGCAGTGCAATTTTCTCCTTCCTTTAAGCAGACATCGAGATGTAAATAGTCATTTTCGAGAGCTTAAAACCCCAGGGAAGCAGATAATAAGCAATTACTGTAACCAGATAGCACTGATGCCTAGAAATTAATTTCTGTGCTAACATCCCACCCCTAAAGTTTTATATTTCACAGCAGAGCATCTTCTGAGAAGGGTACACATGTGTACCATTGCCTTTTCTAGACATCTGTCTCCATCGACTCTGGTGGAACATTTACCCTGCCTGCTTGGAGCACAGAAGCCCACAGCCATCTTTCCTCCACATTCCCCAGGCACATGTGCCTCCAGACAAGAGCTGCTGATGGAGTATAAGGCACTGTGCTCATCCAAACAAACTGACTTTGTCACTGCAGCCTTCCTGCCAAGCTTAGCCCCCTACACATTGCCTTTTTTATCATTGCCAGTATTTACAAATCAGTTTTATTTCTGAGAATGTTCCTGTTTTCCTCAGGACCTGCTCAAGCACTGGACTAACATCTTCAAAACCCATTGAAATGGGACAATAAAGCCATCATAGAACGGTTTGGGTTGGTAAGGACCTTAAGATCACCTAGTTCCAACCCCACTGCTGCAAGCAGGGATGCCTCACACTAGACCATGTCACCCAAGGCTCAAAGTCCAAAAGGTGATCAATGTTAGAAGAATCAGGAACACAACCACAGAAATCTGGTTCCTCCAAGCAGCTCCTCTGGTCACAACACCTAGCTCACAGGCAGCAGTGCTGAAGCTTACACTGATGCTCTAGCACTGCTGTCCCACAGGGAGATGTTTCACCTTCATGGCTTCACACCACAGGAAGAGTCTTCCGCTTTCTCAGCATTCAGAGATGTCATCCATTAGAATGGCATCAAGTCTTACTCGTAAATGCTACCTTCTTCCACTAGTATTTGTCAGAAAACAAGAGCAGTTGTAGGTTTTCAGACATTGTGAATTCACTGCACTCTTTATTTCAGCCTATATAACTAACCATTAAAAATAACCAAATGAAGTGAAGCACAAACAAAGAAGCCGTCTTCAAAGGCAGCAGTTTGGGTTTACAATACTATTAGATGGACATCATTTATAACAAATGAGCCCATCATGTCCAGTCTTTCTTGCATCTAGACTCCTCTGAGACATCTACAAATGTGCCTAAATAATCATTCCAGCACCCCAGGCACCTTTTATCATTTATTTGCTGTCATTCTTTGAAGGCAAAATAAATATTGGGTATCTACATATGGATTTAGTGGCTACCTTACTAAATGCTTACATTTGGAACCTCATTCCACAGCTACTGTGTAATCCTTTAAACAGAGAAAGGGAAAATTAGTTGATTTGTAGGAATTCAGTGATTATTCATTGACTAAATATCTATTAATTTGCGCTATTCTACAAAAAACAACTCCAAACCAGATCCTCTACCAAAGCCCACCCTGTTGTGCTACTCCCTGCTCCCTAACGTTCACTACTGAATTGTAGGCAGAAACTGTATCAGCAGTAAGTTTGAGCCCTGTGATCTCATAGTTTATATCATTTGCCAAACATTCCCTTATTTTTTTTTCCTGCAGCTCTGAGTGCTCCCTGCCCTTCATTTCAATTCCTACTATCAGAGTCAGTATATTCTCCCAACAAATTATTAAATTAACTGCCACGTTCTTCCTCCATTTTTTATTCAGAGAGAGGAAGGAAAAATAAGCAGAGCAAAGTGATGCACTTAACTCTTTATGATTTCAAATAAAAGCCAGAAAAATGATGGTAATGTTCCGCCAGTCCCAGCGTTTAGCCAAAAAGCACACTCTACATCTTAGTTATGTCATGTTTTATTCCTTAGCCTATGAAGATGCTGGAGAGTGATGCATCTAGAGTCAAAAAAAAACCCAAAATGAGAAGAAACCAGTAGCAACTTGAAGACAGAGATTTTTCTCTCGCTTAACGCCTCCACAAATAACCTCGTTTCTTCCCTCTCCCTTTAAAAACAAAGGTGCAACACAAGGAAGTAAAAAAGTGTCAGATGAAGCTTTTATTCCTAACTCTGTGGAAGCAGTCATTTTTCATCCTTAGCTTTCCCAGTTCTAACCCCCGTCACGTCCTTCCCCTGCTGACGATGGGAGCTGATTGACAGGGTGCTGTCTGCATTCGTGCCATGTTGGAAAGCGGGTCAAATACTGCCCTGACAAAGAGGCTGAAGGAAACGGCCCCTCAACGCCCTCCACATTAAATATTTACAGATATCTTTTCTCATGATTGGACCACCAAGGACAGAAAATTCTCCACCAGGAGATTCAAAACTTCAGCCACCCCTTTTCCAGCTACTCTTTCTCTCTTCTGAACGACAATCCCTCCCTCTCCCCCTCTGCACCCTTTCCTTGTCCTCACTTTCCCTTGGCTTCCTACAGTCTTCTCCGCAGAATCTCCTCCATCAAATCTTCCATTCAGCATCAGCCTTTCCACCTCCCACCCACCCCTTTTGTTCATTTGTTTTGAGGAAAACTTTGAGCTTAATTAAGTTATAAAGCCAGTAACAATGTAGGTCAACAGCTAGACACACTCCTTGGAAGAAGCAGTGGTAACGGACCTGCTGCCACTGACAAACCCATAACTACTGCAGATTTGCACCTTCCAGGGCGTTCCTTCTTGATGGGGAGCTGCATCCACTCACGTCACAGTTGAAATCAGCCTAAGGGGTGTCTCTGTTGCTCATGGCAAGGACAAAAACCTGCCAGGCTCCCCTCCAAAGTCAGCAATCTCTGCACATCCCCATGCTCTTCCTCATCATGCTTTGTGCTTGAGCACTGCCTGGCAAAGCAGGGCCTTGGGCCAGGAGCAGGGCTTCCCACGGCCACCACAATACACAAGTTACTACACTGCAGATCATCTCCTCCGCAGCACCGAGGTCAGGCATCCATCAGTCCCACATCCAGAACTACACACACCTCTCTTATCTACACATGTGATTTTTCCAGTTCATTTTATTCCATTCTGTCAAGAAAGGATTTCAAGCCTGTTAAGGAGACCCCTGACCTGCCCTGTGCCATGGCTCTAACTAGCAATGTGTAAGGAGCTGTTAGATGTTTAGGATTTGGGGGAATCCTTGTGCATTAACTGCTGATGGAATTCAGAGACACTCCTTTGAGCTCTGCAAACAGACCATAATAAGAAACTCTATAACCAGGACAACTGTGAAGACGTGAGAGAGAAAAAATGAGATAGATTGGGAGTGAAGACAGAGAAAATGAAAGAAATTACATGAGCTGCAAAATGATGCAGAGCAACACTGCTCCTGGGTGTCTCACACTGACCAAGGACAGGGAAGAGGGTCCCAGTTCCTCTCCCATGCACCTTCACAGGCACTGCAGCAGTCAGGGCAGTTTCCTTTCTGTTTCCAGGAGGTGACTTATGCAAGCTCAGGGTTCCCTCAGCAGTATGTTTCTTTCATGGAATCATGGAATGGTTTGGGTTGGAAGGGACCTTAAAGCTCATCCAGCTCCAACCCCTGCCATGGGCAGGGACACCTTCCACTAGAGCAGCTTGCTCCAAGCCCCTGTGTCCAACCTGGCCTTGAGCACTACCAGGGATGGGGCAGCCACAGCTTCTCTGGGCACCCTGTGCCAGCGCCTCAGCACCCTCACAGGGAAGAGATTTTTCTAATGTCTAACCTAAATCTTTCCTCACTCCAGTGTCCAGGAGCTATGAGTTTGGAAGCGGTGCAGAGAAACATGGTGAAGGGTTTTTCACCACGATCTGCCCTCAGCTGGGTCCACAGACAACAAAAGTAAGTACAAGGACCTGTTTCTTCCTCATTACACAAAGGGGAAGACTTACAGCCATAAGTCAAAGTCCATTAAGTTGCACTTCAAGGACAAACTCACCTCCGCAAGAGCTCCTCAAAAACCAACCCACCAGAGGAAACTGTGAGTTGCAAGTCACAAGTTCTCTTTACAACTAAGACTGGCACAGGTAAACTCCAAAGCAAAAGCAAGAGCTGGCCCTTTCTCTGGTGCTTGGGCTAAGGGAACAAGATGCCCAGGATTAACTCCCATAAAAACTTCCACCAGCCGAAGGTGCTGCATCCAGGATGGGGAAGCAGACAAACCACATCACAGCAGTTCACACAGATGCTGGCATAAGTGGGAATGAATCCCAAAATCAAATACCCAGGACCCAGGTTTGCTTCTCTTCAGCACCCCAGACCCAGGGGAGAAAACCCGATAGTTTCATGGAGGTTAACCTGAAGAGCTGAACCCAGGGATTAAAGGAATCTTAGTTTCTAGTGCCAGAGGTTGCAGAGGATATTTTTAATTATCACCCCTGGGAGCTCCAAATAGAGGTGGAAAAATATGAATGCATATGTTTAGGAGAAACTTGCTTAACTTCTATAATGTTGTGGGCAGGCAATACTGCAGGGGTCTGGCCACAACCACACAGCTCTGACCTTTGTCGGGGGACATCGCTCACCATCATCAGGCTCATTTCAATTGCAATTGCCTTTCACCATTTCTTTTCTTCAGGGGAAATCTATCACAGATGCTTCATGACTACCCTCATTATTAGTTCTGCTTTTTAAGGGCCATGACTCACAAGCTGGGTTGTCCTCTGCACAGTGAGAAATGAGCAGGAAGGGCCATGAATCACTCCAGGCACCATTACCTCTCCCAGTGATTGAGTAATGGGACAGAGGCACAGAGTCAACCTTTCCTGCAAACCCACAGAGAAATTTGTTGCTGCTTGGGAGTTGCCATCACTTGCTTCATCCACAGAGAAAGAACAGAGACTGCAGCAGGGACCATCATCCTCCAAAGCTCCTGGTTGCAACCATTGCAATGCAGAGGACAAACCATTCCTTCGCCTGAGATGGCATGCAGCCGTGTTCTCCATAAGCACACCTCCATAAAGTGGTACTGCTACAGGATGTTGTCACACCAACTTCCAGTAAACAGGTGCAAATATCTCTCCCAGAGCTGACAGATTAGCTATGCATTCAAACATGGTTTAATTACACCCCTTTCACATCCCACTCATGGCACGTGAGCCTCTGTTGCCCTGTAATGATTGTTTTGCCTGCAACTGAAGCACTGGGATCAGAAATACCTCTCAGGTCACCAAGTCCTACCCTCCTTTATTGCAGGCAAACACATTATATAAGCCCTCTAATAAATGTTATCAATCCCGCCTGTAAAAATTCATTAGGCTAATCTGGTGTTATTCTTATTAAAGCTCAGAACTTGAGTTTAACGGCAGTTGCACTGTTGAAACATGAAACAACTCCAAAATGATAAAAGCCAGAGTTTGATGCCTGCTTGTGGCCATTCTTCAGAGTCAGCTCTTCACAATCTATCCCTCATACAGCTGTTCTCACTACCACCATCCATCAGCAGTGAAAGGCTCTGGCAAACCCTGCAGCACAAGGCCATGTTTTTGTTAGAGCTGCAAGCACAAAACATCAGGTGTCCATGCAGCTCTTTCTCTCTGGAGTTCTTGAAGGGAGAGGACAAGTCCTATACTCCTCTTCACACATCAAGACATCCTAGAAAGCAGAAGACCTCACCAGGCATCTTTCTGAACATCTGAATGGAAACAGTCGGAACCAGCATTTATGTGAACTTCAAAAAGCATTGTTTTCAATAAGGACTTCTATTTTCATCAGCATGTGCTTCTGGAGTCTATTAATCTCCCTAAAACCTTCATGCTCAGCAACCTGGCAATTATCACACACCTTGCATAACCACGAAAACAAAAGGCCATAGTTTAAGTAAAGCTGGTGCTGAGTCCTCATTAGTTAGGTGTTGGCAGGACTTTATTAATGGCAGCAATTAGTGGAAAAAAAGTTCGGTGGAAAATTCCACCACTTAAATATTCATTATTATCGACTCCAGCCTCATGGCACAAGTTATCTTGTTAGCTTCCTTTGGGCAGCATCTCCGGTCAGCTCTAATAGTATCGCTGAAGGTGAGAAGCTGGTAATGTTAAGCTTCTTTCAGAAGTCAGCAGAATTAGAAGCTAAGATAAACGACCACCCCTCAATTCCCTTCAGTTCTGCAGGGCATCAGAGCAATCTGGGCATGGCTAACAGGTACTGCTCTTCATTCAGAAACGATGGTAAAGCAGTATGAAGGACCAAGAGGAAAATCAAGCACCAATTATAGCAGCAATGCACTGACTATAGAAAGGTCATAGATCCATAACATGCCCTGCAGTTCTCTAATAGGACTAGGTAATAAACATCAGCAGAGAAATCTGCTGGGTTTAATTTTCCCACAAAGTGGGACATAATTCTCTCTAACCTCTGTCTCCATCTGCGGATGTTCAACTTTGAGAGTTAGGTCTAGATTATCAGAGCAACCTGAATACTTAAGCATGCTGAAGTCCATGCGAAGTAGAGGCACAAGCCCTGGGGAATCAAGAACCTGATGTCTTTTTTTTCCACTCTCCCATGGAACTCACTTTTACCTTGGCCCAGCTGCAGGAGATGAAGGCAGCTCACAGACACTGTGCTTTGATGAAATCCTTTGGTTTTCAGTTGACCGAGGGTCAAATGTACTGCAACAAAAGCAACTCTACCTGAAATCCTGTGCAGTCAGTATCTCAGTTGTCCAACAGATGTCGGACACATTAAATCCACAGTCTCCAACATACGCAAAATACAGGCAACTCTAGATACATACACTGAAATACCTGCTTTTCTTCCACATACCCTGGGACTTCTGGCCACGTGCAGCTTCCCCTTTGAAGGCCACTTCCACCCAACAGTGCACAACCTGTTGGGTGGAAGGCCAAGGACAAAGCCCACCAGCTACAGCACGATGGTGTTTAATTCCTGTGGGTTTTCATTAAAAAACAGCTCCCAAATGTCTCATTTCATGGGAATTTTTCCATCAGCATGAACACAGATGGACCTAAGCCAAATTCTGCCAGCTGGAGGACCTCAGAGCTAAATTCTACTGGCCCAGCATGTTTCTGAGGTAAGATCTGTGATTCTCAAAAGCCAACCAGGTCCTCTGTGGCTTTTTCTCCTACCTATGAACCCATGAGAGTACTTTGCTGTGTCTTAGTGGTGCTGTATATCATAACATAATAGCTGCTAAGTGCGAGAAGAGCCTCAGTCTGGAGGGGGAAAGCATAAACCTACAGAGAGTTTTATTGTTTAACGTGAATGATAGTCTTAGTGGGGCACTTGTACAAAGAGGCTGAGCAGATCTGACCTTTCTGCAGTCCTATAACTTTTACTACGATGACCATCCCAAACTCAGCCAGCAATGAAGTGAAGCAAGCTCATGGTACACTGCCACAGTGAGGAGTGGCCAGCTCCAGAACTGAAAACCTGTCTGGGGCTATTTATAGATAGATGCAGAAATTGAGCTCTTACAGAAGGTGTTGCTGTTTAAAGAAGCCTTCATAAAAAAAAAGCAGCGTATTTGGTGAGATCATTCCATTCCTTGGAGTTGAAATGTTTCTACAAATCTAGCTGATTCCATATTTATCCTTAAAATCCCTGTATGTGTGAAAGGATTTAAATAAAAAGCAACTCCATTTCCCATCTTATTAGATATCCTGTGATACCTTTCTATTTGTTGTTCTGTTTGCAATAGCTGTTCAACCCCACGGTGCATAATCCATTCTCATTTGTACCTCTGCTTTCATCCCTGCTACATGTGGTCTGCTGTAATATATTGACTTTTTGTTGGAAAGTTGTTTTAAATGAAATGTAAAAATGGGAATGCTTGGAAACCTGCATGATTCTAGCAATGAAAAATGGAGCTTTCCCACTGTCACCTGGGCTGGAAAAGCAATGCTCCCTGCCTGGCATTAGACATGCAGAGCACTGGCAGCAAAGCTCTTGAGACACCATCTGTGCACATAATAAAGAACAGTGGGATTTTTGTAACATAAATGATTGAATCTGCTTTCTGCTCCCCTTGCAGTGGGAGTGTGCCAGCTATTAAGCACCATAAGAACTTGCCAGACTACCTCTGAATATAAAATTTATCTTCTCTGATTCATGCCCTCTCCCACCTCTGCAAGTGAAGCTGGTGCTGCTATAGAAAATACCATAGTCTTCACCAAAAGTGAGTCTATCTCCCTGTCACACCCATCTAAATGAAGAAGGTAGTTGTGAACTACAGAAAGCACGAACTGCTTTCGGGTCTTGCCTTACTCTTCAGTGACAGTGGGTCAAACACTGGGTCTTAACACCTCTCAACAAACCTTTTACATTTCAGCGCCAATCTGAGCCCTGCAGGAAGGCTGATGCACAGGACCTTCTGTCTGTCCTGTTAAGAGCTTCTGACCCTTGGTTTACTCCAGCACTTCTCTATCACTTATCACGTAAAGGGGAACTCTGAATGTCCAACATCTGCCAGTATTTTTCTTCTGTAAGCAAAAAAATCACATTTATCAGCCACATGCATCACCATCAGGACCAGAAGTGCTGTCCAGTAAAAGGTACCCCTATTAGACCCATTTTCATTTGATTATAACGCCAATTTTTCTACAAGAGCATTAGAATTTTATACGTTGATGTTTGAAATATCTCAATCCGGTATCTCAGAAAACAAGAGAAAACAAACAAAATCATTCCTATGTTAAAAAGATAACCAAACCAGCTAGTGACGCTTTTACTAGGAGCATTAAGAGCATCTCTTCCTGGCAAGGACATGAAGTGCTAGCAGGGAGGACCATGAACAGGACCATGCAATTAAAGATGGCCATAACGAGTGTGTGCACAATGCAGCTGTACAAACCATCAATTCTGGCCTCTGCCTAACTCTGTTATGCTTGACTTTTTACTCTCCTGATATCTCAGATGTGTTGCTCATGTGGTTAGAGGAACAAAACACAACCCAATTATGCCCAGGCAAATCTTTTCAATTTTATGGGACTGTGGGATGTACGTGGTGGGAAAACTCAGCCTGTACAGATTGAACAAGCAGAGGCAGTGGGAGGAACAGCCACAACTGTGGAGTAGAAGCAGCTCTCACTGGTCCCATGCATGGGAGCCCTGGGTTCTCGCTGAGCCCCGCATGGCACCCTCAGCAGGCTCAGGGCTTAAGAAAGAAAGAATATGCTGAGTACAGAAGGTTCTATGTTGAATATAAAGGACAGGAACGTGTCCCACAGCCTCAAAGGGAAAAGCCCTCAGCAATCCCTGCACTTGGTACAGCCAGCTCTGCACAGCACCCCAGAGGAGGCCTGGTGGTGCTGCAAAGAAAGACTTCAATCCACAGTAAAAGATTGCTAAAGTGCAAACAAAAAAGGTTACTTCAGCTCCTGCTTAGCTCCTGTCCCTGTTCAGCTCCAACGAAGAGCATTACCGCTTCTATCCACACTGGCAAATGCATTTTCCTTGCAGTACCTCTGCTTGTCTCCCCTCTTCTAGGCTTCTCATGCCCACTGCCAGCCCTGACTGACGTTTTCTGTGGTTACTTCATTACTGCATCTCCAGAGAGTTCGGGGGGGGGAGAGAAAGGAAGAAAAGAGAAAAAATAATTACAAGGGGATTTAATTGACAAGCAGAAAGAGGGAAGCGTCCCTCTGGGTTTGATCAATAATGCAGCACTTGTTATCTTGATCTTCTTAACAAACCATGAGCAGCCCAGACATATTTCTATCTGGGAATCAATTCTTTGTAATGTTTCTATCACAATATAGCCAGTAAAGGCAACCACACACAACTAAAATGAAATGGTCTGCTTCATTGATTGTCCAAACAAGAACCCTTGTTGTTTGCATAGATTATCAGCAGAAGTGCTGCCTGCTTTGCTTCTGTTTAATTACTTTTGCTTTGGTTCAGACTTTCTTCTCACTGGGGACATATGCATTACTAAGCAACCTCCTATATCAATGGCTAAATCCTTCCAGTTTAACCCCAAAGACATTTGCTAATCCTGCAACAGGAGCTGCCTCTGTTTATGTCTCCCATCAGAGAAACAGTCCTAGACACTGCTGTTATTGAAGTCTTTCTTTCTCTTCAGAGGTGTCCCCACGCTTCACAGGATGCAGAACTGGTGCAGAGCTCCTTGTCCCAGAGAAAGTTTAATTAGACAGCTGATTATATGGGGAGCTTTTTGTTCCTGTCCTGGAGCTGGCTTTCAAATTCCATCCTCTTTGACCCCTCACTATGCAGGCTACAACCACCCACCCAAGCCCATGCCAAGGAGCAGGAACTGTTGGGCTGGGGACAGACTGTAGAGTCCTCCAGGCTGACCTGGTATTGGAGAATAGAATCATAAAATAGTTAGGGTTGGAAAGGACCTTAAGATCATCTCCTTCCAACCCCCCTGCCATGGGCAGGGACACATCACACCAAACCATGTCACCCAAGGCTCTGTCCAACCCGGCCTTGAACACTGCTGTCCTGGGTTCAGCAGTAGCAGTCAATTTTTATTCCTTAGTAGCTGGTGCAGTGCTGTGTTTTGACTTGCGGCCTGGGAACAATGCTGATAACACCGATGTTTTAGTCTGACCAAGGACTTTGTGAGCCTGATGCCCTGCCAGGGAGGAGGGGAAGCTGGGAGGAAGAAGGGACAGGACACCTGACCCAAACTGACCAAAGAGGTATTCCATACCACAGCACGTCATGCCCAGGATGGAACTGAGAGTTACCCGGAAGGGCTGGGACTGCGGGGTAGGACTAGATATCAGTCAGTGCTTGGTCAGGCTGCGGGGCGAGTTATCAGTCGGCTGGTGGTGAGGTGATGTATTCTTCTCCCTTGTTATTTTCCTTCATCATTATCACTGGTGGTCCCAGCAGTGATTTGTGTTAGACCTTAGTTACTAAACTGTTCTTATCTCAACCCGTGGGAGTTGCATCCTTTTGATTCTCCTTCCCATCCCTCGGGTTGTGAGTGAATGAGCTGCCTGATTGGTTTTAAACCACGACAGGATGGAGCATTCACAGCCTCCCTGGGCAGCCCATTCCAGTGCCTCACCACCGTAACAGTAAAGAACTTCTTCCTTATATCCAATCTAAACTTCCCCTGTTTAAGTTTTAACCCATTACCCCTTGTCCTATTGATGCAGGCCCTGATGAAGAGTCCCTCCCCAGCATCCTTACAGGCAGCTTTGTGAAGCTGTGCTGACCCTCATGACAGATGCCCCATGAATAAAATGCTCGAAGGCATTTTGTGCTTGGGTATTTTCAGGTCCCTGATGTACCCTCTTGACTCTGGCATACCAGCACTGGTACAACAGCGTGGATGCTGGAAGCAGTCTTTGGTAGATCTGGCCTCAAAAAAGGCTGAGTGACCTGCAGCAATGCTTCCCATCGTTAACACACGGGAGATAAGGATAACCACCCCACACATACAGTGTGTCAGTACCAGGGTATACTCAAACATCATAAGTATCCAAAGAATGTTCTTACTGCCTTAGATTGAATTCCAATGTCTTTTCTTTTGCTCTTCCAATTCTCAGTAACACCTGGAGTCTTCTGCAGAGGAAAATTGCCTTCTGCAAAAGCAATTTAAGAACAAACCAAGCAAAGCTTCAAGATTTGACCAGAGAAGAAATTACAGATTTTCTGACCGCCTGATGAAAGCAACAAGCACAGAAGGAACAAGGTAACATCTCACCGTCTATCAGTTCAGGTACTGGGCATGCTAATGTTCCCTGTGGGTCTGGTGGATCCATGCTGCACCTTGCACTGCTCAAATGAGCATCCGAAAGTAATTTCCCACCTTTCTTAGGCATTTACCATAGATATTACTAAGTTTTGGGAAGACAGCCCCCTAATGAATGTAGATGAGCCCCCTTCCCACTGAGCCAGCACAAAATCCTTTACGAAGAATTGTAATTAAATTAGACTTTTCTAGTATAGTGTGTTTCTATTGCACCCTGCTGAGAGTAGCAGCAAAAGCTGAACACTCTTTTTCACTCTCACAACCAAGCAGTAGCTCCTTTATTAGAAGCAGGGATGGTGCTGATAGGCTGGGATGTTGCAGTCCCAAAATTACCTGAAGACCAAACTCTTGTGAAAGATGATGCTGTGGATTAAAGCTCTGTAATAACATACACAGATAATGGAGCTTCACTCCAGCAGGATGGTGCTAAAAGCCTCAGAGAAACCCTTTCTGGTGTGGTACAGCTCATTGGCTGCACTGTATCCATGCCCACACCACACAACAGCCTTTGTGTGACTCTTCCATCTCCTGCAGCCACCACTGACCAGCACCATGAGCATGCAGGTAAGAGGATGAGCAGTGAGACATACGTGGGACTGTTCAGGCTTGCTGAGCTGGGAACTGTCCATCTAGGACGGGAAGCCCTTTGTGATTTTTCCTCTGGACAGTTTTGCTCAGTCAACTTTGTAAATGTAATGCCAGGTTTTTGCTTTGGGATACCCGGTACCCAGGAGCCCCACACCTCAACAACCTCCTGCCTGAGGCAAACCCTTCTTTGGGCGTTCCTGAACCTGCTATTTCAGTCTGAGTGCACGTGGGTTTAGGAGAACCAGTGAACCTCTTTCCCTAGTTCAAGCCACTCCTGATTTTCTTGAGTTCTGCCATAATCTCCCCTCCACCTCTGCTGTTCCAGGTTGGATGCCTTGACCCCTTTGCTGTTATCCCTGGGGAAAAGCCTCTGTGTGCCCCTTGCCCAGACTTGCTGGACATCCCGCAGCAGGGGGCCAGAGCTGGCTGCTGGGCTTGGAGGAGATCAGCAGTGGCTTGCACAATGTTGTGACAACACCTTCAGTTTGTTCTCAGTTTACCTCTCACACTTGATTCACCTATTTGAGTCTTCTTCAGCACCAAGCTTACACTTCCTTGGATATTCTCTGTTATAGGTCTGACATCTCATTCTTCAGAGCACGAGTCAGGTCAAGGACCATCAGAGTCTATAAACACACACACATATATATATATATCTTTATGTATATTTGTATGTATACACATACATACAGTTAACGCTGGGTATTTTTTCCCCCATTATTTTTCCCTGCATACATTATATTCAACATTGAATGTCATCAGGTCCTGTATTACCACTCACTACTATGAGGTCTTTACACACAGCCCTTGTTCACTTTGGGCATTTCTGGGTTTTAAGAATGAAATCAAAAAACCCAAGCAATCTGATGGGTTTCTTGCGATGCAAAAGAGGGGAGCTTTTCCAGACGTAAAAAGATAAGAGTTTATCCAGGACCCCAAACACAGCAGGGTGAAAACCTCCTGTGAATTTTATCCAAGAGAGTTCATTGCCTTAATCCTGGATAATCCATATCTAATCCTTTTTATAATCTTACTCATCTACTTGCCTCAATAGTTTTCCACAGCAGGGAGTTTATGCTTCATAAAAGAAATATTTTCCTTTTCCTATTTCAAAATGAGTTTTATTGTCGCAGAGTTTTCTCTTCTGCAAGAGTTCTTCATCCAAATTGAAACCAAACTTCTTCTGTCTGATGCCATGCCTTGTAAAGGACTAAAGCATTGTTTTGCTTCCCAACAGGACTTGTATTCCAGGTGGTGATGTCTGCTACCATTCTGGAGCCAGGAATAGTGACAGACCCCTAAAACCCACGAGTGCCAAACACATACTGAATAGAGTAGATACATACTCAGTACTGAACAGAATATATTTTATCAGGAGAAAAGCAGTCTACATTATTCTATAATAAGTATATTTCTGATGGGGATATTATATATAGATATTATAAGTATATTTCTAATGGGGAGAGAGAAGAAATCCTGTCTCCTAGATGGCATCATATGGGACAACGACACCTTCCAGCTGCATTTTCCAAAATGTGGTGCCAAACAAGCATCCTGAATTCTTTCTCCAAGATGCTGAGACTTGCTCAGTCCCTGCCAGGGAACCTGGACCTGCTGGCCAGGCCATTAGGGAGCCTTCTGCCAGTGAGGACCTTCATCTGTGAGGATTGGGGCATCTGGGAGACTGCAGGAGGCAAGCAAGAGCAGAGAGCTGCCCTCCTGCTTCATGATCCAGAGGCAGAAAGCCAAGAGTAGTCTCAAATATGTGACTTGAGAGATTTAGTTTTCCGGTCACAGCACTCCCTGGTGTGGCAGATGTGTTGATATCTGCCTTAAAAACTGCTTGAATTATCTCCATTGTGCTTAAGGAAACAAGCCTGATGTGCCGTTCCCTTTGCATGTGTGTGGATGATTAAAGAAAAAAGGCTGCACAGAAAACATAGCTGCTCCATCTCACTGCTTTCTCCTCCTGACAGAAACAAATCAGCCAGCCTTCAAAGTTCTGTTAACCACTCAGGCTGAAGGGGACATGGCATGTCCTCGGGAGTAAATCACCTGAATGTGGCAAATATTCAAGGTGGGTATAACAGACACACCAGAAACCACAGCATTAAACTGGATCATCTATTCAGCCAGAGTCCACGCTCTACAAATAACGTGCCAAAACTGAAGTGCAAACTGCATACCAAGGTGGGTAATAATTAAGAGAAATAGGAAGATCTGTCACCAGGATGCAGGTGGTGCAGCTATTGTAACCCCTACAGATTGTAACCCCTTAGCAATCCCCAGTGAAATCCTGCCTTTCATTAAGTGGAGCATCCTCACTTGAAATTCAGGTCTCTGCTCAGCTACCCACTTTCTCATTTTGTTATGAATTTCAGAAAAGCTCCTTTGCCCCCAAACCCTGCACGCAGTTTCCAAGCCACAGGCCAATTACATGCAGCTAACAAGCGTGGTTGGCACCACAGTGTACAGCGCTGCTGGCTTGTGCTAATGAGGAACCTGGTCCTTCTGATGGGATTTTGGGGAGCAGAAGATGAGTCCCCCCTTCCTCACACAGTGCATCTCCAGTACCTCTCTGTAAACCCCTGCAGTTTCTTCAAGTTGCTGCTAACAGAAGCCATTTCCTGGCAGTGTTAGATCTTAGATGCAAGCAGATCACTTCCAGCTGCTCCTTATCTAATTTCCCTTGTCATCTGCCACTGTTCATTTACGGTATATCAATCTAGCTTGGGAATGTTTGAAGTATTAATTATGTGGCGGCCTCAGCTCATTACAGGGGATGCATTTAGTGGGATGCAGCCTGTTTACAGGTATCCAAAGTGCTGAGCAGCACAAATAATCAGTGCCTTCTTTAGGGTATGTCTGTGCAGAATGACTCAAACCAGCTTTAATTGAGCCAGCTTAGGTGCTGCACTGGTTCTGTGCTTCAGCCACGATGATGGGTTCTGGGGAGACAAAAATACATCAGGATCCACCGAGGATCATGTACAGCTCCACTGAGAGGCACTACCAGGCTGTACCATGCTCCAGGCTGTACCATGCTCTTAGTTTTATTCATGTCCATCTGAACCTACCATATGCTTAGTGCCCACACTGGTGGGCACAGAGACGCTGTTAATAACCCCTCTACCCTGCTCTGGGGCAGAGAAGCATTTCCTGTACCCCATCACCCCACTGACTGGGATGCAGGAGAGTGATGCTGGCATCAAACCTGGGTCAGGTCATGCTGCCTGGTCAGTGCTTGCCCCAGTTTCCAGCCATTTTACAGCCAGTGCTGAGCTGCTCCACAGTCAGCAGCACATTGAAATCCTGCTCACCCACCCCACCACAGCTCCTGCATGATGACCGTGCCCTCTCCTTTATGGCAAGGCTGGAGAATGCAAAACATAGGAGAAGGGAAACACTGAGAGCTGTTCTCCACCTAAAGGAGACAGGGCAGCAAGAGGCAGCCCTTCCTGGAGACACCCAACACAAGACATCTGACAGCACTTTGCCCTCACCCCTCTTCTTGCTGAGGCCTGTGGCCATTATCATATAAGTGAGAAAATCTGGGCTTTTTACAAAGTAAGCCCCATAATACAGTTCCTGTGGCAGTGCACGAAGCTGCTTCTTTCTCATGCACCTTCTTGACTGCCACTATCTGTGCCCCAGCTGGCCTTGCCTTGGTTTTTGCCAAGAGGAGTCAAGTTGGAGGGGAAGAAGTAGAGACAGAGACACAAGTCCCACTGTGCTGTATCAGCAACACTGCAGCTCTGCCCAAATGCACTGTGAAGTACCAGCATAGCCAGGCACAGGCTTCCGCCGCTCCCGCACTTTTCCCTGATGAGGCAGAATTGAGGAGCCAGTCAATGAATACACACAAAGACGAGCACACAACCACTAAAAGCTGTCATTTAAATGCTTGGAAAATAGTCTAATTTCACCATACTCTGGCTGCCTGTTGCTGAGATACTGGAGGAAGATGGGCCAGTGATTGACAAAGTGAGACATTAACTCCATCAAGCAGATGGAGAATGGCATAATTATGAAAATAATAACAGTGATTGGCCGAGATAGGACAAAGAAAAAACAACCCTGTAGGAATTATTTGCATTGAGGGATGTTGGGGCCTAATTTATTCTAGTGTTTGAACAGCAAGAGAAAACACAAGAACTCTCAGCTCCTGGGTCAATGCTTGTAATAGGTAGCATAGCCCATAACAATGGCTACAAGCCAAAGTGCTTTAATCACACTCCTGATGAATGAAATTAACCTTTCTTTGGGGCTGATATGCGCATGTCAGCCAACAGCATCTCCCAAAAGGCTCATGCTTGCTTCCCTTGTACTCAACGGCTTCAACGAGTTCAGTGTGGTCTAGAGCAAGCTGAGCGCGGGTGCACTGGGATGCCAGATAAGAGGAATTACACTGTACCCAGATCATCAGCTCTGGAGCAATTAAAGCTCCTCATCAGCAAACAATTTACAAGGAGATGATGAAAGACTGATAAAGGAGTTGGTTTTGAAACAAAAGAAAATGATGCTGCAGTTATGTTTCAAGAGGGACAAATCTGGGCATGTATCCTGGTGGCTGGCCAGGAGAACAGTGACCTTCCTAAATAAACCACTCTCATCTAGGAACTGAAATATGGCTGTGGGGAATGGGGCACTTACATTTTTCATACTTAACCCTCCATCTTGTCACTGCTCTGAAGTTTGTCATCAATTTCCCTGCCACATTTGCTGTTTGTCAAAGCTCGCTGGCCCTGCCTCACCCTGCTTCCGCACCCCTGGAGCAGTGCTGTTACCTGGGGTGGGTAGGATCAGCTCTCTCCATGCAGACCTGCCCTCTGCATTCATCCTGCTGGGCTGTCTCCTCCCTAATTGGCGGCCCTTCCTCCCAGCCCGCTCTCTCCTGGATGAGGGATGTTTTGGGATTTAGTCACACAGGGTCCCTGCCTCTTTCGCAGCACAGGACAGACACCGCTCAGGGAACAGGAGAGTTACTCAGTGCTTAAATTCACTCTCATTCTACAGGGAACGTCTGCCTTATTTGCTGCACCCCTCCAGCCCCTGCGCTTGATTGTTCCTCATCTTCCCGGGGGTGTTCATCATTCTGCCTCACAAATGCTCACCAGCTGCTCTCTCCTCTTCGCAGGGGAAAGCAGAAAACTGCTTTTGCCCTTGTTGCAAGTCGGGAAGCCAAAGCAGAGGAGCACCCTTGAGGTTGAACAGAGCCTGGGGTGACGTGGCCTATGGTGAGGCATCCCTGCATATGGCAAGGGGTTGGAACTGGATGATCTTAAGGTCCTTTCCAACGCAAACTATTCTGTGACTCTATGACCAGAGGAAACCAGCTGCAGAGGTAGAAGTCAAGCCAAAGAGGATGCTCCCTACCTGCCTGGCTGCACCCCATCACCTTGTTCCTTGGGGAATGCTGAGATACCCCTCAGCATGAATGAGGGGCACACGACTCCTCCAGTGGTGGACCCAGCATCACCCACCTTATATATTTTTCTTTTTCTTTTTTCTATAGTCTGTCTCCATTTTGATCCAAACTGCTCATTTATATGAGCATATTTAATTCCCTTTCTGTTCAACCTCAGTTCCCTTCCATGTCCCCACCACTCTTCCTCAGCACAGAATCAGTGACTACAGGATGAAATGATAAGCTGTATTTCTGTATTTCTATTGTTTGTCTCCTCCCAGCCTCAGTGGCCATCACTCCATAGTCAAGACCAGCTTCATTTCCACCTATTGCTGGCAACCAAGGTCCTATACCACAAAAGAAGATGAAGTTTGAGAAATGGAGTCATCCACATGCTCCCCAACAGCCCCATACCACAGAATCACAGAATCCGAAGGGTTGGAAGGGACCTCAAAAGATCATCTAGTCCAACCCTGCTGCAGGAGCAGGGTAACCTAGAGTACATCACACAGGAACTTGTCCAGGCGGACCTTGAATATCTCCAACGTAGGAGACTCCACAACCCCCCTGGGCAACCTGTTCCAGTGCTCTCTCACTCTCACAGTAATGAAATTTTTCCTGATGTTCACATGGAACCTCCTATGCTCCAGTTTACACCCATTGCCCCTTGTCCTATCACTGGACAAAGACTTTTTGGTCAGAGCAGCTCTCAAACAAATAAATGCCCCATCCCTGGCAGTGTTCAAGGCCAGGTTGGACACAGGGGCTTGGAGCAAGCTGCCCTAGTGGAAGGTGTCCCTGCCCGTGGCAGGGGTTGGAGCTGGATGAACTTTAAGGTCCCTTCAAACCCAAACCAGGCTGAGATCTATGACAAGTGTCTCTAGCCCTATCCTGCATTCTGGGCACTGAGCCCTGCCCATGCCCTGCTTGGGGATGGCAGAGAGGGGCTGTTCTCCTCCCAGGCTGGCTGACTGCAAGTACCAGGGGAGCTCTTGAACCCGATGTTTCAGATCTCGCTGATGCAGCAGCCTCAGGTCCAGCTGTGGCTGCAGAACTTCCTGACCCTGAGCATATCCTGCTGTGAGCTGCCTGCTCCTGTGGCCAGGGCGGCAGCATCCCTGCCTGGGGGGGCACAGCTCCCACGCTGCACTGTGCGGAAGGGGGAGAAGGGCAGGAAAAGCTAACAGAAAAAAATGAAAACCATGGCTATAAAATCCCCTTGTAAGCGCCTTATGCATGGACAGAAGCCTTGTTAAACTAACAGGAGTCTGCAGAGAAACCTGCAGCAGCCTAACACCGGCATAGGCTGCTGCACCTGAACAGAAATGAGCAGTGGCCGCAGTGTTTGTGCACTAGTTCAGGTAATGCAGTCACCTCATGCAGCAGCATCTGGGGCTTTGTCAAAATCCAGATTCATAGAACCCCATCCTGGTTTGTGTTGAAGGGACCTTAAAGCTCCTCCAGCTCCAACCCCTGCCACGGGCAGGGACCCCTCCCACTAGAGCAGCTTGCTCCAAGCCCCTGTGTCCAACCTGCCCTTGAACACTGCCAGGGATGGGGCAGCCACAGCTTCTCTGGGCACCCTGTGCCAGCGCCTCAGCACCCTCACAGGGAAGAGCTTCCAGCACCCAAATGATTTTGAGCCAGTTCCAAACTCCAGCAAAGTTATCCCTTGGAGACACGTGACGGTGCCTGCACAAAGCATAGAGCCTCTGTTAGCCCTGTCCCTGCTCCAGGAACAAGGAGAGGGCTGCAGCCACCCATGGTTGTCAATCTGCTGCCTTCCAGAAACATGGAATTCACACAATTAACACTTATAGGAGAAATGTTGGAGTTTGTCTAAATTTTCCCCCACTTGGGTTGTTGTTTTGCTCCAATTTATTTAAGGGTGAAAAAAAACCAGAAGGTATTAATTACACACTGCCAAGATCTTTGGAAAAAAAATTCACTGTTATCTTTTACGGTGAGGAAGAACTGGATCAAGGCTCCATTCCTAATCTAGCAGAGCCCTGACTTTGACGTACTGAGGAAAAGAATAACTTCCAGCACATACTAATTGTCTTGTTAACATGGATTATGCAGCCAGCCAAAGAAACGTCACTCATGCTTTTATGAGGAAGAGGAGAAATCTCCAAATCAGGAACGTGGAATCGTTTTTCATCTTTTCTCCCCATTCTGCATTCAGAGCTGAAATGTATTTACATTTCTAATCCACACTAACAAAGCCAGACCCTGCTGGAGCCTTCAGAACCCACCAGGGGTGCCAAGCTTCAAGGTGATCACATCTTTAAAACAAGCTGGGATCCCGTGTAGCCCTCAAGCCAGTTTATCCTCCCTTGGCTCTGCAAAGCAGGTTTGGAATAAGGATGCTTTACACTCAATTAGATGTACGCTAAGTCCCCTCCACCCACTGAACCTGGCCTGCGCCACGCAGGGAGTGTGCTGAATGCTCATTTCATGCCTTTGCAGGGAGCGATGGGTCCAGGAACCAAGCAGCAAAGCCAAGCCCCAGGGTGGTTTCCCCAGTTGAGGTGGCTGCCTCACCCCACCAGACCACTGCCTCCCTGGTTCAATCCATCCCCCTCCCAGCAGCATAACAGTTACTGCTACTTATGTGCTTAACTGAATTTTCTCTCTCAAAGCCCTCATTGTGCCTTCACTTGGTGCCAGGGGAAGGAAGGAGGCAGAGGTGACATGACCTGCAAAGCCACCCACAGCCCAGGACTCCTGGCTCCTTGCAGCCAAACCTCCTGAAAGGTAAAATAAACGTTTAACTGAAGGAAGGAACGGCCAAAAAGGAGACTTTGGCTAACACAGGTCACTGATAAACCTCACTCATCCCTGGCAGTGTTCAAGGGCAGGTTGGACACAGGGGCTTGGAGCAAGCTGCTCTAGTGGAAGGGGTCCCTGCCCGTGGCAGGGGTTGGAGCTGGATGAGCTTTAAGGTCCCTTCAACCCAAACCAGGCTGGGGTTCTGTGATCAATATTGCCTCCATAGTTACTAAAATTCAGCACCCATCTCCCGCACATAGATCAGGCCCTGGCAAAGCCGCATGCACTGAGGGACCCACGGCACAGCCTCGTGCCTGACCTCCCTGCCACTAACTGCATTTCTCAACAGGAACTGTTCCTTGGGCTTTCTTCCATCTCACAGCAGCCTGGCAAACAGCACAGCTCTGGCACAGCACTGGCTAAAGCCCGTGGTGCTCCTTGGCTCCTCTCCCCAGCCTGATCCCGTGCAGGATTATCCCTTCCCTAGCCCCAGCATTGCCACAGCTGCCCCAGTGCTCTCTACATGCTAATCCAGCTTCTGTCTTGGAGATCTCTTCTAACACTGCTATTTATCACCTTGGTCTGCTGGGATCACTTTAATTCCCAGTATCCCATTTCTCCTGATCTCTTCTGCTCTGGCTGGCCAGTGTCAGCAGCAAGAGCACTCCCAGCAGTTACCAGGACAGACCATGCTGAAGTTGCCCACCACACAGCTACCCTTCTCCACCTCAGCGCTTGTCCTCCTTTGTACACATACCATTGCCACAGAGTGCAAACGTTCCACACAAGGTCTGCTTTACCTGACCCCAAGAATGGCCCCTGAGCTTGTGCATCACAGTATTGCAGCACACAGATGCTGCCTCTGCATTCAGAAAGTGAATGTCCCCAGCAAGACCCCAAGTCTGGATTACTGAGTACCAAAACCAGTGCCAAGGTGCTGCTCTCCTTCAGAGCAAGAAGCAAGCCGGCTCGGAGTGCACATGTGGTGCTCTGCAGGCTGGAGACAATGCCCCAGGCCACAAGCACCATGGAAAGCATGAAGACAGCCCTGTCTCTGCAGGAACAGGCTGAGGGATTGATTTTTGTGCAGTTCTGAATCCCTGCTGCACTTCACAAACGTAAATCCAAACCTGCTGTAAAAAACCCTGATAACGCAGATCAACCAGCTGAGGAGCAAAGCCAAAAGGAGCAGGAAAGCAACCTTGACAGAGCAATTCCAGCAAAAGCTTATGGACAGACACAATTAAAAGCAGCACTAGAGTTTCAATTAACTGCTCTCCCCAGCAGCACAGGCTTGGAAAGGCCTCTTAATAGATCTCTTCCACCGCAGTGCACAAACTCTATTGCCATTGCTTCACCGATTATTGAAAGTTAACAGAGTGAGGCAGCTCTCTCACAACACCTTCAATAGTGATTTGAGGGTCTGTCTGTTATTAGCTGCCCATTTCACGTAAGGAGAGGATAAGCAGGGTATAGACTGTAACCATTTTGCAGATAGTTTATCTACCCAGGCCCCCGCCTGCTGCCTTCAGGGATGCGTTTGCCCTGCTGCCGCATCCCGCACATGGAGCAGCATCCCGGCCTCTGAGGAATGGCTGGACCACGCTGCGTCTGCCTTGATTAGATGACAGGAGCACACAATTCCCCCACCGCCTCGGGTTGATTGGGAACAAGGCTCAGAATAATCTCAGATAGATTTTCTTTCCCAGACAGAGAGACAGTCTGCTGGGTTTAAGCTTGCTTTTTTAGCTTGCCAAATACTCCCCAAGGAGGGCAGGCTCCTACCAGCCCCACCGCAGGGCTTTCACAGGTGAACTCCTAATAGGGCAGGGAGCATGGAGCAGACCTGTTCCACCAGGTGTGAAGGTCAGGCACCTGCACAACTGCGCATTTGGGAGCAATATTAAATTTAGCATCCACGCTGTCAGTATGCAGAGGCTCTGGAGGAGATTCTGGCTTTAGCAGCCAGCAAAGCAAAGAGCATCAAGGAGAGCAGAGCTGTGCCTTTGTTCCCCATCTCAAAACACTCTGTAAGCAGCAAAGGGTTGTTTTTAATGGAAATTATTAACCTTTGGAACAAGTGAACTCGAGATGTCAGAGATTCTCCAACTCCACAGGTTTGGAATTAATCCTGGCAGACTTTCTAAAAAAACATTACAAAAATAGACAATCCCACTCATGTTTTTCATGAGGAATGACAGCTCCCAACAGCTTCTTCATTTCCTCTCCCTCTGGCTTCACCCTGACTGCAAGACAATGAAGTGTCCTGGGACTGAGGCTCAGACACAAGGACCAAGATGGTCAGAGATGTCTGGTCCTGACACAGACTTTCCATGCTCTTGTGTCTCCACTTTTGTACTGTAAAAAGATGATGGAGACACCCCCCAACCTTCTACAGGAGCCTTGAGTGGCAAGCATGATAGAACTGCAAGTTATTAATTTTCCCCTAGAATTGGCTCCTCCCATGATTTCCTTCAAGTCCCACTCAACAATGGTCTTGTCCCGTCTTCCTATCAATGTTCACTTTAATTTAGGTTAAACCCAATAGTCAGCAAGGCCCCCAAGGCTTGAGACACTATGAACATCCAAGCCATCAGCTCCTCCCTTTCTTTTAGCTGTAAAACACACTCTAAGTTCCCTTGTAGCCAGGAGAATTACCAAGTCCTGCTTGCTTATGGAAAGCACCTGAGCAGATTTTTTTTGATCTCCCAAGATGCGAGCTCATGCTGTAGGTTTTCGCTCAGGTGAGCCCATGGAAGAGCCTCTTCTTTACCTGTGCAAGTCTTTTTACAGAGCTTTGCAGAAATCTATCACCTTTTGAAGCTCTCGTCTGTCCAACTGTATTGAAATTGGCCAATTCTTCAAGAGTTAGCAAGAACAATCTGGCATGTGGGCTCACACACACTTGGGGTCCCCAAGGCCCTTGTTCTCTCCACTAAAGAAACATACAAAAGCCAACAAACACCTTCCTCCTCCCAGCCAGGCTGGTACCTTTGGGATCAGCATCGCTCAAGCCAGCACAGGCTATGCTGGATCATGGGGAAGGGTCCAGGTGGAGACTGAGATCTGAAATCACCCCTCACAGAGTGACCCTATACATCAGAGGGAAGCACAGGAGGCAGACAAGGCTTTGAGGTGACAGCAGCACTGAACCAGAGAAACCTTTCCAGTCTGGATCCTTACCTGGATCTAACTTGGGTCTAGCACTCTAAATATGATGCCAGTATCCTGGTTATGTCTGCCTGGTCCGACAGGGATATCACCGTACAGTTTACACCACAGGGGAGCTGGACATCACTAGCAACGCCTGAGCAAATTTGCACACTTTGCTGTGTGCTCAGCTATGAGCTCTGTTGACTTCATTTTCAGATAGTCTGTGTCCTGCTGCTACCCCTCTCCTGGAGGATTCCAAGATTTAAAGGTCTGGCAACCACCCAGACACATGGAAGACCTGCTGGTTGGTCTGTATGTAGCAGAGAGCAGCAGAGCATCACACCACTTTGGGGTAGCTACCCCCAGAACAGAGCCCAAAGGAGGAATAGATTCCTGAGCATTAGGCAGCTGTGGCTGGGTACTTCCTCCAAGCACCTCACATTGCTTCCAGGTGCCTGGGAGAGGAGGGAAAGAGCAAGAGAAAGTAAGTGTGAGTGTGTAAGGCGAGAGAATGTTTTCTCTTTGGATGAAGGAAGGTGCCGTTAAAGGCAATCAAACGCAGTTAAATCACACCCCCCTCTCCTGCAAATATCGCAACAGAATTGCTCAGGCATTGTTGATGAAAATTTGGTTTCTTTCCTCTGAAATATCCACCTGTGCTCAGGGGAAATTCCTACACAAACCCCACTTTGAACTGTATAACTCCAACTTTTCTGATAAAAGCCCTGTCTGAATAAGGTCAGCATCCCTCCAGGCTGCCTGCATCCCTCTGTTCCTCACCAACACCCTGCTACCCTTGCTTTTCTCATCTTCAGAATGGTAATGGGTGCTCTCCTCTTGGTCTGGATCTATATCCCATTTTCCTCCAAGGGGTTTGAAATATTGGACAACACAAGACAGAAAACCTGTCTTTTTTCTAGCTTAAAAGAAATAATTTCACCTAGATGGCTGCAGTGAACATGCTGCAATAACAAGAAGCTTTTCTAGAAGGGTAAATTACTTAGTGGTGGTACCAACTGAGAGTGATGCTGGTTTATAACATCAGATGCAATCTGTCAGCAACAGGGGGAAAAATGCTTTCAGGAAAATGCTTTTTGTCACTGGCCACTGTGGTGGTGCATCCAATTACACCACTTTCATTTCAGGTCCAGGGGACACAGCTCAGAGGAGAAATCAACAGCCACAATAAATGTGTGTGGCAGGGGTTGGAGTTTGTACGTGTCCTGCTCCACGAGACAGAGCACAAAGTGTGTCCTATTTCTCTTCAGCTCCTTTTGGACTCCTTGGAGAAATCTCGAGGTTTTTGGTAGCCCAAAGATGTGCTCACAAAAGAGGCAGGTTAAAGGGAGGGAGAAGCATCATGTCCTTCATTCGGAAAACTGCAGATTCGTCAGGACATCCAGTCCTGTCTGGAGGCTCTGGGAATCTGATCTGAAGGTTCTAAGTCTATTCTGAATCTTCCTGTTCCCCTGGTATCTGAATTATTTATTTCTTAACAATCTTAACCTCAGAGGGTCCCTCTGGCAGAAGCTGACACAGCACACACAGAGGCTGGGCTGTTGGGCATCCTCCTGAGACCCACCATTGCTGTTATGAACTACCCCATCGATTAATCCCCCTCTTCCAACTCCATTGCTCTCCAGCTGCCAATATTATCTATTGTCTTTTCTGTCATTCTCAGTGGTCTTTCAGGCTTCCTCCCCTGCTCCACCCTTGCTGGCAGCATGTAGGAATTGGGTTTGTCAAGTGCAGTCTCACCACCCAAAGAGAGGTGTGTGACCTCAGGGAAACACTATGGGGTGCCTCTTCCAGCCTGCCTGCCTCCCATCACCCCTCCAACCCTTGCAGAATTCCTGGGGTGCCCAGGATCTGGTTTTGATTTGGAATCCACTCCTGCTTTAGGAAGCTCTTGCCTCTGTCGGTACATAATGGAGCAATTTGTAGGGGAAATGGTTGCATAATGTTCATTTCTGTCTTTTCTGCCAGTTATTAAAATACATTTACAAAACCCCTTTTCCCAATATTCAGCCAGCTCAACAGATGAGTGAACAATACACACCAACTACATCATCTGCAATATTTTCCTGTCAGTCATCAACTAATGCATTCATACATGAATTCCCTTTGTCCTAGGCCAGCTTTAAGTCAAATTTAGTGACTGAAAACAATATTAGCCTTATTGATGCTTCTATCAGAATCCCATTTGTTGGTGGGGAGACACATCCCAGCTTTTCATGAATAGTAAGGCTGATCATACTTTAAAATCACAAGACTCAAGGGGAGAGCAGGGCAGGGGCAGCAATTTCCATGGCCAGATTGGCAGCAGTAAGGTCCAAGCCCTTCTCCCCCACAGCTGAGTTTAGATCTGGGTTTGAACTTCGCCACTAACACACAGAAGCTGGGTTCTGATAAGGACTCTCCTTCTCTCCACCCTGGCCTCCGACCACCCAGCGGTGCCTTCAGACCACAGTAAATCCCTGTTAAAATCCTTTTCTGGGCTCTTGTGCACCCATTGTCTGATTCGGCATCTGCAGGGCTTTCCCTGCAGTTAAAGCCACAACAACACAGATACCCCCAGAGCCCAGGCAGTTTGCACCCCCAAACCAGTAAGCAACCAACCCCTTCCCTGGCAGGGGTGCAGGCACTCAGCAAACACATGCAGGGGCAAGAAGAGCGCTCAGGTCTCCTCATTCACAACCACCAGCCCATTTTTCTCCTTGATAAGCAAAACTAGCAGGCTCTGCTCTCTGAAGAATAAAATACCTGCCTGCCCCGTAGTCAAAGCCGACGTTCTGCTCTGTAAGTCATGGCCACAGCACATTTATCTGCCTTCAGCACATGTAATCTTCTGTTTCCCGTGCACTGCGCCCTTCCTTGGGAGTGCAGAGGCACATCAACATTCACACAGCTCTGAAGAACAGAAACAAATCATTTACATTTGGTTGCCAACCAATAGTATTTTCATTTCATTTCCTGGCAGCTTATTGTAATCACCCTCTACACAATTTCAAATCAAATCACATCCATCGATCTGCCCAGCCCAAAGCTTAGTGTCAGTGACACTCCTGTGTGCCCCAACATGGAATGCAATTGCAAATTGCAGCAGGCAGCACTCATCTGACCCATGCTCACTCTTCATTGTTAACCTCCTGCTCCAGAGATTATTTGCTGTATGAACTCATCTCTGAAGGAGCTCTTGGGTAAAGCTGTCACAGATTCTCATATGAAGGTAAACTGTAAAAGGAGAGAATTCTCCATTTTTAAGTATGGGGAGCTGGCAAGAGAAGCCCTGTCTCTACAATTGCACCTCTGCTTGCCCTGGTACACTCAGCTTGGCATTACCTCTGCACTCCACAACCATGTCCAGGTTACGTTTTGATGAGCAACTTGGCAGACCCATATCCCTGTAGAGACCAAAGCAGATCCCTCCTCCAGGTACTTCCAGATGCCAGCTAGGAGTCAGGACAACCTCCGATTTGCCTCCTCCAAGATCCCACAGTGCCGCAACTATCTCAGGTGTTCTGGTTCAATCTGAACACAAGCTCTATACAGCAGGCGCTCAGCCGTGCTGGCTGGACCAAGAGCTCTCCAAGGAGGTACTCCGTGCTCTCAGGTTTTGTGCAACATTCAAGACAGTGAAGACAAACTCTCCCAGTGTCAGATGAGTCAAATCAGGAGTTGTCTCATGTGGGACAGTCCCCCGGGAGAAATGGGATCCAAGTCTCGCATAGCTGAGCAGCTTCATGGAAAGCTCCTTCACCAAGCCCATGCCCGAGGATATGTGTGCTCAGGATGGTTCTGCCTTCCAAAAGAACAGAGGTAAGCTGTACTTCGAGCTGCTCTGATGTGTTACTCTACCTTAGTTATGCCTGGCTAGGAGCACTGAGGAGAGGAACAGAACAAATTAAGGGCCACATACCAGACTTGCACACATCACTGCCCTCTATACCAGGGCAATCACAGCCACCTGTATTACACTGAAAGACATTCAACCACTGCCACCTCCCAGCACAGACATGGCCGTGGGATGCCAGGATCCAGCTCAGAGGGTTGCTGCTGTGCTTTGCCTTTCCAATGACCCTGCAGCTTTGACAAGCACTGTATGCAGAGCTGCAAATCAAACTGATCTGTACATGAAAGTGTCCTTCTTCAAAGGCTGCAAATCACCCCTAAAACTGTCCTGTGAGAACAGCCACAAGAAAGAGGTTCTGCCCAGGCACATCACAGTCGATGACGTCCAGGCCCCACAACGTATGGACCCAGGAGCATCCTAAAGCAAGAGCTGGGGTCACCAGCCTATGACCCCAGGGCTCCTCAAGGGTGGCTTGCTTTGGTGCGAGGGCTGAACCTCCTGCTATGGCTTTACATCTCTGAGAAACACCTACCACAGCTTGCTGGGGCAGGAAAGCTGAGAACAGCACTTCTCAGCCAAATAACAGGGGGAAAATCAACCCACTTGGCAATTACAGCTGCTTCAGGTCACGTCCGCACCTCGACCCAGCAACAGCCCTTCCTCCTCCTCCTGCCACCAGCACATTGGGCACTGACACAGAGCAGATCTGGCTCTGCAGTAGCACAGCAACCTGCTGCTAGCAACAGGCCATTATGCTGCATGCAAGTAATGAGGAAACTGGGAATAGTGTGGAAGGGAAGAGATTATTAGTTAATAAATTACCAAGCACTAAAAACTGCTCTGTACATATTTTCCCACCCTTACAGCTTCCCCAGTGGCCTGGGAGAGCGACAATTACACAATTTAAGGAGGTTAAGTTTATTAAATTTTTTTTTTTTTTTGCCATTACTTTTCTTTTAAAATATGGTCACGATAAAGCATCTGATTGGAGGAAGGTCAAAAAATAAAGTATTTAACACTTGTGGAAAGAGCAACTCGCCCTCCTCTCTGCATGCAGCTGAAGCAGAGAGTGGGGGGCTGGTGAATGCTCACTGCAGAAGCCAGAGACTGAGCCTGCTCTTCCATGTTGGCTTCACCATGCTGTGACAGCCTTTAGAAATGATAAAATGGGAACTATTTGCACAGTGAAGTTCATTATTTTTCCCTGTTTAGGAGGAATATGGCAGTCTTTAGGGCACTACAAGTTGTTACTTGACAGCATTTAACCCTATCATAAAAGCTCTGAGAGGCATGGAAAAGTCTTGTTGGTCAGGTCACACCGTGGGGCCAGGGAACACTCTCTTTACTTTTCCAGCAGGAAACAAACAAAATCACTCATGTTTCATAGGTGGTCCCAGTGTGCTCAGCCCAGGGATGGACCTGGTTTCCGAAAGGAGAAAGGGCCCACTTAACCACCCAGCACCCTCCTTTCCCTGGGGCAGCCCCATCACTCCTCTCCACCAGCATCCATTCCCCTTACCACCAGCTCCTTCTGTCCCCTCTCCTCTCATTCAGCACAAACCTGTACTGTAAATTAAACGCTTGTGACACACAGCCTGACCAAACAGAGAATCAGAATCATCAACACAGACTGGTTTGTGTTGGAAGGGACCTTAAAGCTCATCCAGCTCCAACCCCTGCCACGGGCAGGGACCCCTTCCACTAGAGCAGCTTGCTCCAAGCCCCTGTGTCCAACCTGGCCTTGAACACTGCCAGGGATGGGGCAGCCACAGCTTCTCTGGGCACCCTGTGCCAGCGCCTCAGCACCCTCACAGGGAAGAGCTTCTGCCTAAGAGCTCAGCTCAGTCTCCCCTCTGGCAGGTTCAAGCCATTCCCCTTGGCCTGTCCCTACAGGCCCTTGTCCCAAGCCCCTCTCCAGCTTTCCTGCAGCCCCTTCAGGCACTGGAGCTGCTCTAAGGTCTCCCCTTCAGGAGCCTTCTCTTGTCCAGGCTGACCCAGCCCAGCTCTCTCAGCCAGAGGATACTGCTTCCACACCCTCTGCTGCACGGATGCTATGGTCTGTGTACAGCTCCAGCTGTGAGCACCATTGTGGCAGCAAAACTTAAAAAGCCCCTTAGTGTTTGTAGCACCCTGCAGCCCCCGTGGATACCTGCTGCGTGTTTATAGCCCTATCTAAGGTCTGATTTTCCATGAAGAAGCTATTTAAGCTTTGCTCACCTCCTTTAAGCACCAGTGCCAAATGAGCCATCGATGAGCTGTATTTAGCTGTTGGACCCTGCACTTGGCTCCATGTTTGGGACAGGGCCCTCAAAGTCACTGCCTTGCAAACGCCTCACTTTGAGCTTTGCCAAAAATTCCCTGCTAGAAGTGGTTCCCCATGAGCCTTGGCACATCCTGACTCCTTTGGCACTTGCAACTTGGGCTTTGTGCAAACCCAAGAGCTTTGCAGTGAAGGTGGATGGTGAGTAATGTACACTTTTATGAGGCTGAGAGTTCTTGCGTGTCCAGAGGTAAGAGGTCAGTGCCCTATTCAACAGCATTTTGTCAAGCTACCTGGATTAATTCAATTGTAATGGTTTCCAAATGCTCCTGTGTGACAAAAAGGCGACCCTTTTCTGTATACTCCTTGCAGTGTGCTGTGAAGCGAAGGAATAAAGTATATGGTCTGTTAAGTACACTGCAGGTAAGAAATAACAGCCCCAGGCTCCCAAAGCCTTGTACAAACACTGTCAAATTACTCCTTATTAGCAGTTCCATGAGCCAGGTACACACTTCCATTGCCCAAAGCCAAAATAAAAGCAAGCAAACAAAATCAGTGTCCCAGGGGGTCAGCAGAAGTTAGGTCAATGCTCTGAGCCTAAAATCCAGGCAGGCACTTACCTGTCTCAGGTACAGCATCCAACCCCTCCAAGCACGTGGATGTCCAGAGGCATGACCAGCATTCCCAGATGGACAAGTGATGCACGGAGCCTTTTAGGGGCTTGAGCTGCCTGTTTCCAGACCAGGAGCCTTTCCCTGGCACTGCTGCTTCCTGAGCCTGGGGAAGATGCTGTGGCTGCCCCTGTGCTGCTGGGAGCTCTGGGTGAGCCAACAGTGCTGCTGATTAACACCACACATGGGCGAGGTGAAATAGAGTTTCACTGTTAGCAGTGGGCCCTGCATGGCTCAGCTTGATCAAATTAGCAGACTGGAGATGGATGAAGCTGCAAATTACTGTGGAGTTACAGACATAACACAGTGACAGAAACTGATAGAGTCCTCGTACCTGGAACAGCAGGGCATGTGTTTAATGTAGAATGGCTGAAAGTAAAAAATCATTCCTGTCACATCCCCAGGTCACCATTTGACTTACGAACTTCTGCTTTGGGCAGAGGTAAATGAACCAAGCCACGCTGCATGCAGCTGCTGAAGTTACACAGGGTGTTGTAGGTTTCTAACAGGGTCATTACGAGTTGCTCATACATCTGGAAGGGACATCAAAAGAAGTATTTTCATTTAATAATCAGGCTTAATCTTTTTAAGTGTTGCTGAAGACACTTTCCTAGGGCTTTAGGCAAAAATCAGTCTTAAAAGCATTAAGAAGCTGTACAATGCTGGTTAGAAAATGTATTATTCCGTAACTGTGGATCTTAATCTACTCAGAGATTGTAACTAGGATTTGTTTCAACATATAATTATTTTCCTACATTTACTTGCAAACATTCACAAAGAAATGGCATTGTAAGGGGGAGAAATGGGATGGATGCTGAGCTCTTCCTGCTGGGTTCCCACGATGCACTCCATATTTAGTTATCAGAGACAAAGAAACAGCAAAGTCACTTGCAGAACTTCAGCACAAGTTTCCCACCTGCAAACTAAAAGGAGAAACCAATGAAAATCTGTTCAAACACAAACTCATCCTTCCCAGACTCCGCCATCCCGTGTGGTCTGCATCAGGTTTGACAGTTCATTGCCCTGGACACCAGAATGAGCATGGTGCTCCCCACCAGCCCTGCGGAATCAATCACTGGGCTGCCACACTCCACCACGGGACTTGCACCTCGCTTGTTCCACACCCTGGGGGAGCCCTCCAGACAAGACATGATTTATTTGTATAAAATACCTAGAGGCACCTCCCAGAGCCTGGAATAAGCACTGGAGGTGCAATAAAGTGCAAAGAGATGGGGGGGGGAAAGGTAATTTATGGCATATCTCAACATACAATCATTGGGGCAGCACGAGAATTAACTAAGCCACTCACTCTGCTCCATAGCGAGCCCACAAATACTCATTTTCTTCTTCTGCAAGCAGAAATAATAGCTTGTTTTGGAAAGATTTTGCCCAAATCTTTGAAACCAGCTTTTTTTATGGAAAAATCTAAGAGATTGAGTTGACACATCGGAAAAATAATAATTTCAGTTGCTTCTGACCTCTGCTTTCCAGAAGGAAAGTTCCTACACACTGCAAAACACGTTCAGGTCCCTTGCACTCACAAGCTGGGGCAACAGGTCAACAAAAACCAGTTGCATTCAGCAGCACATACTTCATGTAAGGGAAAGCAAGACTCCTGTGGACATGAAGTCGTGAAAGCCTTGCTACTCACAGCAAGGGGAAGAAATGAGGCTCAGGAAGGAGCTGGTGGTAGCGCTCTTCAGAAAGAGACAGCTAATTTGCACCTCCTGGGAGACTAATTGCAAGTTGTCTCTTGCTCCTTGGTTCATACCACAGTGCACAGCAACAGGAAGGGCTGCTGCTTTCCCGAGTTTGCCAGTCTCTCCATGAACTCCTCCTTCCTCGCTGCCTTGCTCAATCTCCATGGAGGAGAATGCATTCCATTTCCTACATTAACGGTGTGGTACTGTTTACCTGAGTCATCCTGAGAAATGAAGCAGTAACTGATGTGCCTGAGTGTGCTTGTGCTTTGGTCTCCTTTGCTCTCGCTGCTGGGGACTTGGGGCACGGCACAGAACTCGAGAAATGAACTGCATGGCTGATGGGATGCTCCGCTCTCCACCAGCCCAGGAGCTCTGGTTATAGCAGCCAAGCTTGCAGAAGGTACCAAAGCTGTACCCAAACGGACACTCTTTACACACTGGCATAAATTCCAGGCAGATTAGAAACTAAAAGCAGAAATCTTCAAGAAAGATTCCTGTGTCTGTTTTACAACCATCTTTGACCACATGCCCTGTTTATAACTACATGGGCACTGCTATAAAGGAACATACCTTCTTACACAATCTTTTTTTAAAGGAATGGCTAAATCTGAACATTTGCAGCTCAGAGGTGTCCTCACAAATACATTTAAGCATCTACTCATAACTATCGATACCCAACAGTGCACTTTAATTTAATCATATGCTTAACTACGTTTCCCAGTGCAGACCCTGGGGGACAAGTAGATTAATAACATTGAGACACAAATGAAAGAAGCTGATCCAAACCCCTTAAAATTCAAGAAAGTTTCTTTCAAGGCCAGGTTGGACACAGGGGCTTGGAGCAAGCTGCTCTAGTGGAAGGTGTCCCTGCCCGTGGCAGGGGTTGGAACTGAATGAGCTTTAAGGTCCCTTCCAACACAAACCATTCCAGGAATCTATGAAAACCTATTTTTTCCCATTGCTTTAATGAGCTGAACTGGCTCCTGGAGGCATTCCTGAAGTCCTAGAGCTGGTGTAAGGTGAGTTGTGAGAAGAGGTGCAGGGAGTGTGGAGAGCACTGTCCCCTTTCATCAGCAATGAGCTTCTCTCTGACTTGTCCCTCAGAAGTACCACCAGGCAAAGCTCCAGTAATCTGGAATCCTGCTGCCCTGCCAGGGGTTTACACTCTCATAACACACAGAATAACGTGCCTCTATGTTTGCAGCTACCTGATCTGCTTATTGGCTAATGCCAGGCCCCACCAGCCCCCATGAGAGCAAAGCAGCAAAACCCACTGACTGCCCATCAAAAGTTTGCAACCGGCTTTCTTCAGCAAAGACCAACCCTGCAGACAGGAAGGGCCCACGTCAGACTAAATTTGATTATGGAAAAAAAGTTGTGCAGACTGAAACAATGAAAAGTTGTCCGAAATTCTGCCGTGGGAGTTCAGCTGACTTAAGACTAATCACTGCATTGCACTTTGCCATGGGAGTTGCATTAATTATCACTAAATCAGAAAAGGCTTCATCCAGCTCTCCTGAGTCACCAGGAAAAATATTAAAACTTATTAGCTTCTATTTCCTTCACTGGCTCTCTTCAAAATCTCATAACAGCCAGAAATCCAGATCAAAAAAGATGACACATTCCAATTTGCCTTGATTGAATTTCCTCAAGCTGACTAGTTTAATTGCGATGTTTGCCTGCTACCTCGAATTCTCCTTTCTTGCTCTCTTCCCGTTGTTGAAACCTGCTTCCCAGTGCTGCTCCCTAGGCTTAAATCTGCACAGATGTTTCCAAATTTGTATCTGTTAGAGACTCATTACCCTCATTCCCCAATGGCTCGTTCCTTAGGGATCAGACCGTCCGTTTGCCACCATAGATGTAACAAACACATGCATTTCATGTGGTTATCTAAAGGAGGCTGGTAATTAGGTATCTCAAAAGGATAAATTGTTTAGAGACAGTTTAAAAATTAAATCTAGACTATTACTTGAGCCTTAGCTGTGGTATGAGCCTGAAAGCTAGAGCTACCTGGCAAATCTACTGGAGCAAGATTACAGTTCAGCTTAGGCACCGAGAGCTCAAACAGCATCAAGGTGAGGCAGCATTGTAAAAGTCCACAAAATAAAAAGTTTTTAATGTATTTCAGACTTTCTCTTTCCCCCTTGTTATATTTTTAAGTTTGGAAATAATCATAATAAAAAAATAATGGTGCCAGCAGTGAAACCATAACCCAAAATGAGGTGAAAAGAGGCAAGAGATGGGTTATTCCTTGTGAGTATCTGCTCCCTTTCCCACCACTAAGTTAGTTTAGTTTCTTTCACCAAGCTAAAGGCACCAGCATGAGAATCTGCTCTGGGAAGCGGAGCTGAGCATCACCCTGTGCCTTGCTGCAGCAGCCTATTCGCCCGTACATCCCCCAAGCCTGCCTGCAGCTCCTCACAGAACCAGCAAGAGACTTTCCCTTCCCCAGGTTTTATGCAGCAAGTTTGTTCCGGATGAATACTGTGAATGTGAGTAATGCTTTTGAGCTGGAGACGAATCCTCCTGTGTGCAAAGCTCTTTATGTGCACATATATATTTCCTAGTTTGGGCTTTAGCAGCAGACTTTCAAATGTAAGAAACGGGGATCATAATCTTTGGGGATTTATAGCAAACAAAAGGCTTTAGAGGCAGGCTACTCTGTGGATGACTAACAATCATCAAGGATCCTGCAGCATTTTCCTCAAGACCAAAAGGACTTGTGTTATCACACCCTGGCATGGCAGTGGAAATGGGTACAAGTTCTGCCTTGTGGTCTCAGCCCTACCTTCATGTACCCTGACCCAGGGTACCAGGGCTTCTCATCTCCCCTCTCGGAGAAGGACACTTTTCTTGCTGTATAAACACACACAGCTGTAGATCCTAACCAGTTCTGCCACATAGGACCCAGATGAGCCCCTATCCACTCTGCTCCCAGGACTTGGCCTGGATTTGTCCATTGCCACCCTTTTATTCTCAGGACCCTCAGCTCCATCTCAAAACACCAATACACTTGGGGTTTTGGCATTTTCTTGTGGACAAATCGCAGAGGGAGCCTGGGCTGAAGGACCATATTATCATGAGATCCATCTCTTAAAGGTGGCATCTCTCCTTTATGTCCTGGCAGAGACAGGAGAGGTGCTGCCTTTCGCTCCCTCATGCCCTGTTCAGCACAAAGCAGCCCCGCTCAGGGAAAGCCTCATGGCACCAAGAACATCAGTATTAATAAAACTGGTCTATCCATCAAAGGTAAAAGCAGAAAGAGGGAAGAAACTGTTTGAAGACCTTGACTGGAATATGAATGGAAAACTATGCTATTTGCCCCTTCCTGAACAGGACATCGTTGTACCAAGAGTTCTTTAGTTATTCAGATTAGCTTTTGACTATGAACAAGCTGGAAATTACTTATAATTATATTCATTATGATTTTGCTTACAGATTCAGCCAACCTGCAGGCTTAGACTGGGCCCTGCAGAGACCTCCTGTAGCAGCACTTAGACCCAAACCTTTTAAATCCTGCATAACTTAAACACAGCACACATCCGGCAGCTTGATGCTGGATTTAGGAGTCACTCGTGAGACACCCTCATGTACACACTCATTACCCTATCTCTAGTCCCTTGCAAACCCCACAACACCTCACTACGTGCCCAGCCTTAAAAGCCGATGACTTTAGTACCAGTTGCAATCCTAGCAGCAGCACAAGAGCATGCTGTCAGGCTTCAGGCCGAAGGAGGCTGTTTGAGCCACCAGGTCACAGGTCTTGATGGCTTCTCAAACATTCTCCATGGTTGGATTTGAGCAGGATGAACCGCGAAGAGAAGGAAGGTTTTACACTGCAGAAATAAGCCTTTTCTTTAGCCCAGAGCAGGGCTGGCCACAGAGACTTGGGCTGTTTGTTGTCCTGGGTAAAAACACAAAATAATGATATTTTTCCCTTTGTTAAATTATGAATTACCTTTGCAAAGGGAAGAAAAAAATCTCCTCAACTGATACATTTCACTTCAGCAAGTTTTAGCTCCTGATTTTTCCTCCTTCTGCCTTTCCTCTACTTTGAATTAAAACATTATTTCAAACTAAAAATATCAAAACCTGTCATTCAAATCCAGTCGATTTCCAAAATACTGCCTTTTCCCCTGCAAAGTTAAGCTGTCAAATTAATCCATGTCTGCTAGCTGCAGAAACAGCCAATTTCATCTAACTACCTTTCTTCCAAAGTCTTCTGCAAAGAAACTTCCAAACACTCTGCATGGCCCAGGCAGCCAGGCTGGGGCAGAGACGATACGGGTCAGTGGATATCTGCAAAGCATTAGAACTGCAAACACCAGAGCTAAAGAATCCATCTGCAGTACTTCTCTTTTTAGTCAATACTGTCCTACAAGATTAAGTAGTTACTGGATCGTCATCCTTTATAGATCATAAGCAGATTTAGTTAGTTACAATGGCTTAAAACAAGAACGTGGGGCAGTTTCCCTTCCAGGTCTATCTCCTTGAGCAAGCCAGACCATCACCAGTTAAGGTGCAGCCAGGTGGGACCCAGGTGGGCAAAACCTTCCCCTCCTGCTCTTCCCCACAGCGTCAGTGCCACCAAATCTCAGCTGAGCAGAGGGGCTGAGCCCTCAAATCTACCTCAAATCCTACCCCCCAAAAAGAGAAAACCATTGAGAGATCCCAGGAGGCAGCAACCAGTGGTATTTCAGAGGGCAGGATTCCTCACGGAGCGGAGGCTGCAGGCAGTATTTATACTTCAGCAAAAGAAATGGACCCTCCTTGCCAGCCAGAGAAGTAGAAAGGACAGTGCCATCATGTGCAGGACAGCAAGGGCAGTGCTCGGGGCTTCCTCTTGGTTTTGCCCTAAGCTAAAGGGCTCCTTTGTGAGAGGAGTGACCTGACCCTGCATTGGCCTTGGGTTCACCAGCAAGGCTCCTGCAAACATATAAAGCAGAAGATTGAATGATTCATGGGAAGAGGCACTTACCAACACAATCCAATATTTAGCACCCGTGTAGCCTCTCAGGGGTCACACTTGTCCATCTTCCTGAAGGGCAAGAACCCTTTGTTTTTGTTTCTCATCCAAATGTCCTTCAGTTAAAAGGATTCAGTTTTATTGAAAGTGATGTGAAAAACTGTTCTTTTCTGTCAATTACCATTAAGAAATGACATCGTCTTGTCTCAAAATTTTCAGTAAGAATTTAACTTCAGAACTGTGGAATTTCAGTTTCAATTCTGTTCACAGCTTTGGTGGGGTATTTTTCCATTTCATGACAAGTCCACTACAACTAATACCACACGTTACTATGACTGACAAGGGCTGCCATCAGGAATGATGAGCTGAAACACCTTTGGCTTTTTATTTAAGCACACATCAGGGACAACAGATACCAAATACTTCTTCTCTAGAACAAAACATTTCTTGTTTGTTCCAATGAAGCAAGTTGACACACAGATCAAAGTGTTGCCTGCTTGAAAACTGTCAAACCATTTCATTGCAAACGAGATGGGGAACACTCTGAAACACAGGAAAAAGCTGATGTTTCATTCAGCAAGCCAAATCCCAGCCACCATAATGCAAACAAGGAAAATGGCAGTGTGGTTTGCTTAACAGGATGTCATAGTATGTTATTATCAGTGAAATCTGCTCTTCGCTGTTAACACAGTGTCACAAAATGATCGTGAAACAAAACAAAGATAAAAGTGAATTTAAAGGGTCAGAGTTCCAAAGTGAAAATTCTTCTGGTCTATTTTAAAGGCATATTTTCACCTGGAAGTTCAGGTACTGAAGAACAGCAGCACATTTGCTGTCCTGGCCCTGTCCACCAGGCATTGTGGCTGGTGGAGTAGCACAGGGTGCCCACCCCAGCCATTGGCTGCTGGAGCCTGCCAGGACACAGCAGAGATATTGTGGCACATTAGGGAATTTCTACCATCTCCAGCATAACATTTTCTCACCCTCTGACCTACCTGCCCTTAAACCATTAAACACCAACACATTGAATGAACTATGGAAAAGCATCTAGTGAGAACCACATCCTGGACCACAGAATGGAGGTTGTAGAAACGGATTAATGTAGTTAAGGACTGTGTAAATGAGTGGGGCATGCATTTAGGAATTAAAAAATAGTTATATATTGCTGTAGAGCTTGAAAGGAACCTCCATAATAAGAAAAAGGTCAAATTCGTCATAAGCCTGAAGAGTTCCTCTGTTATTCAGCAGAGCTGTTACCAGCTGCCATTGCAAAAGGTAATGCTTCACTACTAAAAAGGATGGATTTATCTGCATAGATATTTCAATTGTTACTTGTGACAAAAAGGTAAGAATTCAGACTACAAGGGAAAGCAGCAGTCCAGAGATATTCATACAAGTTACAGGTTTTCAAATCAGCTGGGTCTGCTGAGATTCACTGTCAGGCACTTAGAAGTGTTGGAGGCAATCCAAGGGCTGTTAGGGCTTATCTTTGAAAACTCAGGGACTGTGGTGTGTCCCAGAAGAGCAGAGAACAGCAAACAGAGCAGGGAATTACAGGACATGCAGCTTAACTTCAATTCCCAGGAAAAATACTCCAACAAATCATCAGACACACACTTTCTAAGTGCCTAAGAGATAAAAGGCAGTGAGGAAGAGCCAACATGGCTTTGTCAAGAACAAATATCAATCCAGTCTCATATTTTACTATGGCAGGGCAGCAGGACTCATGGAGATGGAGATGTGGTCACTGTTGTATACAACAACCTCAGCGAGGCCTTTGGCATCATTTTACACGGCATTGTCTTAAGCAAGCTGTAACAGCATGGTTAGGTGAAACTGTTATAGTGGTAATGCACCAGAAAGCAGCTTTCAACGACTTATTGTCAAACTGGAGGAACATATCTGTATGCATTAGGTGAGGATTTGTTCTGAACCACTGTTATCGCTATCTGACCAGGCAAAACATCAAGTTTGGAGACCCCATCAGCTGGGGCAGCGACGCAAGCAAATGGGTGACAGTGGGCACTTGGACCAGCCTTGGTAAACAAGGGAAATGCTTCACAGAAGCAGCAGGTTGAGGTCAGTGAGGACCTGTGCGGAAACTTATGGTCAGATAGGAAAGACCCAGCACATGGCCATCAGCCGAGGACAAACCTGAACAAAACCAGGGCCAGCAGTGAGGAAAGCAGGGGAGTTCAAGGCATGGGGCAGTGGTGAGGCTTCCAGGCACTGCCATCCAGGAGGGGTGGGAAAACAAGAAGGGTGACTGTTAGGAAAGATGAAGGAGCTGGGATTCAGTTTAAAGAGGAGAAGTTGTAGTGGAGAACTTAGGATAAATCCTCATGTTAGAACACAGAAGCCTCAGAGAGGGAGGTGGACAGATCATCCTCTGTATCTGCTATGGATAAAGTGAGAATGAACATGTCTGAATCACAGCAATGCACATTTGGGGTCAGTGTCAAAAGAAACCTGAATTCGAGGGGTAGCAAAGCGCCAGAACTGACTGCTCAGAAAGTATAAAAACATAAACCCATCACCAAGCACTGAGGAAAGGTCAGGCAAACAATTAGAAGGATTATATCAGTTAGAATGCCCCATTCAGAGGCAGATCCACCCTGAGCTGCTCTTCCCTGCACCCAGCTGCCTGCCTGGCTGCCCAGCAAGATGAGCACCATACCCTGCCCATCAGGAGGATGCTCTTTGTCTCAGGTTTTATTATTATTTATGGGCTTTTTTTAAGGAAAAGCCAAAAATCCCTTTAAAGAAGCACCACTCATCATTGTTAGTGACTCATGAAAGTGCTACCTCTGTGAACAGGACGATTAATTCTCCACAATGTACTCTGCCACAGAGAGAGATTCTTTCTAGTGTCTAATGAAGATGGTACTAAACAGAAGATAAAACACACTTCCATAACAGCCACAATAATCTGAGTCCATTTTAAAAGAGCAGCAGAACACTGACATTTTCCAGCACCACCACCCTTACCCCCATCAAAAATAAACTCTGGGCAATAATGAAGCACTTGTCATTTCATGCAGAGCCAAAGTTGCTGAATTTTTTTTTTCATATTGATTTCTCTACAATATCACCTATAGATTGTACCCTCAAAGGAATAAAAAGGATACTGGCACAACATAGGAGCCAGGAGCACTTACACAAGGGCTTAGCTGAGGGGAGAGTGCATGGCTTGCCCCTCAAGAGGAAGATTCAAAGGAGCAAAGAAAGAAGAAGGGAAGAAATTGGGATCCTTCTGCTCCTCCAGACAGCACACACAGATGCAGTGTCCCCGGTGGCACAGCACTGTAAATCCTCAGGATCAAAAGCAAAGTCACCCACTTGTGTCAGGCCAGGAACAAATCACCCCTATGGGGAAGTATGGATCAGCTGGAGAGGTGAGTGCTGCATCAGCCACAGCCCCGGACAGCAGCACTGCCAGGAGCAGCCTGCCAAGCTCAACTGAACTAATGCTCCTCTCTTTGACCTCCCTGGCTGTAGGCTCTTACAAACCGAGTGCGGGTCCCAGGATGGAGCATTTTACTTGTCCTGGGTCTCCCTTCTCACCCCAGGCCCCACACAAACTCTATTACCTTAAATTAACAGCTACAGGCTGGGCAGAGAAGAGATTCAGAGCAGCCCTGAGGAGAAGGACTTGGGGGTGTTGGTCAATGAGAAAATGAACATGAGCCGGCTTCAGTGTGTACTTGCAGCCTAGAAACCAACCGTATCCTGGGCTGCATCAAAAGCAGCGTGACCAGCAGGTCGAAGGAGGTGATCCTGCCCCTCTACTCTGCTCTTGTGAGACCTCACCTGGAGCATTGTGTGCAGTTCTGGTGTCCTCAACATAAAAAGGACATGGAACTGTTGGAACAAGTCCAGAGGAGGCCACGAGGATGCTCAGGGGCTGGAGCACCTCCTGTATGAAGATAGGCTGAGGAAGTTGGGGCTGTTCAGCCTGGAGAAGAGAAGCTGCGTGGAGACCTCATAGCAGCCTTCCAGTATCTGCAGGGGGCCTATAGGGATGCTGGGGAGGGACTCTTCATTAGGGACTGCAGTGACAGGACAAGGGGTAACGGGTTAAAACTGAAACAGGGGAAGTTCAGGTTGCAGATAAGGCAGAAGCTCTTCCCTGTGAGGGTGCTGAGGCGAGGGCACAGGGTGCCCAGAGAAGCTGTGGCTGCCCCATCCCTGGCAGTGTTCAAGGGCAGGTTGGACACAGGGGCTTGGAGCAAGCTGCTCTAGTGGAAGGGGTCCCTGCCCGTGGCAGGGGTTGGAACTGAAGGAGCTTTATCGTCCCTTCCAACACAAACCAGGCTGGGATTCTATGATTTTTCCCTAAGCTAGGACTCCCAGAGAGATGCTGTAAAGCAGAGATTGCAGCCTCCTGAGCCTGTAGGCCATCCTTCAATAAAAATCCAAAGAAATTTTAACTACCTATTGCTTTCATCTCTTTTGTCCCAAAGCACAAAACCACAGCTGCAGGGCAGAGCCTGAAGCAAGCACAAAAATTGGATTGATTTACTTTGGGCCTGTGCATGAGTGTGAAAAATGTGGGGCTTTGTCAACCCTTTGTCTTCTGGTGGTATCCCCCAGGGACCTAAAAGCCTCAGGATATATGGGCCATACCGTGATATTGCATTGCTGCCCAAGGTCCCCAGACTTCCTACCTGCATCAGAACCTCCTTCAGTTGTGGCCATGGGACTTGCATTGCCCTGAAAACAAAATTTAGCTGAGTAATTGTTAATACAGAGCAAGTACTTGGGGTTTCTCCAGATATCTGCCATCAGGGACCTCTATCTGCCCCAAAGTCTGATGGCAAGTCTATGGTTTTGGCCTGTATCTCTGTTTTCTTCTATTTAATTTATCCTTCTCTTCCCAAACGTTCCCTCCCATCATAGCTACTCCCAGTGAATCACTAATTCCAGCCATGCACACCTGGTTTTCACTTCCCATGCTAAACCCACTCTGGTTGCTGCTCTTGGCCACCCTGTCACAAATCTCACCCAACTGACCCGACTTCCCTGCTGTAATGCCCAGGATACAACAGCAGAGATAAGCTGCAGTCTGGCTCTGCAAATGCAACCCACATGTAAAATGCAACCTTGAGGGCAAGGCAGTGAAGAATTCAGCTTGGCAGCATTTTATCCCCACTTAGCACAGGTGTAAATGGCTCCACATGGAGCAAGGCAGAGGAGAACCAAGCCCAGAAAAGGAGATTACTCAGCTGCTGAGGTTTATCTCCATTCCCCCATAGTTTACCAAGCTCCTCTTATAACGATCACCCAGAGCTTCTGCTGGGTAGAATTTAGACTCCTGTTGGCTGCATTACATATTAATAATTTACATAGATGGGACAATATATCAGATATTTTTAAAACAGTACAATCTTGCCATACTCTTTATGGCATTTTAAAATGGATGGGCCCTGGTTTCAATATAAGGAAAATCTGAAACAGTGTTAACACTGACCGTACTTTGCTATTACATCCATTTTTAATTATCAAGAACACTCAGCCAGGTTTGCAATATTTTCAACAGCTTTATGTGTTGTCACAAGTACCTAAATTATGGATGTGCACCACGTTTTGTTAAGCATTGCATGAAAACTATGTTGGGGGACATCATTTTCTTAGCATTAAACTGTTAAGGCAGAAGGAGGAGCCTCCAGAAGCAATTCTTGAAGCAGGAGGAGGAAGATGGGTGACAGCAAGATTGATTCTGCACTTCTCGTAGTGTTTTGGAGGGTGACGACCCAAACCCCAGCTGCTTTCCTGTGGGGAGGAGAGGAGATGGAAGGGCAGACATGATCCTGGTTTTTTTGCCTTGATGCTGAAGAGAGGTCTCCAAAGTGGCTGTAGGTGCTTCCTCTAATTGAGAAAGGGACTAAGCAAAGGATTTGCCTTCTTTAAGAGCAACTGCTCCCTATAGCTACACCTGGAACAGGTAAAGCTCTACACATGGAGCATTATGAAGCCTAACACATCCCCTCTTAGTTTAAACACCTTTGGCCTTTGAGCCCTCCAGCAAGACTGATCAGTGCTGTATCAAATTCAGACAAGGGAAGCTGAGGCACATGGACACCAATGAAAACCCAGGTGATGCAGAGAGCCAGAAGAATCAACAAAGGCATCCCCAAACCACTTGGATACAAGAACCACACAAAAAGCATTAGACCAGCTCTTGGCTCTTTTCCTCCTTCCTGTTATGTACCTACATAGAAGCTTCTCGCCAAACATCACCTAAAGATCTCAACAGACAGGACATGAGGAAGGAGCAAGACTGCAGCCAGAGGGAGTAGCTGAGACTCAAACCCAGCTGAACAGCCCCATCTCAGCAACTGGGGGTCACTTTGGCACAACACCTTTGACAAAAGCCTCAAGAGGCACCAATGCCACCCTTCCACACTGTTTTTCCTTGTTGTTGGGGTTGGGTTTTTGTGTTACTGAATAGACTGGCTCTGCCGGGCACAGTTATGTTTCGTCCACAACTGAAGTTTGAACAAGCTGCCTTGGGAAGCAATTCTGGAAGCAGCTGCAAAGTTTATCATCAGCATACGTAGGTTTTTATTCCTTTCATATCAATCTATCATGCCCCATTTGATCAGTTGCTATTTCTTACTGTTTACCCTCAGATGGGCTGGAAATGTTTCTTTTCTGTCCTGGAACTGGAGAAAACCTGGCAACATCAGCTTCTGATAGCAGGGACCACAGCAGCATCCTGAGGCGCATCCCCTGCTGACCTGCAGAGACACCACGACTGTGTGCACCAATAATGGAGAGGTCTTTTTATTCCCTCCCTAGAAGGGATGGGCTAATTTACATACAAGTGTTTCAAATCAGGAAGCATCCCTGGGCTCAGTCCTATTTCTGTTTGTACTTTCAAGTGACTCTTGAGCAGAAAGGTTCATTCTCATTGGTGGAAAATCATTAAAACATGAACTGCAATTAAAGGTAGCCATTACATTCAATTCCCTGCTTCCTCTGAATGCATCTAAGCAAGTGCAGATCCTGAATATTGCCAGAGTCTGAATATTTCCAATTTTTTGCCATGTTAAACAATGTTAAGAGATACCTTCACAATCTACTAAATGATTCGGACAACAACTGGAACTGAATGAGAATGCACAAATCAGCATTTCAAATAGCTGCCTCCCAATTACAAGTTCTTCATGTGTGCTAGGCCATAAAAATGCTTTTATTAAAGCATGCTTTGCATTTCAATCTGATTTACTACACAAAAGAATTATCCCCAGTCAATAAGATTGAATCACTTGTTCCAATAACTGGGGCCACAACCTTGGAGATGTTAGAGCTAATATCCATTATCTTCTTGTACCTGATTTATTCAGAGGTTGCAGAGGCAAAACAACTTTCCTGGACTGCTTTCTTGGGTTTGTTTATAACCAAATTTGGATTCATTTGAGCTTTATTACTGGCGAAAACTGCTATAAAACAGTTATTCTTTCTGTAACTCCTGCTTTTAAAGTCAAGGCAGCCCTTCAGCAAGGCTCACTGCAAGTGTTCAGCCAGGTTACAGCTACTCTTCCAGTGGTTTGATGCACCAGAAAACTTCAGAAGTAGATGAGTTGCTTTAGCATTTGCATTTAGTATAGCTTACTTAAATATATTAAGGATTTGAATATAGATGGTCAGAATGTCACACTTCATTTTCTAGTTTAAGAAATTTGATGGCTTTAAAGCCATTTTTTTTATCTGCCACATCTCCTGTAGAGACTCTTTTGCAGGTAGAACCTAAATCATGGCCCCCAAAGAGCCCACAGCTTCAGCTCCTGCAACTTTAACATACGGCAATTGAATATTCAGCTCCTCACCCTGCAGAGTACAACACTGCCTTGATCTCTGCACACCACCTCCTTTCTCCTGCATCCCACAGGGGTACAAAGATGAGGGTGGATGGATGCAGAGGACCAGACAGCCCCTTGCCCTCAGCCAGCAGCAAGCTTAGCCAGTGATCCTGCTCTTTGTGCTTTGAAGATGACAAAAAAAGCCTCTCATCTTTCCAGGCTGTGGGTGGAGGTTGGAGAGGCTTCATTTTCTTTGCAGCAGGACCATCCTGTGCTCGCCCATTGCTGCATCCTGCCTCTGGAGCACAGAGCCCAAAAGCCACACGCAGGGAAGATGCTACATACCTCTACAGCCACCCATGCTCCCAGGGCCACAGCCCTGTGCTTCAAAAGCTGAACAAGTCATAGCACCTCTTGGGCATGACAAGGAGCAAGAACTTCACTGTCCTCCGAAAAACTAACACTTGCCAGTGCATTTTTGCAGCCTTGGCCCAGGCAAAATGACAAATCCCTAATGCTTTCTGCAAATCCCAGGTTTTGCCTCCAGAGATACCCAGCCAGCTAAACCTCGCACTAGGATCCAATTTTCCAGAGCAGTGGAAACCAACAGACAGCCGGTTAGGACAGCAAGCCCCATTCTGCAGCCTGCATTTATTATTACACCAGTCTGCTGTTAGTTTTAAGCAGCAGTGTTCAGCTCTGATTACCTTTTTGCCAGACCGTTGAGATCTACCAGGAAAATAATTTTCACCCACATCAAGGGACTTCAACTGCTACGGAAAAGTAGTAAACAAGTTTCATTGAGGGAAGTCTCCTTTGGACCATGTTCCAAAAGTCACTGATGACTGAATAGTACTGGGGACGTGGAGGGTGACTTCAGGAATCAATGCTGATCTTGTTTCCAAAGAGAAAATGAAACACCAGGACAACAAATTGATTTGGACATGAGTAATTATTTCATTTATTAGTGTACTTGTCTGTCACACCAACTAAAGCAGAGGTGGCAAGGAGCTCAGGAGGAGCCTACGAGTAAGACAACCACAATGGGCACATTCCTGGTGCTGAGCAGCCCGGGACCACTTGGACCCCCAAAGGCTCCTTCCACCAAATCTGTTGGTGTCTCTGCCTGTGCACAACCCTCCTCACAAGTGCAATCCAGTACCTGATGCGTAGAGCAGCAATTTCTTCCAAAGGGCAGAACAGGTTAGGCTGGGAAAAGCACAAATAACAGGAGATGCATCATGGAGGAAACAGTATTTGAGAGTTGTGTTATGAGAGCAGGGAGATGCAGGCGGTAGATGTGAAATACACCCATGTGGGGAGCAGTCTCCCAGTCAGTGCTCTTTCCTTTTCATGTTAAGAGGAGCCCTTTGGGTTTATGTGCCTGGATAGGGAAATGCTTTGGTAACCAACGCAGCCTGCATGAGGTACCCTTCTTAAAACAGCTCTGTAGTGCTGAGCTCCCTTGTCAAACTGAACACTGACCCTCAGGGGACATTCAGGCTCCACTGAACACTGGAGCTCTGCATCCCAGCAGCCATGTGCCAGGCACATCACCTCTCTGATGGCACAAAGACAGAGCACCACCTCCAAGGGATGGTGCAGGGAGAAGGAGCAGTTCACACAGCAGAGAAACAGCAAACCCAATTCAAAACAGAGGGCACATCTTCAAAGTTTTGGCCAGGAGGCAGAGTCAGATGGTGGGGAATGTAGGCTAAGCCCCTGCATGAGGGACATGCATTTTTCATGACCTTCCCCATTCTTGATGTTTCCAACCTTCAAATATATGTAAAGAGAGGTTTCTCCTCCTCTTCTCCCACCAGTGCAGCTTGGCTCTGTGTACACAGGAGCAGCTCAGGGGATGGAGAAGAAGGAGTCACTGAGGAGTCCCTCACTCCCTTAAGGGCCAAGCCTGACCCTACAAAATGAAGGAAGAATCTGAGACTTCCTCGAGATGGAGGACTCAGAAATAATGCACCCCATGGAGCACCGAAGTGCTGCTTGGAAATGAGCAAGTGAGCAGCAAGAACAGAAAATTATCCTAAAAGGTGCTCTCATTTAAATCTCCAGCCTCAGAGACCGCCTGTCTTGGGCAGACAAGGCAGACAACATCAGCAAGTGGGTGTCCCAGATGGTGGCTTTTTCCCATCTCAAACATTTACCACCCCCTTCTGTGCAGGGGAGAGGGAACATGCAGGAAGCCTACACGAAAACAGAGATGAGAACAAGGAAACTCCCAGTCCTGGTGGAAGAACAGCAGAGGGGGGTGGGGGTTTGAGGATTACAGCAAAGAAGTCAGCAAACTAAGAACATTTATACCGGCCTACTAGATACAGTAAGAGCTTCACTTCGTATGTACTGTTGTCTCTGCTCAGTCTGTGTGTCACTGCCAACACCTCACATGCTCTACCGGGGCTGTTTAACGCTCACATCACTTGCTCCATGTTAGAGAGCACCAGCTGAAAATGCTGCCATCCCTTTACATAGCTGGAAGCCACGAGCCAGCATTGCCTATTGCCACCACCGGCTTATGCACTTTGTCTTCTGAACTTGCCCACGTCCACCACCTTCAGAGCACAGACAGCATCCTCAACTATCCCACATCAGCAGCAGGGCCATGCATGAACGGGGTCTGACCCTTCAGTGGATGATAATCTGCACCTGAGGTCCCACCCTGCTCCATAGCATAGAAACACCAGCTACCCCACAGCACAAACCCATCTGTGATAAGGCTCACACAAATATCAAGTCTGGCTTATATGAGTGCTACCAAACTACAATTCATGGGCTCTTCCAGACTGGGAAAGATTTGTCCTGGGGACAGAGTTAAGAGTTCCCCTGCAAGTGAGGTCAGTTTTGGGAGAGAACATCCATTAAAGGAAGCACTAATTTTGTGAAGCTTACAGGACCTCTCATCCCCATTTCTGAGCAGGACAGTGAGAGCTCCTTTGCATCCAAGTGTCAAATAAAGGCTTTGGTTGCTGATCCCTAAACGAGCACCTCCTTAACCAAGCATGTATCTGAACCACAGCTGCATTTTGATAGTACCAGCAGAGCAGACATCCCCAGTCCAAACAGAAGGTTTCCACATGCAGAGTCCTTTCAATCATCCTCCCCAGAGCTCCAACTCCTAGACCTGTTGCCCCACTCTCCCACACACAGGTGATAACGTGCATGAGCAGAGTTTAACTCTTTTGGCATGCTTGCCTCCTCCAAAGGGGCCACATGATAATAAATAACTTACATTCACACCCAAGAAAGCTGCTGCAGCATTTTGGTCTCTGCTCCTGGCCCATCAGACAGTGATGGGAAGCACAATGCAAGGCAGGTTTTCTTAGCATGGGGTAAGGAAGAGATCTGGAACCTCCACAGTGCATAAAGGAAGAATTTTCAATCACTTCAGCTTGAGACCAGAAGCAGAAGGGTGATGTTCCCATGCCTTGCTGCCGGGAGACCCAGCTTTGATGCCAAAACTCCCTCTGCATGAGGGACCTGGGCTAAACCTGACTTCTGGCTTTGCAATGCCCCATGGTTAAGTGCGACCGACCCAGGCAAAACTCATCCCCATCCCTCCTGCTTCCCACACGAGCCACAGCTCATCCCTCCCTAAGGGATGGACACCAGAAAAAGATGTGTCAGAGGTGGGAGTTTTGTTGTCTTGTGGGTGTTTGGTGTCAGGGCTTTTTTAAACCATATAAAACTCCAGTGCAGGAGTAGGTGATACAGAAAAGCCTCAATCAGTATTGCTAACATGCACTTCTTATCAGTCAATATGCTGAGTGACAATACAGCAACCTCATGTCCTAATTGCCAGCTCTGCCCCACCAGCATTCACCCTTCCCTCAGCCTGCCCAGGAGCTGGTATTTAGGCACCAAAGGAAACTTTCTGAGGGATCTGCAAGAAATCCAGGACTTGAAACCACACCAGGGTCCCAACAGACACAAATAGCATCCATAGAAGATATGGAGCTGGAATAGCAAGTCCCTGAGCACCCGCTCAGTGAGGTTTTCACCAGGATACAGGGCATTACACAAGAAAATATTCCTCTTTGCTGCATAAACAGGTTGCAGTTGTGTTCATTGCACAGGCTCACGTCTCTGCTCGGCCGGAGCACATTAAAAGCAAATCAAAGAGGATAAGTTCAGTTGCAGTTAACCACATGGCACATTGCAGGGAAGCTGCTGCTGATTAGGGGCTCACAGAAGCATTTCCTAGGGAAGGAACAAAGCTCCCAACCATCCCTCTGTGCAAATTGCTACCTGCAGCCACAAAGCTCACAGCGCTTTTACTTCTTTCCCTTGGTTTCTGGAGCTGTAAACTGAAGTCATGGGAACAATTGCTTCCCACACCAGCAAACATTCCACAGAGCCAGTGCTGTCCACCGCTGGCTGGGGTTTCTTTTCCTTCTTATTTGTGGCTGACAGATTAAACAAGGAGCACAGAATGTTACCCATTAGCACGAGCTCTTTACAACTTGCTGAATAAAGCTGCTTTGCAGCATTTCCAACAGGAAACATGAGGTTTTGAGATAAAACATCCCCAGAAGCTACCTGAGTAACACCCAGGAGAAAGAGGGTCCATGGTGCAGCAGACCTGAATGAAGGAGGTCTGAGATATGGATGAATCTCTGCCATGATGGCACAAAAGCTTATAAATTGGGGTTGGCGCATCCACAAGTGACTGTAAACCCTGTGGTCCTCAGCTACTTTTAACAGACAGGCAAAAAGTTGAGCAACCTGAGGCACTTCTGGCCTGTGCTGTTGTTCATACCAGGTATCATTAAGGCTGGGGAAATGTTTTGGTCTGAAAGCGATGGAGGCAAAAGCTGTACATCAAAGGTGTTCCTAATGTGACTATTATAGAGCTTTGCTACCCATGCAGGAGGGCATCCCAGCAGGCAGTGCCATCTCTCACCCATTAACAGATAACCCCCTTAGCTGCCTGAACATTTCCAGTTGAGCAGTATTTGAAAGCAGAGCAGGAAAAGACTTGCAAACGCATCTGTAGGTTCTCTGTGTCCTGTGCTCTCTGTTTGGTGGTTATTTTTAATTACAATTCACTCCCAAAATAAATTGTGAGACATTTATCTGCTGCCACTGCCACGACCACCCAGCCTGGGCTTGGCTGAGAGCAGCAGCTGGCCAAGGAGCACACGAGCACAGCTCTGCTGTGGGGCCAAGCACCCACCACCCCCTTGCTGATTGGACTCCTTTTAAATACCATCATTCCAAGGGAACTTTGGCTTTGCGATAAACCTCACAGAGGCAGGAAGTGCACTATTCCTTCTTGTGTCATTTGCAGTTCAAAGATACCATATCGGTCGGAAGCCTTTCTGCTCCGCCAGCTCTCACCCCAGCTATAACCCCTCGCACTGATGCAAAGCCAGGCTGCACAGGGACACTGCTCACCACGCCAGCAGCTTCAGAGCCCTGGGCCTCTTTCAAAGCCATGCTGGCAGATGGCACCTCCCTACGGTCACCACCAGCCCTCTCCTCCATAGCCCATGAAAGGGGAAAGAAAATCCCCCGCAGTTCACTATCGGGGCACCCAGCCCAGGAGCAGACCTGCTTGCACTGAGGCCTCCCATTGCATTACTGGTGTGACATGAAGAGAAAATGTAGATTAGAAATTAAATGTAGATGCAGAAATCAAAAGTAGTGGGATTTTCAGACTCAGAAGCATTCTCCACTTTTGGACTTCAGCTTCTCAGCTCCAAGAGAATAAGAATACTGCAGTGCTCCATAATTATTTAATCTTAATTTTCCACATTAATATAGAATAAGGGAGATTTGCTTTCAAATGTTAATTCTTTCTCTTTTTTTTTTTTTTTTCTTGTTTAAAGTACAAGCCTCTGAGCTGGCTGGCTCCATCTGAAGGCTTTGTTTTAAAATTAAACTTCCCTTCACATAGATTTCAATAGCTACAATACTTCCAGAGCTCATGTGAGCCAGCAGCAAAGATGAGTCTAAGGACTTGTAGCAAACTAAGCTGGGTTTTGCTTTGTGCACCCAAAGAGGCAAGAAATAGCCTGGAACTAAGCTTGGGGAATGGAAGGAAGTGCTTAGAAAAGACACACCAGGGAGGGCATCTCCTGCATAACTCATCTACGTTCAAGCACCTTAGAGCCACAGACCTTACTAAATGGCTTCCAAAAAGCTAAACTGTGCTGAGATATCAACAAAAGAACGGACTCAGCCACAATCCCAGCTCCCAGAAAAACAGAGATGCTGTTCTCTGCACTCAAAACACGCTGATAGCAGTTGTCAGTGAGCCACCAAAAACACCCCAGTGTTTAGAGTCACTTTAATGCTGCTTATCCAGAGACATACAAATGGCTTACAAAGAAGCTGTATAAAACCAATAAGCCAACACTTCTCGCCTTTCCTTGGTAAGTGCTATTCTTCATCAAATTAGTTACGCTCAGAAAGCCTCATCTCTTTACTTGGCCTTTGTGTGTTCACTCCAAAGCATTTCTCTGCACAGTGAAGTGCAGCGAGTGCTTCTTTGCAGGTTTGCAGTCAATGGACAACCAGAAGAAACAAGCAGCTATTTGATTTGTGGTTTTAATACTGCCAGTAATTACAAGGAACCGGGTGGGATTGCAGGGAAATCCCACGTTACAGCTCTCTTTTACTCTCAGCACTGGCAGCACAGAGAGCCTTTTCCAAGGTCCCTCTGACATTATCCCACAGGTAGGTTCACTAAAGCAGTGGTTTCTGCCTCCATTTGCAGTGGGAAGAGCACCAGAGGGTGCTTTAGGGTTGGCACACCTTAGTGCACTCCTGCTGCCAGGCAGAGGAAGGGGAAGGCACTTAGCTAGCTCAGTAGACATCCATTGTACTAACCCCGTAATTATGAGTATGGGCCACCATAAATCCATTTATTTCCTTTTTACCTTACTTTCCAGTGGGGCTTTACGGGGAAGGCACATTTTCTGTAAAGAACTGAGTGCATTTCAGTGACTTTTGCCCCATGCCATGAAACAATGTACAGATGTGCAGATATCCCTTCGCTTTACACAGCCCTGCATGGAGCCCAAAGCCAGCAGTACAGTCAGTTAAGAGATCAAGGATCACTCCTAATAGAGACGCCTACCGGAGTTCATTTAATATTCTCCTTGGATTTGAAATAATAATATTGTCAACTAAATAAAAAGCAAGCATTCATTTGTATGTAAAACAGTTGGTTATATCAGGCATATTTATGTCTGTTCTGCCTTCCAGCTATGAAGAGTTATGACTGAACACCCAAGGGACCTTTATATATCTATCCAATTTCATGCATTTTTTTCCTTTAACCTATGTACTGGCATCTTGTACAACATGGCATGAAACAATAAGGTAGGGGGTTTTTTTCTTTCATATTCAGGCAAAGGAGGAAAAAATTCCTGCCAATAACAGCAATAATAAACTCCTGAGCTGGTTTGTCATTCATACAGACCTGTATTTATATGTGCATGTATACATATGTAAATGTATGCACACAGAAACATGTTATGGACACATATTGTACACACACAGAGATTGCTTCTTGACCTCCCTCTGCCTGTTCTGTTCCATCTCCCATTCCAATTCTCCCTCAGCCTTCCCACCTTCTTGCCATGCCAGACTTGCTTTTCTTTCAGTATCTCCCTGGTGACAGAGCAGAAAGAGCCTCAATAAATTACTCTATGCGCTTTTGTCATTAAGTATATTTTTAAAAGTGAAACTTTGAAAGACAGAGATGTATTTGTATAGAGCAAGAACAACACCTTTATAACCCCAGGAAAATGACTGCTGGGTGAAAAAGGTGGAAATCTGGAGGGTACGGAACAAAATCCAGCTGCTGATGACACTAACAGGAACAAAAGGTTCTTTAGGTTGACTACTTGTTTGGTTTTGCTAACTCTTATCAGTTGGGCTTGACTGATGCCCTTGCGTACATTTTTAGCCTAGCAAAGCTGTGCCACCAAAGAGTTCACATCTGAAGTCCCTGGCACTTGGCTGCACCCTAAGAAGGGGAACAGCCCCCAGCCCCATTTTGTATTTGGGGACCCCAGGCACTGCTTGGCCAGAGCATCACTGGTGCTTCTTGGGGAAGGAGAAGTGAGAAAACAGGAAAACCATCCAGCTCTGATGGGGACAGTGGCAGGGCAATGCCTCAGGGCACACTGGGGAAAAAACCCATGTGCCTTCCCCAAAACAAAGCACCATCGGCATCAGAAGCTCAGGATCCTGCTGTGCATCCAGGCTGAAAGACCCAGAGCGGAATCACCCTCCTCTCACTGCAATTCCACCTCTAGAAAATGCCACTCTTGTGGCAAAATGCTTCCTGATTCAGGTGCCAGCAGAACCACTGCAGCAGCAAGCATCCCCCAAGCCCATGATCTCCCTGCTTCATCCTAAATCCACTTGTCAAAAGAACCACTGCTTACCCAAGAGATCCCCGCTTCCTACTGGCATCCCACACAGAACCCCTGAGACTGAGGCACTGCAGGGGCAAAATGACCCCAGTGGTGTGGGGCTGTGTTGCAGTGGAAAAAGAGCACATTGCCTTCCAGACTGCCTGGAGAGCCCAGGGCAGTTTTAAGGCAGCAAGAAGCATACTGAAATCCAAGAGACATCCATAACTCTGAGATCTGACTGACTATTGAATTGCATTAAAGCTCAAATTTTCTACTTAAAAAAATAAAGACAAAACCAAAAACAAGCTCCCAAGAGAGTCTTATTCTTGTATCTATTTCTCTAGGAACTGCTAATGTTTGTTGTTTGAGGTTTGGCAGGGGGGACACATGCAGGATGTTGAGGTCTTTGGGGAACCAGAAAAGCATCCAAGTAGCAAAAGCATCCATGCCCCACCTATCCTCAGACCTGGACCTTCATCTGCCACACATGCACTAAGAGGAATACTGCTGGAATAGCACTGCCCCATTGCTGCTATCCAAACCCATCCCTCTTCCTTCCCACCCACAGCCAGCAGGCACTACACCTCTCTGAAGCACTGTGCCTTGTCATTTAGGTGACAAGTGTCTTCCACACCTTCTGCCTCCTGCCTCTTCCCAGAGGGAATTGAGCCCCTTAAGTAAGCAGTAAAACAAACACAGAAGCTGGGTGGAAAAGCTCCAGCATAAATCTTTGGGGGTTTATAGTAGTTTATTCTATTGCATTCTTGTATTTTTTCATGTTTAATAACACATGCTGAGGCAGAGCAATCAATCTTCAGTGAGAAGAGCAGCCTTTCCAGGAGGAGCACAGTACATCTGCACAGTACTGCTCTCATGCCTGAAAATCTCAGAGTATCTCAGTTTTTAATAGAAGCAGCTCCTTTGGGGTACCATTTTCAGCCTACCTTCATCCCACACTGCTGCTGCATGGGTGCAAGGGAGCACTGTAGCATCCAGCCACAGCCTGGTGCCAGCAGGGGCATAAAGATAAGAACCAGCACTGGGATCAGAGTGCAATAGACAGTCAGGATGGGCTACTCAGGTGTTCAGGTCATCCCATGCTGACATTCTCCTGGGACTTTGGCTCTACAACAATCCAAATCAGGCCCTGACCTGGCATCTGTGCATTTGAGAAGTCTTCCTACCATCAACTGCCATAAGTTGTTTACAAACACCCAGGATGCTGGACATTGCAATGTGTCCAAGCAGGTCTTGGAGCCAGCCACAGATTAAAGAGCAGCCGGGAAGAATCTCACCTTTGTGCTGTCATCAGCCATCCCTCCTCTTCCCATGGAGATGGACTCGGTCAAGATCTCATCCAATAAATCACCTCAGGAATGATCACTAGGACATGGCACTGCCTTTTGAGAGATATTCGTGTATCCTGAGCTAATGAGACCATTGCCCGGAAGGTCTGGTAACCCACTGAAGTTGTGCAAATTAAATATGTTTTTCCCTACTTGTTAAGAAGAGCAAGTCCTGCCACCTATGAGACACTCACTGGTGGTGACAGGAAGGAGCTGGCTCACCACAAACCACCCACATCCAGCCAAACACAAGGCTGGCATTTTACAAGTCACATTTGCAGCCTCCTCAGCTGCTCCTCAGGTACAACATCTCTGAGACTCCGGAATAAATGTACTACACTGTTCCCTGGTGCAGCCCCTCAGGTACACTGAAAACAGTGATTTTCATGACTAAATGGATAGGGGCGTTGCAGAACGTGACGGCAGCTTGCTAAGTGCCTCATCTCGGAGTTACACATGATTATTTTCCCTACAAAAATCAAAGGTGATCCATCAATTACTGTCTTTTTACCCCATCTGCTTTTCTATTATTTTGTACTCTTAAAACATTGTGCGTATTAACTAAATAGAATTTACAGCACACACATTGATTTCCCATTAATCTTTCTTTAGCTGAATCTAAAATTCAAGCCGCTTTTTTCTGCCACAAGTATGTGCAATTGATAGCAGCATAACCGAGATCTTGGTAGACTACTTGCTGGCCACTGATGGCTAACAAACCTCTAACATCATATGAGTGTATCTATTGAAAACACTGGAAAGATCCATCAGAGACCAGACTGCCAAGTGCAGACACATAAACACTGTCATCTGTATACACCTTTTTAAGGGAAAACAGGATTTTGGGTGGGCAGCGAGTGAGTATTCAAAGGCAGGGACTAGCAAGAAAGAGCCTGACTTTCTCTTGGGCTGTCAAGCAGGTGTCCTTGTAATCCAGAGCCAGGCTGTTACACAGAGGAACACAGCTTCATCCAGGGACCTGGGAACAGGCCATGGTCATCCCCAACGGCCCCTCACGTGATGTGGGAACAGATATCTGCATCCCTCCAGTGATGCTCTGCACATTCACACCACCACAGCCACGCATCTCCTCCCCTCACCCACTGCTTTGAGGTTTCTAGATAAAAAGCTGCTAATGTAGATTAATGTATAATTAAACACATGATTTACACACACAAGCAGCTTGGCACAGCTCCTACCAATACATACATATTTCTAAGTGGCCAGAGACAAATGAAACAGAAGTAAGGCGAAACCCCGCTGCTCTTGAAGCTTCCCAAAGTTAATGGTGCTGCATTCCCAAAGCCACCACAGAGCTTGGGACATAGCTGCACCACCACAGGTCTGAAACTTGGGTCTCTTCCAACCCTAATCATGCTATGGGCTCTTTTGCCCAAAGAAGTGGTGAATGCCCCATCCCTGGCAGTGTTCAAGGCCAGGTTGGACAGAGCCTTGGGTGAGTTGGTTTAGTGTGAGGTGTCCCTGCCCATGGCGGGGGGGTTGGAACTGGATGATCTTAAGGTCCTTTCCAACCCAAACTATGCTGTGATTCTGTGATGGCGTTTGTCTTCCCAGGTACAATTATGCACCAGCAGGGAGGGGGCTGAAGGGGCACTTGAGCTCCCTCAGTGATGCAGCAGTGACATTGCTGAAGCCTGGGCAAGCCAGGGTGCGAGGCATTCCTGCTCACACAGACAGCTCCGCCAGCAGCAGGTACAGCGATTATCCTGCCATGCAGACAGCTCCGAGCACACCTCCACAATGGCACAGGTGTATAGGAAATGCTCTCACAGTCCTATTATTCCATACTACCACCAGGATAAATGGCAGCTGGGGAAAGCCAGGGAAGGTTGTGTCTTTTTGCTCCCCTGTGCACTGAAGATTAATTTAGAACAAATTAATTACATTTGCATACGCCTGAAAGCTGGCAGAGAGTGAGCAAGTGTCCTGCAGGTGAGTGAGCGCTACAACAAGGGAGGCATTTCTCTTTGCAGGGTGGGGTGAGTTTGGAGATGGGAAGAGGCATGTTGTGGGGCACAGCTCAGAACATCCCTCTGACACTGCAGCATTGGGTGGGCTTGGACACGAGGTCTCGCCTCGGACACTGCAGGCTCCAGCTGGGCTTTCACTCCAGGCTCATCCCCATAGGATTCAGCTGCTGCAGCAAAGGGACCCGTCCATGCACAGCGATAATCTGCCTCCTGAGGGGCTGCAGGGGAACACCTTCAGTGTACTGAGAAGGATGTTCATCCTCGGGGGTCCTCTGTCAAAACACAGGCATCCCTCAAGCAACTGCTCTCCTTAGTACAGTACCACTGCTTCTCCTTCAAAGGATCCTGAGAAAACCTAGAGGAAAACCTTCTCTAAACCCAGCTGAGGCTGTAGCTGGGACTAGGTCAAGTCTATGTCCCATTTCAAAGCAGTTCACCTTCCCACCCACCCCTATTTTACCCTGTCAGCACAAACCCAGCCCTCAAACACTTCCCATGAAGCAGAAGCATAACAGAATAATCCACATTTTGCATCTGCATCCACCAGACGTTTCCCCACATCTTCAGCAGTCGCTTCACCTGGTTCACCCTGAAGACCCCTTTTGCTGCTCTACAGAGGGGAGACCATATCAGCCTCTTATTCAGTGATGAAGTTCAGCCTTTCTCCCAACACCCCTCCTGCTAAGCAGTGTCCAAGGTGAGACCTCTGTGCTTCTCTGCCCGGAGTATATCCCTTAGCACATCTCCCATTTAACCCTGCTGGGTATCAAACACTCTGCAGCAAAGAGCCAATACCTGCATATACTCTAAGTAATATGTTGAAAAAAGATATCAAGTCTAGTTCTAGACTCTAAGGGAGTTCTTTTTTCGAAGTGCAGGTTTAATTATAACTCCCACAGCAGCTATAATAAGGAATACCAGGAAGCTGCTGTTCTTCCTTAACCATTGAATAGCTATTCAGATTGAGTAACCCTCCCAGCTTGGCTCTGCACTCAAGAGCCTGACCCTGCAGCTCTGGGGGCCAGTTTGTCCACGAGCAATTTCAGTCTCTGATCTCTGCCCGAGAGTCAGGAACACACAAATCAACCTCTTATCCTTTAAAAGCTACCTGTCATGGTAAATACACAGCCATAATGGCTATTCACAAAGCACAGAGCAGTTAATATAATGCATATTTAGCAGAGTTCAGTTGTACTACCCAAGATCCATCCAGCAGCATCTCCCAGCACTGTGTCAGAGGGCTCCTAACTCTTCACAACCAAGCACAGACTCCCAAGGAAGAACCCTTACAGTCCCCACAAGCAAGCCAGAAACCTGTGGTTTAGGTCATATTTTCTGTCAATTTTCCAACAAAGCAGGGAAATAAAGGAAGGAAATTAAGATTAACTTCTCCCTGACACCATGCAAGGAGCCTGCTCTTCAGGCAGAAAACACCTTTGTGCTCAGTACTAACTCAGTCTTCTCCTGAGCTGTTCCAGTTTTTCAAGGTTCCTCTGAATTTCATACAAAAGAGAAAGCACAAACTCTTCCCATTGTTTTACCTACATTCATTTATCAAACTGTGACTAAAAATAGAGCTAGTTCTGTAGAAATCACTTTAACTGGTTTTGCACTCCTTTACCATCTATTGCAACGCTGCTCTAGCACTTTTCAAAGCTATGTGTAAAGCAGAAGGGGGTATGCAGTGGATGGAGGAGAACATTGGCATCACATTGGTTCCCCCAGAAGCCCTTGGAAGTGGTTTAGAAGGTGGCCCTGCTCCTCTCCGGGTTCAGCTTGGGCGCAGTTCTCCACCCCTGCCTACACCAGGGCAGGAGAAGTCTGTGGTCACCTTGGTGCTCACTCATGGCAACCTTCAGCAACCAGCATTTCTCTTGCTGCTCCTATCAGTGGCATGAGGCTTCCAGAGCTACAGCAAGTGCTGGGAGACAGGAACCTCCCAAGTCACAGGGCAAAGCAAGCCTCGGCCCCAACCACTTCATAACATCTCCACCCATACCCCAGACATCCCTCATGATGGAACACCTTTTCCAGTGCAGAAGCAACCTTCCAGTGCACTGTAACAACCTTTTTCCCCACACTTAGTGAACCTATGGCTGAAGCCCTTGGGAGCGTTTGTCAGGATTTGAGATGGAGGAACCTTTTATGGTGCCTGCCCAGCTTTTAGAGGCCAACCCACAGCACATTGCAACCTGTGAGCAGTTCAGCTTGCCAACCCTTTTCTGACAGCAGAAACCTGTCTTGTTTCCACACAGAAAATCAGTGCTCCAGGAAAGGCAGAAACAGAATTGCCACCTGATATGGCTCAGAGAAGTGAACTCCGTATTTGGCCACAAGGGCTGGAGAGAAACTACGTTAAAAGTGGGTTTAAATCAAGAACTGTGCATGGAGAGGATCAGAGCGTGGCACTTCAGAGCTAAACAGCTGCTCAGGTAAAGCAGAGTTGCTCTGGCTGGTCCATTACTGGTCTCCCAGCTCTTCTCACCCCTCGCTTCTGCAGCTGGTGGCAGAGCACAGGAGGAGGATATGAGCTACAACAAGGCCTGGAGGAGCCATAAAGTCTGGACTGATCACACTTGGAGTGGAACAAAGTGCTCAGCACTCTTATGATTACAGCTGGGACTCTTAACTTCTTCCTTCGGTTTCAATCACCTGGCCCCTATTCCTGGCTCTTCATTTTCCTCAAGAACTATGGGCTGTGCCAGAGGAGCAGAGGGAACCTGCCAGGAAGGATTTGCCCTGCCATTAAGCACAGCTACTTCAGCCAGTCTCACAGCTGGTACAAGCACTGGTCAGCACCTCAATGCAGCAATAAAAGCCACAGAGGTTTACCATAAAACAACTCAGCATCCCAATTAAGAACATCAGCATCTCACCTAAGGGTTAGGCTACAAGGATGCTGGAAGGTGACTCTTCATCAGGGACTGTAGCAACAGGACAAGGGGTGATGGGTTCAAACTGAAACAGGGGAGACTGAGATGAGCTCTTAGGCAGCTCTTCCCTGTGAGGGTGCTGAGGCGCTGGCACAGGGTGCCCAGAGAAGCTGTGGCTGCCCCATCCCTGGCAGTGTTCAAGGGCAGGTTGGACACAGGGGCTTGGAGCGACATGCTCAAGTGGAAGGTGTCCCTCTCCATGGTTGGAACTGAATGAGCCTTAAGGTCCCTTCCAGCACAAACCAGGCATGATTCCGTGAGGTTTCAGCTGATAAAGCAGCTGTGGGTATCATTCAAGGGAACATGCATCAGAGACCAGACACTGGAGGGGTAATCATGCCTCTGAGAATGAGAGAGGGTCTCACAGAGGCACAGCAGCACAATGGCCTACCCAGGGTCCATACCCAAAGCAAGGGTGCTTTGCACTCGATCAACCTGGCCAAGATGTGCCCAAGCATCCTGCATGAACCTTCCTCCCTCAGGCCATCTATGTGAGAGCAGGACCAGTGCTCCCAGCAGGGCTGGAGAGCACACCATGTCCCCCACAGCTCACACTCACCTTGGAGTGCTGCTGCTCACAGAGAGCAGCCACAGCATGTGGGAGAAGAGCAGGTTCAATGAAGCACTGTGAGGGGAAGCAGGGAGAGCTCGGGGGACTGAGCACCCCATCAGAGCAGCCTCCTGCCTGTCAATATAGTACTTATTTAAAGATCCCAGCCCTTTCAGTTAGCAGCAGGCAGCATCCCATTAAACCTGTTGGGTTACCAGCTGCACCATGCAGCTGGTGAAGCGTTAGCTTCTTGCCACCTTATCACAGTTCTTCTTCCTTTAGTTCATCTTTATTTCCCCAGTCTGTGCTTCCTCAGCTCTTTTTCTTTGTACCCATCCCTCAGTGTCCCCATCAGAAGCTGTGCTGCAGAGTGCATCGCAGGCAGCCTCTGGTGCTTTAAAACTTTGCCAGCACCTGGAAGCAGAGAGTAAAATCTCACTCTGAGCCCTTAAAATCAGCTCCTAAATCCTGCAGCAGCCCGGCACAGCCAACCCGCAGCCTCCAGAGCTTGGGAACAGCAGGAAGACAACATAAAGGAAAAGCTGAGTATAAGCATCTCTTTATTCTGGGCAACAACCAGCTCCCGCAGAGCAGGGGCTGCACAAACACTGCTCCTCTGGAAATGGTCCTGAGGGCACCTGTAACTGCTGCAGCTCTGGCAGTAACTCACTTCAGCAACAGCCCCACTCCCCCTGCACACACCCCTATGCCCTCCCCAGCATCTGCACTGCCATTTTCACTGCTGGGGGGTGGGTGCTCCTGTGTGGAAGCAGCAGATGAGGTAACCTTAGGAAGAAACTGGCCTGTGTCTTGATAGAACCTCTTCCATCAATAAAAAGCATTAAACAATAAAATAGAATAAGCCAAAAGCTGACCTACCTGAGGATAAAGCATCAAGAAGCAGCAAGAGGGGGCTGCTCTGTGAAGGAAGATGAGACAGGAGCCAAGGAGAACGGCAACCTCACCAACATGGGGCTCGGAACCAGAGCAAGGAGAGCCAGCTCTGGGGCAGTGATTACCACCACACAGGTTCATAGCAACGGAGAAGGTCCAAAAGCAGTGCTGAAGCCAAGGCCAAGGAGCATGGCAATGCACAGCACTCACACAGCACAGGCAAGGAAAGGAAGAGGAGTAGGAGCCTGAGCTTAAATACAGCCCCAGCAAAGGGCTGGAGGTCAGTGGTAGCTGGGAGAGGTCCCAGGTGAGGTTGGTCAGGGTGGTTGGATGCATGCAGACCTCCAGGGGATCCTTGGCACTACCCCATTAGCACTGATGCTGGGGCTTTACCTGCTGTGTTCCCAGTCCAGCATGAGGCACCCACTGCAGTGTCTAACCTCCCCTGTCCCGTCTTTTATCCTCACCATAGAATGAATTCAGAGGTGATGTTAGAGAGGTTCCCCACAGCTACATAGAGAAGACAGGGTTTACACCACCTCTTCCAGGAGCCAGAGTACTACAGCCACCGATGTGGGAGGCTCCAGGAGATCATTAAGTTCCTCTTTTAGAGCTTGTGTGCTCAATCCTGGTGGTCAGTTTCAACCCACTTGCCCTAAATACACCCCTGAATTCCAGGTTTGGGAGCTGAGTAGTTACCAGTGTGTCCCCTGCAGAAGCTGTCCCCAGAGTCCTGCCCACACAGGACACTGCTCTGCTGCTCCCCAGGCACCGCTGTCACCCAGAGCCACCAGTGTTTCCAGCCAGGAGCCACAGACCAGTGCTGCTTTTCAATGCAACACCCCACGAACAGAGGGGATGGTCCCCAGGTACCATTTTAGTCCTCCTGCTGCCCTTGTGCACTGTTGGCACAATCGCCCTCCCTGCTCATGCAGGGGCAGATGCAAAGCCATGCTTCTCCCAAATCCACGTGTCCTCTCCCGGCCTAGATGGGAGGGAGCACAGCCCCCATGGGTGGTGTGAGAGGACCCACAGAGCATCCCTGGGCTGGCAGCACATATTGAATTGTCCCATCAGCACAACTGGTCCAGCATGGGGGGAGCACAGTGAGGACCCTCCCATCTCCCTTCTCCATGGCCATACATCCCAACCCACAGGGCTCCACCAGCAGCGCCACCTTTCTCCTCAGAACGCCTCTGCTCCAGCAGGTTTGCATTCATGCTGATCATTTCCACTCATACCAAACTTTGATCCCTTAATTCCTCCTTCCGTTCACTTGCTGAGCCCTGGGAAACCCATCCATAACCAGCAGCTGCTGTTTCTCAGGCTGCACATTTGAAATAAACCCACTCCTAACCCTCCCTCCTGCTCTTACAGCAGATAAGTATGAAGAAACAACCCCTCCAAGCACAGCACAAAATGGCTTTAATGGGAACAGCAGATTTTGGGCAGACCCAGAGAAACCACCCCAGTTTATCTGGGGTGAGAAATGGGGCAGGGCAGGGGGGACAGGACTGAAGTCCCCAAACTTGCACCACCAACCTCCAAACAATCCTTCAGCTCTTAATGACAGAATGAGAACAGGAGGCTTTGTGTTTAGAGAATTGTTTCCTTTCAAACCCTTTAGGCGCTTTTAAGGGCTCTAATTCATTAACCTTTCCTTGGCTGAGAGCAGCAAATGCATATCCAGAAACACAGAAAGCAATTAGACAAATTCATGGGGAAAGAAGCCTATCAACATTATTAAACACAGCCCCTCAAGACACAGCCTGTGGGCTGGAGCAGTGCAGCCAAGGCTCTCCCTGAATTCAACCCATTCCCTCGGCTGCTTTTGGAGGTGAGGGTGCTGGGGAAGCTGGGCCTTTGTTCTGACAGGTAACCACCGTCCCCCAGTTAACCTCGCCAGTAAAGCCCAGGGATGTCTGACCTTTAGAGCCCTCACTCCACAAAGGAAATACCAACATTTTCATATGGCCACCAGACTGCTCCCACCGAGAGGGGCACCTGCTGGAGAGGTCACTTCTGGGGTGCCTGGTCCAGCTCCAGCAGCAGCTCTGCAAAGCACAGCCTGCACATGGGCATCACATGTGGGCAGGGTTGCTTCTGTGCTCATTCAGACCCAGCTGTGGGTGACTGCCTCCAGGCTGAGCCTCGGTCTTCAGCACTGGAGAAATTCAGAGTCCCAGAGTGGTTTGGGTTGAAGGGACCTTAAAGCTTCTTCAGTTCCAACCCCTCTGCACCCAGACGGATGCTCTGCTGCAGTGGAGCACAAGGAGGAGGGAGATGTCCCCCTTCTCCTTCTGGCTGCTGCCACTGCCTGGACAGGGGCTTCAGGGGCCAAGAGGAGGAGGAGGAGGTCTGGTTACAGCCCAAACCCAAGTGTTTAGAGAGTGCTAGAAGGGCATTTCTGAAAACGCTTGTGTCATTATTTAGCAGATGCAGAAGAACTGAAATCAATCAAACTGAGAGCTCAAATTCAAACATGCTTTGATACGGAAATGGACTTTTTACAGACGTTTCAAACAGGCACTCTGGGAACAGAGACATGGCAGTGCCAGCCCCTGCGGCCCCTTCCCTCACCAGGACCCATCCTCAGCAGCAGTCCCCAGCTGGAGGAGGCAGGGGCCAGGGTCCTGCTGCTGCCTCCTCCAGCCTTTGCCTGGAGCTCCCCCTCAGTGCTCCACGTTGTGGCTCGTCTCCACTACATCTTCACTATTGGTTTTCCCTCTCCCTTCCCCACTCCCCACCTTACATCTCCCCACTTCATCTCGTTCTTCCACCTATTTCTTAGTAAAATTCAGGAGTTTTCATTCCCCTCAGATGCCCTCTTTGTATCATTTTGGAATTTCTTGTGTGGCATTTGGCATCATGTGTATCCCAGTGCCGCCCAGGAGCTGACCTCCCTCGGTGTGCTCAGCAGCTGCTCTGCTTTGTCCATGTCAAGGCACAGGCACATACTGCTGTTCTGTTGTTGGGGGGATCACATGCAGTTTATGTATTATTATTGAATCATAGACTCAGCCAGGCTGGAAAAGCCCTTTCAGCTCATCAACTCCCATCGTTCTCCAGCACTGCCAAGGCCACCACTAGCCCATGGCACTGAGGTCCTCAGCTACACGGTGTGTGAGCACTTGCAGGGTCGGTGACTCCAGCACTGCCCGGAGCAGCCTGTTGTCCCGTGTGATCTTTTACCACGCTCTGCACGGTTCATAGGAGAAACCACAGGCCCTCCAGAGGTGAAAAACTGAAACTGGTTTTGCTGTAAACTCCCCTAAAACCGTGTCAGCAGGAACAACAGCCTTGGCAGGTTCTTATTCTTACAAAAGATCCGAAGTAGAAAAGGAGAAAGGACAGAAAGAAGGAAACAAAGCAGTAGGCTCGGCAGCCCATGGATCCAGCGATGTCTTCCCCAGCAGAGCCCTTCCGGTTGGAGTCCTTGCGGTCCTCGTCGCCAGCCCGGCTGCGCTGCGCCGGTGAAGGATGCTCCCTGCGGCTGCAGCTCGGTGCCTCTGTACAGGGCCGGCTCCTGGGACCTCCCGCGGGTGAGGCTCCTTCCCGGGGGATGCGGGGAGCCCAGCCCGGCCTCCGCCGTGCCCCGCAGGCGCCGCCGCGTCTGTGCCGCGCTGCCGGGCGGGTGAGGGTGGCGGCCGCAGGGCGGGCAACGGGGGAAAGCATCCGCGCTTCCCGGAGCAGGACCCCGGCCCTGCCCCGCTGCCGCCTCCGTCTGTGCCCTGAGTGGGTTTGAGGCGTACAGGAAGGGTCTCTTGGCCGTCCTCTTCCGGTGCCTGAGCTCCCTTGGGGCAGGAATTGTTCCTCAGCTCCACCTAAACCTGCCCTGGTGCAGCTTGAGGCCGTTTCCTCTTGTCCCATCCCTTGTTCCTTGGGAGCAGAGCCCAGCCCCTCCTGGCTCCATCCTCCTCTCAGGCAGTTGTAGGGAGCGATCAGGTCCCCCCTGAGCTTTCTGTTCTCCACTGAACCCCCCAGGTCCCTCAGCCGTTCCCCATCACGCTTGTGCTCCAGCCCCTGCACCAGCTCCACTGCCCTCCTCAGTGGCATGAGCCAGCAGGGCACCAGTGAGCAGCAGCACAGTGCTGAATTGGCTTCTATTGCAAACACTGCACTCAGACAAGGTGTGCAGACCCTTGTGCCGGGCACACACCTCATCAGACAGGCTTGTCCCAGGGGAATGACCCCCCAAAGCAGACACCCAAAAGCCCAGCCAAGAAACACAACCCAGCTCACACTTCTCTGTGCAGGGCTGGAAATGCTCATGGGCTGTGGAGCTGTCATGCCTGGTACTGCTATCCTGCCTCTGGAAAGTTAGGAAAGTGTGCAGAGGAAAATGTCAAGGAAAAGAACCAGAGCAAGCAGCTGGTTCATTTGAACATCAAAGCACTCTCAGCCAGCTCTACCCCATTATTTATGGTTTACTTGTGGATTTAATTTTTCTGCTTCAGTTTTTGTTTAGTGGCTGTTGTTATTCCTGAGGAACAAGACAGGCCTCTGGGGCACCAAGAGGTTTTCTTGTTCTGCTTAGTGCAAATTCTCAAACGATTGTAAAAAACAAGGCAAAATCGAGAGGATTATTGTCTGCAGTGATTCAGCCACTCTGCCTGAGTGACGGTGGCGGCTTTGCCTGCCTGTCCCCCTCACAGCGGCTCCTCGCAATAGGGCAAAGTGTAGAGGAAAGAGGAAACACTCCAACGAAGGCACATTTATCTTACTTTTGACTCTGGCCATGGGATATTTCAGCCTCAAATCAGAATTCAGCTCCCTGCACATCACTGCAGGGGAAGGACATCACTTACACCAGCTGGGAGGGGCTGGTTGGAGTTTACACCAGCTTGTAGGTCCAGGGCATGAGAGTCCTGCAGGGGACTCGGCAATTTGGCTCCTTTAAAAGAGCCTCTAAGTCCTTCTGCAAAGGCAGCTGGAATAAGGGACTGAGAACCCATACCTGCACTGCCAGACAGCCCCATTCACCGTCACAAAAGGCTGTTCTGATGGTGAGTTCCCTTTGGGGGAGGACACACACTATTTGTGCCCTGTGAGCACAGGTGTGACACACAACTGGCACGTGGAGGCAGGAGCGGATTCTATAGATGCAGGTGGGCTCTTTAGGGGTAAGGACAAACTCAAACACACACTGAAGGAGAAAAGTCGCATTTATGCCCTAACCCAAAACTCCCATCAAGGAGTTCTCGTGAGGCAGCTTCCACAGAGACACAGCCCTTCTGCACTGCAATGTTGTCTTAGAACAAGGGGCAAGGGGAACACAGAAACAAAAACGGATTAGAAGCCTTTCATGTAGGCAGGGGGGAGATGGCGCCCCACAAGGACAAACCTCCTGGTCCTTGTTCTCAGGGAGACCAAGGAAAGGTTTGTGTCAACAAGGACTCTTCAGACAAGAAATGCAGGCAAATATAACCTCAAACAAGTCTTTTGAATGTCCTCAAATAAAATTATTCGAATTAAATGAAATAAAGGTATTTTACAAATAAAACAAAGAGGGAGGAGCAGGGTGAGAGGTGATATAACAAATGACCAGACAATTGAGTTACTCCTCAGGAAATCAGATAATTCCCAGGCAGACAGTGGCTGGGGACTGATTCATTTGTATGCTGCGGGAAGTACCCCATGAAAGACAAGACCTGCTCCAGATCTTGCACCATGGACTGGAAACGAGCTGGGAAAGGCACATCCTGGGGACTTCTTGTTGCCTTTTCCCTCCTGGAACCTGGGTGGTGGCAGGGTCCTGCCAGGGCTCAGCCCTCCTGCACCGGCGGGACCATGGAGGGGATGATGCTGCAGGAGGTCGCTGCCTGCCCCTGGAGCTGGCAGGAGCAGGAGCAGAGAGTGGGACTGGAGCAGCCACTCAGCTCAAATGAACACTCGGTGCAGTTGGGGTGAACTAAGCTTTAGTTGAGATCAGTGGAAGTTATAGGACCAGAAAGCAGGGATGAGGCAGCGCTTCCCATGGCCAGGAGAAACAGCCGGACCATCGTCTTCCCAACAGGCATTATTTTTATCTCCTTGAGATGAAGATGAAATGTTATGACCTTATGTATCATGCATCAATGGAAATATATTATGGATATAATAAAAGAGGAGTCTGGCATTCAGGTATGAATTCACCCAGTCTGTGTTGTGTTATTCTTCATCAACTTCTTGTATGACATAAGTCACATTATTTTAGTCTTTTTCCCTGAACACCCTCTGTGGGATGGATTGTTTCAGCTTATGAGGTTTCCCAGTTGATTTCCAGGGGTGGGAACAGGCACACACAGAATAGGCTGCCCAAGTCACTGGGGATTCTGGCAGCTGGGTCTTCCTCTCCATTAGTCCAGTTGTGAACTTACTGATTACAGCCCCAGCCCACCCAGCTAGTCATTTTGGATGACAAGAGACAGCCAAGTACCCAGAGCAGTTCCTGCTGGAGCCGGCAGCCATTCCTCTGCTCCCAGGTGAAGGTACCAAAGCACACAAGGAAGCAATAAAAGGCATGGCATGAGCACCAGGGAGAGGTTCTCTGTCCAGAGCTGCCCATGGATGTGGATGCTCATTGCATTGTTCGTTAACACGCCAGGTCTGCACACTGCTTGGAGTCCTGCTCATGCCAGGGCTGTAGCATCTCCTGCTCCATCCAAACCAGAATATCAGCTTTTAACCTTTTACAACTTACCCCTCACTGTTTCTCCCAGCAAACAGAGTTCCCTGTAAGCAAATTGGAGCTTCAACAGTGGTTCTGCTTTACTGCAGCTCTCAGCTTGGGCCAGGCCAGAGCATGGGCTCAGAAGCAGTGGTGATGGTTTGCTGCAGAGCTGGATGCCACCGTGCTGCCACCCTGTCAGCAGACACAGCCAAGAGCTTGGCAAAGGCTGGTCATGCAGCTGCAGCAGATAAAACCCAGCGTGGCAAGACATGCTCATTGCAAACCCACCCTCTGCACGAGCTGCCAACTCTGCAGCTCCTCACTGGTGCAGAGAAGGAAAGGCTGGTACTGCTTTGCTGAGGATTGATTCTAACCCTGATATAAGGTACAAAAAGAAAGGTAAATTGCGTGTTTGGAGGAGAGGAAGGGGTGCCTTCTGGTACCTTCTGGCTGGGGGATGCCTGGCCATGGGCACAAGCATCCCAGAGTGAGCTCCTGTGTTTGATACAATGATAATGGCTTGAGAGATGATGAGCACATCTCTTCCAGCACATGGACTCCTACATATTTGATAGTGATGTTGTAACACTGATTACTTTCCATTTTTCCCACTCTCCCATTTGAGCAGCTTTCCCTTGCACAGCTGCCCAAAGTCTGCCTGGGGAATCTCCAGACACTGTGTTGAGAAGCATGATAGAAATGTGTTTGAGCTGATGCCTGGCTAAGCAACACCCATCCCATCATCATGTCAGTGGGGTGGGTCTTGATGTATTTGCTTTCATTTGCCTAATGTCAGCCAGAATTCTGAGCAGGGGGGTGCTGCTGTTGTCCCACAATCACACAAGCAACCAGCCAGACCTGGGTACCACACTGCGAGGGGCATGAGCATGCTGCACAAACAGCCTGCTCCAGGTTTAGGGTGGGAGCCTAGGAAGCCTCCTACACACCATCAAAACACCTTTGGTTGCTGCCCATGTGTGCAGAGCTGGGAGGGTTTTCCCAGGTTCAGGCAGCTTTGCAAAGGAGCAGTATGGAAGGATGCTGCGGTAGAAGGATCTGGGATTTTTACACCATTAAGACCCGCATAAGGTGTAACTTTCACTGTAGGCAGGTCTTCCTCTTTGCATTCTAGTCCAGAAACAGTCTCTGTTGAGCTTGTCTGCCCCAAATCAACCTCGTGACACAAGCAAGGCAGCCCCCAGGCTTTCTCCTGGACCCTGGGACCCCCAAGCTCACCTGTGTGTGGTCTTAGCTCGACGAGAGACAATACAGCCCTAGGAAGGCAAAACCAGCTTGTTCTTCAAACCTGCAGAGACACCAACATGCTCTCCAGCATCAGTGCCACCAGCTGTACTACTTCAGGCCATTATAGGTAATGGTTTGATTAAGAATTTATACATGGGTTTTACCTTGTTTCTGTTGCTGTCAGCAGAAGCAGCCCTCAGCTGAGAGCTAAAACCTCACAGCAGAGACAAGTCAGTTTTTACCTAAAGGAAATGCCTCCAGGATGAAGTTTCTGGATTGTCATTCCAAGGGGAAGCAAGATCTGCACCATGGCACAGGCTACGGAGAAAACTTTAGGCTCCAGTGCTGGTGCGGGGACAGCAAAGCCTCTCACCGGGAGCTTGTCTTAATGTCCTGGGTGGGCAGCAGAGGCGGGATGTCCCTCTCCAGGGGCTCATGGGGTACCCAGATGCCAGAGACTCCTTGTTTTGCTCCCCACCTCACCCAGACAGGGGAAAACCTGGCCCCAACCTGTGCCTGAATGCATTAAGGAGGCACCTGGGGGATCAAGAAGCCAAACAGTTCGTTTGTGCTTTGTCTTGACAAGAACAACCAGGGACACATACAAGAAAATTCAATAATGTTATTTTCCTAATGAACACCAGTGGGCTTGCTTTGATTTGGCACTTTAGACATTTACATATAAATTGCTCTGTAATGGCTCTGCCCTCCTTCTCTTTAGCGTTTGCTGTTAATGAGCTGTACAGAAGGTCATGGGGCTGAGCCGAATGCTGCTGCGGGGCTGTGGTGTGATGCCATCCGTGGAGCTGAGCTGCAGGTCCCTCCTTTCCCTCCCGCTGGCTTGCCAGGCCCCCAGGCACCCGAAAAAGCAAGCAGTCACCTCAGAGATGCAAGATGCATTTTGCATCCCCTTCCCAGTGAGGTCTGGTCCCATCATATGTGACTGTGTGTTAAAGCAGCAGAGCTGAGGAAGGAGTTTGGGCTTTGCTGGCATGAATAGCAAAGGGATTAATCCAGTTTCTAGCAAGCCTTCTCCATCCAGCCCATTGTGCTCATTGCGGCCAGCCTGATGAACCCCATCCTAACAGCACTGCGTCCATAATCTGCATCCACACAGCATCACACTAAGCACACATTTGCTCCAAGACACGTTGGAGCTCCCCTGAGATAAAGGGGAAAGAGCTGCCAGCAGGGCTCCAGCACTGGAGGGTGCAGGAGGCAGCAAAGGGAGACTGATGGATTGGGGGTGGGAGGCTGGGGGACCCAAGCAGAGCCTTGCCCTGTGGGCTCCCAAAGGCAGGAGAAGGCTGGAGGCAGCCCTGTCTGCCTGACGCTGACCTATTTTCTGCCATATCCCCAGGATGCGCTTGTCTCTGGGACCAGATAAGGCTCCCTTTGATCAAAGGAGGCTTGTGCTAAAGTCAACTTTTGTCCATAAAGAATTTAGGATGTGGGTGCAGGAGGGAGGGGGCTGCTCTGCAATGGGAGAGATGGGTAGGAACGGGCTTGAGAGAAATGCCATTAAGGGCGACAGGCTTTGAAGTGACAGAGCCAGGAGGCTGTGACATTCCCCAAGTGCAGCAATGCCTTGAACAGTGAGGAAACAAGAAATAAAAGGGGAAAACCCCTCAGAGAGCAGCTTCATCCTCGAGTTGAAGCTGGAGATTGCCGGGGGATTGGGGGGGGGGCTGCATCTGTAGGAGCAGGGCACCTCCCATGCATCAGCTCCTCACTGAAGATGAACTGGCTCCTACAGCACACGGAGCTTCATGACTGCCCCCTCATTGCCCAAAGGCTCATGGCAAAGCTTCTCTGCACGGTTCTGATGTGCTTAACAAGGGGCAATAAACTGGCAGAATGCAGGGCTGGGGGGGGAAGGTGTTCAGGTTTACTGGCATGGGACAGAGCAAGGGTGTATTAGAAGAGTGCTGCTACCCAGAGGCTGCAGGACCCTGGGGCGCTGGTGCTTGTCTCACCTTAGGTCTTGCAGATGACCTGTAACTGAAAAAGGCAGCAAGAGATCATGACAGAAAACCCCAATGTGTTTGTATTACCCCAAACCTCCAGCCAATTCTACCTCTTTGCCGCCCAACCACACAGTCAGCACGACTCCACCTCTCATCCATGAGTCCTGCCCAACCCAGGGAGGACCAAACAACCCCTCTGCCACTGGATGGAGGGTTTCTGCAAACCCCTGCACAGACAGGCAGTTCATATGCTCATGGGCGTCCCTTGAACACAAGGTGCTGTGACGCATTCACAAGAGACAGAGTACTGGGAATTTGTGCAGGGAATAAGGATATTTTTTATTGCAACATCGGTTTAATCCAATGCCTGCATTTGGTCAAAACCACTTTCGCTGTTCATTTGGATGAGTAAGTCTAAACTGGAGACAAAATCCTTACTGCCGAAGCAGCAAAGGAGAGAGAACATCCTCTGTCTTCCACAGGCAGTGCTTGGCCAAACAACAAAACTGGAAAAGACAGCAAATATCCTTTTCCCTCGGCTTTAAGCCCAACTTAAGCCCCTGGGGGCTTTATGTAGGTGTTGCTGTAAAAGCACTGCCAAAATATTAGTGGCCTCTGCAAGGGAGGCAGCCTGCAGCCCTGCCAACACTCTTTCCTCACACTGCGAAGCTTTAGAGATGCCCTGTGAATCCCAGGTTTGAGATCAGAACTAGAGCTGCGAGCAGGACTCTGGGGCGTATTTATCTATGGCAAAGTTGGGTTGTCACCCTAGCATTTCCTCCAGGCCATCTGCACCATTCCCTTCTTACCAAATGGAAAGGTTTTTGCTGAGAGAGATTTCCTCTGGCTAATCTGAATTCTTTCATTCTGGAATATGCAGCTTCGGTACTTAGAGGCAAGAAAAACTGAAAGGGAAAAGAAATGCTGGCATTATAATACCAGAAAGACAGTTACCCCCAAACTGAACAGGCTCAACAGGAACATCAAACATTTTAGTTATCTTACAGCAAAGAAAAATGGAACTAAAGAAGACCTGAAGAGGTGAAAAGTGTAAGAATGGATTCTTTTGTTTTCGGAGGGAAGACAAACAGCTGGGATAAATCCACAGGAATAACATGAAACTTCAACTGGGAGCTGGAAAGAGGCAAGCAGGGACAAGGCACGGGGCAGTGCTGAAGGCACACACTGCTTCAAGGCTCTGCCTCTCCTTTCCAAGTGAGAGAAACCTGCCAGGGTGGTAAGAGGGTGAGACCTTGTCCCTGTCCCCCACCAGCCCAGTTCCTGGATTCCCCTTCCTGCATGAATCTGCCATGCACAGCACTTCCTGCTCCTGGTAGCTGTCTATAGCTATCCGAAAGACAGTTTCAGAGGTGACTCTAAGCCACAGTTGGCAGACTGTAAATAGCAATACATAGAATATAATGTTGGGCTAGATACTAAGGAAAGAATATCCCCTGGGAGGCTGGTGTAGCTCTGGACAGGTCAGCAGAGGTGAATTCTCCTCCCTTGGAGGTTTCCAGGACATGGCCACACAGAGCCACATCTGACCAGATCTGGTGGTGGTGACAGCCCTTTGAGGCGGAGGTTGGGCTAAAGACTTCCAAGTGGTGCTTTATAGAATCATAGAATAGAATCATTTAGGTTGTAAAAGGACGTTTAAGCTCATCCAGTCCACCCATTCCCCAGCACTGCCAAGGCCACCACTAACCCATGGCACTGAGGCCTCGTCTCCACGCTGTGTGAACACTTGCAGGGACGGTGACTGCAGCCCTGCCCTGGGCAGCCTGTTCCAATGCCTGAGCACCCTCTGGGGAAGGAATTGTTCCTCAGCTCCATCTAAACCTGCCCTGGTGCAGCTTGAGGCCGTTTCCTCTTGTCCCATCCCTTGTTCCTTGGGAGCAGAGCCCAGCCCCTCCGGGCTCCATCAGGCAGTTGCAGGGAGTGATCAGGTCCCCCTGAGCTTTCTCTTCTCCAGACTGAACCACCCCAGGTCCCTCAGCCATTCCCCATCACACTTGTGCTCCAGGCCCTGCACCAGCTCCACTGCCCATCTCTGGACAGCATTTTATTTACCTTTATCCCTTTTCAATCTTTCACCCAACACAACCCATCCATGAAATGTCAACAGGAGGTTGGGTACGAAGTAACCATGCCAAGTGCAAGGTCCTACACCTGGGTCAGAGCAATCCCAGGCACAGCTACAGGCTGGGCAAAGAAGAGATTCAGAGCAGCCCTGCAGAGAAGGACTTGGGGGTGTTGGTCGATGAGAAAATGAACATGAGCCGGCTTCAGTGTGCGCTTGCAGCCCAGAAACCAACCATATCCTGGGCTGCATCAAAAGGAGCGTGACCAGCAGGTCCAAGGAGGTGATCCTGCCCCTCTGCTCTGCTCTCGTGAGACCTCACCTGGAGCATTGTGTGCAGTTCTGGTGTCCTCAACATAAAAAGGACATGGAACTGTTGGAACAAGTCCAGAGGAGGCCACGAGGATGATCAGGGACTGGAGCACCTCCTGTATGAAGACAGGCTGAGAAAGTTGGGGCTGTTCAGCCTGGAGAAGAGAAGCTGCGTGGAGACCTCAGAGCAGCCTTCCAATATCTGCAGGGGGCCTATAGGGATGCTGAGGAGGGACTGTTCATTAGGGACTGTAGTGATAGGACAAGGGGTAACGGGTTAAAACTTAAACAGGGGAAGTTTAGGTTGGATATAAGGAGGAAATTCTTTCCTGTGAGGGTGGTGAGGCACTGGAATGGGTTGCCCAGGGAGGTTGTGAATGCTCCATCCCTGGCAGTGTTCAAGACCAGGTTGGATGAAGGCTTGGTTGATATGGTTTAGTGTGAGGTGTCCCTGCCCATGGCAGGGGGGGTTGGAACTTGATGATCTTAAGGTCCTTTCCAACCCTAAGGATTCTATGATTCTATGATGTCTGAAAGAACTAATTGCTGCAGTGTTTTAAGTAGGAGATACCAAGAAGTATCTCAGAGATGTGGCACTTCATGTAGAGCCCACCCAGTGCTTTGGGAGCTCCACTCCAGGTAACTTCTGAGCTCATGAAAACAGGGCATGAGTGCACAAAAGAAGAAATTGTGTAGGAGATTCCTGCCCCTTCTTCCTTGCAAATAAACTGGAGATGCTCATAGGAAAAGCTGCCCCAGACCTGCCAGGGAGCCAAATGCACTGGGGAGCAATGGGGACAGTGTAGGTCAGGTCCCTGGAGCCTGGCCACCTCAGCAGAGCTGGGGTTGCTCTGGTCCCTCCAGAACTGCTCAGCCACAGAGATGAGCATCCCCAGAAGCAGTGACCACAGGAGGATCTGTGAGCAGCAAATCACTGCTGGATGAAGTGAGAAATACTACGTAAGTGATCACCATTTAGTATAATTTAGAGGACAGCCTTGTCCAAGGAAACAATCAAGCACTCCTCAGAACAGAAAGGGAGGTAAACAGCCTGAGCAATAGGTTCCCAAAGCTGGTGAGAATGTGAAATCCCTCTTTTTGTTAGTAATATCATGATATTGCAATTAAAACAGTTGCCTGAAAGAAGGAAAGTGTTAACCCAGCCCGTTGGATGATCCCACCACAGCTCCAGCAGGATATGGGGTGTCTCTGGAAATCCAGACCCTCAAAAGGGCACAGAGGGAGCCAAGTGACGGTGATTTCCATGGTGAGCACAGGTAAGCTGGTTATGGTGGTTACAGAAAACTCCTAGGGAAGCATCTCATGATGGCCATGGACACCTCAGCAATTCCCTACAGCAGGCAGGAAGGAGCCAGTGAGGGACAAACAGCCAAGGCAAAGAGGTGCTTTGGATGATGAGGATGTGCTGGTGAGGGATGCTCACATCCCACTCATTACCAGTCTCCAGAGCCCTCCCATCTCGCAGCTGATTAGCAGAAAACTCATTTGAGAGGATGAGGGCTTCTCCCACCTTTGCCCTCCTGCTGTGTCCCCACAGGAAGCAAACACTCATTGCTGTAACTGATGGACAACATTCACTGCAATTAGTACTGCAGCAGCAGGCAGTTAACCCTCAGGGCAGAGCGTGGTTGTCTCTATTTGGCTTGCTCTGCCTTGCCATGTATTTAGAGCAAGCTCTTTACATCAGTGTTTGCTTGCTGACCCTCTGCTCCTCCCACCAACTGCCTAAAGCAGCAGCATTTTGCTGCCTCAATCCCTTTTGGCTGCAGATGCCAGGCCAGGAGAAACCCTGGGCCACCACTGCCTGCTGCTCCAGTAACAAGGCTGAGGTCCTGCCCCTGCTAAGAGGATCTGGTACGAGTCATAAACGCAGGCACTGCTGCAAAACACCTTAATGGCTGCAGCACCCAGGCTGATGTTTAGACAAAAAGCAATTTTTGTCCTTTAAGTTCCAGATAATCTGCATTCATTTTAATTGGCACTCATGGCACTCGTTTGCAGACAGCAGCTGGGAAGGTGTAATTGTGCTGCTGTCTTAAGCGTAGGTACAACCTAAGGGCTTTCTGCTCACAGAAAAGCAGAGGGAAGCGGGACAGTCATGGACTGTTTGTGATGTGGACTGGACCCAGCACGGAGCGCTTTGCACACTGCAAGGACAGCGCTCCCAGTGCTGGAAAGGGCTTGCCATCTGCCAAGGCTCCAAGCGCAGTACCGCTGATGGGGAGCACCATGCACAGGACTCTGCAAGGGAGGGGAAAACGTGGCAGAGAACCTGGCAGGCATTGAGAAATGCAGGGATTTCCCTGGGAATAGGAAATATCTGGGGGGCTCTTGGGGAATTACGAACAGAAAGAAAAGTCCTGCAGAGCTCGATCACACGTTGGGGGTTACGAGGAAGCAAAGTTTTGCAGGCAAAGGGTTGGGTTTGGGGGCTTTGCACTCTACTCTCTGCCATGCTGTCCATAAAGAGCTGTCACCACTGAGACCAGGAGCACAGCATCTGTTCACAGTGTCTGCCTCTGGAGAGGAGCAGTGGATGCAGCGAACTCCCCATCCATCATTCTGAACCCTGGTCTTGTTCTCAAGGACCCCGGCAGCCCTTCTCAGCTTTGCCTGCCTGTGCTGCCCACAAGCCATCTGCAATATTCAGCCACAGACATGAAGCCTGCACTGGTGCTGCTCACCTGAAGCTACAGGAGCTGCAGCTCAAGAGTCAGGATGAGAGCACCCCCACGACATCCAGCCTCACGTCCCTGTGCACAGAGCATGAACCCAGCCTTGTTTCTCTGCCAGAGGTGCAGGAAACCACTCACACCTCTGATTTCTACCTCTACATTGTGCCGCTGCCTGGAGATCCTCTCACTCTCCAACACAAACCACACCAGCCTTGGTCCTTCCCACTACATAGACACTGTTTTTGCAGCAAAACCTGCCCATCATGATGGCAGCTCACAGACGCTGTGTACCATCACCCTCACTCCTCACTGCAGAGCTGTGCTGGTAGTTGAGCCTTTTCCAGGTATTTGACTGGGAAAAATAGTCTTCAGGCTTTCCAACTTGTATTTCCCAAGACCTTCTGCATGGAGTGGATGCCTGACAACATGCAAACACATGGCATTTCAGTGGGCTGCTCTTCATCAGCTGAGTTCTTTTGCTCCAAATACAAGGTAAAAGGGTTTGAGTTTAAACTTTCAGAGAAGGCAACTTAAGCCAGTGCCTTATTCTTCACAGTTGGGTTGGTCTCAGAGCACCCACAGAGCCCAGCTCAGCACCATGAGTGGCAGCTCACTGAGCTGTTGTTACCCAAATCATGTTCGATCCTGTTCATCCCTCCCATAGTCTAATAAGAACTTGTTTTCCCTCTTCCTCCCTCAGAAAATAAATGTCCTGTCTTTACCAGCCTAACTCTGCCCTAGAAAACTTCTTGTCTGTGAATATTCATTTATTTCCACAGTGTTTTTAACAGCATCACAACACGCCTCAACAGCTGCCTTAAATCCTCTCTGTCCTGGATATATTGATGATGCAGCTAAAAGCCTGGGCAGGGTATTCAAAACTCAAGTGGAAAAAAGCTCAGGTTAATCATCAGAAAAAATATGATCACCCTGGACAAAAGCCACAGAGCAAAATAAACCACCCCTGGCCCAAATACATGGAAGCAAGGGCCAGAATACAAAGGCAGGGGGGAGATTACCTGCAGGAAGTGCCTCAGCCCAGCCCAGGAGGGCAGAGGCAGCCCCAGGGCTCAGGGCTGGCATGGAGCAGCACGGGTACAGGGTCCAGCCTGCTCCCCCTGCCAGCTCCAGCATCCCTGTGCCCACATTCAGCGTGTCAGGCTGCTCCATGGAGCTGACTTCTGAAGTGTAATTTGTTATTCTGTTACGGTCATTTTCCATATTAAATCTATGCAGCATCAAAAAGCCCTTTCATATGTTAAACTGGAATTCATATGCTAATGCCCCATTTATGGCAAGTTAATTATTTTTCATCAGATTTATTGTTCGGTGTTCACTGGGGAAGGTGAATTTGGGCCCTGTGCAGAGCGGATGAGGCAGGTAACACCCTCCTGCCTGCACCCAGGCACATTGCTCCTGACAAAACTCCCTCCTGTCCAACACGGGCATCCCAGTGCACCTATTTGTCTCCTTACTGCTGGCATCTCTGGCAGTTTGGAAAAGTCTGCTCCAAAGCTTTGAAAGAGCACTGCTCAGCTCACCAGAGCTGTCCCTCTCACGGCTTGGGCTAGGGACTTGTGTAACCTGCTCCAGGGGAGCAGGGAGGGGAAAAGAGATTTTCAAAACATGAAGTAAGGAATAACAGAGCATTCCAGGCAGAAATCAGACAAAAATGAAACAGGAGAAGGACCTGGAGGCAGCTTCCAATACCTCAAGGAGCTACAAGAAACCTGGAGAGGGCTTTGGACAAGGGATGTAGGGACAGGCCAAGGGGAATGGCTTGAACCTGCCAGAGGGGAAACTGAGATGAGCTCTTAGGCAGAAGCTCTTCCCTGGGAGGGTGCTGAGGTGCTGGCACAGGGTGCCCAGAGAAGCTGTGGCTGCCCCATCCCTGGCAGTGTTCAAGGCCAGGTTGGACACAGGGGCTTGGAGCAAGCTGCTCTAGTGGAAGGTGTCCCTGCCCGTGGCAGGGGGTGGAACTGGGTGAGCTTTAAGTTCCCTTCCAACCCAGACCAGTTTGGGATTCTGGGATTCTGTGACTTTTGCCCCATGCTGCCATGAAACAGTGGCTGCAGTTCTGCAGTTTCCACTCAACATCAGGTTGTGACAAGCAAGAGGGGATGTGGACAGCCCAGGATGACCCCATTTCAGAACTGAGCACACATCTCATGCGCAGCACATTGCTTTACCCTCTCTCCTACCCCAGGAAGAGTTTTGCACATCATCAGGAGCATCCACACCTCCGCTGTGAGTGTGTATTAGAGCTGCGTTCAACCAGACACAGGGTAGAGGTTTCTCTTTCCATCTTGCCCCTGTTTCGCCTCCTGTCATCACCATGACCTGCCCTGACACCACTACAAGGGGCTCGGGAGGACTGAGCAAGCACACACATGAAGAGGGCAGCAGAACGGGGATGGGGACCATATGTTGAACATAAACCCCACAGTAGCAGCTTAACCTTCACCCAGTTTTTGCTACCAGTCTATTTTCTGCTTGAGGAAGCAGGTGCGTTTCCCATCCTTGCATCAAGAGCAGACAGGCTGTCGGAGTTGTGACGGCTGCAGGACAGTTGTACAGCCTCAGATTTCACATTCCTGACACATCCCATAATTATGCCAAATGAGCTCAGCTCATCCTCAGCCTTCGGAGCTGCACAGATTCAATTAACTGAAAGCTGTCAGTGTCGCAGCCAGGAACGGCAGGAGGGGAGAGGCACCCCCACGCCGTGCAGTGGGCGATGGGATGGGGCTCAGGGGGTCCCCACCACCCGCCTTGGCAGATGGTTCACCTCGGAGAGCAAGGACCAACCCTTCCCTTCCCACAACTGAAACCTTCACCTCTACCAAGCCCCTGGGAGGGATGATGCCAACCGCAAGAGCTCTGCTGTGCTTCTCTCCCCATCCCCAGGCACCAGCCTCTCCCCATCTCTCTTTTCAATTAACCCTTTTCCTCAAATCCTGCTCTTGTACCGCAGCCCATGCAGGGGGGGGGTCCACATTCATGTTTTTCTTCTATCTTATATTTTTAGCATAACTCCCCCCCATGATTTATTCCAGTGATAGGAATGAGCTCCACCAGGCAAAACGAAGCTGCAACCCCCTCAAGCTAAACTCCAAATTCATTTCCTAATCCTCAGATAAAAGCTTAGAAGCCAGAATATTCATTACCAGCCCCGGCTCCATGAGCAGCTGGGGTAGGAACGGAACGGAGCAGATTTGACACAGGGGATGTTGCTACAGAAATTAGCCTGTCATAAGATTACAGGCACTAAGTGTTATTGGGTGATAAGGTGTGATGTGTTCATATTAAATTATCTCGCCAGTTAGAGGAAAAAAGGCACTGATGAAACTCCCATTTATTAAAAGCCCTGAATGCGATATTAAAAGATCTCCGATAAGTCAGTTTATTTCTATAGTGGGGACCAAATTGAAAGTATTCTCCAGGAGGGATTGCTTTGAACAGAGCATTACAACAGTGAAACAACAACAAAAAGAGTCTTTAGTAAATGTTGCAGGACTAAAGAAGCCTTAAAGATTCCAGACTAATCTCTCGGGAAGGGTTCATTAACCTTTCATTCCCTCTCTTGTTGCATCAAAACAGGGATTAACTAGAGAGTGTTTTCATAGGAACTAAAGCTCTGTACATCCCAAATTCCCTCTCTACGGCAAGTGGAGGTTAAACTGTGCTGCTCTGTGCAACACAAGGCTGGGATAGGACAGAAACAAAGCTTTCTGGCAAAAAAAATCCAAAGCCAACTCAAATAAACCCACAAGCACAAAGCTCCAGTGATTTGTCCAAGTCAGCAGGACCAGTGAGATAACAATGGGACCATATAGGATCTAGACTTTGCTTTAGAATTTGATTTGTTGCCATCAGACGGCAACAAATAACCTGGCACCCAGGGCACATTTGTTCTGGAGCCATGCAGCCACATCCATCACCCACTGTCTGTGCTCCTGAGCTCCGGGTTTAAGCCAGCATGGTGGGGCCCGGGGTGGAAGGCTGAGAGCTAAAGCACAGCAGAATTAATGGGGCCTTGGGAGCGGGAGGGATTTAGGATGCAGCCGCCTGGATGGTGCTGCGGGAGCGCAGCCTCAGCAGCAGGTTTTAACCCAGATAACCCATAAAACACATTGCAGTGAGTGGTGATGGGCTCTGCGAGAGGACCCCTGCCCTGCAGAGCATGTGGGGAGCTCCTGAGGGTGTCAGGGGCACCAGCCCTGAACTGGCAAGGGGATTGAGCTAGAGTTAGAATCACAGAACCCCAGCCTGGTTTGGGTTGGAAGGGACCTCAAAGCTCATCCAGCTCCAACCCCTGCCACGGGCAGGGACACCTTCCACTAGAGCAGCTTGCTCCAAGCCCCTGTGTCCAACCTGCCCTTGAACACTGCCAGGGATGGGGCAGCCACAGCTTCTCTGGGCACCCTGTGCCAGCGCCTCAGCACCCTCACAGGGAAGAGCTTCTGCCTAAGAGCTCATCTCAGTCTCCCTCTGGCAGGTTCAAGCCATTCCCCTTGGCCTGTCCCTACAGGCCCTTGTCCCAAGCCCCTCTCCAGCTTTCCTGCAGCCCCTTTAGGCCCTGGAGCTGCTCTCAGGTCTCCCCTTCAGGAGCCTTCTCTTCTCCAGGCTGCCCCAGCCCAGCTCTCTCAGCCTGGCTCCAGAGCAGAGCTGCTCCAGCCCTCGCAGCATCTCCATGGTCTCCTCTGGACTTGCTCCAAGAGCTCCATCTAGTTACATCTGGGTCAGAAATCACAAGAGGTTCTCTAATCTCTTGGAGCAATAGAGCGAGAAAAATAATTAGCTTTAAGAGGCTGCTAAGTTCATTAAATTCAAACACAAGCCAGTGCATTCAAGTAGGGGAGCTGGAAGCTCCATTGGTGAGGCTCCCCAGCTCCAGGTCCTGGTCCCTATGGGTGCTTCCCCATCTCTCTAGGTTAACAGTGAGTCGCTGCCCCCCAGGGCAGCTGAGGGATATCTGGGAAGGGGTCTATAAAGGAAGTCTATAGCCCGAGACACCTAGATCCCTGAGAGACCTCTAGGAAGGGATGTATGCATTCCTAAATAACCACTTGTGGTGTTCTCTCAACTCCCAGCTGTTTTGCTTTTCCCCCTTACAAGAAAACCGTGGCACGTTCTGCCCATGGCCCGGCCAAATGAATTATTCAAACCTTTTCAAATCCAGCCGCATTACATCTCACTTCTCTTTGCTCTGATGCACTCAGCGCAGCTCTGGCTTCCCAGGAAGCAGGAGCTGTGGAGATGAACTCACACTACTCCTGTTCCAACTTCTGACCCGCAGGTTGGACCATCCTGAGCTGATTAACAGCTGGCCTGAAATCAAGCCACTAGGATAAAGAGGAGAGTTTCTGTCCCCAGCTGCAGCACGTTTGGCCGCAGTGGGATGCTTCTGTTCTCTCTCTCAAAGAATTCCACTTTTTTAACATATTCTGTGAAATGTTTTGTGCCCTCTGAGCAGTACAAAACCTCCAGCTCAGGGATGCTGCACGAGGCTGTGTGTCCGCTGGGGGAGATGGAAGCAAACAGCGTTGGTGCTTAACAAATCATAAATAACCATCAATTATTGATCACAACCCCAGCTAATTACGTTTCACCCCTGTGGCTACCATGATACCAGCAGACCCCTTTGATACAGCCTGTGAATGGCCTTGCAGAGCTCAGCTCTCCTCCCTCTGCCCCGGGAGCCTGAGAGATGCGGAGCAGGGATCCAAGGAGGGGGTGGGAGGTGATTCCACACACACATCCTCTCCACTGCTGGGCTCCCAGGGGATGTGTGCACATCCAGAGCACGCAGTTTCCAGGGAAGCAGTTGTCTGCAATAGCATCCTGGGGCTGTCATAGGGTGGGAGAGTCTGGGATTGCAGCAGATGCCTGGCACTGATGGGCTAAGCACCAGCGTCAGTTTGGGCTGTGAGAGGGGTTCTTGGTTGTGCAGTCTGGGAGTGAGTCTGAGGGCATCCTTGTGAGAGCATCCTGGGGCCTTGAGGATGCACTGATGAGGCCATGGAGCCCAACAGCCAACACACTACTGTGGGTCAGGGCAGCTGCCCGCAGTGGGGTCAGACAGACACTGGGTCCCCCAACACAGCCCCGTTGCACAGTGGTGGCAGCAGGAGGCGACAGCACCTTGTTCCATCCCTGCCTGCCCTTATTCCACAAGCAATTTGTGGAAGTGTAGGACAGGAGAGCTCCATCTCGCAGTTCCGACAGCAGCCGGCTGCCTGCTCCCTTTATGGGGACGTTAAATCCTGTTACTAAATGCAAGCCATTATCAGGATGTCAGCAGCGTCTCCTGATGAAGCTATGTACCTGTGCAGACAGCTGCCCCACCTTACCTTATTTACTATTCATTATAAATACCCTGGATTGATTTTCCTCTGCTCTATCTCTGCGGCTGGAGGATTTGTTTTCTCTGTGGAGCCCAGGGCACTAGAGCTTGTTCCTCCTCCCCAGGGCACAGACAGGAGTGCAAAGCTCTGCCTGCTTTTTGGGCAGGTTAGCAAACCCCATCGCTTCTGCTGTTGTGCCAGACCCTTGGTTGCTCATAAACACAGACCCTTGGTTGCCTCCAGCGGACACTCATCCTTTGGGGAAGAAAGAAAGAAAAACCAAAATATGTGGTTTTTTCCTCCTGAAACCTCATTTCCCTGTGTTTTTCTTCAGGGAGGAAAAAAGTACTGAAAAAAAACCAGAGTTTGGAGTCAAAGGCAATAAAGAGGGGCTTCCCAAAACCAGAACAGGGACCTGAGCTCCAGATTCATAGAACCCCAGCTCCCTTTGCTCTGGAAGGGACATCAAAGCTTGTCCAGCTCCAACCACTGCCACAGGCAGGGACACCTTCCACTAGAGCAGCTTGCTCCAAGCCCCTGTGTCCAACCTGCCCTTGAACACTGCCAGGGATGGGGCAGCCACAGCTTCTCTGGGCACCCTGTGCCAGCGCCTCAGCACCCTCACAGGGAAGAGCTTCTGCCTAAGAGCTCATCTCAGTCTCCCCTCTGGCAGGTTAAAGCCATTCCCCTTGGCCTGTCCCTACATCCCTTGTCCCAAGCCCCTCTCCAGGTTTCCTGCAGCCCCTTTAGGCACTGGAGCTGCTCTCAGGTCTCCCCTTCAGGAGCCTTCTCTTCTCCAGGCTGACCCAGCCCAGCTCTCTCAGCCTGGCTCCAGAGCAGAGCTGCTTCAGCCTCACAGCATCTCTGTGGCCTCCTCTGCACTCGCTCCAACAGCTCCACATCCCTCTTGTGCTATTGCCCCAGGACAGTGAGGAATCAGGACAGGGAGGATGCATTCCCTGGATGAGGAGCTGCCTCCTGCGTTACACAAGTTTCCGACCAAATTGTATTCCCTCCTGCTCAGGCCATACGCATTTGTTAATTTGTGTTGGAAAGGAGGGAATTCAGTATTCCCCTCCCTTGCTGCATGGGGAATAGCCCCAGTTTCCCAGAATTCTTCCCTGACTTGTCCTTTAAATAAAGTGTGATAAAGACACACTGTCTTTTAGGCAGCTGATGGCAGAACATTAAGAAATTGGTACAAACATTTACTCATGTACAAACGTATTTACAATGCCCTCCTTCAAGCTGCCCAGCAAGTGCTGTAGTCAATCACACCAGTCTTCACACACCTACAAATGAATGCTGCAGGACAGGCCATTAACTCTTCTTTGTCCCCACAGGATCCCAGACACGCACTTTGCAGAGATGCTCCAGTGCGATGTGCTGGCCCTGAGCATCCCCATCCCTGCTCTCCCCCTCTGCACATTATCATCCACAAGGTCAGGCAAAACACTATTGACAAGGTTGTGATATTTTCCTAGGAGGGAGCACAAGCAGCCCTTAGCCTGGCTGACCCTGGGGTCTTCATCTTCCATCAGGTAAGGAATTCCAGCCCCCCCCCCCCCCCCAGCTGGGGTCCTTATCCAGCCCTGTAGGGGAGGGAGTCAGCAAGGAGCCAAAACCCTCCTGCTCCACTCTGTGGAGGGCCTTTGCAGCCCTGGTCCTCCTTTTCCTTAGCCATAGGCTGATGAAGTCCCTCAGCACCCGTACATCTGGGTCCTTGTGTTTAACCCCATGGTAGGAAAAGCACATCCCAAATCTGCAGGGCAAAAGGAGGGTGCTGGGGGCACGGATGCTGCAAGGAGGAGACAGGATGGGGCTGCCCAGGGACGAAGCACTGTTTGCACCCCATTCCCAAGCAAGCTGGAGCATTTTATCCTCCACAGCAGGCCAAGCAGGAACAGAAACTTTCCCTCTCCTCTCCTCATGCCTTTCGTCTGTGGTGCATCCCCAAGCTCCACAGATCTCACGTTGCTCCAGGGTTTAAGGCAGATTCTTGCTGCCTGACTCAAGGGATGTGGAAACAAGCATTAAATGGGATTTAGGGAGCTGTTACTAGGGATAAGCGAGAGCAGAACAGGGGATGTCTGTTGAAGCCAAGCATCCTGTCTGGGTGCACACCATGCTGCTGCCTTCCTATATAGGGTATGTTGCACTGGTGTGACAAGGATGCAGGGAAGGAATAGGGCATCCAAGAGAACCTTTCCTCGAGCCCATGGGGCTGAACATCCCTTCTGCCCTGATGTCCCTGCTCAGCTCACTCCTGAGGGACAGGGAGCCAAGCCCCAGCTCCCACCGGAGGAGAGCAGGGAGGAACCTGGCCCGGACGGGCTCTTTTCTCTCAATGGCATCGATTATTTGTGTAATCAGCACCTCGCTGCCAAATCTGAACATCCATTATTACGGGATTCTAAAACAAAAATAACCCAAGGGAAGGAAACAGATATCATTGGGAAGCTGCTGCTCCCAAGCCATGCGCTTTGGGTCAGTGCCATCTAGAGGCAGCAAACCAGCCGAAGGCACCTAAAGCACACAAAAACACCCTCACCCTGTTCACCCAGTGCCCTGGGGCTATGTGACCCCAAAGCGTCGGGGAAGGAGACCCAAGAGGACCCATGGGACACAGGGAGGAGCTACACCACAGATCTGGCAGCCCTGTAGAGCGGGCAGCACCGCACCCTGCATCCTGCATCCCACACCCTGGCGCGGCAGCAAGGGCAGCCACAGGCCTGTGCCACCGAGAGCAGGACCAAGGCATAGCCAAATGTGCTCCCCCATCACAAGCAGCCCAGCTATTAATATGCATGCAGCTGTATTAATAGAGCTGGTTAAACACTGCCTCTGGCCAGAGAAATATTTCAGCATTTAATTTTCATCCCAAACCAGACTAAACAGCCGAACAGGAAATTCTTTCTTATTTTTATTTCTCACTCACGGAAATTTCAGGAAAAATGCCAAAGGAGAAAATGGGACATGAGCACATCTCACATCTTGCCCATCGCTGGGGTGTTCCTGTCTGTGCCACCCTGCCCTATGGGCACTGTGGGCTCACACACCTTATGGTTGGTGCCTGTATTTCAGTGTGACAAAGCTGCCCATGGGAGCAGACAGGCTCCCCCGGCCTGGCAAACCCCACCTGAGATGGCTGCAGCCATCTGTGTGTAGCTGCTCTGTAGGCAGGGCTGGGACACAGCTCACACCAAAGCCAGCTGCAGCCAGGAAGGGTGGCACCAGCTCTAAACCCTGTGCCAGCACCAAGCCCAAAGGAGCCTCCATCCCCAGGCTCTCCAGCAGCACCCCCACAGCACACACCTTCCCATTCACACATTTCTCTTCAGCATGTTTAAGAGCGAGGAACCTGCTTAATGATCGGGCAGAATTGCCTCCTGTCCCTGGGAACCCTGTCCTATTTTGCAGTGATTAACTGACTGGATTTGCATACTGTCCATCGCTGCTTGGAGACTCAGGGGAAGCACTTCCCAACACTTTCTCATCTTGCCCAGAGCCTGCACGCAGCGTTGTCATTTCCTGACAACCCCCAGTGTGGCTGCATCTGCCAAGCTCCACTTTTGCTTCCTTTTATTCATATTATTTCATAGTTCCATTGCCAGCTTGCCCATAGTCAGGGCCCCACTGTGCTGGGACCTGCACTAATGAGAGGGATGATGCCTTCCTCCCCCGGGAACATTGCTGTATAAATCAAGTGGTGTCTGCATGAACAGTGGGCTATTAAGACCCATGCCCACATAGGCACTTGAGGGCACCATGGGTTTTGCTGAGGTTTTATGCCCATGCTCCCATCTAGGCTACTGGGGTCACTGGGAATTGCTGCTGCTCTTCTCCCCCTGGGGTTTGCATGAGAAGGATTCCCGAGATGGTGTCTCCCCACACGCACTGATGCCAGTGGGGTCTTCAAACCACTCAAACGTCCTGAGGTGCTACCTATCCACTGGTGTCTATTGATGAAGCAGCAACAGACCAGCCCATACAACCCCCAGTTAAACAATATAAACCCTAGGCTGTCACTCAAGGGAAATGCAGATACTCCGGTGCCTTTGGAGCCGGGAATGCAATCGGAAATCAAAAGGGCTGGGGACTCAGCAATCACCATGGCAGGGTTTTATTAAGCAAATTATTACTGCACAAGTAAATAAAGCAGCAGGAATCAAAGCAGCAACTGACAGCACAGGTCGATGCGGGCAGCCCGAGCACGGCCCCGCAGCTCATCCCACAGCTCTGCCAAAGCTGGGGCTAGTGCCAAGGGGGGGACACCCCACTGCACGGGTGGGTGAGTGCAAGCCGAGGGGAAGTTAAAACTACAGACACCCCAGACCCCAGCTAGATGAGCACAGGCTGGGATCAGGGTGTCCCGGGGTCTTTGTTCTCTTCTACATCCCACTTACACACCAGCCTTCCCCACGCTATGGCCCCACATCACAGCGGGAACACCGGGCAGCACCGGCACAACGAAGCCTCTTTTCTGCTCACAAAACCACCAGCAGAGGATTAGCTGTCATCTGCTGCAGGTACCCCTTTTCTTCCCTTCCCTGCCGGCACAAAGGGAAGGAGTCACACCACAACTCACAGAGCTTGTCATTTCTGACAGCATCTCACGTGTGGTATCCTCCCCTGTGCAGACCCAGCAGCATGGAGCACACGGAGGTCCTCCCACCATGGAGGAAAGTGCCCCATGGGTACCCAAGGGAAAGTGTCCCATCTCCACACTGAGCTCGATCTGTTTGCCAAGGTCAAACTGGACCACAGCATCCTCACATGGCCGGATGCACGGGGGATTGCTTCCCTGTGCAAGTGTCTGCCCCACAAGCAAAAAGCATCTTCCAGTCACAGCCCACTGCTGTCCTGTGGCCTCAGGGCTGCCCCCAATCCCTCTGCCAAGGACAGCACCAGTGCAACTCCCCTGGGTGTCTTCTTTATGGGACTGAAGGTGACCAGATCCCCAGCAGTTGTTAATAAAGCACAACAGAAGTGATGGACACCTCCCTGCCCAGCAGGGATACATCATCTCCCTCTGAGCCTGGAATTTATGTGCTTGGTTTGCACAGGCTGCATTACTCATCATGGGTAACCTGAGAGCGTGGCCAAGCCCACGGACATAAATCTGGTGCTCAGGAAGGCTGTGAGCACTGACCCACACCTCAGGGAGCTGCTGCAATGGGCACTTGTCACAGCAGGGGAATGTGAGTGCTGGCAGTGAGCATGGCCACCCTTACCCATCCCACCACCAGTCCAGCCCCCAGTTCCCTCTTTCTTTTCCTATCTCTTTCTCTTTTCCCCACCTCTGGGAGGAGACCAGGAGCTGGGATCTCAAGGGGAACTGGTCTCTATTTGCCCCTCCATGCACACATGGTCACGAGCCCTCCAGCCCTGACACGCACAGATGGCCCTGCACTGCGTGATGCTGCTGGGAAGTGTCAGTGTCCAATATGTCCCAAATTTCCCACTGCACCATCCCAGCTGTAATCAGCTTTGGATTACCATCGTCTTGCACAGCACCAGGCTCTGATAACATCCCTTCTGTTACCAACTCTTTAAATCTCCCCAGTCACGCAGATGGCTTCCCCCCAGCAACCCAGCACCAATTACAAGGAAGTGAAAAGAACCCCAAAATAGGAGAAAATCATCATAATCAGGTGAGAGCCAGATGCTGTTGCCATGCAGCTGATGCCTGGGTTTTTGCAGCAGAATGTAAGAGGATATAGAAGGAAATCAGACCACAATACATTTGCAACTGACCACATGGTATCATCTACCTCTGGAAGATGCTGCCACAAATTGTCTGTGAGGTTTCAGTGGCACAGGGCTCGAGCTGATCGGGTGTTCAGACTGATGGGGAGCAGAGCCGTGCGTGTGAAGCACAGGAGAACAAATGGGCTACAGAGGTTTACCCTTCAGGACAGTGTCCTTCCCTTGGAGCTGCTGGCACATGTAGCACCAAGAGCATCCTCCACAGGCACTGGTCCCCAGGGTTTTGAGCTGCCTGGTGGGAACTTCTCATCTCTGATTCTCCAACGAGTCCCCAGAGGCTCCTCACCTGAGCTCCTTCTGCATCAGGATGCCCTTTTGTCTCCAGCTTTACAGAAGGTGCCATTTTCTACACAGACATGCTGTGTGCACCCACACCAGCACAGCCCATGCACCCACAGGGGCACAGCCCACTGGCGTCAGCTCTTCTGCGCATCACCTATTGGAAAGGGAAGATCCTGAAAATCAGAGATTGCTGCTGTTCAACAGCTTTCCTCATACACTTAATTTGGGGTTTAAACCACCTTGCAGAAGGGTCTTGGTTGGTAAAACTCAGGTCATGTAGGAGATGGGGCATCGTGAGACCAGATCCTCAAGGTGCTGTTACAGCCTGGTGTCTGCTTAGCAGAATACAGTCACACAGGGACATTCTGGTACCCAGTGATGTAGGAGAGGTTCATCTCTCACATCACCTCAGTGCCCATGCAGCTCACAGCAAGCACTGCAGCTTTCAGGGAGGGACACGTGGCAGGGCCACCACTAACAAAGCATGGCACTGGGAATGCTCCCCTGGTGACTCTGTGCTGGCCCTTTGGCATCCTCGCTGAACACCGAGGGCAGAGGCCAGCAGGAACAAAGGTATTTACAGCCCAGCCAAGCACTGTGGAAAAGGAGAGAGAAAAAGAGCTGACGGAGTGTGATGAGAGAAACTTTATAGGTTCTTGCTTTCATCCCTTTCCTCTTGCTCTATGGAGAATGGGAAAAAACAAAGAGAAAAGCCCAGTGCCTCTGCAGGGATGCAGCGGGCTGGCTCTCACTGTGACCTGCCGCCATTGGCATCATTTTGCTCCAGGTAAGTCAGCCGGTGTCTTCAACTCTTTAACATTTCCAAAGGACTGATAAGGTAAATCCTCTCAAAGCTGAGCAAGGCTCCTACTGGACCCCACAGGAGTTTTGCCTGAATGCTGCAGGATTATTATAACCAAAATGTTTCTGTGCATTCAGATCTGAGCCTTTTCACATAGAGCCTGTAGCTGAAGGTTTGCCAGTGAATGGCCCTGATAAAGCCTGCCTGATTTCACCCCCATTTTAATATAATTGGTATTTCTTCCCCTGTAATCCAGACAACTCTTTCTCTGCCATTTGCACACCAGGACTGAGGGGTTTCTTTTTTCTTCCTGAAAAGCAAAATTCAAATTCTTCACCCTGTACCCCAGATGCTCCTTTTCTGCCTGAACAAGCCCGGTTGCTCTTCAGGTGCCAATGCCAGACCCAGGAACCCTAAAGCTGAGATGGGAAGAGACCAGCAACTGGAGTCCCAGCTGCAACGAGCTCCCCTGCCCAGTCCCAATGGGATCAGAACACAGCCAGGAAAACAGGAGGGAGTTTTATGTGCACCATTCATGGGTTAAATTGCTGCCCAGTAGAGCCTGCCATGTCCATGGAGGACAGGGGCAGCTCTTGTTGGCTTTGTGAGGCTGGGGTCACCCCAGGAGCTGTGGCATGGAGTGAAGCACCCATCACGGCCAGGACAGTGACAAACCAGCCCTCCCTGGGAGGATAGCACTGGGGACAGGGGCTCACACACTGCCCCAGCTGCTGTGGGGCTTCCAGCCAGCTGAATTAAGTCTATCCATTCAGTTTAGTGCCCGAAGCTGCTTCTGCAGGGCAAGCGGTGAGGATGGGGGGATTACTGGCCAGTGAGGGACGCTGGGCAGCATCTGGAGGAAGGAATTTCTTCTTGGTGGTCTTTTTTAGGTGATGAGCACTTATGACACCTCCTGTGAGTGATGTCCTGAGAAATGCATCACCCAGAAAAGAGGGGGAGCTCAGAAGTTCCTTTAAAGAACTGACGTCATGTTCAAATTGCAGATTAAAGCCATTCCCCTTGGCCTGTCCCTACATCCCTTGTCCCAAGCCCCTCTCCAGCTTTCCTGCAGCCCCTTTAGGCACTGGAGCTGCTCTCAGGTCTCCCCTTCAGGAGCCTTCTCTTGTCCAGGCTGCCCCAGCCCAGCTCTCTCAGCCTGGCTCCAGAGCAGAGCTGCTCCAGCCCTCGCAGCATCTCCATGGCCTCCTCTGGACTAAAACTGCCCATTTGCTCAAGGGATTACCCATCCACCAAGAACAACAGGAGCTCCACCAAGTGTTGGCTCCTTCCTGTCAGACGGGGGGGAGCAGATGCTGATATTTGCTGTATCCACAAATGCACTTCAGGGCTGTGAGGTGGGGGGACCCATGCACAGAGCACTGAGCAGCACAGTCCTGCCCAAGGACCTCCCTGGCACATCATCAGCAACCACCTCTGCTGAATGGGATTCACTTTAATTTGGTTTTATTCACTTTAATTTGGTTTTATTTTGGTTTTATGTCTTTTCATTTGGTTTTCATGTCTAGACACAAGGGCCACGATCTGTAACTCACACAGAGGAAAATATGAAATGGACACATCTCACTGTTTAAGACAGTTGCAATCATGACGTGTGATCTGCCCCGTTATTAAACGCTGGTCCCAAACCCACCAATCCATGGGAAACAATTTCCTAGCAGTTTAGAGCTCAGCCAACCCTCCACTCTTGCATCCAATACTCAACCCTGGGCCTGCCTGTAGCACCTCTGCACATCACCCTGCTTCGCTATCTCACCAGCCTGCGACACGATCTTACTCCTGATACAGGAAGCCATTGCATCTGATACATTGCATGCAATACAGAGAAGGAATTTAAAATAGAAGGTGTATCCAGAGGCAAGTTCTGAAATGCTTCTGCACCTCTGCCTTTGCCCCCACCATCCCAAAGCCTGTAACTTGGTTTGAGTGGAGGAGGTAGCTTGGGGCAGTTTCCAGCTATCCCTGGGGCACAGCAGAAGCCAAGAAGCTGAGCTAAAGTGCACCTTAATAACGCAGTCTTGTGCATCCCTTCCAAACACCTGCATCTTAATTACTTCAGAGAATGAATTCCTGACACTGGAAATGCAGTTAAACTTGCTGGGGTGTCTCTTGTGCCTTCCTAGCTCATTTTGCTACTGGTTCCTTCAAAGGAAACCATAAAGCCAAAACCATTTCCTTTAATGCACTTGATAGGGGTTTGATGTGAGTGGTGGGCTCTTTCATCTGCTGCTTCTTCAAAAACGGACGTAGATAAAAAGAAAGTAAAAGGGAACCTCTGGTACATTAGTACTGCTTTGAGAGACTTGTTTGCTCTGCTCTTGCTCCATCAGCACAGCCCATGTGCTCACACACCATGGTTTCCCCTGCTGCCCCAAGCAGGGGCATGCAGCACCTTGCCTCTCCTGATGGCTTTTGCCCATCTGTCACAGCCTCCTGGACCACTGGAGTTACAGCCAGGATGGGGACAGGTCCCCAAGAGTCTCCCTGCTGTTGCTTGCCCCATTAACACACCAAAGCTACATAGGGGCTTTTGGGCATCACAGTCCCACCCCAAGCCACAGCCCTTTAGCATCTCATCTCACCCAGCCCAGCATGGTCAGCAGGACACAGCATGGATCCCCCATCCCCTCAACCTTCCCCTGTAGCCTCCTAGGGGCTCATCTGCCATTTCCTCCCCCCATTTCTTTCCTCCAGGTCTAAGGGGTCAGCCTTACTAACCAGAGGGCACCTTGGAGTTCAGAGGAAGCTCTTTCATCCCCCTTCTCCTCGGGAGCTGAGTGAGCAGGGCCCAACAGCACAAGGAGATGGGTCATGCCAGAGCAGGGCACCATCTGTGCCCCAGAGCCTTGTCTCGTGCTGTGAGGGTTCAAAGCATCCTCCCTGTGTGCCTGGGGCAGCTTCCCTACCTCCCACCACGCACACCGCAGGCACCAGGTAGGATTCCAAGCACACACACAGCAAATTCATCCTCACCACGACTTCCGAGCACCCCCTGGGCTGTGTAGGTGCTGCCTGAGCCCAGCAAAGCTCACAGAAGAAGGGACGGTCTGAGCACTATCCAGCACCAGAGAGCTGCCACTCCTGCTGCTAACCCTTGTGGGTAACCTGCTGCAAAAGAGCATCAGCCAGGGCCAGGAACGCATGTTCCTTCCTGGGAAGAGAACAGGGAGGGAGAGGAAGAAATAGGAGAGGAAAGATCCGGATGAGAAGATGTGGGAGCTGCCAGCACTCCCATCTATCACCGCAGGTCTTGGCCTCAGCGCTCATTAAAGCCCTGGGTCTTCAAGTCATGCAAATTAGAAGTGGCAAAAGAATGAATAAAGCCCCACCTCTCTGGGAATGGTTTCTGGAAGAACAAAGAAGTGGCACTTGTGTTGAAAAGGGAAAAGAATCTGTTTTGACATCAAAATCTTTTGCTATTGTAAGTGAAATAGAGAGGTAAATACATTCCGGTTAGGTTTTATTGCTACAACTCATTCTGACATTTACATTGTGTTGAGGTTTTAATATTAATACTGTGCTGCTATATAATATTTAACACAAAAATTAAATATATATATTTAAGTTAATATTTCATATGTTAAAATCCAAATGGCAAAATCCTTTTGCTCCATCAAAGATAAAAGCACCCAGCTCTAATTAAAAGTTAGCTGATGCTACTGTGGCTCAGGACCAAAAGCAGCAGCAGATAGATGCCCTGAAAGCAAATCACTGTGATGCCAGAAATGTTTGCAAGAGCATCTCAGGGGCTCTTCCCTGACCTGTACTGTTGTGGGGCCAGGTAGAAAATGGCTCTTCCTGCTCGTCACACCTTTGTGCATCACACACTGAAAGCAGAGCAGGAGCAGCACTGACAAGCATGAGGGAAATGGGTGCCCTTCCGTAATGCAAGCAGCCATGGAGCCCACACAAGAGATCAAGAGGAACTGTTCAACCCTACAGTAAAACCAGTACCTGTCCCCAGCTCTGCGCTATGCACCATTGTGGCCAGCAGGAAAGGGAGGCTGGTGCTGAGACTGGGGGTCTCAAACACCCAAAGCACAGATCCCAAAGCCATGCACGGCTCTTTGGATCTTACAAGATCCAGTGCCCATACTTCCTTGTAGTCTGCAGCTTGCTGGACACCCAAACACGTTGGAGCCATCCAGGACTTACCCCGTCATGTACACAACTGCCCCACCATGGCACAGACTTTGGTCCTATCCAGGTCTATGGAGTTCAGATGTTACATCTCTGACAGTCAGAGAAAACTGAAGGGGACACAGTTATTCCCTTTTATTCCCCCAATTTCCAGTCAGTCATATTCTCCTAGTTGTTCCAATGAGCACCACCTCCAAACCTCTCAGGGAACCTTTGGAGATCACCAGTCTGGAGACCATCCTTGCTTCCTTCATGCTGAAGAATGGATCTGGGCTAATTCACTGCTTGTGTTCTGCCCATGACTGGCCAGGGGATCAATCCCACCAGGGGGGAGCTGCAGATCCATGGGGCTGCTCCACAGATCCACCTCTCCCTGCAAGTTCTGCTTTTCCAACAGTTTCTGCTTAATGATAGGCCAGCTTTGAACTACCTGTGGCTAACAGGGCCCATCTTCAAACTGAATGTGTTTAATAGAACCTGATCTTCATAATGGCTCTGTCTGAGGGTGCGGATTTCAAAACAGCTCCACTTAATAGGACTTTGTCTGGACCCTCAACCGTATAAGAGGGCCCAGGCTTAAACCAGGAGTGTTTAATAGGACCTGAATTTTAAAGCACACACATGTAATTGCACCTAATCTTTACAGCTCCCATTCCCTCCCCTTCTCTGGTGTCTCTTCTCCTTCTTTCCTTCTCTCCCTCCCTCCAGCACCGAGACCCCCAGTCCTGCCATGGCAGGTCCCTGGCCCAGAGGCCCCCCAAGGCCAGGAGCTGCTCTCACAGGGACCACCCCAAAGCCTTTGAGAACCCTCCAGGGCTTCCCAAAGCAGCTGCTAATCCCCACTGCATTTCCGGTGCTCGCACCATCTCCTCCTCAGAAACTCCCCCAGACCGAGATGGTCCTGGGGATGCAGGCACAAGCCTCTAGGTTGGTTTTAACAGATCATGAACAGTAGCAAAAAACTCAAACACCCCATTTGGTGAATGGAAAATGTGGGATTTTCCATCCTCTGCAAGAGTCAGCAGCCTCAGACTATTTTACTTCAGTATTGCATCCCCCAGTGCTATGAGGAAGGTTGCACCCTTTGGGATGAGAGTCCTCTCCCAGCAGGAACCAAGATGTTCCATTTTAGAGTTGTAACCAATTGGCTGACACAACCATTTTTTTTGCCTCATCATTTATGAAATGGGAGTTTATTTCACTTTTCAATAAGCTCCATCTCACAAAGCTCACCAGCCATCAGCATCTCTTCCAAGCAAGGAAGCCACAAATACACACAGAGTGCTTCAACAGCAGCTCTGAATAGTCCCATGCTCAGCTACATCCAAGTGTTTAATGTGCCCATGTGCAGCAAAGCCCCTCATCTCACACAGCCATTAGCACTGCACTGGCCAGGGTTTCAAGGCATTCAAGTCCATGTGGTTTTTATCACACACAAACATTTCAAGCCACCTTCTTTCTACGTGCTCAGAGCCCGAGACCTCATGGGGCCAAACTGCACTGCTGAGATACAGCTCTCAGTCAGTACAACAGGACCGGCTCTGTGCCCCCGCTGCTGATCCCTACCCTCACATCACCTTGCTGCCCCGGCATCTGCTTCCAAAATACCTCCGAGGCTGCAAAAGCTTCAATAGTCAATTTTAACACCAGCATTGACCGCGCATTAGAGCAGTGCTGTCCATGGGTCATGGGCTTTTTCAGCACATCTCGCATCTGAGGAACGATGCTGTAACCAAGCCATAAAGTTTACTGTTCCCTGAGCTCTCAGCCACCTCTGGATCACAGAGCGCAAGGAACAAAGTGCGGTGGGGTTTGTCCCCTCCCAGCCTGGGCTCTGCCATTAGCACAACCGCTCTCTGTAAAGACTTATTTATGTCCTGAAACATTGCTTCAGGTCCCACCACGCAGCCAGAGATGTGCTCCCGAGCCCTCCCTGAGGCTCCCCAGGGTCACAGCAGCCATCCCCACACCTCATTAGTGATGGCAGAATTAACCAAGCCTGTGCCCTGTGGCCTCAGTCCCTTATCTGCTGGTCCTTGAACCTGCGCTTTTGCCCAGAGACCACAGATTGGCTGCATGAAGCCATACATGAGCCCTGGGTGAGACAGGATCCCAGGGCAGAGACCTGTGTCCCAGTTTCCCCTGCCCATCCCTGCAGTGCTGGGAGGGAGCAAGAGCAGAAGGAATTTGTACTTCATGGCCCATTGCTGCAGCATCTTCCACAGTGCTCCTCAGAGCCATCCACCTACAGTGTGGAGGAAACAGAGAAAAACATTCTTGACCCCAAGTGTCCGAGGGAAATTAAAGCAGAAAGCAAGCAGCAGGTGGTTCAAAGGGCAGGGAAAGATGGAGCATGCAGCAGAGACTGCACAGGGCAGCTCTTCTCCATCGCCTGCACAGGCAGAGCATGATGATGAGAAGCTCTCCATGACCCGGCTTCAGTGTGCGCTTGAGCCCAGACCCCCCCACCATGCGCTGGGCTGCACCCCCAGAGCATGAGCAGCAGCTCAAAGAGGGGATCCTGCCCCTCTGCTGTGCTCTGGGGAGACCATAATGCAGCTCCCGGTGCCTAAAGGGGCTGCAGGAAACCTGGAGAGGGGCTTGGGACAAGGGATGTAGGGACAGGCCAAGGGGAATGGCTTGAACCTGCCAGAGGGGAGACTGAGATGAGCTCTTAGGCAGAAGCTCTTCCCTGTGAGGGTGCTGAGGCGCTGGCACAGGGTGCCCAGAGAAGCTGTGGCTGCCCCATCCCTGGCAGTGTTCAAGGGCAGGTTGGACACAGGGGCTTGGAGCAAGCTGCTCTAGTGGAAGGGGTCCCTGCCCATGGCAGGGGTTGGAACGGGATGAGCTTTGAGGTCCCTTCCAACAGAAAGCAGTCTGGGATTCTGTGACCTCTCACATCCCCAGTCCATCGGATAATCAATGAACCCTTCCCTAGGACCACTATTCTCTCTGACCTCCCAGGATGGGGCAGCCCAGCTCAAGCCAGGCCACGGGGCCAGGCATCCGCAGCTGCCCCACACTTACATCTCCACCAGTGATCACCATCCGCTGGGTTCCTCCAGAATTCATTTGCCACATTTTATCTTCATTTGAACCAAGCCCTGGCACTGCCCTGAGATTTATGCTCTGCAGAAGCCTTATTGATGGACAGCGGGTTTGGAGGTTAGAGGAGCAATAGTGCCAGAATCCGCATAAAACAAGAGCGTTTCACAGTTTAGCCGATGCTGGTTTGGGTGAGATGAAGCTGTGACCATTTCATTATTAGATGGCTAATCATAAAATAACCTTCGCGAGTCATCGAAAACCATCATTACACAAACGAATTTCTGCTCAGTACCAAACTTCCCTTACCCTTGTCCTTGAAGATCAGAAACAGTACAAGTGGACCTTTATGGCAGAACGTATTCTGCAGCCAGCCCCACGTTGTTACTATGGTTTATGGATCACAAATCCATAAGAACCACAAATTAATCAATAAGGCAGCGCTCTGGGGAATGCTGCTCTTTCTCGTGCCTTTCCATGGCTGGAATTGTTTGGCTGGCTGCTCACTGATCTTTTGACGTGGATTTATTGTTTTGGAGATACCCTTCTCTGCATCTCAGGGCAGATCCGCCAGCTGACAGAGGAGGAGGGGGAAAGTTTATTAGGGTAAAAAAGAGGTGTCCTGGCAGGCAGCAAGAATCATTGCTCTGGGTTCGCCGGCCAACTTGTCGGGTTAATGAATGGCCCTAAGAAGCCATTAAGTCTGCAGCGGGTGGAAGATCCCTTCTTCAGCAAATAAAAACAAAGCTGAAGCTCCTCTTCCCCATGCCAGTGCTGCTCTCGTCAGAAAGCCCTGCTGGGAAAGGTAATTGCTGCAAAGGGACCCTGGAGCATCCCTTTGCTCCCTGCCCAGCCCTCTGGCACTGCTGCTTCCCTGCAGCAGACATCCCTGCCTGCCCAGGAGGGACCCTGTGTCTGTGCCTCGACATGGAGATGGTGTTTTCCAGAAATCCAAGTGTGCTTCCTCCAGGGTTTTCCTTACACTTGATTTACAGTCCCATTACAGAGGTGTTGCTCCATGGTTAGAGCTGAAAGCGGGGGTCTGGGGTCCCACACTCCGCATCTCCCCTCATATAATAGTAGGTTTTTTCTGACAACTCCATCAGGCAGCTTACAAAGAACCCTGCACCAGCACCGAGGACTTTGCTCAGCTCCAGGCCAGCCCTGACCCAAAACTCACACCAAGCTTCAGCAGCACCTCGGGCTCCTGCTGCCACTCCCATCCCTGCACCAACAACTTCAACCCACCCTATGCTGCAGGATCAAAGACAGAAGCGCTTTCAACATGCATAGTGCTTGGAGGTGGGGGGCAAATCAGCATAAGATGCTTGGACATTTATACATCTGGAGGCAAAGCAACAGCCGTGGATTGCAGGGCAGCCCCTGCCCAGCAAAGCTGGTAAGAAACTTCCTCGGGAATAGCCTCTGTAAAATAAGGAGCCAGCCAATTCCTGTCCTCTGTTTAATTTTCCATGCTTATTATAAGTCTAATTCTCTATTGTAGCTCATCCTTCTTTGGTGTGCCATTAGGCCATCTCACCCAAAAGCCATCATTCACCTGATAAAGCAGAAGTATCTCTTTGTCCAAAATAAGAGGGATTGAATAAGTTGGGGCAGGTGGGGGGAGAAGGGGATTAAGTCTATAACCTTTAAAACCAAACCCACTTTAAAATGTGGGTCATAATACATCATTTACTGCAACCTGTGTGCCCACATCTGTGTGCCGCAGCTCAGACATGCGTGAGATCCTCCTCTAAACCTGGAGCTAATCCTAAAAGCCTAAAAACTGTTGACCTATCACTATTAATTAGCTTGTGTTACCAAAATACACAGGAAAGATGATCATGTTATTAATGTCTGTGCAACCTGCTGTGCTGCTGTCTTGGGCAGCAGGAGTCTGACAGGTCCAAAAGATTCCCTCCCACTCCCCAGCAGCACCCTGGGAATCAGCTGCTCACCTGGAGCAGAATCCAGCTTGGCTGCAGCCTCATGCATAGCACAGGGCAGTGTCACCACTGCAAGTGTGCAGTAAACACAGTTAGAGAAGAAACCAATGATTATTTGGAGTGTGTGTGGGCAGAAGCAAACACTAAGGGATGTAGGGACAGGCCAAGGGGAATGGCTTGAACCTGCCAGAGGGGAGACTGAGATGAGCTCTTAGGCAGAAGCTCTTCCCTGTGAGGGTGCTGAGGCGCTGGCACAGGGTGCCCAGAGAAGCTGTGGCTGCCCCATCCCTGGCAGTGTTCAAGGGCAGGTTGGACACAGGGGCTTGGAGCAAGCTGCTCTAGTGGGAGGGGTCCCTGCCCGTGGCAGGGGTTGGAACTGGATGAGCTTTAAGGTCCCTTTCAGCACAAACCACTCCTTGATATGTAGAAGCACGTCAGTAACTGCAGGAGCACTTTCCAGATCTCCATGTTTTATCAGGAGAACGGGGGAGTCGGGAGTGGAGGCTCTAACAAGCCTCCCTCTTTAACGTCAATGCTGCCACCAGCAGCGCAGGCTGAGCGGGGTTAACTCACACCTCCTGCTGCTCACGGCTGTCTGAGGGTCACAAAGTTGGTGGCACTCGGCTGTTCACGCCCAGATCTCCCTCCAGAAGCTGCAGTACTTCTTTCTGAGGGAGAGATGCGCGGATCCCTTTGTACCTCGCTTTGCCTCTCCCACCACCCAGCCCCAGTGGGGCCAGGACAAGCACACTGGACCACATTTTATCCCATGCCCTAGGGCCCAGGCAGCCTGATGTTGCCTTTGAGTCACATTATTTATGACTTGGGTGATGCAAAGCATTACCAGACACACACTGCGAGACACCAAGGGCTGACGTGCAATGCCTGGGGCGTGTTTCCTAACTGAGCTATTATGGATTTAAACGATAGCATTTTCCAAGCACTTGCACCATGATGCTTTCAAAAACCTGTGTGCGCTAAGCTTCAGCTGAATAGCTGAATGATTTCTTGCAGAGATGCTGACACAGAAAGGAGGAATTTAGTTGATTCCTTATCAGTAACACCAAAAAATGGCTTCTATTGTTTTTCAGAAGGACTTAGAAGTAGCAGCTTTGCCTTCCTCACCTTTACTGGCTAATGCAGAGCTGTAGCTCTTTCTCCTTAAGGAGCTATCCTGCTGTGTCCTCTCCAGCTTCTCACCCTGACCTGGCTCCCGGTGCTCTCCATCTCCTAAAGTCATTCTGAGGTCCTGGCATCTCCCTTATTCCAGGGACATGGCCCTAGAGGCAGGAGGTGAAAGCAGCCAGCCCAGAGCCAGAGGAGCACCAGTAAAACCCCAACTAGAATCTTAAACAAGGCAAGGGAGAAGGATGGGAAAGTTTTGTACTTCACTGTGCCTTGTTGCTGGTAACAAAGGGAACTTTGCAGGTCTCCAGCCAGCCAAGGAGCGCTCCATGACAGACACAGGGTGGCTTTTTATCAAGCAGAAGAGCTCATCTCCCTTCACCTTATCTTAGAAGACACTTCTGGCGGTCACTTGCCCAGAAAAAGCCTTTTCTAACGTAGATACCCAACGTGAACCCCCTGCCTGATGCAAAACCAGGGCGAATTGATCTTAAGGTCCTTTCCAGCCCTAGTTATTCTATGGTTCTCTGCTATGGTAGAACCGCTGGTGATGGGACTGATCCGGTGGGATCGCTCAGCATTGCTGATCCTCGGGAGCCATCTCGTGGGGACGATTGACGACTGCACCTTCGGTCTTTCCTCCTCGGAGAGCCAACCGGCAGCAGGAGCAGCGCCCTACACCTTCCGGCCTTCCTTTCCCCCTTACTTCCTTCCAATCTCCTCGTCCTCCTCCAGGATACCCACAGCAGCGTTTGAGAGTTCGAAAGGTTTTGAACAGAATTCGAATAGCCTTGAAACCAGCCCGGGTCTTTCACTAGGAATCAGCGATGTTAGAATCACAGAATCCCAGCCTGGTTTGGGTTGGAAGGGAACTTAAAGTTCATCCAGCTCCAACCCCTGCCACGGGCAGGGACACCTTCCACTAGAGCAGCTTGCTCCAAGCCCCTGTGTCCAACCTGGCCTTGAACACTGCCAGGGATGGGGCAGCCACAGCTTCTCTGGGCACCCTGTGCCAGTGCCTCAGCACCCTCCCAGGGAAGAGCTTCTGCCTAAGAGCTCATCTCAGTCTCCCCTGTTTGTTTGAATCCACTGCCTCTCATTCTAGAATTAAACAATCAACCAGGTTGGAAAAGCCCTTTCAGCTCATCCAGTCCAACCATTCCCAGCACTGCCAAGGCCACCACTAACCCATGGCACTGAGACCTCGTCTCCACGGTGTGTGAACACTTGCAGGGATGGTGACTGCAGCCCTGCCCTGGGCAGCCTGTTCCAGTGCCTGAGCACCCTTTGGGAAAGGAATTGTTCCTAATATCCAATCCAGACTCTGTTGTTGAATGTGGTTCAGGTCTTGCTTAGGGTTAAAGAGCTACTGCGGCTACTCCAACCCCTGTGGGAAGCACTGCGGCTCCAAGGAGACCCATGTAGTCCTCAAGGTCCCCTACAAGAGCAAGATTTAGTTGGTCTTTTCTTACCTCTGCCGCCTCTCCCTCTCTCCCCCCGCAAACTCTCCCTTGGCTCCTGCAGCAGCCACTCCTGCAGATGAGAAACATCCATCTCCGGGTAGTTCAGAGGCATCCTCTAGCGTGGCCAGGTCCTGCCAAAGCTTGTTCTGGAGGGTGGCACAGGTTGTGCTTGCTGTAGCCTGGACAAGCGCTCACTCCTCTGTGTGCTGAGGTGTCCCATGGGCTCAGGACAGGCCCTGCTTCGGCCACACAATGAGAGCGGAAGGGAAATGCCTCCCTTGAGACTCTGCATGCTTGCACTTCCCTGCTGATGCCCAGCACCAGCTCAGCCAGCAGCAGCGCCCAGCCACAGTGCTGCCCTCACCTCTTCTGCACTGAGCACCTCCCCGCGTTGCCACAAGTAAAGCCCCATCCCTGGTCACTGTGCTGCTGACCCGTGTCCATGAACACTCCCCTTTGCCTACACCCTCTCACATGAATGTTTTCTCTGCCTCCAGCTTGAGGACCTCCTCTGCTATGAGGAAAGGCCGAGAGAGTTGGGGTTGTTCAGCCTGGAGAACACTCCAGGAGACTTTATTGTAGCATTTCAGTTCTTAAAAGTCCATAAGAGAGATGGGGAGAGACTTTTCTGCAGGTCCTCTTGCCATAGGACAAAGGGTTACGGCTTTAAACTAAAAGAGGGAGATTCAGGCTGGACATAATGAAGACATTTTGTCCAGTGAGGTGGTAAAACACTGGCACAGGTTGCCCAGAGAGGTGGTGGATGCCCCATCCCTGCAGCCATTCCAGGCCAGGCTGGATGTGGTTCTGGGCACTCTGATCTAGTTGAAGATGTCCCTGTGCTCATTGCAGGGGGCTGGACTAGATGAGCTTTGGAGGTCCCTTCCAACCCAAACTACTCATGATTCTACATTGCCTGTAGTCATTCAATCCTTCAGAGTACAAACCACCTATGGAGAGAGGAGATAAATAACCCAAGAACTGTCAGCTATTCAGACTGCCTTTGTCTGAACAGCCCAATGCCAGCGGGAGGGGAGCTGCTCCTCTGCACAGCCTCCCCTCCCAGGAGGTCTAATTCCAGAAGGGGAAATTAATGATGCCAGAACAGCACAGTGCATCACAGCTGAGATCCTCCTGCATCTTGATCATATGAGAGGAAACGTGTGCCTGCAAGGGGAAAACTAGTCCTGATTCAAGCACAGCATGACAGGCTTTGCTCTGACCATTAGTGCTTTAAGGGGCACTGTGGGGGTCAATAATAATAATAAAATTAATAATTAAATAAAACCAACAACACACACACACCCCCCAAGTGGGAAATTAAACACTGGGCTTGTTCTCTCCTTCTCCCTGCTAGAGAGAACACCACTGCCTAACTCCTGGGTTGTCTGGGCTTAAATCCCGGCTAAAGCTCTAGCAGCTGCCCCCCAGGAGAGCACCCCGGAGCTAGGAGAGGTTTGGAGAAGGGCAAAAATGAGGATGGGACTGGCTGAGTGAGATGGGAAAGGTCCACAGCAGCCCAAGAGGCTGGGACTGCCACTGGAGCAGGAGCTCATATCTAGTTCAAACCCAAACACATACAGATGGAGTTACTGAACCTGTTTTGCACTGTGTTGCAACGTGAATGGGACAGACTGCAAGCAGTTAAACCCTGGCATGGGAGAGTAAACTCCTTCAGCAGTCAGTCACCACCTCTGAAACAGCCACAAGTACGAACCATTGTCTCGAACGACAGCTTCAAATGACATTGTCAATCTTAAAAACTAACGATGAGGAAGAGGAAACGCATCGGGAGGAAATCAGGCGAAAGAAGCAGCACAGGCAGGTTTGCCATCCTGTCAGAGAGGGAGGGAGAAATGAAGTTGTACCAGGGACAGGTGAGAGCGCTGGAAAACCGCACAGAAAACCACAGACCTGCTCTCTCTCAGGTTCTAACAGAGAGCACCAGAAGGTGGCATCCCAGCGAGAGCAGGCACAGGACCTGGAGAGGCGGCGAGGACTGCGGCCAGCAAAGAGCTGGAGGAGGGAAACCGGGGGATCCAATTCCAGGAGGGGAAAACAAGAGATGCTGGAAGCACGCGGAGCATCGCGAACGGGAATCTGCCAGTGGGTCTTCAGCGTATGAAAGGAAACTTGAAGGCGAAAAACTTCGAGCTTGTGTCTGTGACTCAGCAGATGCGAGAGCTGGGAGCGGAGATACAGGTAACGCAGAGAAACGCAGAGATTGAAGAACTAAACCCCGGCAGCACGAACCCGGCCTCCTGTGCTGCCCGTGTGGATGCTGCTGCTGTGGCACGGAGCTCCCAGCACCCCGAAGCACTGAGCCCATTTGGGAACAGTCACCCAGAGGTTTCCTCCTCCCCCAAGGCTGCATCGGGACTGCAAGGGATTTGCCTAGACCCTGCCATCAGCAGCTTCAGCTCTCCCTGAGCTCCAGCCATCTGCAGGCAGGGGAGCAACAGCTATTCCTTTGCAGCAGAGCCATGCAGACGCAGCCCTGGCTTTCCCAGAAAGACCTTAGGAGTGGGATCCTGCTGGAGGAGAGGAGCATTTTGGGTGTAATCAAAGCAGCTGCTCCCAGTTACACTCATCCCTGCATAGACCTGCTGGGATGGAGCTGGCTGATGGGCTTGTCCAACACCTCCTGTCCCTCTGTCCCAGGGGACATGCTGCTCCTACCCGTGTGGGAAGAAACCAGTTCCTTACTCTTTTAACAACTGCAAGTACCAGATTTGGGTTCCTTTGATTCCTAATGTTTGGGTTGCTCTCCTACTTCATAACTATTCAACCTCCAGATGCTGGATAAAGCACCCATGAACCCCCCCAGCCCATGATGGAGCAGATCCTGTGGCTCCATCCTGCTGGGGTCCATCCCAAAGCTTAACACAGGATTGAGCCCATGGCCAAAGCCAACAGCCTGTAGACAAGCGCTGCACCAAAACACACCCACACACAGAGTGCAAGGCCATCAAAACAGCCCAAGTGGGGTGCAGGCTGGGAGATGGTCCCTAACCACAGGAGTGGCTCTGGAAGGACATCCCCAAGGAGCAACGGGATGCAGCTGCTCCCTGGGAATTCAGGTTTCCTGTGTTTCCTTCCCGGAGCACCATAGGATACGCTGCGCTGCTGCTCCCCCCCAGCCTGCTCCACAGAGGCAAAACCCAGGGGGCTCCCTGGAGCCCAGGGCAGGATGGGTTTGAGGGAGCCTGATGTTTCCCTGCTCCCTTTCCCAACCCCGTGTGCCCACTCAACCCGCGACCAGCTGGGGACACACACACCTGCACCACTGGAGTGCATCAAAGCTCCAGGCCGCTGGACACCCCCTCACTGACGGCTTAGCCAGGGATGGAGGGGCTGTGGGAGAGAGGAAGAGGGAATAAACCCCCAAACCCTGCCTCACGGAGTGCTCCTTTTCAGCGGGGCAGGCTCCCAGCGAGGGCAGCACTGAGGGCAGGCAGCATCACTGCAGCCCCGCCCCGTGCCTGCTCAGTCCTGCAAACCCCAGCTCCCGCTTCGCTGTCCCGTTTCTTGCCAGACTCACTCTGGAGCATGTCAGCATGCTGTCATGTGAGGAATCTCACTCTGGAGAGGCTTATTCTCTCTCTTTTCCCCTTTAGATACAAACCAGACACAGCTACACTCGATTGGGTGTGAGGGCAGGGCTGCCTGCATCCAACCTTCCCTCCCCAGAACGATGCTGGAGTGGATTTGGGTTGGGCTGTTCCGGATACTCTCCACTGTGCATGCAGGGACCATCCGTGCATGGGTGCTCATGTGCAGGACCCTTGCACCATGCTGCAGGAGCTGTGCATGGGGAAAGAGCCAAGCTGCTCTATGAGGTGGCTTTGGGGCTGGCTGGGTGCAGCATGCTGAGCCCTAACAAGACTTGGAGCAGGGTGATGCTGCTTCTTCCTTCTACTGCCTCATTCTGAGGACCAATACCCCATTCCCAGAAGAGTCCTGCTCCCCACAAGATCCCTGGGGGTGCTCACACCCTCCTCTCAACCTCATCACCCCAAACCCCCTCAGTGAGGCCACAGACCCTGCACATTCCTGCCCCTCTTATTCCAGGTGAGTGCTCAGGCCCTGGAGCCCTTTACCTGCCTGACCCTGGCTGGAGGCTCCATGTTCTGGGGATAGAGAACAACAGACAAGTCCTGGCCTGGCCTCCCCAAGTCCTTCTCATCCCCCTGCGCCCCAGCCCCATGGTAAAGCAGAGATTTCCCTTCTCCAAGTAACTCATGTTTCTGGCTGCCTGGGGAGGCAGAGAGCAGTGTCATCAGCAAGATGATTGATTGATTGATTGATTTTGGGTGGTATTTATGGACATGGGGTAATTTCACTGATTTTCTGATGATTTCAGCACTGCTCCATGTGGTATCGGGGCTCCCAGCTTAGCCCTGCACATTTGTACCACGATGGAAGATGCCCAAGGATCCACCTCAGTATCAACACTCTCTAGCCCACCAAAACTGACTGCACTGAGACTTGCTGGGGTGCGAAATACTTGGAATGTGCGGTGGATGAGGGAATAGGAAGTTGGAGCATCCCTGCAACCCCTTCCCACCACTGCCTCCAGTGGGCCAGGCAAGGCAGGGGATTGCCAGGTCTGACCCATGCAGACATCAGGAAATGTATTTTCTTGGGAGGTTTTCCTGCTGTTTTCTCACTCCTGACCTCCTGCTGTGAAGTAGCTGCCATCCATCTGTGTGCTGTGAGCTGGGCAGCCTGCTCTGTACACCTGATGTTATCCTTCCTTTCCGAGATACTTGGCCTGGGAAGCAAGAGCAATTTGCTTGGGTCAGTGAAAGATTAAAACCCTCTCTGGGCCTTTAGAGCTGTCCATCTGCATAGAGGGGTTTGGAGCTGGGGGCTCCAGCCAGACATGCCTAAGAAGGGCTCCGAGAGCTGAGATGCCCCTGTGATGGAGGCACAGCACAAGAGGAGCTTTGAAAGGCTGTGAGTGCTGATGCTCCCAAAGTGCCCCCCATCCCACCCAAGCCCCCTTTCAGTCCTGTTCACAGCCTGTGGGAACTCTGCCTCATCACTGACTGGGACCAGAGAGGTGACGGATGGTGAGTCCACAAAGACCTGAAACACGGTTGGTGTCTCAAGTTTTACCTGTCGTAACACTGGAGTAGCTTTTGCCTCATCCTTTAGGATTAAAGCTCATTCTCACAATCTCCATCATGCCAGGCAGATGTTCTGGGGAACATTTTGGATGCAGACTGCTGCACTCAGTGAAGCATCCTGCCAGCAATGCCAGGCCTGGACCTGTTCCCTGCCAGATGTAGTCCTGAGTGCTCCCAGGAATGGTCGGGATCTGAGGCAGCACATCCCCTCTGCACAGCATCCATCACCTCTGCTCCCGCCTGTGCTCCTGCAGCAGCGCAGCCATCCCTGACCTCACCTCTCCCCATCTGCAGCACTGCCCAAAGGTGTCCTGAGCAGGTTCTGCATCCCCAGGGAGGAAACACCTCCTGTCCAGGGCGCCCTGGCCCACGTGGAGCGCAGCTTTGCAAATGCACCAGCATTTGTTCAAGAGCTCACTGCAGTTTAAAGGGAGAGCTTGTCTCAGATGCACCCTCTGTGATGTTTTTCCATCCCAACTCTCATCAAATCATCGCTGGACATTTATTGTTTCTGGGCATGCTCCAGTTCCTCCAGGAGGCAGCAATCAGAGGGCCCCTCACCTCCTTTTTCTCCTCCATCCCTATGTGCTCAGCCCCATCCCCCCCGGTTTCCATCCTCAAAGCATCCAAACTCAACACCCCAACAGCCCCCACCAGGAGCTGGGCTGGATCGAGCCCCAGAAGGGCCAAGGGCTCTGCATGCACGGGGGGCAGCCAGGCCAGGCCATGGTGCTCACCCTGGATGGTGGTAACAAGAGGGTAAGCAGCATGGAAAGGGCTGGCTGGGGGCAGAGCACTGCAGTCTGGGGAGGCAGAGGAGGTGAGGTGGATGCCAGCATCCCTGCTGACCAGTGCTTGATGCTCCCTGTTGCAATTTGAAAGCTGCTGCAGCCTCAGGATGAGGTTTCCAGTACAAACACTTGGAGGTTTTCACTCCAAGTCTATGTTCCAAGACTAATTTCCCAATATTCATTTCGGGAGGCTGCCTTTCTGTGGGTGTAAATCGGTGTATCTCCACTGCTTCGGAGAGGCCTGCGCTGATTTATATCAGCTCAGACGCTGACCCCAAATTTGCAGTTTGCACAAATGTTCCTGCCAATAAAACTGTTATTTAAAGTATTCACAGAAAGTGAACCCAGGAGGCATGTGAATATGGTCCAAACAAATCTAATTAAAGCTTTCATCCAGAAAATTCTTCCTTGCTATAGAACAAGAATCCATAAATTAATACTTGTCCTCACTTCACTGGGGCTAAAAAACTCATCTTGGAGGCCCACGGTAAGTGATACTTGTGCCAGGCTGAGCACTCACAAACCCTGTGGGCTCCTTTGCTCCCCCCTGCATCCCCGTCCTTACAGCATCTTTCTGAATGGCTCCGAGGTTTGTAAAGAAGCTGCTGCTTAATTCAGAGCAGCCCAGCTGGGCTGCCACAGAGCAGAGCCACATGCTGCTGCCTGTGCTGGGGAAACAGCTAAAGCAAACATCCTGGAAGGGGCTGCCGGGAGCAGAGGCGCCAGCATAAGGGGAGCTTGGGTGCCACCAGCTTGCAGAAACAGCAGAGGTGATCCAGCTGCTGCATCCCGGCTGGACCAGTGGCTGGGTGCTGCTGGTGATCCCAGTTCAAGCCTTTCTTAGGGTGGATCATGTCTGGTTTTAATCACTGATCATTTATTCTGCACAAGCTACCACAGTAAAGCTGCCCAGGAGGAGCTCAGCCAGCCCTTGATGTCAGAAGGCTCCACGTTGCTCACATACTGCCCAGGAAACTGGATGCACAAATCTACACCCATTACATGATGAGGGTGCTGAGGGTGCCCAGAGAAGCTGTGGCTGCCCCATCCCTGGCAGTGCTCAAGGCCAGGTTGGACACAGGGGCTTGGAGCAAACTGCTCTAGTGGAAGGGGTCCCTGCTCATGGCAGGGGTTGGAACTGAAGGAGCTTTAAGGTCCCTTCCAACACAAACCAGGCTGGGATTCTATGGTGCAGACACAGCACCCTTGACAAGCATCACAGCTGCACTGCCTCAGAATCTAACCTGACACACCAATACTGGTGCTGGTACATGAGCCCTCTCACCTTTCAGTGCCTGCACAGCCACCTTCACCTGCCACACCAACCTGTACTGTCAAAGGACAGAACTCCACCAGCAGCCTTGCTGGCAGATGAACTGAAGTGGGAATGACCCCATCACTCACCCTTTTCTTCCTCACTGCCTCTCCAAGGAGCTAAACAAACAAATCCACCCCCCCGAATCACCTTCATTTCATCTGCCCTCCCCAAGCCCCATGTTTATCCGCAGGATTCCAGCAAGATGACCCTGCGGGCATTTTCCAAGACAGGAGAAGCTTCAGACAGAAACAAGAATGTGTAGAATTTGGCCTATTCTCATCCCTTACCTTTTGGTGACCTTCAGGGAGCTTTAGACAGGCAGTACCTTCTCGGTGTGCCCCAGGAGAGCTCCTGCCAGCCCTACCCGGGGTTCCTGCTGGGGAACAGGCCACAGCAACAGCCAAAGAGAAGAATGAGACGGGTGGGGAGAAAATGAGTTGAGCACTAATGTAAGAATCTTTCCCATGCACATTCCTGGTGCAACCAAATGGCTGGAGCGAGAACTTTTGGTGTTCGCCATCCCTGCTCCCACCTTGCCTGGCCCAGGGCTCTGCAGAGATGCACCAAGATGGGCATCACCAACAAGTCTGCAGCGGGAAACAGAAGCTTCACACTCTCCAGGGCTCACAAGTTGCTCTTTGGGCACAGACAGTGCCAAGGGAGTCTGGCTGCTCAAGGGGATTCCTAAATTTCACTCACCTAGGAGGTTCTTCTGGCCATCGTACAGATGGAGAAATCCAAGATAAGATCTGAACCAGAAGGCTTGGCCTCATCGGTGCCTCATTATCACACCCCTTTCCTCCACCACATTGCCAAGGAATTGCCAAGAGCACAGGCATCCTTCTCTCCTGTGAGGAGCCAGGCCTGGATATCCCAGGAAAAAGTACTGTGTCCTGTCACTGAGCTGGAGAGCAGAGCTGTACAGGGCAGACTGATTTCTAAGCTACCCAGTGTGTCCAGCTAAGGAATGGCTCTTACCACAGTGGAGAAATATTTTTTCACCCCAAAATTAAAGTTAGATCAGGGCCAAACACCAACAAAAGAGCATGAAGCAGGTCTGTCACAATCAACTGAGTTTAATACTTCCTGAGATTGTTTCCTGCACAGGTCTTCTCCCCTGCTCCCTTCATTTCCTTCCTCTTTCCCTGCTCTCCCTCTGAGCCAGCATCCCACCTACTTCTAACCCAAAATCTCCTGTGCCACATTTCCCAGCAGAAGCAATGAGGAATTCAATGGAAAGACTGAAAGGTCAGGATGGAGCCATGCCAGGGCTGCAGAACACAGCTACAGCTGGGAATACGCTTCCAGAAAGTGTCCATCCTTCCCAGTGACAATCCTCAGACGTCCTAGAGATGATACACTGAACACAGACCTTGCCAAGGAGGAGGAGTCCTCACTGAGGCTCAGGAGCCCAAGCATCGTGGAGAGTCAGTGACAACCCCAAATGGCAACCAGGAAAGGCAAGAACCTGGTTTGCAAGTGCAAAGGGGCAGGAGATCAGGGAGGCAATTAGATAGGCGAGCATCTGATCGGTGACAAACCGGGCACCGCCACACCGGATGGGCAATGAACAAAGCGCCAGTGACGGGCCCAGCAAGCCCCCGTGCAGCCAGCACATGTGTTCAATTAGCCCAAGAGCCAACATCCAACCCAACACCAACCTAGCCAGCAAAGGAGCAGACAATAGCCTACTTGTTCCATCAAACAGCTGAGTTAATAGCAAAAACGTGCGGGGAGCGAGGCAGCAGCCAGAAGCCCACGCCAGCCACGCAGTAAGTCAATTAACCAAAGAGCCACATAATCGACCACTTAAGTAGAGCCGAGCAAATAGCTCACAATGAGTTATTTATCCATTGAATTTAACCTCCAGTTTTCGCTCGGGCCATCTCTGGGAGCACATGATTTTCAATTCATCTTATTTTGGCTTCTTCACTCTGTGCACGGCTGGCCAAAAGTTAACATTTGAACTGCGCTCATTAGCTGTGATTGCCCAGGAAGATTACATGTTGCTCTCTAGCCTCGGATTAGACAAGCACAGCTTTGCCAGTGAATCTCAGTCCCCAAAACATTCAAATGAGACTGCAGTGAATCAGCCAGGGCACGGTGAACACATTATTCAAAGAGCTTGACAAGGAGTTATTGAGCACTTCTCCAGCCAACCAAGTAGTGCAACTAAATAGTCCTGAGGGAATGCGGCTGCTGATACTGCTTAAATAGGATTGGGAACTGAAGGGTTTGGGTTTTCGGCCTCTGATGTTGGGTCTCATTTCTGGGATCTTTTCCATCACCGCAGGACAGTTGCTGAAGACATAGGCCCATGAACAGGCAAGGATGGCCCAGCTCTGTATCTCCAGCCCTTGTCTGGGGGGTCACAGAATCACAGAGTAGTTTGAGTTGGAAGGGACCTTCAAAGCTCATCAAGTCCAACCCCCTGCAGTGAGCACAGGGACATCTTCAACTAGATCAGAGTGCCCAGAACCACATCCAGCCTGGCCTGGAATGGCTGCAGGGATGGGGCATCCACCACCTCTCTGGGCAGCCTGTGCCAGTGTTTTACCACCATCACTGAACACAATTATTTCCTCAGACACTGCCTGGGATATTGCAGTGCCTGCTGCAGGGCCTCAAGCCTGGGGACACAGCCAGGCCAGCTCCTTCTGGCAAGGGCTGGGGCATGCAAGGTTCTGATTGCATCTGGATGCTCCAGGTATCACCAGAGCATTAAAATCACAGCAACACCTCACTGAAAAACCTGACTGGGAGCTGCTCAGAAGAGATGCTGTGTCCCCTATCCCACAAGCCTTTGAGGAAAGGTCTCCATGGTGGTGTGAAATCCAGGGCTGCTGTTGTCCTCTTGGTACAGAAACACCTCCTTCTGCACACACCACACTTTTCCACTTGCTGCCAACAGACTGCAGGTCTGATGCACATGGTCAAACACAAGCCCAGGCAAAGTCCTTGCTCCTGTGGAGCCGTGCCACAGCAGGATTTGGCTCATGCCATGGGTCACACTGCACTTCAGGGAGCCAGATAGCATTAATCCATGGCCTTTTCTACACCAGTGCTATGGGTGACGGGGTAGGTACCATTCCTGGCTGTCTTCATCCTGAAGAAACAAGGCAGGCAGACTTGAAGTGTGGCCTCACACAGCTGAGGGTCTGCCACAAGTGCTTTGCATTGGGCACTGGCCAGGAGGAGGATGTGGTGCTGGCTCCATGCTGCCAAACCACGCTGTCAACCACTGCCTGGGAATCTCAATCCCACAGGAAACATAAAACCAACAGGAGCCACCCATCTTTGTAGTGAGAAGTGGAACATCAGAGGAACACTCCTACCACCTGCCTCTCCAAGAGGCATTCACAGGGACCGTTTGAGACCAGGAGTAGCAGCATTTAGCTCACTCCAGCAGCCAACTGAACCAACAATCCTTACATGTCCTGATTCCCAATGAATCACATCTGATTTCTCACCCAGCCTGGAGCATGGAGCAGCAGCACAGCTCAGACCTTGCTGCTTCCATACTCAGAGGGCTGTGCAAAACCTCCCCACCCTCATTACCCTTGCAAATGAGTGTTTTTAATCTAGCCAGCATCTCCCACAGCAGCTTCAGGTTTGAGCTTCACTGTCAAGGAGAATTGACTTCTCGAAAGCCAAACTCGGCTGCAAGCATCACGCTTCAGCTTCGAGACCAAACAAAAACCCACTGATTCCACATTATTTCCATGCAAAGCTATAAATCAGCTCAGGCTTGGCTTGACTCTAGGCCAAGGCTTGACTGAAAGGTTCATGAACCTTAAGGAATCCTTTGACAAGCTCAGTCTGAGATTCAGATCTGTAATGAAACCCCCGAAACAGCGAAGCTCTCTGGTTCCATGCAATTTCAGGTTTTGCTGTGAACATTTCATGCAGGTCTGGGGACACGGTTACGCCGGCATAAACCCGGTTACTCCTTAAAAATCAATAGAGCTGGCCTGGATTGATGCCGGTGTAAGAGCAATCAACCCAGCCCAGAAAATAAGAAGTTATTTTTACTCCTTGCCTTCCGTTTTGCTAGAATCCACCCAAGAAAAGTTAAGTCCAGACTGCAGAAATGCAAATGCCAGTAGAGCATAAACCCCAGCGTGTCTGGAGGAATGTGTGTAAATCAACAGGGTTACTCCAGCTGCATGAGGCTTCTTCTCTCATGCAGGAGCTGATTGAGCTTAATGAAAACCAACAAGAACCCAAGAGCCACCCCCTTGGGCCAAATCTGCTGCTGCCCTCAGCGGCTTCTATAGGAAGAGGCATTTACTGCATGCTGCCTTAAGTGGGGACCGCTTCTGAAGGGCAGAAGCATCGTGCCCCATCAGGTTGACCCCAGGCCAGAGGTTCCACAGCCCGCAGAGGGCTGGCTCCTGCTCCCCAGTGCGGTGCTGGGCTCTCAGCAGGTCGCTCAGGCTGATTCCCATTGATTCTTCCCAGAGCCCCAGCTCTAACAAGGCAAACCGAGTTTGTGCTCTGGAAGGAAAGCGCTGCGGGGCTCAGGGGATGCTGTCCTCCACCCTCACTCTGATTTTATAGCAGATCTGCAGGGGTGGGTCAACACCAGATTGCTCCAAATGGGAGAACTGATGCAAGGTGCTGGGTCAAAGCCCATTTAGCACCTTCCTTCACAGGAACCCACCTCCATGGGTTCAGCTGGATAACGGCGGAGACAAAGCACTTCAGCTCCCCTGCTCCCTCGCCTCTGCTTGCACAACAGAGAACTCCTGGGGTGTAAAACCTGATGCAGAAGCAGAGCAGAGCATGGCAGCGGGCTGGTGAGCTCCATTACCCTGCAGTAACATCAGCCCTCTCAATGGAGCTGCTCCAGATGTGCTACAGCAGCCTTTGGCCTGGCACCATTCCTGCTCCTTCCCATGCCAAGCGTTTCCCCACACTAAGACAGCAAACAGCAGGAATTCCCTGGATTTGCTTATTTAAAAAGTTTCTTGTTGCAGAGGTTTAAGAGCTGGCAGGAAGCTGGAGCTGTTTATTTACCTGGGGGCTCGCAGCAGCCCCAGGGATGTAATGCAAGGAAGTGCTCTTGCTTGCCTGCTGCCCATCTGCAGCCCAGCCCTCCGCAGGGGCTGGCAGGCAGCTCTCCTTTCACAGCTCATTCTGGTACCCAGAAAACCATTGGCTTGCCTACACAAATCTCAGCCTGCCAGTTACTCTTGCCCTTGTTTTAATCCCACACCCGCTCCCAGGGGCAAAGGTGTTCTGATGCATGTTCCCTTCTATGTCTTGGGAAGGGATGTCCTGTAAGGCAGCAAGGCCATTGCTTTGGCAGACTTCATCATCCTGTCAGTACTGAGAAGCTGGCTTGGCTCTTTACCTTCCCTGTTAGGCTCTTCTGCAGTGTAAAGAGAATTTCTTGCTGCCTGGCATCGTCTTGCTGACCTTCAGTGCACATACACTGCGAATTAAGTGTCCAGGTAAGCAAATCCATCATTGATTTGCTGCCCTATCTGAACATGTAACTGTATCTCAGACAGCTTTGAGGTGTGATCAGTGGGACTTCAGGTGCTGGTTGTGCCAAGCTGGCTCCCTCATGTATGTCCTGGAGCAAAGACTCCCTGCAGAGCCTCTGTGCTGAGTGTGGGGCTCATTCCCACAATCACTGGGTTGTCCAATAGCCATATTTCCTAAAATATGACCTTCATGTTCCTGGGGATGCTGCTGGGGTGAAGGGGACGTCACTGCAGGGTTGGTGCTCCCCGGCAGCTAAGCTGTGTGCTGAAAGCACCAGCCAGGGAGTCAGCTCCTGAGAGCACCAGGCTAAGTTTTCTGTAGCCCTCCATCACCTGCCCAGCAAGTTCAGCATACACCTTGATGCCTGGGCATACCTTACACCTCATGTTGGTGGTATCACTCCAACACACAATCCCAACCAGTGTGGTACCTGTCTGCTGTCCATTTTGGAGCTTCCCTTTGGAAAACAGAAGACCTGCTGCACTAACAAAGACAGGTTTCCAACCTTAGATGCCAATCTGACCTTTAAAGCAAGACTGGGGTGAAGGATAAGCCAAGGGCAATAACAGTACAGGGGTACCTGAACCAAACACAGCAGGCAGAGAGAGCTCCAGGGAGCAATGAGCCACATCCAAGATCCAGTCAGCAGCAAAAGCAGCCAGAGAGAGGAGGGGAGACAACCTCTGGACCCATACCTAAGGTCCATCCAGAAGAAAGATGCATGCTAGGAAAGCAATACCCTAGGGCTGAGCCTAAATAAAGCCCAGGGTGCATGGGCAGGAATGTGGAGGGTCCCAGGAGGCTGGTCAGGGCAATTGGTTTGCGTTAAGGTGAACCTGACAGTGCATCAAGGCATCTGGCAGAGGCCAGCCCAGATGTTTGAAGGTGCAGGCGTTTGAAGCACCCTCTCCCCCTTCCTGTCAATAGCATGGAGGAAAATCAGTTTCCAGCACTCACACACCTCCTTATCAGGGCTGTGAACCAGTGTCGGGAGGGTGGTTTGACAGCTCTGCTGTGAGCAGGGAGCAAGGGAGCCCCTCCTTGGCTGCAGCACCAAGCATCCACCGCAGCAGGCCAGGTCTTCCCAGCAGAGATCCTGGCAGGAGCCTGGACCAGGGATCCCTCGATTCAATGAGGGGTGCAGTGCAATGCGTCACAGCAGACACCAGGGCCTGGCCCCTGAGCACCACGCCTGAAGGGAGAGAGCCCACTGGGGAGCACAGAGTTATTCCAACTGGATGCAAGCTCCGGTTTATGTTATTGGAACGGGTTTGGAGGTGATGTAATCACTCAGTGTGCTCCTGCGCTTGGGATCGGGATGAGGTGCTGTCATGAGCTGACAAGGCAAGGATGCGAGAAAATGAGCTGGGACTTCCCCTGCAGGACTTGCTGGAGCTGCGAGCTGGGGAAGACGTGACTGGAAGCCGTAAGGATTAATGGCCTCTGTGCTGCTGTACAAGGCGTGAATGAATGAAATTCTGTTCTCCTTACAAAGGAATGCCATTAATTCAAGGGGAGATAGTCCAGATTTTACTCCAGTGTGATGAAAGCAGAATTTGGCCCTTGATCTTGCACAGAAAATGCCTGTCTAGCAATTTTGAGGTGCTTCTTTCCATTTCTCTTTTGATTTGATTGCATTTTCTTCTGTAGAAACAGCTTTTGTTCAGTAAATGCAGGAAGAAAGAAATAGAGACAGGCCAGAAGGCAGGAATAGGTAGCAGCAATCAGGAGGGAAGGAAAAACAATGGAGCCAACAGGAGCAATGCCTGAGAAATGGGGAGCTGCTCAGTGGGAGATGCTGGGGTGCAAGGGGTGAAAAGCTGGGGTGGAGGTGTGGGGAGAGGTCTCTGGCACCTTTGTCACCTCTTTGGCTGGAATTCCTGAGTAAATCCAGAGTTGACCAGATCTGCTCCCGCTTGCCAGCAGCCCCTCTTCAGTGCTCGGTGAAGACTGGGTTGGGAGCAGTACAGGTGAGGTCCGTATTTGCTCACATTCCAGTTCATTTCTGGAGGCCGGTGGAAGCAGGGGATGGCAGTGGGGCCGTGTGTGGCTGGGAGGGGTGATGGGCTCCCTGGGTTGCTGGCAGCTTCATTCCCTGGTAGCTGGTCAGGGAAGGGGAGGCGATGCTGTGCGGTGAGAAAATGAACATGAGCCGGCTTCAGTGTGTGCTTGCAGCCCAGAAAGCAACCGTATCCTGGGCTGCATCCAAAGGAGCGTGACCAGCAGGTCGAAGGAGGTGATCCTGCCCCTCTGCTCTGCTCTTGTGAGACCTCACCTGGAGCACTGTGTGCAGTTCTGGTGTCCTCAACATAAAAAGGACATGGAACTGTTGGAACAAGTCCAGAGGAGGCCACGAGGATGCTCAGGGGCTGGAGCACCTCCTGTATGAAGACAGGCTGAGAAAGTTGGGGCTGTTCAGCCTGGAGAAGAGAAGCTGCGGGGAGACCTCATAGCAGCTTCCAGTATCTGAAGGGGGCCTATAGGGATGCTGGGGAGGGACTCTTCATTAGGGACTGCAGTGACAGGACAAGGGGTAAGGGGTTAAAACTGAAACAGGGGAAGTTTAGGCTGGATATAGGGAGGAAATTCTTCCCTGTTAGGGTGGTGAGGCACTGGAATGGGTTGCCCAGGGAGGTTGTGAATGCTCCATCCCTGGCAGTGTTCAAGACCAGGTTGGACAGAGCCTTGGGTGATATGGTTTAGTGTGAGGTGTCCCTGCCCATGTCAGGGGGGTTGGAACTGGATGATCTTAAGGTCCTTTCCAACCCTAACGATTCTATGATTCTATGATTCTATGATGGGGAACACAGCACAGGGACAGGGTTTTGTATGCAGAGGACCAGGCGGTCAGCTGGGGGGGATGGGGGTGGCACTGGAAGCTGGACAGGGATGGGAGCCCCAGCAGATGAGGCTGTGCCATCTGCCAACAAGGGACCAGGTGCCTGGGGAGCACGAGGAAGCAGTGCCCTAGCTGCCAGCACACTAATGCAATGGGTCTTCTGTCCCATGTGTGCATTGGTTCCAAGCAGATGAGCACCCAGGAGGGACAATGGGACAACATGGCACACAGCCACCCGCCAGTCAAGGAGAGCTGCACCCAGCCCCTCTCCTCCAGGCTGTGGTCCCACCATGTTTCCAGCCAAGGGGTTCTCTGGGACCCCGCCAGAATACACTTCACAAGCTATTTCTGCTCAGGCTCTCTAATGTGTGGCTTTGCTATTCATCACAGCAGGGAGCTTCACCCTAAACTGAGCCAGTGGAGCAGCCAGGTCAGAGCCGCTTTGCTGTGTGCTGCTCAGAACAGTGTCAGCCTGAGCTCTCTGCCGAGCTCCATGTAGGATGCAGTGGTACAGCCGTCCACAAGCAGAAGCAGCAGCTGTTTGTTGAAGAAAGGCAATAATCCAGAGTTCTGCTGATATAAACACGATACCAGCACTGAATGCAACTGAAGGAAGACAAAAACATCCTGAAGACATAAACCATCAGGCTTCTTGGAAAACCTCCAGGCTGCATGCACCGGACTCTATCAGCCTCGGAGAAATGAGTGCTTAACCCCTTTTCTATCTCTTTGGCAGCCCAGCGCTTGAAGATTTACAGCAGAGTGAGGGATCTTCACTGACATGTCCTGTTCCTTTAATTATGGGTGAGGAAAGTAACAGCTGCCCTGCAGACACTCTCCTGATCATCCCACTCCCCACCCCGTGGGACCCCTGGCCCCTTCCCCACCAACACCTTGGGCCCACCTGCCGAACAGCCGGTGTTCAGATCCCCACTGGTCCCTACGAGCTGCGCCGGCAGCTGGCGCATCCCTGGGATGCTCCTCTGGGAGGCGGGTGCCTCGGGGCCCTGCCTGCGCGGGTGATGCGGTGCTGGGTGCAGGGCTGGAGCAGGGCACCAACACGACCAAGCAGTTGTTGTGAATTCCTCTCTGCTCATTCCCAGTGCTGCAGGGACCAGCCTGGATCCCGGGGTCGGGTCAGGCTCCGAGGAGGCGCGCTCCAGAGGCAGTGCTGATGGATTTTGACAGGACTTAAGGACACTGGCTACTTTTGGGAGGTTTCCTCTTCTGCCAGTGAGCTTTCGAAGGAGCATGTGTGTTGACAGGGGCAGATAGCACCGGAGGGTGCTGAGGAGGGAGACAACTCCGGAGAACATGTCAGGAAGGATGGTTCTTGGCTGCCCACCCTACAGTGAGCAATGGGCACCAAGGAACCAGCATCCCTTGGACCCCACTCATGCGTGCTACCTTCAGATATGAGGTCTTACCATAGTCATTTAACAGCACTCTGAAGCCAATTAGTAGCTTTAATTCATGGAGACCACACACATGCCCAACCCTTGTATTTATGCTGGATGGCTTCCATCTTGAAAACTTTCTTGGCTTTCTGTCCATCCCCAGGATGTTTCCAGACTCCACCTTCCCCTGCCCAGCCTCATGGCCACAGGGGAGCTGAGAGGATTCATGGCTAAAGCACCAAGAGGGAAACTGAGCTACCAGCCTTTCCCACCCATTGGAAGTGTCTCAAGCTGAGCAAAGCACTTGCTGCAGGCATGGGAAGGGAACTGCGTTAACTCGTGAAATAAAGAGCATGTTCTGCTCTGTAGGTGCAATACAGGGAAGAACAAACTTCTTTTGTCCCAGTGCCAGGTCTCATGGGCTGCAGCTGAGATGTTGCACCCCAAGAGATCTAGCAGTCTTGATGGATTTGCTCCGAACCATATGACACTATAGCAATCCCTATGGACCAAAGGGAGAGGGACTTCAGACAAGGGCCTATAGGGACAGGTCAAAGGGGAATGGCTTTAACCTGCCAGAGGGAAGACTGAGATGAAACCTTAGGAAACCAGGCTGGCATTCTATGATTCTAGTCCACCCCCCCTGCGGTGAGGAGGGACACCTTCAATTACATTAGGTTACTCCTGTTCAATCTGACCTGGAACACTTCCAGGGATAGGAGGTCATCTACCACCCCCAGGAGCAACCTGTGCCAGTGTTTCAGTACTGTCATCATAAACTGTGTCTTCCTTGGAAACCATCCCCTGTCCTCTCTGTCCCGGTTTCCTTCATCTCCCAGCCAAAGGGACCACCTGCCCAGCAACCATCAAGTCCAGGCTTGACCCTCCCAGCTGTACTTCTGCTGGGCCCATCACTGGAGTGACTCAGTGCAGGGTCCCTGCTGCACAGTGGGCAGGAAGCACAGGTCTGTGCAGGAGCTGGGCATGGGAGATGAGCTGCCTGTTCTAGCACAGGCAGGTCCTTGGTGGGAGTGACTGGGAGCCCAGCGAGGGCCAAATGGTGCGGTTTACTGGGAGCTGCCATCCCATCCCACACAGTGTTACCGTGCAGAGCTTCCTCTGTTAAAGTGCCTGGTGCAGTGATGGAGAGCCGTGTTGGCCAGATCTCCCTGTGAGTTTCCAGGCGTTATATATACATGGAGATATTTATACATATATATATGTACGTGCTGTTTTGCAGCCAGTGGGAAATGAAGGCTGCTCTTAGCCTTGTTTCCTCTCTATGCGTTACCCACACTCCCCCTTGCTGGCATTCTCTGGACCCATTCCTAGCATGCATCAGAGGAGAAGCCAGGGATTCACCAGGCAGCGAAGGTGCTTATCAAACGGCTCCTCCGGGAGCTCTCTGCTGGGCTGGAGGCGTGGGATCATGTGAGGAGGGCTGGAACGAGCATCGCTGCACATCTGCCCTGGCGCCACAGCCTCTCCATCTGACTGCTTTCATGAGCAAAGGCAAACCAGAAATACACCTGACCACTGAACCCTGGTCAGGGCCTTTCACCACCTCAGAGAGGTTTTACCTCCTTCCTCTCCTTGGTCCAATGCCTGGACACTTCCGTCAAGTCCGGTTCTCAGCACATCTGCTCCAAAGATTTGGGAGGTCCCAGGACCAGTCAGACCCATAGTCAGGGCTCTGACATCTGCTTCTGCCTCCTCTATGAGTCACTTGGGGAGTTTGGAAAAGTCACATAACTGTTCCTGGCCAGTGCAGCTGGGCGCGAGTCCCATTCCAGCGGGTCTCTTCTCCAAGGTTTCACCTCTGAGCACACGCCAAGCGCCTTGAGCTCTTCTGATGGAGAGCACATCCCAAGTGCCTTGAGCTCTTCTGATGGAGAGCACATCCCAAGTGCCTTGAGCTCTTCTCTTCACACAAATGCCCCGTGGTCTGATGTCCCATGATGGGAATATAGATGTCCGACACCAGTGGTCCTCTGCCAGCCATCTCCAGAAGAGGGAGGCGCAGAGATGTAGTCTTACATTACAGAGATGTAGATTTACATTAGCTGTCAAGATTTCAATGAGCACTTCCACGTAATTCCATTTTGTGGGATTTACCTGCTGCTCCTCTGCCCTGTGCCCACTCCATCCCACTATTTTAGAGACATTTCAACTCCTCTATTGCATTTTCTTCTCAAGACCAAAGCCTGCTCACACATCGCTGGCATTGAGCTGGAGAAACACTGCCAGACCCAGCTTTGCGCCAAGGTTAAATGAGCAGAGTCTGGCCCTGTGTGTGTTAATTGTTCACAGACTCATTACTGCCCTTTCCCAGTCTTTGCTGCTTCCTCAGAGGGCTGGAAGCCATGGACTTGCTGCACACCGGGGCCCCAGCAGAAGAGCGCTGCAGGAATGGGAGCCACCAGGTCCCCAGCTGTTGCGGAGGGTTTTTTCCACCACCTCTGCTGGGGCTTTGTTTTTCCATGAAATAAACACTTCCACGTGTCGCTGAGTCCTGAGGATGGAGCTTGGGAGCTCTGATTTGCTTTCTATGTCCCTGCGGAGCGGATGCCCCCGCTGTCCTCCCCACCAGCACAACTTGCTCTAGCTGCACCTCCAACCCCTTCAGCCGAGCTCTCCTCCCAGCGACTCTGGTGGCTCTTTTCCGTAAGGAGGAGTGAAACCTGGTGTCAATGGGACATGGTGCAGGACCATCCCTGCCTTGCACAGCTGTGAATGATGTGAGCCTCATGCCCAGCTGGAGTGGTGGTGGTGTGGGGTGAGGAGCTCAAGCACAGCAGGAGGAGGACACCTTTCCTAAGGCATCCCCAGGACGCGCTGCTCCTCTCACCAGGGGATGCCAACTCAACCACGTCCTCCTTGGGAGCAGCCAAGCTCAAGGCTTTGTGCTCTACTGAATGAATCCCAGGATTCATCCAGACCTTTCCCCAAGAACCCCTTCTCTCTTCTTCTCTGGGTCATATGGGAAAGGAGGAGAAGGGGATAAGAGGAAAAGAGCTTATTCAGGCCCTGTTGTTTCTGCTCACAGACGTGGCAGTCCCGGTGCGTGCTGCAGCCCCAGCACTGGCAAGCACAGCCCAGCACAGTTCAGCTCAGCCTCCTGTTGTGTTTCCTGCCTCTGCTCCCAGGCAGCCCTGACAGCCCAGCACCACAGCACCACAGCACCGCAGCACCGCAGCACCGCAGCACCGCAGCATCACACTGGCCAGGACCCACCCAAGCTGCCTGCACCTGGGGGGATCCAACCCTGGGAAACTCCTCTGAGCATCACAGGATGTGGCCAGTAACAGAGGAAGGGCAGCTCCAGGAAGAGGAAAATCTGATGTGGTCCCCTGGTGTCCCCTCTGCTGGCATGGCTCTGGAGATGCTCACCAGCTGGGTGATGCCGTCACCTGCACTAAACCCTTCCACAGGGGAGAGCACAGGAGGAGGCCTGGTGCTTGTGTTGGCCTCCCTGGCCCTCTGCCACAATGATTTACATCAGCACAGCCCAGATCCAGCCTTGATCCCATGGGGAAGGTCCTGTCCTTCCTGCCCTCCCTGCTTGTGCTTGGAGAAGGTGAGAGGGTCCCTGGGAAAGGCTGCAGACCCCAGCAGAGACACAGGAGCTGTGGCTGAGGCTGAATGTGGCATTGTGCCCATGGGAGCATCCCACTTATTCCCAGTGAGATGAACTGTCCTCTGGGCCAAGCCGGGGCTTCGGCCACCTGGGACATCCAAATCAGTGCCACCATCTGCAATGGGTCACAGATCAGGCTGCCCTCTGCCCTCCCCTGGTTTCACCAGAGAGTTTGAGGTTTAACCTGCACGGCAGGATCCCGGCCTGGTTTGGGTTGGGAAGGGACCTTAAAGCTCCTCCAGCTCCAACCCCTGCCACGGGCAGGGACCCCTTCCACTAGAGCAGCTTGCTCCAAGCCCCTGTGTCCAACCTGGCCTTGAACACTGCCAGGGATGGGGCAGCCACAGCTTCTCTGGGCACCCTGTGCCAGCGCCTCACCATAGCAGAGAGGGTCAAATTCTCCTAAAAGCTGAGTGTGTTGGGCCTGGCTCTCCTGGGTCCTTTTCTGCTCCCGGTGAGAACGGCTCCACTTGTGCTTTGGGGACATTGCTGCACAATCAGGGACTCCCCAGAAATGGGACCTGGGTTTCACACGGGACGCATGGAGCAGGGAGGCAGCAGTCACCCAGCAAGGAAGAGGTTAGGCTGGGAATCCACCAGGCTGGGGCACAGGGAATGAGTGGCCGAACATCCCCAGTCAGAGCCAGGCTGGTCCTTTTTTGGGTGCCCGGTCTTGGAGTCTGGTGTCTTGAAAAAACACAGTTTTTGGAGTATCCCCACCAGGCAGTGGGGAACCAGGCTGTGGTCCAGGGGGAAACCTGCCAACTCCTCCCTTTCCATCCACGTCCCCAAACCTGGTTACATACAAAGAACAGACATTTCATGGCAGAGAGACCCTCACACCCCCACTGTGTTTGCATCCTGGCTGCTTTAGCTCCCCAGACAGCTGAGCCTGAAGCTTCCCCTCTGCCTCTGCTGCATTTCAGCTCCACTGCTCTGATGCCATAAATAGAAGACAGAACATGAATAAATAATAACAACAATAACCCCCCTGCACGAACACTCAGCAAATCAAACTGACCCATCTGTGAATGAAGGGGGAGAAAAGGTGGCTCCTCCCGGCAAGTCTCCAGAGCTTCCAGAAACAGGCTGTGGTCTGGCCAGGGAGAGCACAGCCAGGGTTTGCTCCATCCATGCCAGCACCGGGATGGAGCCGCGGTGTTGCAGCTGCTCCTGCCCTGCTCCAGTGCCCACAGCTGGCTGTGTCGTGTTCCCTGGGCAGGGCCAGAGCAGCCCAGGGCCCCATGGGGCAGAGAATGGCAGCAGGGGCTGAGCAGCGTGAAGTCCCTCCAAACCTTAGGGGGAAATTACGCTGTGCTATTTACAGCTGAGCAATCCATGTGCCACAAAACACCTCTTCCCAGCACGTGTGTCCAAGGTGGGCATGGTTAGTGCCATAGCTGGAGTGGTGAAAAGGGTCCCGTGAGTGTGCAGACGCCAAATTCAGTGCCCAGCTGCCTCGCAGCCCTTGTGGTGACTGTTACAGAGCTGCAGGGTTTTCCTCCCTTTCCCAGGAGCCTCCGCACTGTGGTTGGAACCAGCGATCGAATACCCTGCACCTGGGATACCCCGGGGAGCAGTGGCTGCTGGGGGTGCCAGGGTGGCTGGGGGGGCAGAGGGACTGCTCCCACAGTGTGGGGTGATGCTGGCAGCAGCCTCTCCCCACTGTGCATCTGCCCAGGATTCGAGCTCCTCCCAGGCTTTGCTGCAGGAACGCTCCTCATGCTGGCTGCTGCCTCCCACATCTGGGAACCATGAATGGAGCAGTGGGGCCAGGAGTGGAAATCCGGGCTTGGCACCACGGGTTCACCTGTGTCAGCCCAAAAGACCCAGCAGCCCTCGACACCCTCCCCTCGTGAGAGGCACCCCAGGGTAGGATGTGCCATCCTGCTCAGCGAGGGCAGAAGAACAGGAGAGGGAGGGCTGGAGCCAGAGCCCAGCAAAGGCAGCATGGGCAGCACAGGGGCACAGGAGGCACAGGGGACAAAGGCAACACAAGGGGCACAGGCAGCACAGGCAGCACAGGGGATACAGGGGACACAGGGGACACAGGCGGCACAGGGGACAAAGGCAGCACAAGGGGCACAAGGGGCACAGGGGGCACAGAGGGCACAGAGCATCACAGCGTCCCCTCTCCTCTGGCCACAGACACGTTTCCCTTCGCCGGGCATACCGCGGCTCAGCCAGGGTATGCACGAGCACACACGTCCTGCAAGATCCCAGCCGGTGGCCAAGAGATTCCAGATGCTGGAGGAGCTGTGCACAGCTGCCGTCCAGAAGCGCCAGAGCAGGGGTAAAGCACTGACATCCTTTCTTTTCCCCTTTGCCTTTCCCTTATCCTTTCCTTTTCTCTTTCCCTTTCCCTTCCTCTCGGTGGCATCACTGGGAAGAGACAATCTCCCTCAGTAATTCCATGGGAAGCAGGTGAGCTTGGCTGTGCAGGGCCTGGCTGAGAAATGAGAGCATGGAGCAGGAATGTCAGCTATTTCCTTCTGCTCCCCAGTGCTAGAGCAGCTCCAGGTAACAGGCAAGGGACCAGCGCTGCTCCCCCACATCCCTTTGCTGCTGGGGAGCTCTGGGGTCAGGCAGCACCTCCTGACCACACCACCTCCAACCACATCACAAGCAAAGCTGCAGAGGTGGAAGCGAGGCCATGTCCTGCCGGTGGGGTATGGATCTGCTGTTGAGAGCTGACATGGGAAAGGGAATAGAGAAAATGCCTGTGAGAATTACAGGAGGTTCTGTTTGAAGATTGGATCGATTGGAACATTTCTGTATGTGGGAGCTAGGCAGGAAGCTGCCTTCCAGCAGGCCAAGTGCAGGGTTCGTAGTGAAAGTATTTCTTGGGCCACCAGCCCTGCGTGCCTGAGAGTGGGATGGGGATGGGGATGAGGATGGGGATGGGAAGGGTTTCACACAGGCACTGGTTCAGTGAAGGCCCACAGACTCTCCCATTCCACCTCCTCCTCAGCAGGGCTGGGCATCCATCCCCCTGGGATGTTCAGCAGGGATGGGAAGGACTCACCCCTAAAAGCGAAGGGGGGATGCAGGACTGGAGAGACACCAGCCCCCAGAGTTGAATTCAGGTCAGGCTCTCACTGCCCCTTGGCTTTGTTTCTTCCCTTGCGTGGCGTGCGGTGGAAACTCTAACCCAGCTCATGTGGGAGCGGGGCTGCGGAGCTGGATCTTGGCACAAAGCTCCACACAGCCCCCAGTGTTTGTACAGGCTGGAAAAGCACAGTAAAGCTTTTGCTTCCTACTTTGCATCAGCGTCGCTGCCGTTCCCAGAGAGGATGGGCAGGGTAACAGGCAGCTCTGGGAAGGGGGGCAGGCTGGAGAGGGGCTCGGGGGTAACCAACAGCAGCCGCAGAGAGGGCAGAGGGGTTTCGTCCCGCTGTGAGTGTGTTCTGCACACACCAGCACCGCCAAAGTGGGGCTGAGCTGAGGCAGGGACATCAGTGTCCTTGTACCTGCACAGGGCTCCCTGCTGCAGGATGTGCTCGGTGTGCAAATGCCCCCTTGCTTTTCCTGGTTTTCCTGGCCCGTGTTTCCAGCATTAGGGGTGCAAACGCGGCAGCTGCCCCGCAGATGAGTGGTTCTCTGGCAACGCTGCAGGCGCTCCCCATTACATGTGGTCTTCGAAATGCAACCAAGCAGCAGAAGAACCCAGCAGCTCTGTCCTTCCCTTTGCTAAACTCACAGGCTGAAGCAGCATCACCTCTGTGCTTACACAGAGGGATGGGAGCAGGTCCCAGCTTCACACCTCCCAGAAGAAGATTATGAAATGGAAACCAAAAGGAACAGAGTGAACCAAGAGGATGACCTCAAACTGTTATTTTGCTTTTACCTTCTTCTTCCTCCTCATGATTATTTCTGGGCATGAGCAGCTCTGGCCATGCCAAACATGTGAGGTTTGGCTTAAACCAACAGGAATGCAGCTGCTTTCCATGCAGAATACGAAGCTTTTCTTTAAAAAAGAAAGAGTTTGGGCCAATCCCCAGATCCCTCCTGGTGGCTCTGCAGGCCAGGGTACCCTCACCTCTTCCTGCTGAGCTCTGCTTGGATGAGTCCTGCCCTGCCATCTCCCCAGGAATCACTGGGAAAGGGGGGACCCGGGGGAGTGGCCTCAGTGGGACCTCTAAGTGTTGCAAAGCCCCGCAGTGATGGTGCCTGAGCTCTGTGTTCACTGCTCTGCCCAGGACCCAGTGCCCACTTCAGCTCCCTCTAACCTTGTGCTTTACAGTTCAATAATTTCCATTTTTTACCCTTTCCCACACTTACTCCTCCCTGGGCTTCAATCCTGCCCCTTGCAAGATGCTCCTGTATCCTCTATGCTCTTACCAAACCCCCCACCACAAGGCAGATGCTGGCAGGGCTGGTCCAACCTCAGACCTGAGGTCCCACTTCCTGCCCCTTCCCAGCTCCTCGTACTCAGCTGATACCTGATATTCCCATCTCTGCTCTGGGCTCCTCAAAGGTCATTTTGCACCACTCATCTGTTCTAATCTGGGTCTCTGATGGGATGAGTCTGTCTCCTCTCTGGCTGCAGATCCGACCTGTGCTTGTGACCATGGCTGCAAGCATCTGTGTCCAGCCGCACTGCCTGCCTGTGGCCCCGGCTTGGGATGCTCCCAGTGCTTCTCAGGGAGATCTTCAAACAGTCAGGAAGCACTGCTGTGGCAAGCGCCCTTTGGTTGAACCTGAATGGGGGCATGATCCCTGGGTCCTCGGGACAAAGAGAGACTACAGCACACACGCTGTGCCCCAGCCCTGCCCCGTGCTCCAGCATGCATAGGGCTGTCAGGGCACCCATGCTGCTCACCCATCTTTTAGCATGAAAACCCTTCCCTCCTCACAGCCGAGGGCCGGGGCTGAGCAGAGAGCGCAGCTCCCCTTGTGCTGGGGTGTCAATACAGAAATGAGGGAGGGAGCTGGCGCTGGCGGGGATACCCCAAAGCAAACCCCCCCCCCCCCCCCCTCCGCATCCATCACTCCACCTCCTGCAGACCCAGCGCTCCCCGAGGCACCGCAGGGCAGAGGCTGCGGCAGGAGCGTGGCCGCCGTGCGCTGGCCCCGGCAGCGCCCCGGGAGCGGCACCGGCGGCTCCGCGTGTTTCAGACCCTGCATTTCCGCCGATCCCGTTCTCTTCCCCCCGGCAGCCGCAGGTCCGGGCTCCTGAGCACGGGCTGCGGTCTGAGAGCAGCAGTGGAAACTCTGGCGGTGCAAAGGGTACAAAGGCAAAGGAGGGGAAGGAAAGCGGGGCTGTTTGTGCTCCCTGGGCTGTCTGTGCTCCCTGGGCTGTCCGTGCTCCCTGGGCTGTCCGTGCTCCCTGGGCTGTCCGTGCTCCCTGGGCTGTCCGTGCTCCCTGGGCTGTCCGTGCTCCCTGGGCTGTCTGTGCTCCCTGGGCTGTCTGTGCTCCCTGGGCTGTCTGTGCTCCCTGGGCTGTCTGTGCTCCCTGGGCTGTCTGTGCTCCCTGGGCTGTCTGTGCTCCCTGGGCTGTCTGTGCTTCCTGGGCTGTCTGTGCTCCCTGGGCTGTCTGTGCTCACTGGGCTGTCTGTGCTCCCTGGGCTGTTTGTGCTCCCTGGGCTGTCTGTGCTCCCTGGGCTGTCTGTGCTCACTGGGCTGTCTGTGCTCCCTGGGCTGTCTGTGCTCCCTGGGCTGTCTGTGCTTCCTGGGCTGTTTGTGCTCCCTGGGCTGTCTGTGCTCACTGGGCTGTTTGTGCTCACTGGGCTGTTTGTGCTCACTGGGCTGTTTGTGCTCACTGGGGTGTGGATGCTCACGGGGCAAGGAACCACAAGTGCTCTGCTCCGCACCGAGCAGTCCCTGTGAGGGTGATGGCGCATCCAAGCTGGTGCCATCTCCCGTGCTGGAACAGGAGAGCTCGGAGGGTCCCATCACCCCAAGGCCACCCCACGGGTGACCCATAGGAGGGTCAGAGCTGTGTTTGCTGGTGAGCTGACACACTTCCACCTCCATCCCCTGCCCGAGCACATCCCGTGGGGCACTTCCTTGCCTGGCTCATGGCCAGAGCTTTCTCCTTTCCCTGACAGCTGGGGAGAAGCAAAAGTGTTTCTCCCCATTCCCAAGAGAGATCTTTATTTACAGGGACTTCAAATATTTATCTGAAGCACAGGAGCCCTGTCAGCACAGCCCTCTCTGTGTGCTGCGGCTCCAGTGCCCCTCCTCAGCTTGGGCCATCTCCTGCTCGCTGTTTATTTCCTCAAGGATCTTCCCTGCAGTAAATCACTGCCGGCAGGGTTGGTCTGAGGTGATGGGATTCAGCTGCACACTGGGATTTTGGCTGTGAGCTGCAGGAGCACCTCTCTTTATTGGGAGCTGGATTGATCCTCCAATCAAGGAAAAGCACTGGGATCTCCAGAGGCTATTTCCCTGGATCGGGGAGCTTTGAGGCAATTTGGACAAGACCTTGACAGCCATCCTCTTTCCTCTCCCTCCAAGCAGGGCTTTTCCCATTGCTGCTTCCCTGGTGGCAGATGCCAGGGCTGTTTCCTGATGTCTTCAGCAAGGGATGAGTTTGTAACCTGGGGGTCCAACTGCTGGGCCTGTGCCTGGAAATGGCATCCCTGGTCCATGAGTGCTGGGGGAGAGGGGGGTTTGTGACTTCTCCCACCCCATGCTGCCCCATCACCCCCCGCAGCCCACTCTCTGTCCTGACTCCTTGGCACCATCACCCTCTGTCACGATGCCCCCCCACTGGGTGCACACCCCACATGGGTGCTGGAGATGGAGACCCCTTCCCAGCTCCAGCCTCAGTTTAATGGCACCTCTGGTTCTTTGGTTTTCTCTGGTTTTAACTTCCTCTTCTTTGAATGCTCTTTACAGAAGATGGCCAGAGGTGCTCAGGCAGAACAGTGCCAGGACAGATATAACTCAAGAAGGGAACACTCACCACACTACCAGGCTGGGGCAGGAGAAGAGACAAAGATGCTCCGTGCAAACAGGCTCTCCCGTAGTGCCCACGACGTGGCTCTCAAAGGGTGGGTTTCAGTTCAGATCTCCCTGCAAGAGCAGTTGGCCAAAACCCAGTAGAGAAGACCCTAAGAGACCCATACTTCTTTGGTTTCTCCAGGTTCCCAGGACGCAGCAGCAGCTCACCCCCCAGCCCAGCCCTGAAAGCAGTGCCTGGTCCTGACAGTGCAGCCCCAGTGTGCAAAAGCATCCAACACAGCATCACAGAATCCCAGCCTGGTTTGTTGGAAAGGACCTTAAAGCTCCTCCAGCTCCAGCCCCTGCCACGGGCAGGGACCCCTTCCACTAGAGCAGCTTGCTCCAAGCCCCTGTGTCCAACCTGGCCTTGAGCACTGCCAGGGATGGGGCAGCCACAGCATGCTCAGTAAAACAGGGTGAGCTTCAGCAAAATGACCTTGCTGGAAGTCCCCAGAAGCCCTTTGACCTCAGTCTCAGTGGGGTTGCCCAGGGCACATCAGGGACCATCTCCAAGTGGCCCATTGCTGTTGGTGGGCATCAGCTGGGAGATGCAGGGACAGGATCAGGAAGCATCTGGAGGGCTGGTCCGGAGCTGGTCATGGACTCAGGAATCATTCCCAAACAAGTTTCTGAGCGTGTTCCCATTTCCATCACCCGTGCAGGCTCCTCAGGGGGTGGGCAGCTGAAGACCTGGCCCTGCTGCTCCCCACAGCCCTTGCTTTCATCACATACTACATCCTAAGAGAATGACAAATCAGTTTCTGGATTAAATTCTGGCATGAATAAACATTATGCTAGAATTTGCCAGTCCTTCAGGAACTACAAGCATTTTCCCAGTCTCAAATGTTCATTCAAATAGCGGATGAATAATGACCTTGATTATGTCAGATATTACAATGAGCAGAGCACTGGGCTTTGGTTCATAACAGTATCTGCAAATCAGTGCCTTAACTAACTTTTTGCTCTTCTTGGTAGATTCCTCGTGCTCCAGCACTTTGAAGCCAAAAGCCTGTGTTCTTGGACAGAGCAGCAGCAGCAGCAGACCAGCACCTTCCTTGCAACGGGACCAAACAGTGCATCCCCATGACATGGCAAAGAGGTGACCTCCTGGGGGCTTCTGGCTGCATACCAGGGTCCGAGGCACCTCCTGCAGCTCCCCAGGGTGGAAAACCCAGGCTGATCTGCAGCCAGGCAGCTGCAGCAGAGGATATAGGAACATCCAAGAGCGAGCTGGGTGCAAGGGGACCCCACTGCCATTGATCCAGGGCTGTTTCCTTGCTGGGGGGCCAGGAAGAATTTTTCCTGTGTATATCTTAGTCCAGGTTGGACAGGGCTTGGAGCAAGCTGCTCTAGTGGAAGGTGTTCCTGCCCATGGCAGGGTTTGGAGCTGGGTGAGCTTTAAGGTCCCTTCCAACACAAACCAGTCTGGGGTTCTGTGACTCTAAGAGCAGGAGGAATGTGGCAGCCAGTGGTTGTGCCTTTGGACAGAGTAACACCATCCCTGGGGCCGGGCAACATGGGGGCTCCTCCTGCCTCCTCCTGCCTCCACACTCCAAAAGGAATCAGGGATTCCCTTTGGAGCATGGCTCAGAATCAGCCTCTGCCGCTGACCCCATCACTCATGGGAGCTCCTGGTGTTTGTAGAAACACCTCTTCTTCCGACGCCCTGTCCCAGGAGCGGCTCCCCAGGGACAGGGTGACCGGGTGAGAGCTCTCTGCCAGGAGCACAGGAAGGGACCAGATCCAGCAGCTTTGCTGTCTCTCCAGTGAGAGAAATGACATCCACAGGATGTGGGCAAGGAGAGCACCGGTGGGAAATAACAAGGCAAATGCAAGCTGAAGCTAATCTCAGCCTCTGCTTTTTATCCAGATTGCTCTGTTTATTCACAGCCTTTCTCCGATAAAATCGTTAGAAAATCCAAGGCAGCATCCACTGCCTTCCAGATGCATAGGGAAGGATAGCAAGAAAGCCAGGGAGAGAAGGCAGCTCCAGCAAAGAGCAAGGCAGAGGGGCCGTGTAAGAGACACGAACAGAGAAACTGCACTCAGTTTCAGAGCCCATCTCTCAGCAGCCTCCATGTGCTGCTCCTTCCATGCAGCATTTTCCCATTAATGTCCAGTGTTTGAATCTTCAATTAGGAAAAAAAGGAAAATAAAGCCCTTTTGTTTTCAGGGCTCAAAGCAGCTGGACAACATCTCCCAAGATGATGACTGCAAAGGCGAAACCAAAAGCAAGCACCAGCTTCATGTCAGCCTGGAGCATTGACCAGTGTCCTTGTCTCACCTCCCACTGTTCCCTCTTCCCCCTGCCCTTAGCTTCTCAGAAGCTGGCTATGTGTTGCCCACTTAGGATGCTTACAGGGTATAGGAGAGATTTAGTAGCAGCTGGTACTGCACCAAAGCTGCATCTCCTGGTGGTGAGATGAAAAGTCACCCAGGTTGTAACCTCTAGAAAACTGAAGTCTGGCTGGTACATACGGCAGCAAAAAGGAGAGGCTGGGTTTAAGTCCACGGCTTCTATAGACTGACGTGAAAGGAAATGGTGCAGCCTTGTTCTGAGTCCCTGAAGATGCTCACGCAGAGTCCCAGCCCCTGCACAGAAAGCAGCTTCCGCTTGGATGTGGCAATACAGCTGCTAAAACCCACACAGAGATTTATCCCTCCAGTCCAGAGATGCTTTTCTTCTTGCTCTCCCTTTGGGGAATTACATATCAGGAAAGAGCCCAGCCAACACCACAGGGGGCAGCCGGGACCCAGCACCATGTACCTGAGCTGTCCCAAGGGCAGCAGTGTCCCTTCCTGCCAAAAGCCCTTTCATTACTTGCAGGAAGAGCCTTTATCACAGGGCCTCACGTGGATTTGTGTTCCAGTTGTGTCCAGGTACCATTTCAAACCCCATTCCTGTGCCCGGCTGCCTTGCCCTTGGTGAGAGGCCAACAGAGATGTAAGAACCCAGCCCTGGTCCAGGGCTCCCTGCGCAGCTGCTTTCCAGGTAGGGGAAGGAGGAAGCTTTTCTCCATGGGCTTGGAGCTGGCATGGGAAGCCCAAAGCTTTTCTTCCAGAGGCTGAGGACCCGGCAGCAGATGTGACAGCCAGATGCTGGCCAGAGAGCTGTGGCCATGCTGGAGATGGAGGTTTTCTCAGCATCAGAAGGCAGCAGTTTGGGATGAGGGTGGCTGAGCAGGGAACGAAGGGCAAGGATCAGCTGCTGTGGGACAAGTGACATGGCCTCGCTGCTGCCAGGAGCTGGACCTTGCTGTGATGGGGTCTCAGGCTGCAGCGGGTTCAACCCAGGAGTTTTATGGTGCAGGATGGGGCTTGGAGCAACCTGCTCTAGTAGAAGGTGTCCCTGCCACTGGAAGAGGCTTGGAAATAAGATGATCTCTGAGGTCCTTTTCAACCCAAACTGTTCCATGATTCTATGACTCCATGATTACCACTTTCTGGTTCAACTCTGACCTGTAATTTTCTGTGTCTGGGTGTAGCCAAACCCCTCCTTGCTGCCACCGCTGCTGCTGGGAGTCTGCTAGCATCAGGAAAGTCCTCAGCTGCAGGTCCAGGTCTGGGCTGAGCCCTGCAGGCAGTCAGTGTATGGCCTGGAAGGGCTGAGGAGCTCCAGGAGCCAGGACAGTGACACCACAGAACACTGCACCATTAGAAACCTATGGAAGGAACTGGTAGAGGCTCAGCCTGGATCTTGGCCGCTGCAGCCGAGTTAGCCCCTTGCCCTGGCTGGGAGCACCGAGCTCTCCCTAGCAACCACTCTTCAATATTTAGCACCAGACGCATGTGCCCAAGTGACCTCCCATGTCCTTTCCAGAGCACTGCTGCTGAGCCGGCTCCAGGAGCACAGCAGCTACCAACTGAGTCACCGCCAGCTCAAGATTTCCTCTGCTTCTCCCAGATGAGCACTTGCTGGGCTTGCCATGACTTGGTCTGCTCGGCCATGGGGAGCTCATGGCCAGGGTGGAGCCTTCAGGAGAAGCAAGGCAAGAAGGTCCATAGGGGAAGTTAGAGACCAGGGGGTCCATGGGTAGAGTCTGTATTGTTGTAGCCACCAGATGGAGAGGAAGGAGACATGTTTGGAGAAGTGATGTGCAAAGGGGTGGAAAACAACATCTGGCTTACTATAAGGAGTAGAGCGAGTGGTATAAGAATGGGACTTCCAGGGACATCTAAGGGTGACGCGAAGATTACAGGTGACGACGAAAACCAGTTGGGGCTCTCAGTCTAGATTACACAGAGAGGAGATGGGGTGATGTGCTGGAGAAATGGGAGGCCATGAAGTACTTGAGGTCTGAGGACTTAGATGGGCCCACTGCAGAGCAGGTTAACAGAGCTGAGGGCATAGAGATAGAACCAGCTGAAGAAGTTTTGGGTTAGCTAAAACCCGAGGAAACTGAAGCATGGGTTCACTTTTTGCGGCATCTCATCCAGGAAGCTCTTTCCTCCAAGCACAAAGGGGCAAAGGGGAATGCCCTGAGGTATGTAGCCCCTGTCCCCCATCTGGGGAGATTGGCAAAACCCACAGCTTGTTTCATCATCACACCAAAAATCAGAGTTTGCTACACCTCGATGACAAAAAGGCACCATGGTTTCAGCTCCCCCTGGCCCTCTGTGCCCCCCATGTTTTTGGTGGACTCTTTCCCATGCACAGACACTGTCTGGACATGCTGCCCTCCCCTCAATGAGTCCCCTGCCCTAACGAAGTGCAGCCCTGCGTGCAGGCTGGGCAGTTCTCTTGGCTCAGGGGCAGCGTGGAGCCTGCACAGAGCTCGGGCCCTGGTGAATCCTCCAGCGCTGCCCTAGCTCTGCACCTGCCTTCAGCCTGGAGCCTTCCCCTCTGTGCTCCGCGCATCACGGCGGAGGCGCCGGAGGAAGCAGCCCTGCCCCGGGCGGGAGGCGGGAGATGCTTTATGAGCAGCAGCCGCTGGCGGAGGGCTCTGGCTCCGGCCCCGCTGCCACATTCTTGGGAGAGATCATATCAAAACCCTATTTTTGCTAAAAGCGCAGCGGTAACAGGCTCCAGATGCGCGCTGTTATGTAATGGGGCTTGTTTGAACGGATCCCACTTCCAGATGTGCAGCTCGGGCTGCAGGCGTCTGCCTGCTCCTCGGCAGGGCGGGAGGGAGCAGCAGCTCGGGGTGCTGTGCGAGACGCGGCCAGAGCCTCCATCGCCAGCGGGACCTGCCCTGCCTGCTGCGTGCTTCCCGAGCGATGCTTTTCCATGTGCCTCTCCCCAGCGCAGCCTTGGGCAGCCCGGGCAGCTCCCACATCCCATCTGGGAGGAGGTCAGCAGGAAGGGTCCTGAGCACTGGTTTGCTCAGCTCCACGTGAGAAAGAAGGGGGCTCGTAAGGAACAATTTCTTGTCTCCCATGCCTGTAGGACACCATCACGTAGATGAGAAGTATTACTTGTTTGGGGATTCACTATAACCACTGGTTGAAGACTGGAAGACAAAGAGAATTAAGGGACTTTATTCCCCAAGGCCCACTTTGTGCTTTCCTAGCTGTGAGAAAGTCTCAGGCAGAATGGGTGCCAGGAGGAAAGAAGCAAAGGTTTCATCAGGCAGAAACATTTTGGACCTGGAAGTGGAGAGGCAAAATGGGGGCGTCTGAGGAAAGAGATGGCCACCTTCCCATTGGGCCTGTGATATCAGCTCAGTAAACACCGGTGGGAGCAGTCCACACACCCTTCTGGACCAGTTTCCAAGCTGGCATTGATGTTCACCAGCTGAGCCATTGCCTCTGTTCATCTCACTGGTAGAGGTTCATTTCCCTGCTGGAGGCTGGAGAGAAGGCTTTTGAAGGCATTTTGTGTCATGGTGGTTTCTCCTTCCCTCCGTGCCGGTCTGGGTGCTATGGGTTGAGCATCCCCCTTCTCCAGCACTGCTGGAAATGTTGGAAACATTGGCTGCTCACCCCTTTGGTGGGAATTGCTCCAAGTCGGACGCGGGAGACGTCTGGATCCTCACTGCTAGGTGGACAGGGAGATGAGTGGTGCATGCTAAGCCAAGGAGGATTTGAATTCAAAGTATGTGGCTCTGTGCCATCACTATTAGCATCTCCTAATAAAATGCTAAGACTTACTAAGTGTTCGGAATCAGGAGGGAGGTTTAAGGGGGATGCTCTTGGACTGAAAGCAAGAGGCTTAGGTGCTTTCCGGAGAGCACAGAAACAGCTGGGGGCCGGCTCTCCCCAGAAACCGCTACCTGATGGCAGAAGGAAAGAGCTGGAGAGGCAATACTGACCCCATAGTGCCCCACAGGACACGAGCCGAGCCATAGCTCCAAGGAGAAGGAATGGTCAGAGGAGCAGTGACAGATCTGCCCCCCGTGGAGGGGGAGCTCATCCTGCAGGATCAGTTCCTGCACCCGCATCACTGCCTTCCCCAGCTGAGATTCCTGCAGCAGCTCAGGCTTCCTTTGGGATTACTGCGTCTCAGTGTAAACCTCCTCAAGTGTCAAACAATAAACACAGATGATGGGACAAAACCACTGCTCAGCTGGAGCCTGGGAAGTCCAAGGGGGAAAAGAGCTGCTCTGGGATCACGGGTTCACATCATGCCTTGTGCTTGATTTTACCTGCAATGAGACCTTTGTGAAGCTGGCTCTGTTCTGCATTGCAGCCACGTGCTCGTCCCAGCGTTCGGGTTTTTCTCTGGCCTCAGTGCAGCTCTGCTGTGCACATGCAGCCTGCCCAGGCCACGGAGTCGATTGCAAAGCCATCTGCTCACACACCGCTGCGGACGTTTCCATGGCTCTTTGAAAGAAAGGGACTCGTTTCTCTTCTCCCCTCTCTGTCTATGATGAAGCCATACGTGCGCACAGACCGTGTGCCAGAAATGTGGTGTTTATCAGAGGTGTATTCCCACACTGCCATGGGATGGAGTGGGAAGAGGGGAGGGAAGGGGAGAGGGGATGCAGAGGCGCACCCAGCCCGGCAGACAGCCTGTGGAAGATGCAGAAGCTGGGCTGGGGAAATGAATGAACGCTTGAGCCTTGTCCCTCCCCCCCCAGCACGTCCATGTAAAATGTGGAGATTAGGTGGAAAATCCATACAGAGGGGAAGTGTATGCCTTTAGCAGAGCGGGGCTCGAGGCGGGCCAGCGAGCTGTTTTGAATTGATGTCCTGGCACACAGAAAGTCCGCTCCTGGTTCCCTTTCCTGCCTGGGGCAGTGTTTCTGCTGTTAACCCTCTGAGGGAGGAGAGCGGGTAGGAGGGGACCATCCCCGCTCTGCTTAACCAGGGCAGCAGCGCCCGATCCCTCCAAATGCTTCCCAAAGTCACAAGGGGGGGAAACATTCCGGGATGAGATGTGAGAGGTAAACAGACGGGGCTGACAACAAACAGCCAAGGGGAGGAGGGAAGCGCTCTCGCCTGTGCTCTGGCCAGCTCCTGGACTGGCAAGGATGAGACACGGAGGAGATGGAATTAACTTCCAGGCTTAACCATTAGTCATTTTTACAGTGCAAATGGATTTCTCCCAATACCTTTTAATGTCAATATCCCTGGGGAAAGAAGCCTCATGTGGCATTCAGAGGGGGTGAGTAAATGTGGAAAGATGAGCATGAAAGAGATATAAGAGATGATGACCTCTGCAAGCTGCCTGTGCTGGACACACTGGTGTGTGGCAGGGAGAGGATGGTACCCTCCAGGGCTTTGCCTTCGATAGGCACCAGCGGCCTTCACATATGGTCCCTTGTATGCTAAGGTGACACACAAGGGAAAGAGAAATGAGGGTTGTCAGACACAGGCTTGGACCAAGGTGGGGAAAGCTGGTGTCCTGGAGGATGTTCTCCTGGGTCACGCCAAGCACCCAGCTCATTCAAGAGCTGACTTACCTGGGGCGCCAGTACTTATGGCCCAAGTTGCTCAAAGCAGCTTGGGAAGGGAGAAGGAAACATCCATGTGATGGGAGAGCAGAGACACAAAGCAAGGGGCACTTGGTGCAGGCAGGATCCCTGGCAAGGTCTCAGCATCGCATCCTGCAGGCACAATGGGGAGGGTGGCAGAGCCCAGCTCTTGTCCAGTTCTGAATGGATCCATCAGATTTCCCACCAGGGACCACAGGATTCCTTCCAGCCAGCCCTGGTGAGGGTTGAGGAGCCAGGTATGGGCAGGCAGGAGGGCACGGGGTTGCTGACAACTGCAGGCAGGCAGTGACACTTGTGAGCTGGATCCTCCAACACAGGACCTCATCCTGTCCCCAGGCCTTCTGGCCACCTCCCACCCGGGGCTGGAGGGATGATGGAGCAGGGAAGCCCTTCGCTTATCTCCTGCTTTCCCAGAGCCATGCTCAACACTTCTGTGACACATTCTATAACCCCCAGCCACTCATGTCCATGAGCTGCGGTCCCTGGAGGTGCAGTAGCCCGGGAGAGGAGGGCAGAGCACCGCGAAGGCAGCACGCTGCGGCGTGTTGAAAATACTACCACTAATTACACAATGGGTTCCTTATGTTCCCTGGAAATGCAATATGTGGGAGGACTCCCGGCCAATTCATGTTTTAGGACAAATCAAGGCAATATATTACTCGACTCAGCTCCTAAATTTGGTCATACTTTAGCTGGTGTTTTCAGACGTTTGTGAGTTAGGTTGGCCAATGCCACAGAGAAAAGTGATGGGGCAATTATCTTAATTAGGAACAAATGCATTACTTCTGCAAGTTATTTGGTGCTTGGAACAAGCCCTCCCCATTGCGTGACTACTTTGCGCAGAGTTAACCCCTGCCGAGACCTCCTGGAGGTCAGCTTTCTGGAGGATGAGAAGGAAACTCGGTGCCCATCGGACTGCTGGGGTTAAAAGCCGTGCAATGCATGAAGCTTTCACAGCATCTGGCAGCAGCCTCAGCAGCTTCACTTTTGCCGTTCACAGGGGTCAAGAAGAGGCTGTGTGTCCTGCAGAGGGGTGAGGGACCAGCCCTGGGAAGCCCAGCTGCCTTCAAGCCCGGACCAGCCTGGGCAGCATGTGTCAGATAAGGCAGCAACTTCACCACGCAGATGAGCGAGGCTCCTCTTGCCTCATCCCTAAACCACAGCCTGCAGGTGCTGGTGATGCCATGTGCCTGTGGCCCCATTTAGAGGACCCTGGAGAAGAGCTGGATGAGCTCAAGCAAAGATCTGACCCTTCCCAGGCAGCCACTGGCTTTGTGGATTTGTCCCAGGTTGCAGCCCCCACTACTCCAGCATCTTCCCACAAGAGCAGGGGAGCAGAAGTTCCTGGTCTCTTCACCCTCATATTTTGCCTTTTTTTCCCCCTTTGCAGCAGCATCCGCAGGTGATTTTAGAGGCAGGAAGGACCCTCCTGCCTCTGACATTCAGGTTCTTGTGTGGCATCAAAGAGGAGACAGAAATTCATCCATCCCCCAGCCCAAATGACAAAGCTTTTAAATGAGCTACCAGTGCCGACATCCCAGCATCATTCCGGGGCTCCAGCATTCCAGCCTGGCTCATGGTGCGAGGCAGGCTCCAGCAGCTTGCTGCACCTTTCTGGCAGGCAGCCCTGTCCAAACCAGACCCCTGATTCCTTCATATCTCACCCTCCTCCATAGGAGTCTGTGGCCCACCCTGAGCCCCCATCCCTGGACCAAGCACCACAGGAAAGCCAGGGGATGGAGAGGGACAGGGGGAGACCTGCTGGGAGAGGACAGCCTGGCAGCCCCGGGCTCCATGCCCCATCCACAGCAGATGCAGGGCACAGGCTGGAGGAGCCGCTTCGCTCCCAGTCCTTTTTGCATCTTGCATTTTGTCTCCTTTTTCTGCTTTCTCCAGAAGGGCCCAGATGCCTTTACTTTGGCTGGGCTCCCTTGGCCAGCAGCCCGCAGAGGCACCAGAAACGCTGTGTGTGAGTGTGTGTGTGCAATATTAATACACAAAATGGAAGGCAACCAGCATATAAACATTCTTTACTGTTTGGGTCACAGCCCGGGGAGCTGTAAGAGCTCTTGTGCTGAGTTTTGAACACAGACTAAATAGAGAGAGGCAGAGAGGAGGAGAGGCTGGGAGAGACGGGGAGGGAGGACAAGAGGGAAGGACCCTGTGCATGGGGTGCAACGGGAACACACAGAGGTGCTGGTGCAAGGCTAGGAGGTATCCTGGGGACACTCACATCTGCTCCCTGCAGAAGGCCGGGCAGGAGGTGGGGGGGAAACCAGCGAGGGGCTGCTCACCAGGGCAGCGAAAGCAGAAGGTAAATACTAAATAAAAGGCACGAGAGGCTGGGGGCTGGAATAACCAGGATTCCTGTGCAGAGCTTGGCAGAGTGGCTTAAGTGTCTGCTTGGGAATAAGGAGGAGGGGGCTGTGTTGGAAGTATTTCTGCAGCAGCCAACAGGAAGGACGGTCTCTCCGGAGCTAACGAGACCCATCTGGCTCCCGCCTGCAGCCGAGAGTGTTAAATCAGAAACTATTCCATCAACAGCCAGTTTGGCCAAATATGAAACATTTCCAGGGAATCAATGGCCGGTGCTGGTGACGCAAAAGCCAACAGTCTTGACTTCTTTTCCAGAGCCCCCAGAAATACACTCATAGGTTTGGACTTAAAGGCGCAGACCGTGCTTTTTCCACTGGTCTAGGCAGCGTTCAGCTGAGACAGCCACATCCCAGCAGCGAGAGCGATGGCTGGGCTGGTTTAATCCACTGGTTAATGCTTGCGAAGGGTCCCAGGGGCTTTTGGACCTGCCAAGCTGCTCCACGCAGTGAATCCAAACTGGACGTGTCCTCCCCTGATGTTTTCTGTGGGGGTGAGCTCAGGCAGAGGACTCGAGCTTCACACTGCTGAGCTGGGGCCACCGTTGGTCTCATCCTGTGCTGGTGTCTGGGCCTTTGGCCCTCACCTGTGCAGAGCACAATGGAAACCAAATGGTCAGGCTTTGCACGTGAGGGTGCAGGAGAACAGGGGCCATCAGAGTGCCTGGATGGTGCCCACCTTGGTGCTTCAGACACGTTTAGTGTAAGGTCAGCAGCACTGCTGGAGCCAGCGCATCTCCAGCACATTTGGTCCTGTATGGGTGAAACAGGAGAAATGGCGTAACTCTTTCTGTAGGTCCATCCCCCTCAGGTCTGCTCCAACTTTCCAAGCCAAGGGAGCATCCCAATGGCTTATCCCAGCCTTCCTGCCAGCCTGGGTCACACTTGTCCCATCCCAGCAGAGAAACAGCACTGGTGGCACATGCCAAGTCACAGCTAAGCAAGACAAATGAAGTGATCCCTGGTGATAACACAGAAGGGGAAAAGTGGCAGAAAAGAGTATAAATAAAAGCAGATGACACGGATAATGTGAGGTCTGTGGAGCAGCATTTGCTGCAAATCAGTCTGTATTTGAAGCAATGTAAAACCTGCCCAGCTCTGAGCTTTGCAGTGCAGAATGCAGAATGCATCCTTAAGCATCCTTCCCGTCATACATAGATCCTTCCTCACTCCCATCTCCAATGGGCTGTGTCCTCCATCAGAGGAGATCCAGTTGTGCTCTCCACCTGCAAATGGCTGCATTTTAGTTGAGGGCATGCAGTATCTGCAGTTTGACACTGTAAAAGGCTCTGAAAACCACTTCCCCCACCACAGTTTTCCTCCATAGAGGCAGAAGCTGCTGAGCAGGGCACACCAGAGCCACGCTGCCCAGATGCTGGGACTGTGGTCACAGGTCTCACCTTGCCCAGGGTGTGTTCAGACACACATGGATGGGTCTTCTTGCTCTGCATGGCTCATGGCTCTGGAGGTGAGGGGTACTCCATCCACAGCATCATCAGCTGAACACGAATTCCCAGTTGCATCTGGACTTCAGAGGCCCGGTTGGTGGTCTGCTCTGGTGAGCACGGCTTTTATCAGGGGCCAGGGAGCTGGGAAAAGGAGCCAAGCATCTTGTTTCTCCTTCCCTGCTGGAGGCAGCCTCATTCCCACCGGCTGCTCCTGGGAGTTCTCCAGTTAAGCAAATCTGGGGAACAAGCACAGTAGGGGTGGGGTTACCATGGGCTGGGGAGGGGTGCACGGGACCTGGGCACAATCAGAGCAGGAGAGGAGGCATCTGCAGCTCCCTGGAGAAGGTGGCTCTGCTGCAGCATGAAGGGTGTTCCCCATCACTCTGGGGGTGATGATGGAGCAACCTGTGTCTGCAGGGCACCCGGGGCACACATGCCCTTGTCATGGAGGAGTCAGCACAGCCCCTGGGCTCCATGGGGTGTCTCTGGGCAGGGCAAGAGCTTGGGATTTGGTCTAACCAGCAAGGGCAGAGCGTGGGCAGTGTGAATCGAGCCAGTGGCTGGAGAAGGAGCTCATGGTCACGCAGGAGCTGGCCCATGAGCCATGTCCCCTTCTATTCCCTGTCCCCCACAACTCTCTGCACCTGCACCCATTGCTCATGCTGATGGCTCCCCCTCCGTGTGTTTCCAGAGGTACTTCCAGCATGGAAAGTTCTATTTAAAGGGCATTTTTCCTCTCCTTTTTTTTTTTCCTTTCGGATGAGAGGCCAAAGGGCTGTAAAATGCAGTTTCCCACCTCTCCGAACCAGAGGAAATGATGCTGACAGAAAGCTTCATTTACCCCATTGCACCAGTTTTGGGAGATGGACAGAAAAGGCGGAGTGGACAAAGTGGACCTTGGCTTGGGAGGTGAGGCCCTGGCTCTCCCACTGCTCCCTAAGCAGCACGCACGGCAGAGCTGGGAGATCTTGGAGCAGGGAGTCAGATCCCTGCAGCTCTTCTGCTCCTGGCAGCTCGTGGGGCCAAGAGGCTGTGAAACACCTCATGTCTGCAGGCACTGAGCAGAGACCTTCCTGCTGGAGCTGAGCGCGCCTTCAGAGGAGCAGAGCAAACAGAATGCACCTCCCATGGCCCCCATCACCTCTCCAGAACCAGGCTGTGGTCATGGAAGGGCTGCCCGTGTGGGGCAGGCGGAGGCTCCTCCTCGCTGGAGGTCTCGCAGCGGGGCCCCTAAGAAAGCAGCCCCCACTTACACGCAATCCAACCTGGTTTAGCTTAGCATCCCCTGGGAACACTGTGGGAAAGCAGGCGGGGGCCGGGCTGCCCACGAGGAGCCAAAACCCAGCATCACCGTTCTCCTCCTCCCTCTGCCCCCGCAGGCTGGGGGTGCAGAGCCCGTGTTAGAGGGCACCGCTCGGGGGGCAACACTGGGAAGTCATCGGGGTCCCGCCAGCCTGTCTGGGACACAGCTCCGCGCACCGGGGCCATTCCCTTGGAATTAGGACTGATTAGTGCTGATTCCTTGCTCTGTGGCACTCTGCCAGCCCCATGGCGTGCCTGGTTCAGCGCAGGGACCCCGCTGTCAGGAGTGTGTGGCTGTCCTGGTGGGGCTGACGGATCTCCCCACTGTGTCTTGCCATGAGGACAGCCTCGTCTCAAAGCCACCCAGCCGCTGGTGGGACATGAGCAGGGACTGGAGAGGGCTCTGTGTCCTTCTGCTGCTGCTCCAAGCAGCCAAGGAACTGAGCACCAGGAGGGCAAGAAGCACCCTCCTGCCCCTGCACGCACTGAGGAAGTGGTATGGACGGATGAGAAGAGGCTGGGGGCAAACCTTTGCTCCCAAGAGAAGGGGCGCTGGGTGACTGGGAGATTTCAGGGATTCTGGCTCTCCTGGAAGCACCATGGCTGAAGGGAATGCCAGGTGTTGTGTGGGCAAAAAGCCTGGGAAAGCCTCCCCAGGGACACCCCCGGCTGCTCCTGACCCTGAGAACAGGCTGAGGATGGGGCTGCCCAGACCCGGGGATGTTCTCGAGCATGGAGAGCCCTGTTGCTAAGTGCTGAGTTGGGAAGTTGGCCAGCCCCACTGGGAGCTGGAATTTCTCCCTCCCCTCCAAGCAAAGCAGCATCAGTGTGACAGTGATACCCCTCAGCACTGCATCGGGTTCTTCTGTGTGGCTTCTGCAGCCCTTTCCAGGCCCCAGACTACCACCAGCACCAGCAAAATTAGCCCTGAGGACATCCTGTATAGCAGAAGGGTCAAACTGAGAAGTGCCAAAGCAAACGCCCTGGGGCAAGAGGCCAAATCCAGCTCCAGCTGCAGGCTGGGTTATGCTGGCACTGCAAAGGGGAGCAGATCCTCACCTGGCTGCAGTAGCAAGCGGGTCAATAAGAGGTGAAGATCCAAGCCAAGCATGCCAGGATCTCCCTCCTGTGAGTGAGCCCATGGACACTGCCCTCCGCTTTGCTTCCAGTCTCTGTCCTGGGTTGGATTGGGATGGCCCTTGTGTCCTCAGGGGTAGTACAGAGCTCAGGTACCATCTGCTGCTGCGTGCTGGTGCCAGGACACAGCCCCCTGCACACAGTGGCCTCAGCCTCTGGGGCTGCTCAAACTCAATGGTTCCTCAGTTCTGGTAAAGTGCTGGCACTTGCTGCTTGTGTCACCCTTGTGCTGTGCTCTTCCCATGCTGAGCTCAGCAATGGTCCCATCAAACGTCCCTCCACCTCCCCCTTCCATTCAGAACAAAGCAAAAGGATTACCAGCTTCAGTGTTGGAGTTAACAGTGCAGCCTGCTTTGCTGTATGAACAGTATGAGGAGCTCTGCCTTGGCTCTGCACCATCCTCTCTGGATGATGCATTAGATGCACCTATAATAGCAATAGGTGCCAGAGCAAGTCCTCTCCTGGGCAGCATCCTTCCTGCAGGCTGCAAATTGCCCTGGGGAAACTGCCATCGCTTTGCACACCAGAGCTCAGTGATGGGGACCTGTGAACTCGGACCCTCCATGGTGACACCTGGAAACGCTGCAGCTCTGCCCCAGCAATTCCTCTGAATGCTCTTCCAAACTGTTAAACATCCAGGATGTGAGCCTGAGGAGCCTGCCTTCCCCCTCCAGGCGCAGGAGCCACGCTGGTCAGCCCAGCCAGCTCTGCACGCTGCAGCAGTGGGAGAAAACGGAGATAAAAACATCCTGTATGGCATGAGCAGGATGGTGATTAATCCTTGGGAAAGGCTAACTGACATGACTATCAATAACTACAGTAACTTGTTGTGGCTGCCTCATTCCAGGAGGATTACATGCCTGAACACTCCTTAAAACATTTAATGAATGTCATTTTGGTTTTACTCTCGCTGCTCATGCAAGTGAAGCACTCAACAGCTCCGGCCAGAACCATGGGGAGAGCCGGCAGGGCTGCTCCAGCTTCCCACACACCGACCCACCGCACACCGCCCACTGACCCCAGTATCCTCGCTGGGTGCTCCTGCTGCCTCCAGCTCTTTCCCATCAGGATCCTTATGGCCAGTGCTGGTTCTTGATGGCTTCAGATGACTTTGTGTGATGTCTCACTGGAGGACACCCTCCCCACAGCATGGACACCGCAGCTCACACCTTTCAGTGACCTGAAAGCAGTGTTTCGGTTAAGCAGAGCAGGTTGGACAGGGCCTTGGGTGACATGGTGTAGTGTGAGGTGTCCCTGCCCATGGCAGGGGGCTGGACTACGTAGTATTAAGGTCCTTTCCAACCCAAACCGTTCTATGATTCTATGGCTCAGGTTTTTCTGCCGGCTCCCCTTTCTGGGGTTTTCTATGGCAATCCCCAAGGAGGAAGATGGTGAAGGTATGGGTGCTGACACAAGGTGTATTTGTCTGCTCCACCTTCAGAATTCTCCTTATCCCTGCTGAGAGAACAAACCAAAACAGCAATGGACCTGCCATTAAAGGCCAACAGCCATGAGCCCTGCAGGCATCAGCAAGGTATAGAGTGTTCAGAGAGGGTTTCCCAGTCACAGCTATGTCTGGGTACACACCACCCCAGGCATCCACCTTGCTTGGGTCTGTGAGATCCATGCAGACTACAATTCCTCATTTTGCTGCAGGCTGCTCTTAGAAAGGAACAACAGTGGAAGCAAAGCTGCAAAAGGTGCTTTTCGCACTGAAGGACCACGTCACTGCCTTTCCTGCATGGACGAGACTTGGTGCACCATGTCCTGGGGCACAGCCATGCAGGCTGGGGCTGGGAACCACTCCAGAGTTGCTCACCTGGTTTGGTGTATGGCCTTTCAGGAGAGGGGGAGCGGGATCATGCGCAGCTCAGATCCTGGGGGTCACTGCTCCACCTCGGTCATGCTGCACAGGGACATCACCAGGGAAATTCGGGAACCAGTGTCAGATTGTCCAAACCCCTCCACGAGCCCATTGGTGTCAGGGATGCCCTGGTTAAATGTGGTCTGTGGTTTCACAGTGGTGATTTCCAGCCACCACAGGTCACTGCTGGTAGCTGCTCTTGTCCATGCTGACCAGCACAGTACAAGTGTGATTTCAAGATACCTTGAGATGATACAGTCCTAATTAAAATACATTTAAATTATCCCTGCTCACCGCAGGGGGTTTGGAACTAAATGACCTTTGAAGCTCCCTTCCAACCCAAGCTATTCTATGGTTCTATGAATCATGTCCAGTGTTTCCTTCTCAGACATGGCTCCAAGGAAGGAGTTTTCATTTTCTATTGGCAATGCTCTGGTTCATACCAGGCTCTCTCCTCATCCCCACGTGAGGGGCAGCTGCCAGTCCTGCCTCACCCCCTTACAGGTTCAGTTCCCTGGGCACTGGCAGTTTCTTGCCTACTGATGCTGTGGGAGACTGTCCGGGCCCTGAAAGCATGGAGATGCTCTCTGGCCTCATGCTCCCCATGTCTGGAGCCATCTGAAGAGAGAGCTGAAGAGGATGTTAAAGCAGACTTGGCCACCAGGATCCCACCCCACTCCTCCCCACATCCTGCATCAGTATCAACAGCCTCACCAGTTACTGACTGGAAACCCTTAAGCACGAGCCTGTCTGCAGAGAGGTGGCTGAGCCCAGCCCCATGCAGCAGCTCTCACCTGACCTTCCCTTATCTCCTCAGCCCCAGACGGGCTTTCCCTGCTAGCAGAGGACCTTTCTGCTGCTTCTTGTACTCTCAGCCTCATATTTCAGATTCCTTCGGAGCTGTATCTGGTTTTCATTTAAACATATTACATTTAGATAGATAGATGGGTAGATAGAGTACAATGAGAAAGGATTTTCAAGGTAATAAATGGAACATGCGAGCCTAATTATTCAGGATGACCCGCTGCAATTCGGTAAGCCCGGCGAGTTGTTTATGTTGGCAAAAGGAGAACAAAATATCATTGGATATGGTCATTACTCGTAAGATTTCAATATGTATACATTGTCAGGAGTCCCTGAGTTATGAAGCCTTCCTTGCTGAAGGAATAAACATGCTGGGTAATAACCCTGGAAGCAATCAAAATGCCTTCAGCTCGGTGCCTGCAGAGCTCCCCTCTCCTGTGCTGTCTGCAGCCAGCCCTGAGCCTGGGCTCGCTCACAGCCCAGACTCACCCCCAGTTATCTCACCCTGAGGCCATGGGCAGAGCTCATGGGTGAGCAAAGGCAGAAGCAGGATTCTCGGCATTTCAGGTGGAGCTATTGAAGCCCCCTGGTCCAATGGGAAAAAATACCATGAGGGAGCTGGCTGCGCCCTCAGTATGGCTGGAGAAGCCTGAAGGGCTCCTGTGTGCTGGCCTGGGAAAGGGTTTGCAGAGGCAGGACTTGCTTTTGTTCAGTTTGCTCAGGACATCCCCTGGGTGCTGCTGCCCCCGTTTCCCAGGCTCTGAGCATGCCTGCAGCTGGCTGCTGGGGAGGATGCAGGGAGGAAGGGCCGGCCTCCATTCCCAGCCCTGCGCACACCTTCCTGCTGCTTGAGAAAAGCCTTCTGAGCATCCTTATTACTAAACCTGCGCTGAGCCCTAGCAGTGGGCACTAAGGGGATGTGGGTCACAGACAGACGATGCTGGAAATGCAACAGCAGCCCATTGGCTCTGACCATATAGAAACCATTTTGTGACACACACACCCCTCCGAGAAGCAGGGATAACGGAGCCGAGATGCAGCCTCCCCGCTCCTGTGTGCAGCCTTGGATTTACCTCTCCTGTGAGCTCAGGGACCACTGCAGGGTGGTCCACGCGGTGACATAGCTCAACGCTGCTTGCTGCCAATGGGGCAGCCAGAAAACTCCTGGCAAGGCTCTCCGTCGGGAAAGGACCCACCCTCAGCTGCGCCTGGGGGGCATAAATCAGCCCCAAACCTGTTTCTGTTTCAGGGAGAAGTTAACTCCCCACTGAATGCACAGAGCTGACAAGCAGTGAAGCTTGGGCTGTTTACCCCGCAGCCTGGGCATCATGGTCTGCGTGGCTGGGAGCCTCAGTGGGGCTCTATTCACTTTGATTTTACACCAGGGTTAACCAGACCCCGGCAATTATCCCCTTTTAACAAGGCAGTGTTTACACCTATGAGAAAGGGTCAGCTCCTGCCTTGCTCACTGCGGCTGGGAGTATTGCTGATGGCAGCTGGAGAGGTGATGTGACAGTAGGGGGGGAAGGAGAGATGGGAAGAAAGAAAGAAGTGGAAATAGGAAAGGTGATCTTAATGCTCAAATGGAAAATATCCCCCGTGATCCTTGACTTCACAGCTTGCTCCCTCCCCATCACTCCTTACACCCATCACTGTGATGCAGCTGCAGAGTGCACACAGAGATAGTTGGAAGCTGGGCTGGGTTGATGGATTTCTTAGCTCCTGGGCTATTAAATGTCTGGACAGGCTAATTTTAAAGCAAACAGGCAAAGGCCAAATGACAAATTGTTTGGGAGGCCCTTTAGCGAGAGGATGGAGTTTTACGACCACCAAGGGCACTGTTGCTGCCATTAAACCTGTGGATATTGGGGAAAAATAAGATCTGATTTATTTGGTGATGGTGGAAAATATTATCCAAGCTGTAGTTCATTGATCATTGCATCCTCCTGGTTTTCAAGGCCTCTTCCTTGTGCATAGGGAACATACACATATTTTTCCCTGCATATGAGGCTGAACACATGGTTGCTCCTGCACTTGAGTTGTTACATGCTCTGCTGCATGAGACTTGGCCAAGAGCTGGTGATGCCAACAGGGAGCAGCTTCCTGCAGCAAAGGACAGGTCACCTCAGGGCAGCTCTTTGGCAGACAGCAAGGAGCTGTGTGCTTACAGGGAATAACTCAACACTGGCAGGAGCTGCCAGTCCAGTGGGGGCTCATCCAGGCCCAATGTCTCCATCAGGATGTACAGTCCAAAGACTTGAGCATCTTCCACCTCCTCCTTCCTGATGGACACTGATCCTGCAGATCCTGCCATGGGATCCTTCCTCTCATGTCCTGCTCCCCTTGTCCCTGTTCCTGGCCTCCCGCCCCAAGGCATCATGGATACACGTGGAGCAGTACCACCCCTGGGGAAGGACAAGTGACCAGACCCCCTTGCATACCCATGGTGAGGAGAAAGCGGACCTCAAGGAGGATTTGCACTTGCACAGGAGAGCAGGGACACGCTGCTGTGCCAGCACAGCTCTGGCACAGCCACATCACACCCTCAGCCTCAGCTCAGCCACAGCGCTCACCCCGGACTGCCTGTAGCAGCGTTCCCCACCTGCCTCCATCCACACCGGACAAGGTTTTCATTTCCCAAAGGAAACAAGGGCTCAGTGCCTCCGAAGCGGGGTCCACGGAGCACAGCAGCCTCCATTTCCCAGCTCTGGGAGCAGGATTGATCCTGCTGCACACCCGGGTGGCAGGAGCAAAGTTCAGGATGGTCAATGGAAAGAGGGCAGGCTCGGGCCACCAGGAGCCTCACTGGGGATGGAGGCTCTCTAAGCTGGTCCAGCTGGTGAGGGCAGAGCTTTGCTCTGCGGGCATAGCCAGAAACAGCAGCACTTTCTGCACTTCTGTTCCAGATTTTTTTCTCCAACCATCAAACAATACCATGAGAAAAGAAGAAGGATCATCCTGGTGTTCCCAGAGAAATCCAGAGCCTCTTCCCACCCTTTGGCTCACTCCTGCTCCGTCACAGCCTCCAGGCAACCCGGTGAGAGCAGCCCTGCTCTGCAAACAGCCTGGGCCACCTCCTGCCTGTGCAAAGCTTCCCAGTGCCAACCCTGAGCCCTGCAGCTCCCAGAGGTGACTGTTGTGGCAGAGCATCGCACCCCTCCTGCCCGGCAGGGATCCATCCCGGGGGATGCGGGAGCTGGCGCTGGGTGATGCCTGTGGGCCAAGGGCTGCTCCTGGGGCAGTGGAGATCCCAACCTCCCACCCCGGGAGGATGCTGCTCACTCCCACGTCTCCCCACAGTGTCTCCAGGGCAGGTATCGCCACAGCCCTGACCTGCTGTTGGTCCAGCAGGAGCTGCAGCTCTACCCCACTGGGGAATTACAAGCCCATTCATAGGGGGAAGCAAAGCCTCCCTGTCTGTGTTCCTACCAGCTGGAGCCCTGCACAGCCTGTGAACATCAAAGCCCCAGACAGATCCCAGGATGCATTTTGGCTCTCTGCAGTCACCCACCGCTCAGCACCACATGTGTTGGACCAAGAGATGCAGCCCAGGTGAGGCACATGGAGATGCTCTGAGCTCCTAGGCCAGCATCCTGCTTTGAAGGAGAGCATGGAGAAGAGCAGCAAGGAGAGCCCCGGGAGCACAAAGCACTGCAGCTGCTGCTCATTTGTTTCCCTTGATTTAGGGAGCAAAGGCCAGGGCAAAGGTGGGGTGCCCAGACCACCCACAGCCCTGTGTGGTGACAGGGAGTGACGTGGTCAAGAGGGACCTGCCATCCCCTTCACACAGAGCTGCAGCAGGCAGGCAGGGGTGCACAGGCTGTGGTGCTGATGCCAGTGGCAGCACCCAGCAGCCCAAGGATGGGTGAAGGACAGCAGGGCTACATTCACCTGTGTGACAAAAGAATACACTGCCTGTTTCTCCGCTAGCATCTGGAAATGAGGTGAATAAAATACGTGGGGAGGGAGGGACTGAGGGTTCCCATAACACCTGTCAGGTTGGGAAATCAGGGAGAAGACTGATGAAACGAATGGTGTCCAGAGAGCTGCCAGGGCTCCTGCCTGCAACTCAGATGGACCACAGCACCCGTCCCCATGCCTAAACCTCCAGCGGGGGAGTTTGACTGAATGGACATCCCAATGAATGACTCTGGGATGAGCCAGCCCCTGTCAGCACAGATCACCCTCGACGGGAGCAGCCCTCACTCTGTGCAAGCAGAAGAGGATCTCCTTTGGCGCTGGAGCTGTTTTACCTTCCTAAAGTAAAATGTCCAACTACTCGTTATATTTAGACACTGGGTTTTTCAGGAAACAGAGGCTCGTACCAAACCCTGTGTTCACCTCTGGAGATGGCTCCTACCTCCTGACCAGGGCTGGCCCCAAAGCCCGTCGCCTTGCCCATGCCAAGCCCACACATGCTCCCTGCCCTCCAGCCCTTCCCGCAGGCATCTGGGGACCCCCAGACACCCTTGGCCGGCAGCAGGCTCTGTGGCGAGCCCCTTGCACATGGGGAAAGGCTTAGGAAACCTGGCGGGAGGCCGGTGCTGGGATGGGACTGAGCCGCGGTGCCTGCCTCCGGCTGCCACGAGCGAGGGCTGCTGGTGCTGGACGGCAGAGGGCACTGGAGATGGGGAAGCCATCCCGTAATAAAGGCTTATCCAGCTCCCCTGGTGCGCTTTCCTTGTCACTACGGGAAGGGTTGCCCTTTGCACCACCTCGCTGTTGGAGGCTCGCCCCGGCTCCCGCGCTCCTGGGCTGGGGTCCCCCCGCTGCGGGGCAGGCCTCCCCCCAGCGCTCCCTGATCCAACTGGATGGGCTCCCGGCAAGGAGCAGCGGGAGGAATCTTGGCTTCTGGCGGGGAAACGCAGCCAGCGCCGGGGAAGGGCGGGGAGGGAAGCGCAGCCCTTCCAAGGCTCCAGCGTACCATCCCCACAAGCGGCCCTGTAATTGCAGCCACATGCTGGCTCCCGCAGCCCCGCTGCCGGGGCTGCCCCCCGGCGCAGAGGTGCCCTTCACCTCCTGCGTGAGGCCAAGGGACGGCGCCCGCTCTGCATCACGGAGCTGTAAACGCAGCAGGGAGCCCCGCACAGCCTTCAGCTGCAGAGACACGACGGGCTTCCCTGGTCCCCAGCGTTCCCTTGCTCTTCCCTCCCTCTCTCCTCCAGCGTGAATATTTATCCCCTCGCCTTCGGGCCAGCTTCGCCATCGACATTCCTGCAGGAATTCCTCCTTCTCCCGCCCCCCGGGGCCGGGGCGAGGGGGAGGCAGCCCTTTTCATGTCCAATACCCCATCCTCGGTGGAGAGTAAACATTGTTCCTCGCACAAAGGCGGGTATTGTGGCGGGATGGGGAGCGGGAGGGAGGGAGGGCGGGCATGGGGGAGCCCCCTGAGAAGAGGCCGAGCGGGATGTGAATATAAATTCTGTAAATATTTTCTTTAAGGTGCTCCCTGTAATCCCAGGAAACAGAGCCGCTGTCCCGGGAGGGCGGGGGCAGTGGGCAGGGCTCGGCTGCGGGTTTCTTCACGTTGATTAAAACCCTGATGGAGCAGCAGGGGCAGCATCACAGGCAGCTCCGAAGAGCACCAGAACCTCCCCACCACCACCTCCTGCCTCCCACCAGGTCCACACAGCAGCCAGGCAGTGTCTTGCCCCCTGTGCTGTCCCCACTTGCACTCCCCAGGCCCTTCTCCTCCTGGATAATGTATGGCCAGGCTGGTAAAGCCAAGAACACCGGGGTCTGAGTCCTGCAATGAAGGGCTTGCTGCCCATCAACCACGTGGCCCTGAGCCTCAGCCAGGATCCTGAGTTGAGGCGGGGACATGTGGCACCCAGGAGAGGGTGCAGGGACACCTCAGCGTGGCCATCACCCCATAGAAGTCAAGCACAAGGCCTGAGATTGTCTAAAGGGGCCGTTCACGGTGATGAATATGGGCATTACCAGTGAAGCAGCAGCAGCAGAGGCCATGGGATGGCTCCACTGGGCCCTCTCCAGCCCAGGAGCTGCTGTATCTGTCCTTTGCCCATCCCTGGACCAGCTCTCCCTTGCCCAGGGAGAAGCAGGAGGTGGATGTCCTGGACCAGCACTGGTGCAATGCCCACTCCATGGTCCAGGGCCTTTCCCAGGCCTCCTGCAGAGCCTCCTGGAGTGGATGAGCCATTATCCCGCAGCAGTCAGATGAGCTGGTGTGTCTCCTTCAGAAAAGGATTACCAAAACACCCAATTAGGCTTTCCCTTCTCCTGCCTTGCCTCCTTTTGGTGCACTGCATGAAACAAGTGTGTCCAGAAGCCAGGACTTCCACAGACACTTGCTTTAATGGTGATTCTTCACTTGCCCAGCTCCATCCCAGGAGCCCCATCTATTCTCCCGCGGGCAGAGCTGCTCTCTTCACCCCACAGCCCACTCGCCTTTGGGTCCAGGATCCAGCATATCTAGGGACCTTTGCTCATGCAGGAGCTCAGTGCTCATCCCAAATTCAGCCTGTGGAGCAGGGGACCTTCCAGTGCCTGCAAAACTTGTGGACATCCCGCAGCATCCTCTGGCAAATGGCAGAGCCTGGGAGGCCACCACAGAATCCCAGCCTGGTTTGGGTTGAAGGGATGTTAAAGCTCCTCCAGCTCCAAGCCCCTGTGTCCAACCTGCCCTTGAACACTGCCAGGGATGGGGAAGCCACAGCTTCTCTGGGCACCCTGTGCCAGCGCCTCAGCACCCTCACAGGGAAGAGCTTCTGCCTCAGATCTAACCTGAACTTCCCCTGTTTTACCCCACCTGATCCCACGCCACATGTGAGCACAGAAATCCCTAATTCCAAGTCATTCCCAGTTCTAGGGATGTAACATTACTCTCTATAATGGTTATATTTAGCCCCCCGTTGCTTGGAGGGGATCCTGACACCATCAGCCGCCGCCCCCCCCCCGGGTCCAGAGGCCATGGCCACAGCCCCCTTTCACCCGGGGCACCATGAAACGTGCCCTGTGCCATGGGGGCTGTGGGGAGGTCAGGGCTGTAACCACATTGCAGAAGAGATTAGAGCCACGCGGGGAGGTCCTGGGGCTGTGCCTCACCCTTTCACTGCCAGGAGGATCCCGGCACGCTTCCTTCATTCCTCCTTCCCCATCCCCATTGCTGGCGAAGAGCTGAGGGGACGTGGGGCTGCTTTGATCCGCTCCAGCACAGCTGTTCCCAGACCTTTATGTAAGGGATGAGAAACGTGACTGAAATACCCGAGAGTGAACAGAAGCAAGTGTGGGAGACTATAAATAAATATGACACAATGACTGTGGTCACTGCTAAATAAGTTCTACCTTGAACTGACAGTATAAATAGAGTCAAAAAACACCACCAGCAGGTGACATGGATTTGAGGTTGGGAGCAACCAGTGTGATGCAAGCGCAAACACAGTGAAACCCCATACGTGTTCTAACTGCGCTGCTCCATCCCTGCTATCTGCCAGCCATGGAGGTGGTTGTTTCATTCCTGTTTTGGGGGGGAAGATGAGCTACAGCCAGTACTTGTGAGTCCCCCCAGGGTGAGAGTGCCCATGGAAGGGGAGCTGCAATGGGGAAAAGCCCCCAGGATGCTCCTGCATCCCTCCAGCTCCCAAGTGCTCTCCCATCCTTACCCATTCCTTCCTGCTGGACCCGGAGGAACAGGGCATGGTGGGATGTGCATGAGGAAGGTTAAGCCCCTGCGGTGGCACGGGCCCCTCTCTGCACCGCCCAGAGCCCCCATGGCAGCCGCAGCCTCGCAAGTGGCCTCCGAGCAGCCACAAAACGGGTTCAGATTTCACTTTCCGTGTTTAAAACCTTTTCCCCCTTTCCTTTCCCTGCTTTCCCAGCAGATGTGTTACCTTGGCTCCAACACGTCTTGGCCCTTCATGGTGCTGTTTACGACCCTGTTTCCAGCAAGGCACATTGAGTCCCTCACTGACTGGTGAGCTCCTGTGTGAGCTGCACCTATCCCTCACAATCCACATGCTCCAGACACCTCCATCCCAAACCCACACAAGCATTAAAGAGCTGCATGTATAAGCACTGCGCATAGCTTGGACACCATCCCGTGTCCTTTGTCCCAAACACAGACCAAGGAGGAGAGCCCAGGAACCTGCCCCTGGCTCCCCACATTGCTACCACAGCATCACCGTGGCCAACTCTGCACAACAAACCCCGGGATGCTCAGCAAGCATTGAATACTGGGATCAGGCATGGGAGATGCCCATCGGGATGGGGACGGCCCATGCCATGCTGTGGTGGGGCTCACACCACCAGCCACCCTCAGCACCAGTGCAGGATGCTGCCAGCACCACGATGCTTGACAGTGCATGTAGGAAGACATCCCAGTGGGGGCTGCTGGCGCAGGGCCCTCTTCTGACGTGACCCACAGCAGGCTTGCCCAGCTCGGATTCACAGCAATCCTGGTAGCATGGAAAACTTCCCTGTCCCCTTCTCCCTCTTTTCCACCTTCCTCACTGCGGGTCCAAACCCCATCTACCTGCAGCGGTCTGACGATTCCCACTTGGACAAACACCCCCTTGGCATGCGAGCTTGTAGCTGGAATCAGCTCAATGCAGAGGGCTGGAGCAGGGGGAGCGTGGGTGGGAAGGGGCTGCAGATCAGGCTGATAGCGCCTGGCATTTGGGCTGGATTTCTAGGACAGTTTGTACAGCGCCTTGCCTGCACAATGGTCATGTCTAGCCACCGCGCTGCGGCTCTCATTTCCATGAGCAAGGAATTCAACCGAAAAGTAAACAGGAAAAAACGTTGCGGCTCAGTTTATAAATATATAGGAATTATTTAGGCAGTCAGGCCAATTTGCACAGATGCCGCGTATTCGCTGTGACAGATCCCTGGGTTGTTTTGGAGCCACCCCTTGTGAATGGGAAACAGGGCTGGTTTCTTGCCATGTCTGCATGAAATATTGGGATCCTCCTGCAAGCTGGCTGCCAGCAGCGAGTGCTCCGGCTCTTGGGAACAGCGCTGTGAGCTGATGTGAGCTATTTGCACGTAGAGCTCTGAGACTCGAGCCCCCGTGTTTCCAGCTTGGGATGCACGAGGCCTTTGGAAGAGGCAGGGGAGCTTTTCCATGGCGATTTCAGCCTGAGATGTGTCAGGGCGATGGGACAGAGCGTGCCTTGGTGGGGTGGGGGGCAGGACCAGCCCTGGTACATGCACCCCACAAGGGCTTGTGCCAAAGACAACAAACTGGGACCACGCTCCATTTTGGAGTCCTAACTGCCCATGTCCCACAGGCTGGAGCTGCTGGTCCCAGGGTTGGGGGCAGAGAGGGGTGCAGGCAGGACACCACACCATCCCTGCCCATGGGAGCAAGGAAACCGAGCCCCAAACCCCATCCACCTCCTCAGCATCCCAAACCCGGAGCCACAGTTCAGATCAAACCAATGGGACCCGGCTTTTCCCAACCACGTCCCTGGCTCCCGCTCCCACAGCCGGCCTGCGCCCAGAGCTTTATTCAACCTGACAGCCGAGTGACTTGCTCATTGGAAGCGACGTCTTAATTACAGGACATCCTCCATGGCATTTCTGCCTACAGCCCCTAAAAGAAACTTCTCTTTCCCGGCTCTGCCCCCAGCTCCGCCGGGCCGCGGGAGCTGCTCAGACAGTGGGGATATTGTTTGGGCCATTGCCTGAATGGCCCAGCCTCCTCAGCTGTAAAATTACCTAGAGGATAACTAAACAAACCCCAGACAAGCACTTCTTTAAAGCACTGCTTACTTTGCACAGCCATTTCCTCTGCCTGCCACATGTGCTCACGCTGGGCTTGCTTTTCCTCCCTCTCACTGTTGCAGTGCCCTGCAAAGCATTGCATGGGGAAGGGGGGGCACAAGGGATGCCATGGGCACTTCTGGTCCAGGCTCTGCTCAGCCCCAGCTCACAGCTGGATAACTCACAACACAGAGGCATCAGGAGCAAACAGGGAGGCAGAGACAGTGACTCCAGGCTGGCCTGTGTTGGAGCTGGGAGGTGTTCAGCCCTGACCCATTGCTGGGGAGCACTGGGGTATCCCTCAGAACAGCACTGCTGGCCCACAGGGAAACTGGTCCCACCAGCCCAGTCCAAAACCCCCTGAAACCAGGGGGGTTTCAGGGGAACCAGGGGACACATGGGAGCAGTGCTGGCCATGGCTTGGAGCAAGCAGCTCTTGACCACAGCCAAGCAAAAGCAGCCCTAGGGGTGGGCAGTCCCAGCCTCCAGCATCACCACAGCCCAACGGGGCTGCCGAGCCCCCAGGGATGAAATCAAGTGGTAAAGGACAACAAACCCCTCCAGGCTGGGTTGGGTGAGCGGGGAGGTCAGCACAGGTCACCTCCGGGAGGTTTTGCTGGTTCCAGCTAACCCTCATAAATAGGAGAGGAGTTCTGGCCAAGCCCTCGTTCGGAGTCAATCTGAGCATTTCCTGACTCGGTGTTGATTTCACAGATTAAAGCCAGTCAAAAACAACCTGGTCGAGATCCAGCCAGCGTTAATTTTTGGACGAAGACCTTGAGGAATTTCATTCGGGTTTGTTCTGAGGGGAAGGGCTGTGCTTTTCCCACCCAGGAGCTTGTTTGCTTTTGAAATACATGCAATAAACACATGAACGCAAGCCCCAGCTCAAGCGAAGAGGCTGTCTTCTGCTGCAAAAGCGTTACCTGTTCATTAACATAGGGGATATTGGTCAGTGTGGGGTCATGCCTTTAATCCCAGGTCTGCCAGTGAGCCACTAACCTAAACTGCACCCAAGTTTCCATGTTCACATGAAGGCTGCAGCAACAGCCCGGGGTTTGGCACAGGGAAGCAAGACAGGAATTGAAGATCAAAAATCCCATTGATCCCAAAATTAAGGAGGGGAGGATGTTGAGCAAATCCCCGAGTATTCCCGTGGCCGGTCAGAGGGAGATTTTCCTTTCTGGTCCTGGTGCCCTGTGCAGATAGAGCACGTCCCTGCAAAGACAGGGCTGGGAACCCAAATCACAGCACTCCAGTGCGAGCTCTGAAAGTATGCACGGCCCAACCGAGGCAGATCCCAAAGTTTGGCAGATTCTTCTGATCAGGAAATTCCTTGAGAGTTCAGGAGTTTCTCCAAGGCTGAGCCCAAGCTATTCCACTTGGATATCAAGTTCTCCCAACTTTAAGGGTTTTTCTGGTGATGGGTCAGTGGGACCTTGGCAAGCACACGTACAGTGAGAAAGAGAATCAGCAAAACACTGAACGAGGCCAAACGCAGATGCAGGGCCCAGCTGCTTGCAAAGGGAATCCAGGGAAGCCAAGTATCAGCCATGAGGTCCAAGCAGGTCTGGAAGGAGCCCAAGCTGGTATCAGTTACACTGCTCCTTTGCCCGTGCATAAATAACCACCCGTTATTTATGGCCCTTCACATCACACCCTACACGTGCCTGCAGGGTCACCTCGGAGGACAGGGCAGAGCTGGCTGCAGGAGGGGCACCAAGGGGCCCTCATAGGACCCAGAAATAACTCCTGCTCATCCCCCTGCTGTAGGCGACGTGGATAATGGCAGGGTTTCAGGCCAGCTGTTCCCATATTTGCTATATCACAAAGTCACCCCGTGCTTGGGGACACATGGGAGCAGTGCTGGCCATGGCTTGGAGCAAGCAGCTCTTGACCACAGCCAAGCAAAAGCAGCCCTAGGGGTGGGCAGCCCTCCTGCTGCCCCAGAGCACCATCCCTGGGCAAACCACCAAGAACAGGCACAGAATAGAGAATGGAGCATGCAGGTAACTTACCCCAGGTGGGCTTGTAGGGTTGCTCTCCATCATCACCCCATTAACACGCAGAGACAACCGTCCTGCAGGCAGGCTGCTGGGCTTCATGGGGGTCCTGCCCCCAAAATGCAGGAGATGGGAGAGGCAGAGGGCAATGCTCAGGCTGCTTCTGCACAGAGCCCTGCAGCAGGCTCCACGCGTGGCCATCACCCGCTTGGACCCACCTCATGCAGGGAAACCTGCACCTACAGCTGCCTCCAGGTCCACCTCTCCTGCTGGAGCCACCCCAGCAGCCCTGGCCCCTCGCCTTGGCGGCAGGAACCAGGCACCCACAGGCACTCATCCCTCAGGAGCATCCCCACGCTCCAACAGCAGGCAAACTCCTTGCCTTAGGGTGTTGAAGAAGAGCTGAGGGGTTACAACCCGCTCAGCTGTGCCTTGGTGCCAGGTGACTATAAACCAAAAACAAAGCCAAAGAGGCCGGTTTGTACACGTGTCCTTCACTATCGCCCGGCTCCCAGAGGAGAAGTGTTTTCTTTCCGCTCTCGTGGTGTGTCTCTTCCGCTGCATGCAGCAGCGAGGTCACTGAGCAGAGGGTTTGTGGCTGAATCGCTGGGCTGCTGCCATTATCCTGTCCCCAGGAAAGGCAGAATCTGACCCAGCTGGAGGAAACGGAAAAGGAAAACATGGATCTTCCCTAAAGCCAGAGGCACGGCTCTGCAAAGGACCTGCCTAAGCCCTGGAGAAGCAACCAAACATACCAACAGGGGCATTTCTCTAAAGCCAAATGCCAGGCTGCTGCTGTTCCCACTTCCAGTGAACCTGCTTCTTGCACCAGGGGCTGTCCCTGGGAAAAGCATCCATGGAGGAGAGGCCGGAAGGACCATCCCAAGGGCTGAACTGCCACAACAGCGTGGAAATCACCGAGTTAGTGCAGTAGCACGAGGTGAGCTCCTCCTGCTGCAGACATCCCCTCCATGGCCTGCACAGCTCCCCAGGCCCAGACACAGGGTTTGCAGGGTAACGTGTTGGTTCTGGGGGACAAGCTGGCACCAAAGCCCTCTCCATGAGCGGTGGGATGAACAGCTCAGACACCCAATGTCACAGCTGACCCTGCTTCAAGCAGATTGACCAGGGAACCCCATGGTCCCAGACAGGCTAAAGGAGCACAGGACCTGATGCCAGAGCCCTCACAGCCAAGCCAGGGACACAAACATCCCTCAGGGGGCCCAATGTTGGAGGGACCCCTCCTGCAAAAGCTTCCATCACAGGACCATCACAGCCCTGCTCCTGCCAGACCCAGCATCAAGCCCCCACCCCAAAGGCATTTTCCTCCCCTACCACCCTCCCTTGGCTTTGGGGATACCCTTGAAGGTAGGCAGGAGCTGACAATAAAGACCTTTTGCTCACCCAGACCTTTACCTACCAACAGAAGAGCTTTATCTCCCCCACATCTAACCCCTGTCCCAGACACTACCTGCTCCTCATCACAGGCACCCAGCCTTTTATAGCATTCCCAGGGTCCTGCCCAGCTGAGCCCAAACTGATAGGGACCAGCTGAGCTCACAGGAGGGTGTCACCTCCTCCCTTGCTCCATCTTCATCCTCCTCACCCTGCATCCGTGCGCTGCTGCATCCAACTGAGACAGCCCCTGGAGACTGCTCCTGCTCCACAGCTGTGGCCTGATAATGCTTTTTCTTGTTCCCCTGGGTCCTGGCATGGATGGGAAAGGGTTTCTTTAAGTACACCACCTCCTGCTTGCCCCTTGTCCTTGCTGAACCTTCCCTGCCGGCCTCCCTGCGTGCTTTCCTGGAGGAAGGATGCTAACGGATGTGCAAATAACACAACCTGTGTATTCTTCTCCCTGCTCGGAGCTTGTATAACCTGTGGTTGACCCCTCCTAGTCCTCCCTAAACCGCAGCCCCAGTGTGTGCTGCCGCCGCTGCTGCTGCTCTGGCATTTTTATGAATGGCTTTGAGCCCGGGGAAGAGCTGTGAGCTGGGTTTGGAACAGCTCCATCCCTTCTACCGCACGCGCTAATCTTGACAAATGATCAGCGTGTGGCTTTGGAAACCAGAGATAAGGCTGTCTGACCACTTTAAGTCATTGCACTTTCCCACGAAGAAAGGGGTTCTGTTCTCAGCCCCCGGGCACAGCTTCCTCTGGAGCCTGGGCACAGCCGGGTGCCCTCTGCCCCACAGCTTGGGGGGCACACACTGCACTCACACCCCCTGGCACCGCGGCCAGGGCCTGACCCACAGCAAAACCTCAGCACACAGGGCAGATGTTTGGGCATTCCCTTGGCTGCTGATGCCACCGGCTGCCTCCTGCCCACACACCTACATCTTCCCACTGGGGCCAATGAGAGCAGTGATCCATGCCCCTCGTGGAGCTGGGATGTGGCAGAAGCATGTACTGGGAGCCAGAAAGAGCTTCCAGCCTTGCAGCTGAGCCATGACCATGGTGGGCTTCCATGAACTCAGTTTTAGCTGGGAACTGGAGCACCTGGAGGGCTCCTGGCTCTCCTGGGTCACTGCTCCCCTTGGGGGGCTACCCCAGAGCTGTGGTGTCTCACAGGGGCTCTGATGGTAGAGCAAGCCCTGGATGGATCCTGTTGGATATGTACCTGGGAAAGCTGGGCTTTCCAGAAGGCTCCTTCTCACACAGACACAAGACCTGCTGCCAAGGGAAAAGGCCTCTGCTAGTGCCAATTCAAGGAATGCCTTTGATCCGGTGGGAATCGTTAGAGAGAAACTCTGCCTCTAAATCGAGCTGCTCTCTTGCCTTGCCACTTTGGGAAATGAATTTGTACTCGGAAAAACTCAGGCTGGGAGAGCTCTTGGGAAGCCATCCAACCCCTTTCCCTGCCCCAAATTGGTCCTGACAGGCTTTTTTTTATCTAACCTTTCCTTTAAAATCTCCAGATGGCTCAATCCAGCCTCCTCCTGGGCTACATCCATTTTATTAACAGATAGTTGTGTATTATTAATATCCAGCTTCCATTTCCCTCGCTGCAATCTGCTCCCATCCCATGGCAACGACTCTGACCTCTGTGCCCGGGGAACCCACCCGGGTGCCTTTCCAGCAGCACCTATTTCAAGCTTGGGACTGGGAAGGACAAGGCTGGTTCTGGCCAAGCGCAAGCAGAGCTGGGAAGCCCGGGGGCTGCCCTGTCTCTTCTCCTATCGCTGTGGGAAGGTTTGGGGCTGCAGGCACTGCCCGTTGGACCCGGGTGGGAACGGGGGGTTCAGGGGCTGCTGACCCATGAAGGATGGGATTGTTCAGCTGATGAGGCCATGCAGGTGTTAATTAAAACGGATGTGAGGCAGAACAGTCACTGTTTGGTGTCATCTGCTCCTGAAACGAGCCTCATGGTGCCTCACCCAGCCCTTCCTCCAGAGACAGCAGGGGAAGAGCTGCCCCTGGAGCCTCTGCTCTTGTCTCCCCCATGAGCTCCTCCTAGGAGCACCTCCTGTCCTGCACAATGGCCCTGCTCTTTGGCTAAATCTCTGCTGGACTCTCAATAGCACAAAACCCTTTCGCTCCCGGACTGGCTTGGAGCAGGGCTGTGCAGGGGTGAGAGCTGTAGCCAGAATCATGAGCTCCTGGAGGTTCAGGTGCAGAAACAAGCTCCCTGCACTGAGCTGGGGCAGGAGGTGCTCCCATGGGGACACTGGTGGACACTGCCCCCGGGTCAGGCACCCCTGCGGGAAGGGTCTCAGGTTTGCCCAGCGTCCAGATTCAATCAGCAGCAGGAGCCCTGGTCTGATCCCCTTTGCTCTCCAGCCAAGGCAAGGAGGGAAAGCAGAGCTTTGCTCTGGGAAGCACCAAGGGCTGGTGTTCCCAGTGAGCCGGTCTGCAGTGCCTTCCGACTGCAGTTCAGTATGGCAAAGCCCTTCCATTCTGCTGCACAGCCCAGCACTCAGCACCCTTCACAGCTCTGGGAGATGGGGCTTGGCACCTTCTCTGGGACATGCCCATGCCAGGAGAATGCCCGAATACAAGGAGTCTCCTCATGAGCACTTCTCCCAGGCGAGGATGCTGCGCCAGGCTGCACAGAGTCCGTGGTGTGGTGGGGACCAGCAGCAGCATGGCTGAGCACCACTGAGTCAAACCTGGGCTGCTCCAGAAGTGCAGCTTAATGAATCTCAGTTTCCTGCCGCTCGGTGTCTCATGGTTGTTTCAGCTCACAGCTCAGACGGCTCATGAGAGTTTTTCCCATGGTTTGGGGCACTTGTAATGGCTCTGTCCTAAGTGGATTCTTTGATGTCTTGTAAAAGAGCTGATGATGAATCTGTTTCCTCAGTGGGGACCCAAGTTTGTCACTCTCCTGTCTACCCCAATGCCTTTTTTTTAATGAAACAGACAACAGCACAAGGAAATGGAATTCAGCCTCTCCAAGGATGAAATTTAGCAGAAAGTGACCTGGAGCCTCAGCACTGCAGTTGGATGGCAGGAACAGGCAGATATACACACTCTTCCACAAGGGCAATGGAGCCCTCCTTCCCTTTCACAGCCAGGCTAGCGAGGAAGCAAAAGCAGCTCTGTCCTGCTGTGCCCATCCATCGCAGGAGAGGACTGGAGGCCAGGACCAAGGGCTTTGACACCATGCTCCACCAGATGGTTTTTCCTGAGGCCTCAGACACACACGTGCAGCACGCTGTTACTAAACCTGGCTCGCACTCCCTGCACTCAGGGGGAAAGAACTCAGGCTTGCGAGCAAGGTTCACTCAACTCCGGCATCCAGCATTAAACCGTGCAGCTCGGTCGACTTTTGTTTGTTGTGTAGAGCTGCTCATAGAGCATCCCCCCTGCAGCATCCCAGCAGAGCATAGAGCATCCCCCCTGCAGCATCCCAGCAGAGCATAGAGCATCCCCCCTGCAGCATCCCAGCAGAGCATAGAGCAACCCCCCTGCAGCATCCCAGCAGAGCATAGAGCATCCCCCCTGCAGCATCCCAGCAGAGCATAGAGCATCCCCCTGCAGCATCCCAGCAGAGCATAGAGCATCCCCCCTGCAGCATCCCAGCGGAGCATAGAGCATCCCCCCTGCAGCGTTCCAGCGGAGCATAGAGCATCCCCCCTGCAGCATCCCAGCGGAGTGGAACGAGTCCATGTCCCCGCTTCATGTGGTGCCAGACACACCGTGCACAGCCCACGCTGCAGCCACCTCTGCGGTGCAGCCTGACAGGCGGCTCGCAGCAACACCCGCACCACGCTGCACCGAGCGGAGGAGCCGCTGCCCAGCACGCTCCGGCTCGTTACACACACTTCCTCCTCCTGCTGCCTCCAGCCTCCTCAGCTCTGCTCTCCTGCTAACGTTTCTGTTCACCTCAGGCTGAGCCAAAGACTCCTTGAAAGGAAAAGGCCATTTGTCTCAGTATCCCACCATCTCTGTCTCAGTGCCAGCCCGAGCCTCCATGCCTCCTTCCCTCATCAGCCACAGGTTTCACTCCTGCATTTGGGATTCCATCCCTTCTCAACCACTTCTTGTTTTCCTCCAGGAGTTCTGGAGAAGCAGTGCACCCCTCATGTGGTGCTTCCCTGCCTGGGCTGACATGGGGCAGGAGCCTCATCAAATCCTTGCTGTGGTCCTGGGTGATGCTCACGACTGCAAGCGTCCTGGGAACAGCGGGATGCTCAGCCCTGGCTCTGCTTCTGCAGGGCCTCACCGCTGCAGGGCTGTGAGCTGACCTTGCCGTGTAGCAGGAGGGATGTTACCCCCATCCCAAACTGCCCAGTGCCCCTTGGGGAGGGTCCTCTCCCCCTTGCCCAAGAGCAAAGGCTCCCCGTGGCTCACACAAAGGGTCTTACACTGCTGTGGTCAGTGCTGTGGTGCCTGGGGAGTGCTGTTGGGGCAGGGCATGGTGCTCAGCACCCAGCACACGCTGCTGTGGGCACAGGCAGGATGCAGCACACAGGAGGGGCAGGAGACCCGAACCTGCCTTCCCAAGGAAGAAGTGCTGGTGTCTGTGGGAGATCCATCGCTCTGTAGGGAAACACAAGGGATTCCCTTGTCCCTCCTGGAGCCTGTCACCAAAGCCCAGATGTACTGGGGAGGGCTGATGCAAGCTCCAAGCCAGCATCGCTTCCCGCTTCCCACTTCCCCTCCCTGCAAACCGCAGATGCCGGGTTTGCTGGGACCTTGGTGATGCGGTTCCATCAGGCCAAGCGATCGAGCTGCGGGTCTGCAGCAGCACACGTCGCCGCGGGCCAAACACGCCGAAGGGGCACAGCCAAGGTCCCTGCTGCCTTTCTGCTCCCGTGAGTGAGGCAGAGTCGGGAAGGGGCTGGGGGGGGACGAGGGCCCGTCCTGGGGGGAGCGGGGAAGGGGCAGCTCCGGCACGGCTCGGGGGTGCCGCAGCCCCCCGGGCCCCTCCGGTCGCGCTCCAGCCCCGGGGCTGCGCGGGAGGGTTCCGGGGGGGCTGCGCTTTGTCTGCCCTCCCGCGGGGCCGGGGGTCGGCGGCTGCGGGAGGGCGGGAGGAGGAGCGCGGCCCGCCCCGCCGCCGCCGCCTTACAAAAGGGGTCGGTCGTGCTGCGGAGCCCCGTGTGCCGCCGGGCAGGGCCGGGCCGGGCCGGGCAGGGCAGGGCAGGGCGCAGCGGGCGGCGCTCCGGTCCCCTCCGCAGCGGCCGCCCCGTCCCGCTCCGCCGCCGCCGGGCCCGGGACCATGCGCCGCCGCGGGGCTCTGCTCTGCCTCTCGCTGTGGACGCTGCTGGCCCTCTCCGACGCCAAAGGTGCCTTCTACCCGCCCGCGGCCCCCCTGCCCTACGGCGGCAGGTACAGCCTCTACACGGCCGGCTCCAGCCCGCAGCTCGGCCCCGGCAAGCCCGTAGGCAAGCACAAGTAAGCGATCGCCTTGCGCGTCCCCGGCCGCGGCCGCGCAACGGACCCGGCGCGTACCGGGAGGCGGCCTCGGCCCTGGGTACCGGCGGGGCTCGTTGAGCATCCCGTACCGGGCACGGACGGTGGGCACCGGGGACCGGCAGCGCCTCTGGGGTCAGCAGCAGCATCCGCGGTGGGTATCGCACCCGCGGTACCGGCAGTGGGCAGCGGCCCCCGAGGGCAGCCCTTGCTGGGGAGCGGTCCCCGTCCCGGTGCCGGGGGCAGGTGGGCAGGGCAGGACGGGGGGGGCTCAGCGCTGGACGGGGCGGACCGTGTGCGGGGGGGGAGGTCGGGTGCGCTGCGGTCCTGCGGGGGACAGGGGGGTGCCCGTGTGTGTTAACGGGGGTAGGTGCGTGTACCTGTTCTGCAGGACATGATGGGCATGGGGGGGATGCGCGGGGGGGTGGCTGTGCTCAGACCTCCGCATGGAAACACGGATTGGTTTGGAGGGAATTTGCTCATTTGCTTATAAAGCACAGATTCAGTGGAGATCAAATAGGTTTTTAAGTAACCTGGAAAACTCAGCAGAGGAGGAATGTGGGCTTTATACACTCACTATAGGCTTTTTCCATTCAATTGCAAAAGGGCTGTTACGGGGTGGGGGGGGGGGGGTTGCGGAGAACACTTCCCACCCCCCTTGTTCGCTAGAACCGTTTCTGCAGGGCTGCTTTGGGAAGGGGAGGATGTGGTGTTATGAACAAGCTGAAATGAATAAAGTAACATTGAGACGAACAATACTGGCAGTGCCAGCAGGAGCTTTCTAAACCCCGTAACATTTTCCAGCTGCTCACTCCTAAAGCATCGGGCTGGAGCTATAAAACTGCAGCTCAGGTGGGTGAGAGGGAAAGGGGCTTCTGAGGGGGAGAGAGAGCCAGAACCACCCTCCCCAAGTAGCCGCAGGTAGGCAGTGTTCATCAGCAGCGGCCGGTAGGTCTGCCCATGTAGGCTACCAGCTTACTTGCAGAAGGGGTTTACAGTCTGTGAGCGGGTCCTGGATCTCTGGATAGACAGTGATTCTAAGTTTCCACATGCACACTCACACATGATCTCCCTTCCCTCCAGCTCAGAAAAGTGGATCGCCTGTGCTCTCTGTGGCCCAGTGCTCAGATAAATGACTCACTTTTGGAAGTGCCGGGAGCAGCACGGATCCCTGCACACGCTCTGAGCCTGGCAGCCTCTCCCCTGCATCTGGGCAGGCTGGGAATGCCAGGAGTGCCCATCCCAGGGGAGCAAAGACGGCCCTCAGCAAGGGCTGGGGCAGAGGTGCTGGTGCTGCTCCCAGGGGGATGCACTGCGGGTGTGGGATGGGGGGTCCCTGCTGGGAGGTAGCAGAGAGAGCCGGGTGTTGGAGGGAGGATAAGCCTGCTCACACCTTGCTGCTTCATGGAGGGAGCTCCAACAGGCAGAGGAGCCAGAGGAGCCTGACTGGGGGCAATGGAGGGCTTATGGTGGGTCTTGGCATGGGCAGGGGCTGTACTTTGTCTTCACATGTTTGCCATCATTGCTTGGCTCTGCTTCACCTCTTTCGGCACTCAAGATGAGCCAGAGCCCTGCTGCTCTGTCCCCAGAGGGTGATGGTGGGAGGGCTGCACACACACCCCCCCCCGTGTGCACACACACTTGTGCACAGCCACATGCACACACACACACACGTGCACATCCATACACACACACACACACGTGCACATCCACATGCACACACACACGTGCACATCCATATGCACACACACGTGCACATCCATACGCACACACACACACGTGCACATCCACATGCATTCACACACATGTGCACATCCACATGCACACACACACGTGCACATCCATATGCACACACACACGTGCACATCCACATCCATATGCACACACACACACATGCACATCCATACGCACACACACACATGCACATCCACATGCACACACACACACGTGCACATCCATATGCACACACACACACGTGCACATCCACACGCACACACACGTGGACATCCACATGCACACACACACACACGTGCACATCCACATGCACACACACACACATGCACATCCACACGCACACACACGTGGACATCCACATGCACACACACACACACGTGCACATCCACATGCACACACACACACGTGCACATCCATATGCACACACACACACATGCACATCCACACGCACACACACGTGGACATCCACATGCACACACACACACACGTGCACATCCACATGCACACACACACATGCACTCACACACACGTGCACATCCACATTTACACACACACACATGCACTCACACACACGTGCACATCCACATGCACACACACACACGTGCACTCACACACACGTGCACATCCACATGCACACACACACACGTGCACTCACACACACGTGCACATCCACACGCACACACACACACACACACGTGCACATCCACATGCACACACACACACACATGCACACACACACACACGTGCACTCACACACACGTGCACATCCACATGCACACACACACACACGTACACTCACACACACGTGCACATCCACACGCACACACACACGTGCACTCACACACACGTGCACATACACACACACACGTGCACTCACACACACACGTGCACTCACACACACACACACGTGCACTCACACACACATGCACATCCACATGCACACACACATGTGCACTCACACACACGTGCACATACACACACACACACATGCACACACACACACATGCACTCACACACACGTGCACATCCACACGCACACACACACACATGCACTCACACACACGCACACTCACACACACGTGCACATCCACACGCACACACACACACATGCACTCACACACACGCACACTCACACACACGTGCACACACACACACATGCACTCACACACACGTGCACATCCACACGCGCACACACACACACACGTGCACACTCGCTCCCCCAGGCAGGGGGCACCTCAGTCCTTCACCCCAGGCAGCTCTGCTCTGTCGCGGTTGTCCTGGTCCCTCCCCTCACCTCTACCTGGCAGAGGTGTCTCAGTGCCGCTGCGCCATCGTCCTGCTAAGCCCGTGAGAGCTGCGCTGCGGCCCTGCAGCTCCTTCCTCTGGTCGGTCCCAGGGCTGCTCCCAGGCCGTGCCATGGTGATGCCAGGGAGCTGCAGCTGCTTCCCGGCTGAGCCGCACTGACCGCAGAGGGAGCCGGGTCCTCCCGCGTCACTGAGCACCCCGCGCCGGCCCATCTGCTCCTGCCTGAGCCCCGCTCTGTGTGCCTGCAGCCGCCTCTCCTCCCGCTCTGCCGTCTGCCACGTCCCTGTGGCCTTAATCCCTCCCTCACCTCACATCCCTGCTGTCTCTGCCCCTGTGGGCCACGTCCATCTGCTCCTGCAGCAGCGCTGCCTTCAGCTGAAGCAGCTTCTAGCTCCATCTGTCCCACCAGCGCTCCTGCACCCTTCCCACGCAGCCTTCCTCCCAGCCACCTCATCCTCAGCGCCTGGGTCTGCTGCTTGGCTCTGGAGAGTTCAGTGTGCATGGAGCTGGCTGCTCCATGGCAAGAGGGAAGAGACTCCGCTCCACCCAAGGGATCTGAGGAAGTTCCCAGCCTCCATCCCACTTGGAGCCTGGTTTGTTCCTGCCTCCCTGGTGGAGGGAGGTGCGTTGCTGCAGCCCCACAGAGCAGCCAGCCCCCACCTCCTCTTCCTGTGCTCACTGTAGCATCACACACGGCCCAGTGTGACAGTACCCACAGCAAGGTCCAAAGGCTCCTGGGCTGGCAGCACCCCAGAAGGACAGATCGCCCCTGCCAGATGCTGCTGGAGCTGTTTCTGGCATGCTGTTCCCATAACCTCTGCTGCAGGTGGGGTTCTGTTTTGTCCTCCCAGGCCATGATGTGCCCAGCACAGCCCAGCTCTGAGGCTCTGGGTGACCTGTGCACTGGTAGCAACGTGGCCAAGACTGTGAGAGCAGCAGCTGCCCTCAGCACCCAGCCTCCCATGCAGAGCAGCACCTCAGAGGTGAGGGTGCTCAGCCTGCTTCCAGCACCAACACAGCTGCACCCCTTAACCCAGAGGAGAGGTGCCTGGGCCCCCAAGGGCTGAGGAAGAAGCTCCTCCGCGTTGCTGGGGATGGAACCACGGGGGCTGGTGGGATTGGGCAGTGCCGGCTCCAGGGAGGCTTGGAGCTGGGTGCTGGGACCCAGTTCAAAAGCCAGCCCAGGCACCCAGCAGCAGGCTGGCACTGGGGACCCTGTTCCATCCCCACTCCCTGCTCTCCCCAGGCCCCTCTGCTGTCCCTGTTCCCAGTGTGTGGGCTGGGCTGGGGGGTCCAGCAGCAGGGTCACGCAGAGCTGCCTGGGATGGGTGGCACAGCCGGGTGCTGCTGTGTGCCAGGCTGATGGTGTCTCCCTGGGCTTCCCCACAGGAGCTACTGTGCCTACGTGGTGCAGCGCAATGTGACGTGCGTGCTGCAGGACGGCGCCGAGAGCTACATCAAGGCTGAGTACCACAAGTGCAGCTGGGGACCCAAGTGCCCAGGGAAAGTGCTGTGAGTATGGGGGACCCTGGAGCATGGCTCCCTTCCCACCAGGCCACAGCTCTCCTCGGGTGCCACCCATCTGACCATGAACCCTGCTCTTCAGAGCACAGCGAAAGGAGCTGAAGGGCTTTTCCTGGCTGAGGCAGTCAGTGCAGGGCAGGGGTGCTGGGAGGAAGCAGGATGGGATCTGTCAGGAGGGGCAGGGAGATCTGTCCCTTATCAGAAGTAAATCAGGAAGCCATGGGAAGCTGGTGAGGTGCATCCCTGCAGCCATTCCAGGCCAGGCTGGATGTGGTTCTGGGCACTCTGATCTAGCTGAAGATGTCCCTGTGCTCATTGCAGGGGGTTGGACTGGGTGAGCTTTGAAAGTCCCTTCTTCCCATCACAAGTGTTTAAGCAGCATCTGGGGACTTGAGGACATCCTGCAGTTGCTGGTACCTGTGAAGGAGATCCCCAAAGCAGCTCCCATCTCTGCAGTGTCTGCTGCTTGGCCCCTCCAGCCCTTCAAACAAAACTGGGGTGAAAACAGGGTGTTTTCTGGACCCACAGCTGAGTTTTCTGCACAGCCTCAGATGCTGCATCACACATGAGAGGGAAATGTCTCTTCCACACACTTGGGGCATCGGCTCACAAATCATTTCATCCCAGCCCTGAGGAGAAGGACTTGGGGGTGCTGGGTGAGGAGAAGCTCCCCATGACCTGGCTTCAGTGTGCACATGAGGAGGCCACGGAGATGCTGCGAGGGCTGGAGCAGCTCTGCTCTGGAGCCAGGCTGAGAGAGCTGGGCTGGGTCAGCCTGGACAAGAGAAGGCTCCTGAAGGGGAGACCTGAGAGCAGCTCCAGTGCCTGAAGGGGCTGCAGGAAACCTGGAGAGGGGCTTGGGACAAGGGATGTAGGGACAGGCCAAGGGGAATGGCTTGAACCTGCCAGAGGGGAGACTGAGATGAGCTCTTAGGCAGAAGCTCTTCCCTGGGAGGGTGCTGAGGCGCTGGCACAGGGTGCCCAGAGAAGCTGTGGCTGCCCCATCCCTGGCAGTGTTCAAGGCCAGGTTGGACACAGGGGCTTGGAGCAAGCTGCTCTAGTGGAAGGGATCCCTGCCCGTGGCAAGGGTTGGAACTGGAGGAGCTTTGAGTTTTGTGTTGGCACAAACCAGTCCGGGAATCTACAATCTTGTGCTCTCTTGGGCCAGACTGTGTCATCTGTCACAGTGGTCATCTATGGGGCCAGAGATCAAAGCAATAAAAACATTTGTGATTTTCCAAACAACGGGGGTCTGAGGTTAAAACCAATTCCAAGCAAAGCACCTCACCAGAATCCACAGGTTCAGGACTAACAGCTCTGCTCAGACAGTCCCTCCTCACCCCGGGCTGGTTCTCAGGCTGGTCTGTCTGCGTTGCCAGCCTGCTGGGGAGGACTGTTCTCTCGCCGTGTGCTGTCAGACCTCGTGGTCCACTCCTGGAGAGGGTGGGCACAGATTCTGTCGTTGTGGTGTGATGAGCTGTGCCCCTGGCCAGGCACTGCGCTGCTACACTGACCTATGGTGCAGCAAGAGCTCTTGGAGGAGGTGGGTCATGGTCTGCAGGTGCAGGACAAGGGTCTCAGCTAGGCTTTCCACTGCACCCAACAGGAACCATGACCCCCCTCTTCTCTATTGCTTGACATTGAGGTTGCTTCTCTAAACTGATTTCTCTCTTGGTCAAATCTCCTGGAAAGGTACCGCACCTTCTTCAGGCCCAAATACAAGATTGGGTACAAGACAGTGACTGAGCTGGCCTGGAGGTGCTGCCCCGGCTTCATGGGAGAAGGGTGCCACGACAGCCCCACGGACCAACCTGGCCTCCTGCCCCAGCAGCCCAGCCCCAAGGTGCCTCCTGGGCAGAAGATGTTTCCAATCCCCGGGCTTCCTCCCTATCCCAAAAGCCACCCTGACCTGTTTCCAGGCTCAAAGAAGAGTCACTATGGTGAGATCTCGCTCCTGCTTCACATCGCCAGGTTACCACGCCACCGCATGCTCTCACACCTCCTGGTTCTGTCTGTGCTGTTCCAGCACAGGACATGAATTAGGCAAACCATCAGTGGATGACGTGCTCTCTGATCCGAGATCTGGCACTGATTGCTTCGAGGATCACTTGCTTCTTAAATGTCATTTGTTTCAAAATGTGCAGCTGCAAAATTTCCCTCATTGCTTTAAAGCATTTCCCATTAATTTTTGGGGTCAACAGAGTGTGTCTCAAGACAAAGCTCCCCCAGGCTGCTCTCATCACCTGCTGTTGAACAGAGGGTTTGATCCCAAGGAGGAAGAGGGTTTCCTGATCAGCTTAAGAAGAGATGTAGAGAAAAGGAGGAAGGGTGGGCTGATAGCTCTCTAGCATGGCACTGAGAGGGATGCAGGAGCTAATGTTAGTATGGGAAAGGACTCTCATCTAGGAGGTAGCCAAGGAGGGAAGTTGAAGGAACACCAGCCCTGACTGTCTCTGTTCCTTTCCCTGTGCAGGCAGGAAGCTGCCGGGGCTCTTCGGGGACCGCCTGGATCGGCTGGAGGAGGAGGTGAGGCGCCTTTCGCAGTCCTACGACAGCCTGCACACCATGGTGAGCGGGCTGGGCGACCGCCTGCGCCTCGCCATCCAGGAGGACACCACCAGGATGATCGGCTCGCTGATGAACAGCCCTGGCACACCGGACTCCTCGGTGGGCTTCGGCATCATTCCCGACGGCCTGGTGGATGCGGCGGACAGAGCCGACATCGCCGCGTTCCCTCCCGTGGGGGACATCCTGACCAAGGTGGCGGAGGTGAGCGACGTGCTGAAGACCAAGGCGGATCTGCTGCAGGAGGTGCGCGGCATGGTGCTGGACCATGACGGGCAGATCAAGCATCTGCTGGAGTCAGCCCGGCCCTCGCCCCTCACCTCCATCGACCTGCTGGAGGAGTACGTGGACACGAGGCTGAGCAACCTGCGCGGGGAGCTGCTCGACGGCTTCGAGAAGAAGCTGGGCAAGCTCCAGAGCACGTGTGATTTCCGGATCCAGGAGGTGCGGCAGCAGTGCGAGGAGGAGAAAGCTGCCAACCTGCGGCTGCAGCAGACGCTGGACGGGAAGGAGCTCGAGATCAAGAAAGAGATCTCCCAGCTGGAGACCCAGATCCAAGGGCTGACAGTGGTGGAAAGCTGCTGCAGCAACCTGGACTACCTCACCGATCGCATGAACATCCTTGAGAAAGGCCTCCACAGCATCTCCGAGTCCCAGAAGAACTTGCACTCCCGGCTGGATGGAGAAATCTCCACTGTCACCCTAGGGAACCTTTTTGAAGGGCGCTTTGAAGACCTGGAAGCCAGACTCAATGCTACAGAGAGAGAAACAGGGAGCTGCTGTTCTGGTATAGAGGACAGCATGAGAGGCACAGTGATGGCAGAGGTGGACGGTATGAGGACTGCCTTTGACGACAAAGTGCAGACCCTGGAGGACAGGTTCATGACCATCGTGGGGGAGCTGAACAATGTGAGCTCTCCCATGGGAATGGACGGTGCGGTGGTGCCCGTGCTGGAGGGGGAGCTCGCCAGCATGAGGAAACAGACAGACGAGGCACTGGAGGTGCTGCAGAATCGCCTCGTCACGCTGGAGAGCACTTGTTCCCTGGGCTGCAGCTCCGCCTCCAAAGACGTGGAGACCTTCCGCACCGAGATCGAGGACTGCCAGAACAAGAACCAGGACCTGCTCCTGCGCATGGACAGCAACTACGACCTCCTGCGCAAGCTGAACGCCACCATCCTGGAGATCCAGCGGCGGATCGAGGAGGAAGCATCGGGGGCTTTGCAAGGGGAGATCACCCTGCTGAAGATCAACCTGAACACCGTGAGCAAGTCCCTGACGGGGCTCAAGGACTCCGTCTCCCAGTACTCGGACACCGTGACACACGTCAATTCCTCCCTGGATGAGCACGAGCGGAAGATTGAGGATGAGGTCCACTCCATCCAGGAGAAAGTCAATGACCAAGGCTCCCAACTGTTCTTCAGCAACCGACGCGTCCTCAACCTCAAGGGAGACCTGGAGCGACTCAAAGCCAGGATCATCAACGACCTGAGCTCCTGCAAGAACGTGGCCCGTGACCTGCAGAAGGAGATTGCTCACTTTGATGACCGGGTGGCCCGGGTGGAGAGCACCTGTGGCAGGCTGGGAGCCATCACGGGAAGCCTGGATGGCGTCAGGGATGAACTGGAGAAACACACGGGCAGCCTGTGGGACTACATGGACCACATGAACGGGACTCTGGCTGCCCACTCTCAGGAAATAACGGGACTGAAGGACAACCTGATGGACTGCCAGGCCAAGGTCTCCGAGCTGGCTGAGCAGGTTGGCCACTTGGAAGAGCAGGCGCAGGGGAAGCAGCATTAGCTGCGTTGCCACGTGCTTCTTCCTTCTCCTCCCTGTGAAGGACGGGATTAACTTCCATCACACAGACTTGCTCCAACGTGACGACAGCTCTTGGGATATTTTTTTAAATTAAAAGATAAATTAAAAGCTGCTACAACCCCTTTATTTTTAATCCTGTCTGCCCCACTCCTCCATAATGTGCCCATTGGTACCCGCCAGCCCTGACCCTGGTGCAGCAGCATCACTGCTCTGGCTGGGGCATTGCTTTGGCTCCTGGGCTGATGACCCCAGAAGGACAATTCAGGAGGAAGCAGGAAGCAGAAAGGGGAGGATGTTTATTTTGTTTGTGTGGATTTACCACTTCTTGAAGACTAAACCCCTGTAGTTACCAGCTGAGGAATAGAGGTTCTCTGACCTGAAGACCACCTGCATCTTAATGAAGGGACTGAGCAGGGCCAGGGCTCCTTACAGGGAGCAAAACTCACCACAGGAATTATGGATCTCAGAGAACACATGTGCCCACACATCCCCTGGGAGCTGCTTTCCCCTTCTGAGACAGCAGCCCACCTTGCGTGCCATAAATCCATCTACACTGTGCATGCTCCTTATGGAGCATGTGAGGATCTGCCTTCGGAAAACACACGCATATATAGATGTACGGTATGTGTATGTATATTTTTGAACAATCACTTGCTACGGTTCTCATCTGATTACAGTCTCCTCTTGCTGTCCACATGTCCCTTGCTGTATTTTGAAGAACCAATTGAGCAGCTAAAACCTGTCCCTCAGGACATCCATGTCCCGCAATCCCACTGTGCTCTGCTCACTGCTTACACCTGGGGCTGATACGAAGGGTTATGGAAAACCTGTGTCTTCCCTCAGGAGACATGTGTCCACAAACCCCTGCAGGAGCTGGGCACGGAGCAGTCCTGTCCTCCAGCTCTGCTTCTCTCCTGTTTTATCACTGAAACTGTGAACATGGTTTTCCCCATCTCGTGGCAGGGCAGGAGAGCTGCAGCAGCTCCAGGGGCTGAGTGTGAGGCTCTGTCTGTGCAGAGCAGGAGTCTGCATCGTCTCATGTTCCTCTGAGCTCACTGGGATGCCAGCAGCCCTCGGGACCCGCACCAGTGCGGAGCAGGGTACCCTTGAGAAGACATCTTGAGACCTCAGCTCAGCCTGGGGATGAAGACGTGATTTACACAGCCAGCTTGGCTGTTTTGCCACAAACAGGCAGGCTGGAAAACACTGAACATGTTCCCGAGCAACTCCAGCCTTGCCCTATGGAGCAGGAGCCTGGACTGTGTGGCTGGGGCTCACAAAAGCCACCTCTCCCAGGAAGCCGGGTGTGGATGTCCCCTGGTGCTCAGCCAACATGGACTTCACTACCAGAAAGGATGAAGACGAAATGAAAGAGCCTCCCTCGGACCAGCTCTGGCACTTTATAGCAGAGGAACATGATTTTCTATCAGCTCAGCACTGCAGCTGATGGACCCTTCCACACCAGCTTGGCCTTCAGCTTCCACCCGGTGCTCATCCCCCTCTCCAGGCTGCACCACCCGATAAAGGAGCAGCTCTGTGCTCTGATCAGCACAAAGCAGAGATTTATCTGGATGCCTTTTCTCCTCCATAGAAACTGTATGAACTCCCTGGATCAGATGCTTCCAGGCTGGCGAGGGCAGCGGGGATCACTGTGGCCACATCGTGTTACCCTGATGCGGTAGAAGCTCTTTCTCCTGCCAAGGGATCATGGTCGAGCTGTGTGAGATGGAGAGGGGACCTGGTCTCCCACCGCTCACTTCTCCCCACCAGCTCAGAAGGCTGCCAGATGCTCCGAGCACCTGAATCCACTCCTGGTGCTCTGGGCTTGGCTGATTTGGAGCCGTGCTGCAGCTACCGAACACTTCTCCAGCAAAGGGGCAGCTTCCAGCTGCCTTTGGGCATCCTGCACAACCTGCTTGTGGACAACAAAACCCAAGGCTTTTTCCCCAGTCCAGGAAGGAGGCTCAAGCCAACCCTCATCCCACTGGATTAACCCTAACCCTGCCCAAGCCCCATCCCCATCCTCTCACAACAGGGAGAAAACAGACTGCAAAGAGAACAACCAAAGAGAAGGGCAAGCCAAGGGCCAGGCTCCCCCTTCCCAGGGCTGGGGCAGAGCAGCTCAACAGCATTGGCTGCCTCCAGTACAGAGAGGCCAGGACTGGCCATAACAAACCCAGGACAAGGAAGAAGTCTGACCTTCCGGAAAATGGTGCTATATTTGGACTATACCTGACGAGTCACTTGAAGCTATGGACAGTTTGTATTGCAGTTCTCAGCTATTCGTGTTTAAAAAGTGAAGGAACTTCCTAAAAATAGGGCATTTTTATTGTGGTTTTGCTTGCAGAGAGGAAAGGAGATGGTGCTCATGGGGCTGTCCTTGCACAGGCAGTGCTCCGAGGCAGTTGCCAAGTGATGCTGGTAGAAGGCTGTGTTTTATTGTGTTTAAAACTTTGTACATTTGTTCAGATTTTTAAAGCTGAAAATGTGTTTGTACTGGAAGACAAAAATAAAGTTATTTCTTGCTGAGGTTTGCAGATCACAGTGATGTGTGGGGCTTGCAGGAGAGCAGAGCTGCACCACAGGGCAGGCAGAGTAGATTTACACTCACACCAGTGATAAAGAACGGGGATGGCCAGGCTGGGTCAGTTTATGCAGTCACAGCTGAGAGCTCCCAGAGCAGGGCACCATGCTTGGACAGGTCCCTCACCCAGTACAGGCTGGTTGTGTCCCACCCAAACCCACTTTAAGGCAGCCAAGCATTCCTTGAATGCTCCACTTCAGGGCACAGGAACAAGCTCCTGCCCTAGCAGGAGACTGCATCAGGAGATTCACCCCACGCACGTAAAGCCAGGCTTTGCTTTCTGTATGAAATCAGGTCTGCACCAGTACCTGAAGGCAGAAGAGGGAAAAGAAAGAAAAATCCTTTTCTAGTGCCCTGGCTCCACAGGCCAAGGAAGCTGGAGCAGGTCCTGCCCTCATCTCCACCAGGATGATGCTCCTGGCAGGTCAGAGGACACAAACTCAGCCGCAGCTGTAGAAGGTCACAGAGCCTGGCTCCCACCTCCATGCACAGGGCTACAGCACACAAGAGGCAGCACAGGGTAATTGCTAGTACTGAAGAACACCCAAACCCCAAACAGCTTCCAGCCACCTTAACAAGCTGTTAAGCCACAAGACGGCTTCACTTCACCAGCGTTCAATCTGCAGGTAGTTGGACTGGTGGGAACACTGGTCATACTGGAGATAGCAAGTTATACTCAATAAGACAGTGAGTGACCCACCACCACTTTTAATGAACAGCCAGGCTTTAAAGGTGTTAAGAACATTAAGCAGGGACCCAGCTTACAGGAGTTTAATTTTAGTAAATGCAGGTTGTGTAGAGTCAGAGCTCTCTGGGCCCCATTGGGTGTTTCTAGTGCAGAACATGACCCCTGCGAGAAGTGCAAAGTGCCTGAGCAGCAAGCAGGGATGAGCAGAGGCATCTGGAGCATCCCATCCTGGCAGAGGATGCACAGGAGAGCCCTGGGTCAGGTCTCCACAGGCAACAAGGTCAGGAGAAGGCACCCAAGTCAACAGCAGGCAGTGGGGGTCTCCAGTAGGCAAAGTGGCTGTACTCTGGGCACACCAGAGCCATGCTCCCGCTCTGGCCCAGAGGAGGGAAGATGAGCTCCACCAGCTCCGACAGCCGCTCGTACCTAGGGGGGCAAGAGAGAAGTTGCATTGAGGTCACTGGGGCTTTGTTTTCTACCCCAGAAGATGCTTCTCAGGGCTAAAGCCAGGTTAACCCAAAGATGCCAAGGACCAGGCCCACTGCTTACGTTGACTTGTGGTTCTTTGCGAGCTCCTGGATCAGCTCTCCCTTGGGGTTGACTGTGAATATGCGGCTCCCTGGCAGGCCAACCTGCTTGTAAGCATAGACATCCTGCCCAAGGCAGGCCAGCGAGGCATGAGAGCTGCAGGAAGGCACCACTGCCCCAGCCCCAGCCCTCCCTTCTCCCCACGAGACCCGCTCACGTTGGCTCTGTTCCCAAAAGCCGCATGGAAGGGCAGCTGGGTGGCAAACAGGTTCTGGATGTCCTTCAAGCAGGCGATCTTGAACGCCTCCGGCTTCTTCTTAATCACCTCCCTGAAGCACAGAGCAGAGGTCAGTTGGCATCAGCTGCTCAGGACTGGAGGCAGCCAGGCTGCCCGGGGCCAGACAAGTGATGGGAAGGGCAAGAGAGGCTTTGTGCATGAGGAGCTTCCCAGGCAGCTCAGGGAGGGCAGAAACAGTTCAAGGCAGTGACATCCCTCAGCATCAACCTGGGGTAAGGGGTGACATCCCCAGGGACATGGGATGCAGGGCTGGCAGGACAGGATGTGGTACCTGCGGAAGGCAGAGAAGAGGCTGCTGGGGGCGAGCAGGATGGGGCCCTTGGGGAGCGCACAGCCCTGCTCGTTGACCCATTTGAGGTAGCCTTTGGTGATGTGCGCCATGCCGATGGCTCGGGCTGAGCAGTACAGGAACTTGTAGCCATTCCTAGCGGGAGAGCAGGGAGCCCTCGGAGCCGTGCCCTCGGGCAGGGCAGCCTCCTGCGCCTCCGAACACGAGGAGGTCCAACCTGTTCAGCCCGACCCCGCTCACCCCTTCAGCAGCGAGCGGCTTCAGGCACAGCGCGACCCTACAGGGACCCGGCCTGAGCCCGGTCCCCGCCTGCCTCACGGCTCGGCCCCACGGCTCCTGCCCATGGCGGGTCCCCACCCGCGGGCCCACAGTGCCTCCTAGCGGCCACGGCCGAGGGGACTCGGGCTGGGGTCCGCCGTGTGCGGGCGCAGCTCCTGCAGCCCACGGAAGGTGCCCGTGCCCACGGCAGGGGTGGAGCTGGAAGGGCTTTAAGGACCTTTCAACCCAAACCCTCCATCTCCACCCAGCCTCTCCTTCACCATCCTCCTGCTTCTCCCTGGCTTCACCTGATCCAGGTGCAGGGATGTGTGGGGAGAGAAGAGCCCTTTACTTGGTGATGGTGCCATCGATGTCAGAGATCACCACCTTGTCGTCCCAGTTCCACAGGTAGATGGTGGCCTCACAGCGGCACGTGCCCTGGTACTGGGTTGTCACGCTGAACGCCACCTCGTTAGGGCCATCCTGCAGGTTCAGCCTTCCCTGGGGCGCAGGAGGAACAAAGCGGTACATCAGCACGGGTTCATGCCAGCCCAAGGCTTGTCATGGGCCAGACTGCCACCCAGACAGACCAGAGACCTTAAACCTCTGCAGGGTAGCCACCCACAGCAAAATACATGGGTGCCCTATAAAAACACGAGTCGGGAGTAGAGAAATCCCTGTCTGAGGGTTGTCTCACCCCACCACACAAGCACTGAAGGAGCAGTGGAGTACATACTATTTGCTCAGAGGACAGCCGCAGGGATTTCTTGTAGGTTGGCAGAGATTTCTGTTCAGGAGCATCCATTGCTAATATGTCCCCGGGGCACAGGGGCTCTTCATCACAGGATGACCCCTCTTCCTGCCTATACAAAGGGAAGAGCATGGTGGCTTCACTCTGCAGACCACGGCTTTCCCTGTGAACACCAGGAGAGATCTGGAGCATGCCCAGGACAACCCACCCAGGAAGTAGCCATGGAGGAGCTTGGCTAGACCAGGGTCAGCCAGAGCCTTAACAGAGCTTTCTGCCCTCACACAAGCTACAGACATGGGAATATCTGGTCATTTAGGAGGAGAAGAGACCAGCAGCATGCAGAGACTCCTAAAGGCAACTTGGGGTGGAGGCACTCACCTCTGCTGAGCAGAGACAGGCTGCAGCATCCCCACATTGGCTTTCCCTGGCCTCAGCTGCTCCTGCAGGCAGAGTGGTGTCATGAGCACCCCCGTGCCAAGCACAGGGGCTGCCTTGCTTTACTGCCACTTGGAGCAGCGATACCAGGGAAGAGGTGGCAATGAATCCCCTTGACTTCATGAGGACACTGCTCCATGGAAGAGCCACAACCTGGTGCTGTGGCTGCACAGGGAGACCAGCACACACATATGGCGGGTGGGCTGCGGCATGAAGGGCACGTGGCACCATCACAAGGTCCATGCCACCACATTACCAGGCACTGTCCTGCTGCCCAGCCATTAACAGACCCGAGGGGACAGCAGCAACCTTCACAAGCCACCTTGCCAACAGGTCTGGCTGCCCTGGTACCCAGCCTCAGGCCATGCCCAGGACCCTGCTGCGCTCCTCCCCTGGGACATGGGAGCCACAGCCACTGCTCAAACACACCTCCTCCAATGAGGATTCTCTCCTCCTCCAGGAGAGCCACCACCTGCTGCCTTTCCTGGGCATCTTTTCCTTCACCAGCTGGTCAACGGTGCTCTGTGAACAGGGGATGAAGGCAGCCCTCAGCCCAGGGAGGCTCAGCTGCCAACAGGCCAAGACCACCCTAAAAGTCACCTTGAGGTCCCTCTGAAGGACAGACTTCAGGGTTTGCTGGACTCGAGGAATGCTCAGCTCTGCCCAGAAAGCCCCACATGGGCAGCTTGGCTTCTTGCAGCCCCACTACAACAATTCAAGCCCTGCCGAAAAGCATGGCCAGTAAATGGATTGTGCCACTGACCTCAGGAATGTTCCTCTGGAAAGCCTGCAGGGACAGGACCATGGGAGCAGCCACTGCCCAGTTGTAATACCTGGAAGAAGCAAGAGGGGTGGAAACATCACCACTCCTGGAGCAGGGGCTGTTTCCAGATCACCACCCTGCAGTGTGGCCAGAGGGTCCCTTGCCACAGCTACTGTGATATAACCACTGTCTGGGATGGAGTCCCACTCCTGCTGGAGTGTTTCTGTAGGGATCGCGCTGGTGGTGTCGGGATGAAGCAGCAGGAAACGAGAGGCACTCACTCCTTGTGGACCAGTATCACCAGGTTCGGGTCATTGATGAGCCCCGGGTTCTCAGCAAACTGCTGGTAGGAGACCACACGCTCCATGAACTTCCCTGGCGGGACAGGGGCTGTGTCACACCACTGGTGCACAACATGGGGGCAGCAGGTCCCCCCCTCTGCTCCCACCTACCGTGAGAGAGCTGCCTGCTGCCCCCCAGCCCTCCGCACCGGGACAGGGCGGCCGCGGGGCTCTCAGCAGGCACATGGAGGGGCAGCTGGGCACAAACAGCGCTGCTGGGGGCTGCCACGGGCTTTGAACTGAGCTCCGGGTCACTGCAAGAGAGCAAAACAATGGCAGCACCGGCAACAGCTTTGGACACCCCTGCTGCAGGGGCACTGCTCAGGGTCTGAGCTCTGCCAGCAGGGACAGCCCTCACCTCCTGGGGAGACAGCGAGCTGCCTGCTCCTCAGCCGGGTAAAACTCACTGGGAGCCACGGGGGGAATGCTGATGGCTCCTCAAGGCACAGACAGAAGGGAGAGAGCTTAGCTGAAACTCCTTTCCAACCACCTTACCACCTATCAAGGAAGCTAACAGCACATTTGTACATCATTTAAAGAGAGCATCTCATTTCTTATTGGAAAAGCTGCCTTAAATCAACAGCAACAGAAGTACCACAAGACACCTGCACTGACATGAGACCACTTGCCAAGAGGACACAAAGGACAGGGCAGACTCCTGCCTATGATCTGCTGTGACAACATGGAGGTGCTGTTTGAAGTTAGCACCATGCAAGATAATGCTTTGTGATGTCCCTCTTTGTCCAGTGAGGAATCCCAAGTGTCTCTTCTTCAGGGAGACAATTTCATTCTCAAATTATGCTGCCTGGAAGAGTGAGGTTGGTTAGAACAGGAAACAAGGATAAAATTCCTTAAATACACTGTCAAGGGAATCATCCTCTGCTCTGTGTGATTTTCCACCTTGCTTGGCAGGGTTGGGATGAAGACACAAGCCCAGCCAGGTGCTGCCGAGCACTTCAAGTTAAGGTATGGTCTACACTGCTGAGAAATCTTCCAAACATGCAAAAAGCAGAGGCATCCAAGCATGGACCTCAGGAAACAAGGCAAGAAACCTTCCTGGGGATCCACTGAAAGGAGGGGAGCTGACGAATGTCTCTTCAAAACATAGGAGCTGGCAGCACAAGGAGAGGGCAAAGCACACACAGCACACCTTGAGTGCCCAGTGCTGGGGAAGTTACACTGAGTGAAGACCCCAGCCCTCCATTCAGGTCAGGTCCACCCGCAGGCTCCCAGCAGCACCAGTCACCCCCTCACCACCCACCTTGTCTCCTCTGGCTTCCCAGATGGGGCTCAGGGCGCTCCAAGTTCACCTGCCCCACAGCAGCATCTGGCTGAACCTCAGGCACCACGCTCCTGCCTCCCGCCTGTGGGGGCAAGGGGATGTCCAACAAGGTCTCTGCCCTCACAGCCCTGGGGACATCCTGCTCCTTGGGGAAGCTGTTCCCATGCCGTGGTGCAGGTGTTGGCTCCATAACAGACACAGCAGCGGAACACGGTATGGCCTGAGGTCCTGCTGGGCACAGATCTGCTCCCAGACCTTCAGAGGTGGCAACAAGATGGGTTACCTCATCCTCTGGGGCCAGTGCCACAGAGATTGTGGTTTCTGCAGTAGCAATGCTCTTGGTGGACTTGGCTGGTTCAACCCATTCGGATCTATTCACCTAAGGAAAGCAGAACAGGTTTGAGGACGGGAAGCTGCCCAAATCATCAGTCCTGCTTAGAGGACACCTCCAAGGCTGCCTGGCCACAGCCTCCTCCACTCTCTGCAGCCCTGCCACCGGCTGCTGGACAAGGGCGAGAGCAGGGACTCACCTGAGGGAGCCTTCCCCAGGTCCACTGCATGTGGGACTCAGTCCCCAGAGGGAAGCTCTCCTGGGGTCTGATCTCCAGCTCAGAATCACTTCTAGGAGAGGACGGATGGCTCATGGAGGGGCTGCAAGAAGAAAAGGCAATGTGAGACCTCATCTACTCTACAGCCCTATGCTTTCACTGCAAGGACATTGAGGGCCAAGAGCCCTGTAAGGCTGCTTTCCTATAGAGTCACTTCTGCCCTGAGGCTGTCACAAATGAGCAGTCCTGTGGGTTGAACCCTAACGGGTTCAAACTTAAACAGGGGAGACTGAGATGAGCTCTTAGGCAGAAGCTCTTCCCTGTGAGGGTGCTGAGGCGCTGGCACAGGGTGCCCAGAGAAGCTGTGGCTGCCCCATCCCTGGCAGTGCTCAAGGGCAGGTTGGACACAGGGGCTTGGAGCAAGCTGCTCTAGTGGAAGGGGTCCCTGCCCGTGGCAGGGGTTGGAGCTGGAGGAGCTTTAAGGTCCCTTCCAACACAAACCAGGCTGTGACTCCTTAAGCTGAGGTCCGAGGAAGCAGTGCTATGCAGGTCAGCAGCAAAGCCCTGTACACACAGGCCCCTTGTGTCTGTGACCATGGCCAGAAGTGTCACTTGGGGGCTCTCAGCTTTCTTCTAGCCACACCATAAGGGGCCCCCTCTCCTGCCGCTCTCAAGTCCCTTTTGGTGCCCTGCTGTCACCAAAGCCAAGGTGACTTGGCTCTGCCCATTACCTGTCCACAGAGGCCAGCTCCCCATCAGAGTAAGGGTGCATCTCCAGGGACTGCAGTGACATGGTTCTTTCTTCAGGGAGATCAGCAAAGGAGAAATACACTGAATCACTGCAAAGAGGGAAAGAAGTCCGTGATGCTGCTCACAGGCACCAGGTCTCTCCTGGCAACCCCCCTTCCCATTTCCACTGGCTTTCTGCTTCACAGGAGTCTGGGTCCAACTTGGAAACACTTTCTTCATGTTTCAGTTCTGCCGGGCACCAGCAAGTGATGATCACCTTGGGGCTGGCAGCTCACATGGCTCCTCCATGGACATCCCACTTCTGGTCTCCTCGCAGCCTTCTAACAGTGAGTCTGACCCTTCCTTCCTCCTGGGCTTTCTCCTGCGTCACCTCCTCTTGTGCAAGGTCACTTCAGTGCTGGTGTCCTCCTGTCCACGAGCATCCTCCTCCAGGCTCTGCTCCATGGGGATGGGTGACGTGCAGAGGTGGGAAGGGATGCTGCCCTGCAGCAGGGATGGGAGAGCCCATCAGCACCAGCACCCTGCTTCCCAGCCTGGCCGCTCACGGCTCTTGCCTATGCAACGTGTTCCACCAGCACAACCAACATCATGGTTGGACTTGGTGACCTTAAAGGCCTTTTCCAACCTAGATAATTCTATGGAGCTCTCAATTTGGGGGTGGGTTTGTGGCTAGACCTGAAAGGAAACGTTCTGTATGTACAACTGGGAGGGGGGGACGGGGATGGTACCATGGTTGACACACAAAACACCCAAGCCACAAACCGAAACCCAAGCCACAAACAACTTGGGGTATCCAGCCACGTGCTGAAGACATCTTTAACATGGGCAAGGAGAGGCAGGCAGGAGATGGCACCACAGGACCAGAATTACAAAGACTGCAGCTGGGATTCAGCTCTAGAGCCCTCTCCCTGCTCCCAAACCCAGCCCAAGCCAGCAGCGACCACAAGTCCGCATGGGAGGGAGCTGCCAAGAGCTCTGGAAGCCACAGCCAGTCTCATCCTGCTTCCCAGTGGAGTGGGCAGCCTGCCACAGCCTCTGGCTTCCTCCCATCCCTGTCACAAGATCCCCAAGAGGCCAAGATCCGAGGTGTCTGCCTGGTTGGCCAGCAGCCATGTCCATTGATGGAGACCAGACTAAGATTCAGATACTCAGGCCCTCAGGGCGCTCCACTGTTCAGATCCACCACACTGCCTGCAATGTCCTTTGCGTAGGAACCTGTCTGGACACACAGAGCATCAGTGGGATAATGCAGTTACCCTAGGGAAGAGGAGCAATCCAAAGCTGCTCCTTCCACCTCAACCCTGCACTTCCAGGTGGTCACAGCAGGACACAGACCAGCAGCAGCTCTTCATCACCAACCTCACTCTCCTCTGACTCCTGGACAAAGAAAGCCTCTCCATTGTCACCCAGCTTCATGTGCAGGTCTACAGGCTCCCCATTGATTTCAATGTCGACCTAGCAAGGGGCAGAAGAAGCCTGTCTGTCACCCATCAGTGAGCAGGAAGGCATTTCCCAAGTGAGCAGATGGGTTGGGATTGCTGATGGGGCTAACAGCCAGCCAGGCTCCCCTCCAAACACTGGCAAGCCCCGAATTGAGCGGGGCTCCCATTCCCCTCAAACGCATAACCCACATAACCCCCGGGTTATGGGAGATACTGGGTGAGCAGAAGCCCAGTCCCGGGGCAGACACCACTCACCACCTTCTCCCTGGAGCGCAGCACGCCCAGCTTCCCGAAGCGCACGTGGAATGGGGAGCACTGGAAGGAGTTATCGGGCTGCCTCACCACCACCACGTCGATGCAGCCCGTCAGCGTGGTGGGGTTCAGGCCCCGGTACAGCTCCTTCACCGTGACAAAGACGGTCTCAGCAAGCTGCCCCACGTAGTTCATGGTTTGAGACTGCAACGAGAGACAGGGACAGACTCGGGTGGGGAAGAGGGCTCCAGCAGCTAAATGCAAGGTGAGGACATGAGGAGAAGTCATCTCATAGCTGCAGACACAGCCCCACCATGGGGGCAGGCAAGTTTCCCTAGGGAAACTGAGGCACACACATAAAGGGCCTTGCAGAAGATCAGCCAAAGGCTGTGAGCACAGGAAACGGGGGAGAAGCCAGAGCACAAGTTATTGCCTCCAGCTTGGACGAGAGATGCCATTAGCTCAGCACTTGGGATCAGCAGGACAACAGTCTTGGTGTCAGCACATCACACCAGGGGCTGGGAACCACGCAGCTTCCCGAGCTCCGCAGCCCACCTTGCCTCAAGGAGGGGATGAGGACACAGGATGAGCACTTCAGAAAGACCATGGGTGAGCCAAAGGAAGCCTCTTGTGCCAGCAGCACGGTCAGCCGACGGCAGTGTCCCGGGGGCTCTCAGCACAGCCCCTGGTGCACACCCAACCCAAGGGGTGGCTGGTGAGAGCTGGTTCCTTACCCAGGGGGATGAGGACAACCCCTGTGCAGGCACCCGGCTTCTCTGGCCCGTTTTGCACAAGCTCAGCCTCGTCCTGTTCCCAGCCATCCCTCCTGGAACGTGGTCTGCATGTCCCTGCCCCACGCTCTGCCCCCCCACACCTCTCCCTGACAGCCAGGAACAGCCCAAAGCCCAGAGGCTCCCTAGGGCAGGATGCAGGGAAGTGCGAGCCTGTTCGCGAAGCTTCAGCAGCTCTGCTGTGAGCGGGGCCACTCACCAACCTGCTGAGCCCAGCTTTCCCGGGACAAGGCAGCGTTCCAGCTGCAGGGCCTGGAGCACACAGCACAGAGCTCCTCACTGCAGGGAGAGAGGGAACAGTCGGGCTGGCCCCAGTGCCCCCAGGGCAGCGCTGGTGGGCTCCCAACTGGGACAGACCCAGACCTGGAAAGTGCATAGAGAGCATCCTGGGCAGATAAAGCCACACAGCCTGTGGTGTTGGCGTGTGGGCTTGGGAAGAGCCCTCAGGAACAGCCCTATGCTCAGCAGCACCTTCATGGTGATGTGGAGTGTCCCTCAGCAGCACACACAGCCTCATGACAGGGCTTCATCCCCTCTGCAGGGCCAGCATTCCCACAGGAACTTCACGTCCCATGGCCTCAGTGAGCAGCAGCCCCATCCCCAAACCTCTGTCTGCACACTGCTGAGTTGTGCTCAGGGGACAGGATGGCTCTGGTACAGCTTTTGGCTTAAGTCCCTGTGGGCTTCACCCAGGACAGCTGGAGAAACGGAGGGAAGAGGCTCAGACTCCTCCCTGCAGCCCCCAGCCCCACCATGGATGGAGCAGGTCCATCAGGGGCACAAAGAACAAGTTCCTGTGAACGGACATCAATAGGTGGACAGGGTAGCAGAAAAGGTTTTCAGGCCACCCCGAGGACACCAACCCACGGTCAACAAATAAACCCTGCAGAGGAACGGGGCATCCCCACCCTCAACCCCAGGGTGATCCCAGCCCTTCACCACGCAGCTCTCACAGAGGGCAAAGGGAAGGTTTCCACAGTTCCCACCCAGGGCAGCTAACCCCCCTCCCGGAACAAGCCAGGTACTTCCTCAGCACCAGCGAGCCGGCCCCCCCGCAGCAGCGCACCCTTCCCTGTGCTTCCAACTGACCGGGACCTTCCCGGCTCCTGAACCTCAGCATCCGCTGCACCACGGGGCAGGACCCACCCCGCTCCGCTCCTCCTCCCGTGCCTGCCGCTTCCTTCCTCTCACCTGAGCCGGGGCGGGCTCCCAAGGCACGGAGCGCGGCCCTGCCTCCCGCGGGGCGGACCTGGGCAGCAGCCGGGCTCGCTCCAGGCAGCGCTTATGTCCCGTTGCCCGCCCGTTTGCTCCCTGCGGAGCCGCAGCTGCTGGCAGTGATGGAGCCCCTTCCTCCCCCCCCAGCCCAGCATCCCGCTGCCTGACCCACCGGGCCGGAATTCCTAAACGCAGTCCTTCCCTTTTCCAGACCAGATCTCCCAGAGCTTAACCCCTCAGGGCACAAACTACACAAAGCACGGGCTCTTGGGACTGAGCCCCCTGGAAAACGTGCTGGAACAGGCTGAGCACACGGCTCTGGGAAAGCTCTGCCCTCGGAGGGAAGAAGAGCTCATCTCGATCTCCCCTCTGGCAGGTTAAAGACATTCCCCCTTGTCCTGTCCCTACAGGCCCTTAGTCCAAAACCCCTCTCCCTGAGGTCTATAGGGATTGCTATCGTGTCATTAGGACCATGTAGGGTGGTAGTTGCTGTGTTGCTCACTTAATTGGCCCTTGATGTAAGATTGGGTGCACCTTGGCCAGGCTCAGTCAGGGAGGAACACGAAGGGTGCTGCTAGGGAGGAACGAGGCTGCACCAAGGTTCTGGGGGCTCTAATTTTAGCTGCTGCTCAATAACGGCAGCCTTTGGGAGCGTGAATGTGGGTGAGTTGTCACTGCACAGCCGGAGGCCAGGAGCACACCAGGCCTCTGGGACCTCACACCAGCCAGCCCCTGCCCTGAGCAAGGCGGGGAAGGCAGCCCTGGCTGGGACACAGGGAATGTCTGTGCCCTCCTGCAGAACCCCCCACCCACAACTGCTGCTGTGCCACAGGGAGCCTTGCTCTACCCTCTGCACCCACCCTGGGGCTCCACAGACCTGCCCCCCCCCCCCCCCCCCCCCCCCGACCAGAGTGCTGCCTTATCCCAACATCGAGCCCTCCCTGTCCCACATTGCCCCAGGATGTCCTGCACCCAGCAGCCCCATATCACCTCCCCACCTCTATCATTGTGGCTTCCTGTCTTTTTGGGTGAGTTTTTATGCCCCTTCCACCCCTCCAGCCTTAGGAAAGCTTTGGGACACAAAGCAGCAGACAGCATCACTTTAGAGGCACCACAAAAGCAGAGCCCAGCAGGGAAGTCTTTAACAAGACATAAAGGGAGGGAGTGGGTGGCCAAGCCCCAGGGACTCCCCTGCTCTGCATTATCTCCAGTGGGATGAGAAGAGAAAGCAGGAGCTGAAAGAAAGGCAAAACAAAGCAGAGGCTTCAAGTGAAGCTCTGCAGACCTCAGTGGGCCTGGCAGCAGTGGGGCAGCGACGCAGGGACAGCTGGGGGGCTCCAGTGAGAAACTGAGGCAGGAAGGGGGGGGTGTTTGTGCCCCCCAAACAGTGCATTGGCTCCCCCTGGACCAGGACTCTCCAGGAGGAGGGATGTGGCTGGTGTGGGCTCTGCCCTGACCCCAACCTGCTGTGAAGGGGTTTTGGAGTGCTCACAGCTGCTGGTCTGCAGGAGAGCTGGTGGTGCTTGGGGAAGGTAGGGTCTTCTGCTGGCGTGGGCACGGGGCTCTTCCACCCATCCCTCATGGAGCTGATGTTCCTCCAGGACAGCAGGGAAGTGCCAGAGCGTGGCTGCTTGGGACTGCTTTATCCCCTGAAGAGAAGGGACCAAACCACCCAGGCTGCTCACAGCCCATGGGTTGACGGCAGAAACACCAGAGCTCATCCCCAGGCAAGCCCCATTACCTCCCTGTGCCTCCCTGCCCTCAGCTGTGCCATACGGCTGAGGTTGCTGGCAGTGGCAGGCATGGAGATCCCCCTGTGCCCATACAGCACCAAGCACAGCTGGGACAGGAGGTCCAGGCCCTTGGGGACTTCCCAAAGGCTGTGACAAGGCAGCTAAGGCAGGCAGCCTGCTCCCAGCAGCTTCGTGTGCCCAAGAGCTCTGCTTCAGTGGAGCTGGATGGGAAGCAGCTCTTGTGGGTGCCCAGGCATGGCCATGGTCCCCGAGGAGCATGGGCTGGCACCAGTGCTGCAGCCTGGAGCCCGACCACCTCCGGCTGTGCCACCTCAGATCTGTCCTTTGCTCTGTGATGCCACTGGAGCAGGTCTCACCCAGGGCACTGGTTTGCATCCTGCAGACCCCAGGGCTGGGACACAATGAACCCAACGGGTACAATTCCCAACCATCATCCCTTCACCGTGCCCCTCCAGGGAATCCCAGCCACAGGCTGGGATGTGAAAGAGCTTCTCTGTTACCACGGCCCCTTCTCTCAGCAGAGACAAGCTCTTGCAGGAGCTGGCGAGGGCTGGCAGGGCAGCGGCTGCCATCTCCTTCGCTGGACCAACACAGAACTCCAGAGGCTTGTGAAAGGGGCAATTCAGCAAAACAGGAGAGGCAGAAACACGGAGCCAGCACAGCTGGATGGGGTGAAATTCCCACCCTGTGAAAGTCACGGGGAACAAGGCTCAGGTGGCCTGCTCCCTTGGGAATGGGGGCAATTCCTGCAGGTCCAGGTGCTCTGACTGGAGCCAGGAATACATCAGGAACAGTGGTGTTTTTTTCCTTTCCTATTCCCAGACAGGTCAGGTTAGGCCTGGCATGTGATGGAGCGGGTGGGAAAGCCACTTGCCTGGAGAGGAGAAAATGCCACCCTCAGTCACCCATCACAAGCACCAAAAAAGCCACAGGTTGAAAACCATTTGTACTGGCTCACAGACATGCTCTGCTGATCTGGATCCCCGTTTCTGACCTGTTAGAAGTCCACATTTCCTCTGTGAACACTAATTTCTTTAAAAGAAAACCTGGAGAGCTGCAATTCCCAGGGCTTGCAATGAGATATAGCCATGCTCCAAACCCAGGAGAGCCAACAGGCCTGAGCACTGGGGCTGATGGAAAATGGAGTGTCTGAACTCAGAGCGCTCTGAGGACCTGCAGCCTTTTTGTCCCTGCTGCTGCTGACCCGGGTGGGACCATGCTGCAAAGCCAATGGCTTTAGGGGAGCGACATCGTATTTACAGTGATGTAAAAGCCTAACCATCAGCTCTGGATGCAGGGAAAGCGGGATGACGTGCACAGCCGGGCAGCTGGAAAATCATCTCCCGTCCAAAGCTGGTGTCTCGTTTCAAGACAGATGATGCTGCCAAGCCACGTTTCATTTATAAGATATCTGGTCTCTGCTTGATCCCTGACCTGCTACAGTGGAATGATTTGTGTTGGGAGGGACCTTAAAGCTCATCAGCTCCAACCCCTGCCACGGGCAGGGACCCCTTCCACTAGAGCAGCTTGCTCCAAGCCCCTGTGTCCAACCTGGCCTCGAACACTGCCAGGGATGGGGCAGCCACAGCTGCTCTGGGCACCCTGTGCCAGCGCCTCAGCACCTGCACCCTGCCAGATCTGCTCCTCGCGTCCCGCTCGAGGCCCCGACGGACCTGGCAGGCCCCGCGCTCCCCGCGCCCGCCCGCCCCCGCCTCGCCCTCCCCGCGCTAACTGCGCGCTCCCGAAGCCCGCGCTCCCGAAGCCCGCGCTCCCGAAGCCCGCGCTCCCGAAGCCCGCGCTCCCGAAGCCCGCGCTCCCGAAGCCCGCGCTCCCGAAGCCCGCGCTCCCGAAGCCCGCGCTCCCGAAGCCCGCGCTCCCGAAGCCCGCGCTCCCGAAGCCCGCGCTCCCGAAGCCCGCGCTCCCGAAGCCCGCGCTCCCGAAGCCCGCGCTCCCGAAGCCCGCCCCGGCTGACTGGCGCGCAAGCGCGCGGCCCGCCCCGCCTCAGTGAGGTGACGTCAGGCCCCGCCTTTCCCCGCCCGGCGATGGGTCCCGGCTGATGCCGGTGTGTGTCGCGCCCGCCCGCCCCCCTCCCGATGCCTGTGCTCGGCGGCGCCCGCCCGCCGGCCCCACAGCGCCGCCCGCCCCGCCCGCCCCGAGCTCGCCGCCGGGGCCGGGGCCTCCGCCGCACCGAGCCAGCCGGGGACCTGTCGCGGGTGAGTGCGCCGAGCCGCCGCGGTCCCTATCCCGCCGGACCTGCCCCGGCACCGCGGACCCGGGCGGGTGCGAGGCGATCCCGCACCCCGCAGCTCCGGGCGCCCGCCGGGGGTCGGGACACGCGTGTCGCCCTGCGCCGCGCCGCGATCGGGTCCGCCGCTATTCACCAGTTTACACTGAAAGAGAATGAGCAGAGCCCGGGCGGCCCCTCCGCTGGGCGAGCTGTGCCCGAGCGCCGGCACCCGCCGGCCGCTCCCTCGGCGCCGTCTGCGCTGGGTTCTCCTTTAGTCTGGGTCTTCAGAGGGAGAAAATTCCCTTTCCCAGCCCTGCGTGCTGCGGGGACCCGGCTCGGTGGCGGTCGGGGCTGTCACGGGTGTGGGTCTGTGGGTGCTGCCGTCGGGTTTAACGCGCCCGGCCTCAGGACGCACCGGGACGGGCGCGGGCGGCATCGTCCCCTTCGCTCAGCCGGTGGGGGAGCGGCGCTGCTGCCGGGTGCCGCGGCCGGGGCTGCCCTGGGGACGGGGGTCGGAGCTGGGGCTCGACGCCAGATCCGGGAAGGAGCCTGGGATCGATCTGTCCCGGCTTCCCTCCGGTGCCCCCCTCGCCTGGCCGGGGCCGGTGGTTTCATCTCGCACCTCTCTGGCCTGATAAAGTCCTGCCCTGGCCGTGCCAGCCGCTGCGGTAGCAGCCGGGCCTGTGCCGGGCGCCGGGGAGCCGGGACCTGCTGGTAACGGGGGCATGGGTCCGGTGTGGGGAGCGGGGACGCGCCTGGGGCACAGCCTGGGTTAGACGGACAGCGGCTCCGAGGAGGGGGGACTTCAGCTCATGGCCAGGGCTCTGAACTCCATCCCCGCGTTCGGGACGTGCTTCGTCTGTGTCCTCAGAACTGGAGCCGTGAGGGGTTTTCCCAAGAGACCTCCTCCATGCTGGTTACGAGATGGGAAACTTCTGGGGAGAAGCAGGTGATGGGTGATGTGGTGATGGGGCTCCTTGTGTACCTGGGACAAACCTGCACGCAAGCCCTGCCTGAGCTGTTTTCCCATTTCTGCTCCCTGAGGAGCAGCTCTGCCTGGCCACTGTTGGCTTTCACCTCTCCTGGCATGGGAAGGTGGCTCTGGCCTGCGCAGGGGTTCTCGCTGCTCTTCTCCCTGACCACCACCCAGCTGCAGTCCCCAGCCCAGTCACAGAGTCCTGAGGAACGATCCTCCACGGATAGGGAGCCAGAAGTCTACTCCGTTACGTGCAACAGCTTATTCTAAACTGATTTCTCTTTAAAAGATGAGTAGGGAAAAAAAAAACCCACCCAGAAGATGAGAAGCATTTTATTTGCCGTAGAAGAAAACAGCAATTTAATGATCACTTCTATTAACTAGGTTGGGGCCGTGACCTTGATGTATTTTACAGCTCGGGTGGTGTAACTGTGAAGAGGGAGCAGACTGTTCCAGTCTGTTCATTGTTTCCTCTTGGCTAATCCCAGTAACTCGCAGCACAGGGATGCCCACACACTTCTGGAGTCCTGACCCACCTGTGGGGGTGGGAAGGAGGAGGCTGTTGGTTGCGTTTTGCTTCAGATGCAGCCGAATCTGTAGCTTGTGTTCATTGTGTTGTAGCTGGGTTGGGGCATGGCACTGGGCTCTGAGGCGGCTCAGCCCCCACAGTTCCTGCCATGGTGAGAAAGTCATAGTAGGTGTGTTTGAGGCCCTAGAGCACATCTCCATCAATAAGACCCCCATAGGGCTGCTGGCTTTCACTGGGGACATGCAGGGATGAATGTGGCAGCCCAGAGTAGGGAAGCCTGCAGAAGGCAAGCCAGGTGGGAATTGCTGTCCGAGATTTAAATGAGAGCATGGCTCTTGTTCTCCTGTGTGTCCCCTCTCCCCACAGGAAGGTTTTCCTTCTATTTAGACCACCTCTTCTCCCCTTCCAAAACTGTGGTGCCCTTGTGTATGCAACTTTACCATCCCCCTTGGTTACTATGGTGTTACTGTGTAAAAGCAGCTTGTCTCGTAGCTCCTGGAATCATCCACAGTTTGGGATTATGGTCCAACCCGGGATGTGGGTCTGTGTCTATCCCTTGTCAAGCCTTTCCCTGTTTGTGTGGTGGGATGGATATGGAGGCAGCATCATTGGCAGGGCACGGCCCTGGCTCGCTCCCATGGGAGCCTTCTCTGGGATGCCAGGTGTGAGGGAGCTGCTGCTCCATGTGAGGCCATCTTATCCATGTGTCACTTGCTAGTTCCAGACGTGGGGCAGCATCTTGAGCACTGATGAACCCTGCAGGAGATTCAGTGGCCTTTGGTTTGCTCATGGTTCGTGTACGTTATTGCCACCCTTGTTCCTGTAGGGAGCTGGCATGGCCCAGAATGGAGGCATTGGCTTGGGAGAGCAGGAGCCCAGAGCCGAGTCCAGATCCCCCCACCCTGCTCATCCATCTGGAGCGTGATTTGTCCCATGCAGACTCTCAGTCACTCTGAGGTGCCTCTCTCTTTGCATTAACTAAACAGGAGCCCAGGATGACGATGCTTGTCACTTGGGCACGTGTTCCCAGTGGCATGAGTGTAGTCCTTCCACGGAGGCTACTTTGGAGAAGATCTTGCTTGATGGTGTTTGTGCTGAAGGCTTGCAGCATCTCTCCCTCTTGCTGCTGTGATGGCTTTTCTGCTTTGTTGAGTAGGAGAGGGGTGATGGTTCCAATTAAAAAGCAAACAAAAAAGTGTCTTGTACTTCCCCCCTTCTTTGTTTGTTTGTTTTCTCTCTTTTTTTCCTGACAAATGTGCTAAATAACAGTGTTTGAAATGGGAAAGGAGCGAGTTTGTGTGAAGGGCAGTGGCTGGAGGAGCCGTGGTGGGCTGCAGTGGGGCTGGAGAGGCTGGTGATGACACATGGCACAGGAGTAGGGCAGGAGAGGTTGGGTTGTCCCCAGGCCATGGCTCATCTCCGTGTGCAGGATGTTCTTAGGCCTTCAGAGACTTGGTGGTTTCTCCTTCCCCTTCCTGAGGGACACTGTGAGGATGCCCTCTCCTTTTCCTATGCAGACATTTAACTGAGGTCCCTGCTTATCTGTGTGCTCTCCACTCCTTATTCCTGTTGTTTCCTTTTTAGTTTTATATTGGAGCAGAAAGCTTCTAAACTGGGCATCCAGTTGCAGTGATGGCTTTCATAATGTTCCTCCTACTGAAGGCGAGCCTGCTCTCCCTGCTCCAGCCAGTCCCCACCATATGTTTTAGCACTTGCTTGGGGAAAATAAACCCAAATCAAATACATGATGTTAAGGTTGCAAAAGTTTCCATTCTCGCTCCACCCAAGCGCTCCTGCCCAGTAATGCTCAGCCAATCCAGTCTGGGTGATGGGACTCCCCTGCTTGTTGCTCAGGGCAAGGGGAAGAGCTCTGGGGGTTTTTCTCTTTCAATAGAGATGCTTGAGAGGGCCATGCCAGCAGCAGGGTGGGGAATGAGCTCTGGCATTTGGCTGGCAGAGCATCCGTGCTGAAGAGCTGGGTGGGACAGGTTTGAACAGCAAGCAAGAGGCAGATGAATCAGCTGAAAGGGGCTTCCAGCAAGGCAAGGGGCTCTCTGCTCTCTGTGTCGGTCCCTTTAACTCTTCCTCTCCTGAACAGGTCTCTTGATGGTGGTTTTGGGCTGACTTTTTGTGTCCCAGAGGTATAAAGGGGATGGGTTTGTTCCCATGAGAAGGGAGCTGGCTGTTCCTGGAGTCCTGCTCAGTGTGGGATGCTTGCGCATGCTCTGCTCCTGCTTCGATAAATAAAGAGGGTTTCATGGAACTTAGAGCAACTTCTCCTTTGGAAACAGGTCAGGCAAATATTTATTCCCCTAAGGTGTCAGGCCAGTATTGCACAAATACTTGAGCGGGTCATCATTTCGTTTTTCCCTCCTTTGTTTCTTTTTAAGCATATTTGTATGTTTGTCCTCAAAGGGGGATTGAAGCTTCTTGTCTACTCTTAAAATGGTAAAAATCAGGAGTTTCATTTTAGAGGTCCAAAATTAGACTTGAGGGCTTGGATCCTTGATCCTGAGACTCTTCATCTCCAGATCTCCTCTGTGTAGGAGTAGCAAGGGTTGTAGCTGTAGCACATTGGGGTACTTGGAATGTACTTTAAGAGGATGTTTGAAATGAAGTTGTCTTTCATGCTTAGTGATGTGTAGCATGTTTAATGAACTGGGGTCTTGGACTTCTGCATTAAGGATCCAACCACATGGCTGGTACCTCGTGCTTGTGCTCAGGGCAGGCTTCAAAGGCTGGACACCTTCTTGACGGTGCCCCCAGGTCCTGTCTTGGGGTACCAGCAGCACAAAGGACCATTTCATCCTCCTGTGTTAGTGGGTTTTCTCTTGCAGCCTCTGTTGTGCCTTCTGGCTCTGGTTCAGAAGATCCTCTCCTGAAACGTATGCCGCTTGCTCTTTCTTTGCTGGGAATCATTTCCATGTCAGAAGAGATTTAAGACAAGTGTCTCTGTTTTATAGAGGCAGAGCTCATTTAACACCCCAAATGTGAGCACAAACCCCATCAGCCATACTAGCAGAGGGGAAGCAGGCCTGTGGTCTGGACTTGGAGCAATGGGATGAGTGTGGATATTTCATTAAGACCATAACCTGCCTGTTGGGCTCCAGTCCTGTGTGCACTGGGAAGTGCAGCAGATGTTTAAACAGCAGCTTGAGCTCCCTGCTCCAGTGTCTAGCATTGCCATGCTGCTTTGCAGGCAGGAGGATGGAGACCGAGAGTGATGTAGCAACCACTGCAGGTCTGTGGTCCTTTGCTTTCTGCTTGGTGCCCCTCCATCGTCGATACTTGTCGTGGTGGTGTGCTGCTCCCCCAGCACTGACTCGTGGTGCTGAGCAGTGTTTTCCAAAATGGAGATTTGGGAATCTGGTGCTGGCCATCGTGGGAGTGCTTATAAAAGCTCTAGAAATGAAGGTGCTTTGGAAGAGATCCTTTGTGTGCTGGGGATTAATTGTGCAAAACCTGTCAATAGTCCCTGCTGTGCCCACCTGGACCTACCCTTCCCAAGCTCCATCCATGCCACTGCTTCATCAGGCATGTCCTTTAGATGGGGTTTTAAATCCTATTCCCTGCTCTGGGGATACCCGCATGTTTTCTGGGTGGTTTTGGCTCTCTTTGGTGCTGCAGGAGGTTCCCTTTTCTTGTCACCTGGGGAGGCCTCGGGGCGGCTGTGGGTGCCCAGCAGCGGGTGGGGAGCGGGACACTGGGCTGTTCAAAGGGACTTTAAAGCTTTCATGCTTCTCCTTTGATCCTCTCTGGCAGCCAGGAGCGGGTTTGGTTGGGATTTTTGTTTGTTTGCTTGGTTTTAATTGTAGTTTTCAAGGGGATGATTGGAGCTGAGCGGGTGGGGGAGAAGGAGCCTTTGCATTCAGGGTAACCACAAAATAAATCATGCTGCAAGGTGAGCACCGTGTCCCTTGTGTGCTCAAAGCCCTGCTCTTGGCAGTACTGGCCCATGGGCTCACCCGGGTGACGTGAGGTGGTGATAGTGTTTGAGTTCCATGGAGGAGCCTCTCTGATGGGGACCTTCAGAAGAGGGGGTCCATGGGGGGACCTGTGCTCAGCGGGTAGACCTGATAGCCGGAGAGAGTGGTCCCTTGTGAGGCGTTGTGAGCTGGTGTTGCTGTCCCTCTCGCTCTTATGGGGCAAGGATGAAGCCACCCAAGTCCATCAGAGCTGCATCTGCCGTTGCCACCTCTGCTCACTGCTCGGGCAAACCCCAGTTCCTGTCCCAGCATAGGTGTTCTGGCATTGCTGGAGTGCTGGGCTTGGGAATGGGGGCTTGTTTCCCCCACGTGGGGAGGTTTTCCTTCTTGATTACAGATGCCAGTGAATGGAAAAGGGAGTGAGGTGGTTGGTGAGAGGCAGCGAAGGATGGGATAAACAGCAGAGGTACTGCTGAACATGGACGGGTTGCACTGTGTGCCCAAAATGTCTGCTCTAGAGATGCCATCACTGCTCTGCCCATAAGCACTCAGGAATGCTTCCATATCTGTGCTGCTGGGGTCAAGTTTGTCACGTCTTTGTAGAAGTGAGACTCAGAAAAGGAAGCAAAAGATGTTGAATTAAAAATGTCACTGGTTGATTTCTTTATGGTTTTGGTCTGTTTTCTTCTAATTTAATCAATTCCCGACTGCATTGTGAATTCCAAATGTGAATGGGAAATAATCCCACCAGTACAATAATTAGCATGTAACCAGCAAATGAAGAAACCCCGAACTGCTGAGCTGATTGGTGAATGCTGCCTGCTTCCCGAATTCATTTCAATAATCACAGCTCCCATTAAACAGAGGACGGGGTGGGGAGGAACTCTTCAATTTCCCTCCAGCTCAGTGTAGTGAGAAATGGTGTGTGCAGGGAAGCTGTTCTCCATGGATTAGAAAACAGAGAGGAGGGATGTGCTTGAAACTGAACTGCACACACAAAGTATTGCTAATTTTGCAACTGAGAAGCTCCATTTCACTTGTTTGGGTTTTTTTTTGGGGGGGGGGGGGGATAGAAATGGTAAGTCAGATATCCATAATTTTCTGTAGGTGTGTGACAGTAAATAGTGTGCTGGGAGAATAAAACATTCCCCTGCAGTGGTGCTTTGCTGCAGGATGCAAAAATAAGTCCACTGGAAGCCGTTAATAGTGAAATTAGTTTCTGTGTTTATTGTGCATCCATCCAGCTCCCAAATGCTGTGCTGTGCTTTGAAGGGATGGGTGGAAAGCAGCATGGGGGAAGGGGTGATTTAGGAACATCCAGGAGCTGGGTACTGTTTTGCCACAGGGATCCGGGGCCGTTTCTGCCCTGCCTTCGTCTGCTGCTGTTTTGTGGCTCCGAGGTGGGTGGTCAGAGAAATCCTCTCTCTGCCTTGGTACCTCCTTGGGGTCCTGTCCAACAGCACCAGGAGGGTCCCCCTGCAGAGCTCCACCTGGCAGTGGTGTCATTACACACCCGTGTTCACATTCAGCATTAGCAGAGGTGATTTACCTCCCAGTGGTGGTCTTCCCCTCCTAGAGCAGCCCTGGGTCATCTCCTGGCTGTGGCCACCTCACCCTCAGGACTCCCTTTCCAGCAGCGGGGCAGAGCTGATGCTGCTGCCGGGTGTTGAACCACTTCAGAGATGCTTTTTCATTCCAGTTTAAACTTAATTCCAGCAGCATTTGCTAAGGTGTGCTACGGCTCAGTGCTTGGAGGCCTAAAACTGCTGCCTTTACAAAAACAGGGAATGGGCTGCTCAAACCTTGGCCCTACAAGCGTTCCTATGAGCATATCATGCTGTGTTGTAAAGGTGAGAGATCCCGGTGTGTTTGATGGAGCAGTGTTTCAGTTGAGGTATTGGCAAGACTCGGGCAATCAGAGGTGCCTGTGATGGGCTCTGGCATGAAGCTGGTGATCCCCATTTCAGCACCCCATGGTGTGGGAGCCAGGAGGGAGCCAGGTCCCAGGAGCATCATCCCTGGTGGGGGCTCCTGGGTCCTCCCCTCCCAAAGGCTCAGCACACAGTGATGTTTTCAGAGGTTATGATGAATACAAGAAGTCAGGCCAGCCCTGGGGCTTCAGTGATCACTGGCAGGGTTTATGATGTGTTCTCTTTGAATATTTCTCCATGTTAGAGATGGGCTCAAAGACGCATGGTATTGTTTTGTTTCCCCTCCACACTTCATGTTCAGCTAAAAATGAAAGCTAATGTCAACAGTGCTGCAATAACCAGGCGGTGGATGCGCACGTCCTGCGCCCAATCCAGTTTTGTTGCCATTTGGGAAAAGCAAGATTCGGCTGGTAATCGCATCACGAGCTTTGGATCAGGATCTCAGTGAAACCATCTCACTGGGGGCCTTGTCTCCTTTGCTTTCTTCCAATGCCATTAAAATGGATTCTCTTGCAAAGAAGCAGAGACGGAGGAAAGTCACTCGAGGTGAGTAAACAAGGTGGCTGGCTTTTGATGAAAGCCAAGAAACAGCCTGTGGCTGCTACGTGTGCTGAGGGCACCTTAAATACAGAGTGTCCTTCTGTGCTGACAGGCGTCCCAAACACCCTTTATAATGAACCTCTAATTATAGCTCAGTGGCTCCATAGGTTCTGGGGATCAGCTTGGGAATAGCGCACTGAAAACCAGAGAATAGTTCTATTTTCTGTGGCTGATGAGTGAACCAGACTTAGAGCTGGGCCTGGTGCGCGTGGTGCATAGTGATGTATTTATAGAGTACTGTAGAGCTGTGCTTGCTGCTGCTGCTTCATACAGCTGTGCGGATGAGCTCTGCCTTTTGGGAAACCCCTCCCAGATGCATTGGTGAGAATTCCCAAATCCAGAGCCCAGATGAGCTGGTTGCAAAGGGTTTGGCTGGTGGCAGCTCATCACCTCCTGGTGTCTGACCAGGGCCCAGCGCTCAGAACCGGGGACTTCAGTGAAAATCTTGGCTTGTTAAAGTGAAACAGACCTCCAGAGCTTTGTGGTTACAGGGAGAGCCTGGAAAACAGGAATTCTTGGGCACAGAGGGGTATGTGGGCACCCTCCCCCTACCACCCTGTGTTAGGTTATCTCCCGGTATCCAGACCGGGAGCCGCTGCAGTGTGTTCGAGGCTGATACCAGCAACTTGATCCTTTTCTCCTCCGTTTATTTATTTCTCCCCCCTTCATTTTAATCCTGTCTCCTGGGAGATTCCAGCTGAAATCTATTCATTGCTGAGATGCTTCTTTTCCCTTGTGCCGTGGCTGCTGGATCCAGTTTGGCTGCGGTTTGTTCCTGGCACAGAGGAAAGCAGAAGGAGAGAAGAGCTGTGTTCAGTGTTGGGGCGGGTAGAGGTACCCTATAGGTGTTACGCACTTGTGGGCTCAGCCCTTCTTCCAGAGACTTAGCTGATGCTGTGGGATAACAGGGACAGCTTTCTGCTGTTGCAGAGGCTCTTCCGGAGCTCTGGCACGTGCTAAGGGGTGAGGAGAGACCTCAGGGGCAAGGGCAGGGGTATGCTTATTCCTCTTCCAAGGAACAAGGGATGGGACAAGAGGAAACGGCCTCAAGCTGCACCAGGGCAGGTTTAGATGGAGCTGAGGAACAATTCCTTCCCCAAGGGTGCTCAGGCATTGGAACAGGCTGCCCAGGGCATGGCTGCAGTCACCGTCCCTGCAAGTGTTCACGCACTGTGGAGATGAGGTCTCAGTGCCATGGGTTAGTGGTGGCCTTGGCAGTGCTGGGAATGGTTGGACTGGATGAGCTTAAAGGGCTTTTCCAGCCTGGTTGATTCTATGTGGGGATGAGGGGGAGCAGAGTGAGACCTCCTGCTTCCTTCTGGTCCGAGTTACGTGGCTGGATCACGGACACAACCCCTGTCCGTGGGGGGACAGGTTCCCTGCTCAGCCCAGCTCCAGAGCCCTGCTTCCAGCCCCACAGGACGCCCATGGCCCTGCTCCCACACGTGTCCGTGAGGACTGGCTCAACCCTGGTGCTTCTGAAGCTGGACCAGATCAAGTGATAACCCATGGGAGGGTTCTCCTGCTGGGCCACTGATCCTTGACAGCCTGGATCACGCTGCACTGGGCTGCAGAGATTTACTCCAGAATTGTGTCTTTTTCCCCCCTTTTCCCCGTGATGAGAAGTGAGGGTCTCACACCCCAGGAGCTGACACTTCTCCTACCTGATGGCCCCAGCAAGAGCATCTTTTGCTTTCTCCAGACAATCAAAGCTGATGATGAAGTGGTGAGGTTTTGGCAGTACTGGTTTGGGTGCTGTTTGTGTGCCAAACCCTGCTTGAATACAGCTTTTATCACCATTTGTAACAGTAGCTGGTGGGGGGAGCAGGGCTTTCAGAAGAATGCTGTATAAAGGAGCACTGTCCTGCAGTAAAAGTGGCTTGGAGGTGGACTAGAAAAACCCAAACCCAGTGTTTTTCTTGTGCTCATGCTGTAAAACTTGCCGTTAATTTGGGCGAGTAAGTTTTTACTTTCATTTGTAGGCAGGTTTGTTGTTGTGTCTGTGCGAAAGGGCAGTGCTGTGCTCCGGGCAGGGGTTCTGGGGGGGGAAGGCATTGACGTCCTGACTAAGAAATGCTAAGATCCTTGTTCTGTGCCACTGTCCCCAGCCAGGCCCTGCAGGTGCCGCCGTGGGACCCAGCTGGCAGCTTGTGCAGACACGGCTCATCTGCGGTGGGATGAGCAGAGACGGGTCCGTGTGTCTGATCCACCTCATGTAGGAGGGCTTGGGAGGAGACCAGGCTGCTGCAGGTCTGTGAGCAGCAGAGGAGAGGGACCGGATGCTGGGGAGGGACTCTGCATCAGGGACTGGAGCGATAGGACAAGGGGTGATGGGTTCAAACTGAAACAGGGGAGACTGAGGGGCTTGGAGCAAGCTGCTCTAGTGGAAGGTGTCCCTGCCCGTGGCAGGGGGTGGAGCTGGATGAGCTTTAAGGTCCTTTCCAACACAAACCAATCTGTGACTCTATGAATCTATGTTGCTTGACACCAAGAAGCTCTTGCTGAGCATCCCCTCACCAAGGAGGGCAGGTGCAGCACTTTGCTCTATTTTCAGGTTTGGTTTGGTTCATTACACACTGTTCTTAAATACCCATTTACTCTGTCTCCCATCTCTTTGGCCCAGACGCAAGAGAATGAAACATTAAAAGAGGAGTGTGATTATAATCCTGTAAAAACTGACAGGGGAATTTGGCAGCCGGTGAATGTCACACATAATATTTTATTCATTTTTTATGATGATTAGATTTCAAGCTGACAGTTTAAATGGCAAAGCACCTTAAAGAGATCTTGCGGACAGTGTGAGAAACCTGTCAGTGTGGGTTTTCTTTGCTAAGTGTGGAGTTTGCAAGGTCCTGGCCCTGACAAAACCCAGGATCCTTTGACTTTAGCTGAGCTGTGTAAGTGCAGGAGGTGTAAGCGATGAGTCCCTCCTATTAATAACTTGTATTACAGCATTGTCACTGGTGGCTCACAGGCTCCTTTATACGTGAGTGAAGAGCAGTGCTGCCTGTTCCAGGGGCACTTCTTGGCCAAAAGGGGATATTCTTGGAACAAAACCACTGTATTTTTGCTTTTGTTGTCCCCTTGCTCCCATAACTGGGAGCAGTAATGGAATGAGGCTGGAGATCTTGGCAGAGAACCTGCTCAGATCTGTTACTGAACGTATTGACTGTTCACATAGGTTACTCGGCATGGAGAGCAGATCCAGGGGCTGACAGAGTTCCCCATCCCAGAATATCCCCGCTCACAGCAGGAGCTGCAGCCAGCGATGCAGAACCCTCCCGGCAGTGCAGGAGCTTCCCACGTCCTGCTGTCGGGTTGGGGTTCTGGGGTGCAAGGGAAGTGGTGCTCCGGGTAATCACCCGCATGGTCAACGCGCCCCAGCATGCACCAAGGGATGGTTCCTGCTCTCAAGGAGCAGTGAAATGTAGATGTCTGTGTTCCCATGGTCCTCAGAGCATCCTTGTGGGCAGCGGAATAAAAATGAGAGGAGTGGGAGTCTGCTCCCATGTTCCCGTTTCCTGGAGCGAGAAGCTGGCTGTGGTTTGCCTGTGGGAGCTGTAATGCTGGGTGCTGTGTGTGCCTCGTTCAACGTGCAGCTGAATACGATTGAAAGTGCATAAAACTGCAATGGGAATTTGCAGCTTCATGAAAATATTCCAGAATTCCTTTTCATTTGGATGGGAAAAAAATGACTGAAGGTAGATGTGACTTGGACCATGGCTCCATCTGCTTGCAAGTTCTTGGAGACTGGGCATAAACTTCATCTCTCCTTAGCTGAAAATAAGGATCCTGGAGTAGGATAGGGGTGTAGTGCAGCAGGCTGGGAAGGTGTCCTCTTCTGGAGGAGGTCCAAGGAGTTGTAACGAGTTTGCTGAAGGTCCAGAAACCACTCAGCAAACCTGAGTTGTTGGCTCTCGATGAGAGGAGAGAAAATTATCTATCTGTCTATCTATCTATCTGTCTATCTATCTATCTGTCTATCTATCTGTCTGTCTATCTATCTGTCTATCTATCTGTCTATCTATCTATCTATCTATCTATGTCTGTCTTGGGGTGCATAAAAGGGTGGGGGGTGGTTGCTTTCTGCATTCTCAGGGGATAGGGCAGGAGGTGTGGTTCCTAAAATTGTAGGGAAAAAAGTTCAGATTCAATATTGGGCAATAGTTTCCTTCAAAGTAACAATGGGATGTGATAGTCTGAGGAGCTTGTGGAGCTGCTGGAAGGTGAAAATGGCTTGGAAATGTCTTTAGAATATTTCTTGGTGGTGATTTTCGCATGATGAAGGTGCAGTTTATCCTCCTGCAAGTGGGAATTGTCTCGGTGCTTTCCTGTGCTCCCTTCCTACAGCACTGGCATGGAGTGGTGAGGCTCGGAAGGGTTGTTTCAGTCTGGAATAAGCAAGAGATGACAAATGATGTTCTAGGGCTTCAATTTTCAGTCACTTAAAAAGACTGTAGGGATTAAAGATGCTATGAGCTTGCTTGCCCCTCTGCAAAGGCAGATGTTGGCTAGAACTGTTTTAGGCTCTTTAATTCTAAAATGGAATGCTGTGGATGTTAAATTGCATGACTTGCCTCTTGATGGTACAGCCTTTCCAGAACACTGGAGCTTGAGTTGGAAGAGATAGAGAAAGGGGAGTGAGCGTTGCCTTTAGTCCAGCCACTGCTCTTTAAAGAAGTATCAGTAAAGGCAAGTTCCTGGCTCTTTGTAAGCACTGGAGAAACAGAAACAGCCATTTTAGAGATCCTAAATGGCCACTTGTCCATCCTTTAATTGTACCTTGGGAATGGGAACTATTTTAACTCGCTTCCCACACCCAGCGGAGCCGCGGGGCAGGACGGTCTCTGCTGTGCTCTCGGGAGATCCCATGGGGCTCCACACACACCCTTGGTGCACCACCTAAGGCCAGATAAAGGGGTGAGTTCTTCGTTCTGCACATCAGTGTTCACTGCATGTCACCTCTTCTGTTAAGTCCACAGAAATCAACTCGGGTCTCAAGGTTTAAATCAGCTTTTAGTTCCTTGCTTGATATAATAAACCTCTTTAATCATAGAATCCCAGCCTGGTTTGTGTTAGAAGGGACCTCAAAGCTCATCCAGCTCCAACCCCTGCCAGAGGCAGGGACCCCTTCCACTAGAGCAGCTTGCTCCAAGCCCCTGTGTCCAACCTGGCCTTGAACACTGCCAGGGATGGGGCAGCCACAGCTTCTCTGGGCACCCTGTGCCAGCGCCTCAGCACCCTCACAATAAAGAACTTGTACCTTATCTCCGGCCTGAACTTCCCCTGCTTCAGTTTGAACCCATCACTCCTTGTCCTATCACTACAGTCCCTGATGAAGAGTCCCTCTCCAGCATCCTTGTAGCCTCCTTCAGACACTGGAAGCTGCTCTGAGGTCTCCACGCAGCTTCTCTTCTCCCGGCTGAGCAGCCCCAGTGTTCTCAGCCTGTCTCCAGAGCATGCTGCTCTAGCCCCTGATCATGCTTGTGGCCTCCTCTGGACCTGCTCCAACTTCAAGCCCATCCATGAGAGCTGCTGGATCAGAGCTGTTGTAAACTGGACTGATTCTGACTGAAGGGAAGGACCAGACTTGTTCTGTTGTGGGTGTTGAGACACAGAGCACGGTGAGGAACCCTTGCCGTGTTCTTGGCTTTTGGTGCAGAAGGTCCCATGGATGACAGGAAGGTCCAGGTGGGCTCCACAGGAAGGTGCTCATCACTGCCAAAGCTGGTGTCTGGCAGAGCACCTCCATGGCTGAGCTATTTCCCAGTCCTGGGAACAGCAAGAAAAGGTGAAGCAGCTCCAAGAGCATCCCCTTTGGGGACCAGCGGGCAGGGCAGTGCTTTTTGTCTTTTCCGTATCACTTGGCTCTCCCTCAGCCCAGCCTCCACAGGGCAGGGTGCCGAGAGCCAGGATGGGGCTGCCTTGTCTGCTTCTGGGAGTATCAGGTTGAACCAGGCTTTGCTCTGCGAGGAGGCTTTGTTCTGGGGCAGCCTTGTTCCCTTTCCAGACATGTCATAAAAACAAACCCAAAAGAGCGCAAGAAGAGAACAAACAGCCATGAAAACAGAAATCAATCTGAGCTGGGGCTGCCAGGTGAAAGGGAAACAGAATAATCTCTGTTCTTGAGGCCTTGCAGTGGTTTTGACTTTCAAATGCCCAGGCCCTCAGTGTGTCCCTGCACAGGGATGCTGCTGGCAGGACGGCATTCCTCCTGCCGAGCCTGCTGTCCCAGCTGGATCAGGCATCAAGGCTTTAACCTGAGGATGCCTTTTCTCTGCGTCAAGTCTGATACTTGGGGAATGTATTCTCTGGTCTGGAACTGTTTGCAGGCTCGAGCCTGAGGAAACCCTAAGATGTGGGGAGGATGGCAGAGGGATGGTAAAGACGATGGGTGGCCTGGCAGGCAGTGGGAATGGGGAGACGGGACCTGAGTGTATCGTGGCTCTCAGATGCTGGGATTTTAATACCTGAAGGAAGTTTAGGTACTCCAAGAATCACAGTCTTGTTTGGTAAAGCCTCCTTAAAAGATGATCTTAAGGTCCTTTCCAACCCTAACTATTCTATGATTCGACCTTTAAGGTCTAAGGTTGAACCTTAAAGGATTCAATCCTTAAAGGATTCAACCATATCAATGATGTTAAACCTACCATAGCAGAGAGAGCTCATACAATGCAGGGAGAGGTGGTGGAGGGAGAATGGCAGACAAGCAGCTGGGGCCGTGCTGTTAGCACTGCTTGGTGCTGGTGTTGTGTAAGTCATTGCAGGACATTTACACAAACTGCTGGAATAAAAACCCACTCCATCAGCAGTCTGATATTTGTTTCTTATTATATGTTAAACTTTTTTTGGCACAGGAAGCGTTGTCACCTGTTATGTCAAGGTCCAGGCATTCATCACTGGGATCTTTCCAAGTGTGTTGAAACCCCATTGGTTCAGAATAAGCCTTTCCTTCAGTTCAGGGGAGGAAAAAAAGCAAAGCAAGGAAAACGGACAAGCTGTGGCATCGAGCAGGCATTGGAAGCTTTTCTTCTTGGGATTTGCCACACTCGGGTCTGAGTTCTCCCCAGCTTTGTGCTCGCTGTGTTTCCCGTCAGTTAAACTGGGAAGATACCGTGCAGCAGTCAGGATGCAGCACACGCCATGCAGCAGCCGGTGCTGTGGGTCTGGGGGAGCTTTGCCCAAGTGGCTCTGCAGCAGGGAGCGTGGGGGCACCTGAGTGAGGGAAAACCTTTGCACATCCTTCAACGCTCCCCCGGTTCCTTTGCCTTTTCTCCCCCCTCTATTCTTTCTCATCCCCTGGGGTTTGGTCTGTGTGGGTACAGGCAGAGTGGGAGCCTCGTGCCTGCAGGGGTTTGGAGGGGCTGAGCGGTGCTGGTGATTCTGTGAGCTCTCCCATCTCTTAAGTTACTTACTTGAACCGAATGGACTCGCTGGTTGTGTGCAGGGTATGGCGAGCAGGATCCAGCCTCAGCAGCACAGCAGCAGGAGGGAACCTTAGGGGACAAGAGCACTTGTGCTGGCTGCAGCACAGACACTTGGGACGTGCTGCTGGGGGAGCAGAACCTGTCGCTGCCCATGCTTGCAGCAAACAAGTGCAAGTTTTCCTTTCCTGAGGAATCACGACCCTGTTTTCCTGTTTTTCACTCTCTGGCTCACCTTTTCCCAGGGTGACTTTGTTTTCCAGTGGGCTGTTTTCTCCCCTGCTCTGAACTTCATCCCAGAAATCCACTTGGCTGGTTATTCATTTCGGTGGTTAAGGTTAGCATTATGAAATGCCTCGGGGCTGGCTCTGCTGCTTCTCCGGGATGAGGGAATGGGGACTGGATGGCAGCAGAGGAAAATGAAGGGCAGAGAAGCAGCCCCCAGCTCCAAGCAGAGCTGCAGGTTATGTATAGCTCCCGGCTGCAGCGGTGTCGCTCAGGGGCTGTGATTGCTGCTCTGAATACTTCCTTGGCCAGTGGAGGTTTCCATTCGTGGGACCAGGAGCTGGGAGGTGTATCCAGGAGGTTTGTCCTTTTATACCAGGTGGGGAGCAATTCAGTGGGTAATTCGGCCAGCTTGGTTAGCTTCTGATAAATGATGTCTTTGCTTAATGAGTGGGCAAAAAGAATATTCAAGGTGTGTGGTTTGGGATGCTCCAGGGAGGATGCACTGTGGGAGCATGGCGGGGTGAATAGTATGAGCTGAGAGACACGTAGAGCTGATCAGTGGTTTGGGTTTACTTCTGTCCTTTCCTAAGCAAGGGTCTCGTCCTTTGGAGGCACAGCAGTGATTTGTGGTGTGTCCTTTCTTCCAGCCCTGAATCCCGGCGCAGCTGCGGTAACTGACGCACTTTAAAGATGCCTGGGAGTGTGGAAGAGGAGCTGGAGAAGGACAGGCCGAGGATGTGGTCCCTAGTGCAGGTAGGTCACTGCCGCCACCGCAGGCTCCGGGTGCTCCATGGACCATGTTCCTTCCTTCCTTGTGCACCCTGGGCAGAGATTGCAGGATTAAGGCTGTTCTAGCCCCATGCCTGAAATCAGTGCTAATACAGTGGTTTGCTGCATTAACCTTTGAGCCCTGCTCTGCCCCATGGTGAGTACAGGTCTGGGGTTCTACTCTAGGTGTCCCTAAGAAGGAAGCAATTTATGCAACATCCCTGGAGACATTCCAGGCCAGGCTGGATGTGACAGGGGGTTGGAACTGGATGAGTTTTAAGGTCCCTTCCAGCCCAAACCATGCTATGATTGTATGTTTGCTCTAGGCTTCCTGACACATTTCCAGTTGTGCAGGCTACATCCAGGCTGTTAAATTGGTAGGAATAAACTGATGGACCCTAGTGTAGCACATGATGTGCTGGGATCCATGTGCACCCTCGGCCTCCTGAGAGCTGGCCTCAATTAATGGCATAGTAGGTGGGTCCTCAAACCCCTCATGGCAGTGATCTTGCAAAGGCAGTGAGTGTTGCTGCTCCTGGGTTGTGTTACCATGGCAGGGAATTCAGTAGGAAGAAGAGGGTAAAGCTGTTGTAGCTTCACTCTGCCTTGGTGAACAGGGTCAGGCTCTGTTGGGAGGGAGAGAAGGGAGAAGGAAATTCAGTTTCATATCCTTTGGTATTTGCCATGGAAAGATGGTGATGATGCATTAGGATGCTCTGTGTGGAGGGTCACTGGGTGAGTGGGAAGGATTCCTGTGAATTGCATCTGCAGAAATCATGTCCTTTATTACTCAAGGGCTTGCACCAGAGACCACTCATGGCTCTGTAGCAGCGTGTGTCATAGTCCTGTGTGGCACATGGAGGCTTTCCAGTGTCTTCTTAGGACCTCGGCCGCTTTCTCTCCCCATCACCCTCCTCTGATGCCCTCTCCCTCCCGGTTCATTTGCTTTAAACTGATGGTGCTGTTGTGTGCATCAGCAGGCACATCTCCTGCCTTGCTCTCCTCTTGGGCTGAAAATGCAAAGCAAACCTGTTCATGGTCTTGGTGAGCTAATTCTTCCCCACCTTAGATTTTTAAAAGACTCTTTCCTGCTTGCTGAAATAAAGAATAAATAAGGAATAATATGTAAGAAATAGTAAACAATTCATTAACAATAAATAGTAAATCATAAATAAATAATAATAAATTCTGTGTTTAAATAGACTTCCTGCTTGCCAAGCTTGCAGGATGTATTGAAGCAATGGGGAAAATATGCTGTGTGTTAACCTTCCTTGTTGTAAAACTGTTTACAGCACCCCATTCCTGCAGTGCATTTGGGAAGCGCAGTTTTGGATGCTGAAGCATGTAGAAAGCTTTGAAATAGGAAAATAGGAATTTAGTGCATTTGGGGAGGAAATGTTTTCAGTTTTCAACTTTCAGCGCTTGAATTTTGGACCAAAACCCAGTGAGCTGGGCTCAGTTTTCTCTTCAGAGATTTAACTTCTCCTCCTGCAGTCCCAGTTCTTGGGCTCGGCTGCTCCTTGGGCTGCTGTTGCCTTCAGACAGGCTCCTCCAAAGCACCCACTGACTCAGATGAAGGTAAGAGCAGTGAGGAATGCTCCTGGCCTGTAAATAGAGTGTTGTATTGAGGGCTCGGGGTGTCACTGGTGTGTTAGAGGTGTTATTTTTACCTCTTGATTTCATCCTTCCTATGAATCAATCTCAGACCTGAATTCTGTTCAGGTTAACAGCTGTTCCTGCAGGGGTTTAGAGGTCCTGCTCCATGCACAGCACTGTGACCAGGGTGTTTGGGCTGCTGGGAGGCCGAGCTCAGCACCCAGGGACAGCAGTGTCTGTGGTGCCTGGCTGGTGGCTTGGCTCCAGCCCTGGTGCAGGAGCTCCCCGTAGCCCTCCCGCCCCACTGCTGCGCCTCCTCTCCACAAACCTGACCATTACTTATTCCTAAACTAAATATATTATAATATGAATTAATAAAAATAATATAATGTAAATAATGTAATAAATATACTATAAATAATTATTCATTTTGTAAAGGCGTGAGCTGCTGGTGACAGGCTCTACAGAGAGATGGCCGCGCATGTGCAAATGCACTTCTCCAGCCTGAGCTTTACAGGGCAGATGCTGGCTTGGCTGAGGCCCCTGGGCACTCCCACAACGTGAGGAAGCAGGAATAAGATGTCAAGGCAAGCAAATTTTTGCTATAGTTGATATCACGCCCCTGCAGCCCCCGTGTGTAGGGCTCTTGTTATCAGCTGTGGTTGCTGGTAACCTGCTGGAGGTGGTTCTGCAGAGGCTGAGGGGTACATCCCCATCAGTGGTGTGTTGTTAGTGAAGGCAGGAGCCGGGCTGTGGAAAGCACGTGAGGCTTTCACAACACTGGGTGCTTTGCATGTAACCTTGGGTCCCAGCTGCAGCACTGAGCCTTCTCCTCACCAGGGTTTATGTGCATTGGGTGTTCAGGAGTGGCAGAAAGGTCTTCTAGTGAGCAGCTTTAGAACCAGCTGGGCTGGGGCAGGGTTGTCATCCTCACTGCTGCCACCAACCATTCCACCAAATAGCTGCGCAGCCAGTAGGGAAGAGATGGGGACAAGGTGTATTTCATTTCCCCACCTGAAGAAAAATGTTTCTTGGGAGCAAATGTTTACCTGCAAATCTGCAGCAGAGCACAAAGTACAGCGTTCCCTGCTCAGAGGCTTTGACAGCAGAACTGTGCTTATCCATGTAATTCAGAGGTGCTTGGGCTTTCTTAGGGTTTGGGTTTTTTTGGTGGTAGTGGGTTTTTTTCCTCTTATTGGAGGTGAAGTTCTCCCTTTTGGTTGTTTTTATTGTTTGCTTGTTGATGCCCTCTTTTCTGTCCTTTTTTCTCTGCCCCTATGGAGCCAGTGGCTTCTGATGCTCCCTCGGAAGGTGATGGTTGGGCTGAGCACTGAGCAGTGCTCACCATGCCCCAGGCAGGCAGCCACAGTCCTGAGCATGGAGCAGTGGAGCTGTTCTGGGGTCTCACCACAGGGCTCTACCCCCATTTTCATTCTCCTATCTTCCCAATCAGTATGTGTAACTCTCCCCAGCTTTCACCTCAGACACTGTTCTGTTGATGCCCTTCCATCCCTTCCCCTCATCCCTCCCTTTGCACTCTTCTGACTGACCTGGCTGCCTGGGGCACTCATGCAATATCATGTGTGTGACAAATTAAATTGCTTGTACTCAGGAAGATGAGGCCCCCAGATGCTTAAACACTGCATAAACTTCTTGGCTAGACCTACACTGACTGCACTGACTCCCCCCCAGTTCAGCCCACACTACACTGTATTGCGTGAAAGGCAAATTCTATCCTGCATGGCCCTTTCCACACCTATTGCCCAACACTTTCACTGTTTGTCATCAGCTGGAAGTGATCTGAGTGCTGTCGATAGCCATGCATGTGGTCTGATTGACTCTGCATGAAGAATTGCATCTGTCTATAGAAGGGTTTGGGTTTGCTGTTCCTGTTTGCCAGTTGCAAGAGCTTCTCCCCTTTCTGGAGTCACTCTGGGGCATGGGGGGATGCTGCAGCCTGGGCTCTGCTGTTCCTCTGTGAGTGAGGTGAGGCCCCCCAGGGAGGCACTGGGGTACATGGGGGATGTCACTGCTGACAGTGTCCCCACACTGCAGGCACACAGGAGCACCCAGCCAGGATGCTACTGAGATGCCTTCAGCCTGCTGTGCGTGGTGAGGGTACCCTGAGGTATGGAAGGCTCCAGTGCTGAGGGATGCTGCAGGCAGGTTTTCATTAGGAAGGAAAGGAACTGTGCCTATGGCCCATGAAAGCTGGATAAAGGCCATTTGGTTGTTTTTGTAGCAACACAAACTGATGAACACCATGCTCAAGGAGAGGCCTTATGCGAAGGGAAAGGCTTTTTGGTGCATGGCCCAGTGCTAAGGCTGCAGTATTCTGTTCCATGCAGAGGTATTTATGAATGAAGATGCAAATGGAACGTGAAACTTGGGAACTGGTGAACTTTGATTCACTGCAGGCCACCCTTCAACTCAAAGCCATTAACTGCAGAGGAGAAACAACTTCTTATGTCCCTGCTTGACCTGGAGCCTTACAAGCCCTTGGCAGTTGAGCTCTGTGCATCACTGGGGAGGTGTCTGCTCAGCAACACCAACCGTGGAGCAAGCCTCATGTCATTTTATTTCCAAAATAACCCTTTGAGTTTGGGCAGGAAACTTGTAATAATTCTGTGCCAATGTAGTTCAGCAGAACCTCTTGGCAGTGCTTTAGAATGCAAACTGGGCGGGTTTCTGGCTAACGGTGACCCATTAAAAGGATGTTCTCTGATAAAGATGCTGCGAGGGCTGGAGCAGCTCTGCTCTGGAGCCAGGCTGAGAGAGCTGGGCTGGGGCAGCCTGGACAAGAGAGGGCTCCTGAAGGGGAGACCTGAGAGCAGCTCCAGTGCCTGAAGGGGCTGCAGGAAACCTGGAGAGGGGCTTGGGACAAGGGATGTAGGGACAGGCCAAGGGGAATGGCTTTAACCTGCCAGAGGGAGACTGAGCTGAGCTCTTAGGCAGAAGCTCTTCCCTGTGAGGGTGCTGAGGCGCTGGCACAGGGTGCCCAGAGAAGCTGTGGCTGCCCCATCCCTGGCAGTGTTCAAGGGCAGGTTGGACACAGGGGCCTGGAGCAAGCTGCTCTAGTGGAAGGGGTCCCTGCCCGTGGCAGGGGTTGGAGCTGGATGAGCCTTAGGGTCCCTCCAGCCCAAACCATTCTATGAAGTACCGTGACTGGGGCTCAGTCTGGGTTCAGTTACTTGCTTTGCTGTGAGCTTCCTGTAACCTTGGGCAAGTTATTTAAAATTGCTCTGTGCCTCATTTCCCTTTCTGGAGCACACCAGAGAGCATTTCCCTTCCAACCAGGAGTCTGGCAGTGGGAAGGCAGTCCGTGCCCTTTTCCATAGCGGGGGTGTGATGCACTTTGGGCAGATGGTTTCACTTCTCACCCTTTTGGTTCTTCCTTCCCAGTGAGGGTAGCAGTGCTGACCACCCCTTTGACCACTTCCTAGATGTCAAGAGACGCTTCCCAGCATCCCTGAAACATGCTGAAACCTCCCAGTTGTAAAGGCAGACAGCTGGGGGTCATGAGGCTTTCTGGCTTCCACAGTGTGCTGTGGAGACTCCTTGCTATTCCCATGGGATAAGCCTTTGGATCAGGGAGAACCTGAGACCCCTGCCCCATGTCAGTGACAGAGCTCCAGTCAGTGTGGAGTGCTGTGGTTGAGCAGGTGGAAATGAGCATCTTTGAGATGGGGCAGAAGATGGGGCTGTGATGTGTTTGTGCGTTGGTGAAAGTGCTCCTGGGGAATGTCTGGCTTCCCAGGACTAATGAGAATACAGATGCCTGTGTCTGCCCCTGATCCTGCAGCTGGGTTCAGTGACTTGTGCAGCCTGTTGAGGAGGAGCTCACCAACGCAGCAGAGTGTAACCTGGGGGCAGCGCTGTCAGCTTTGCTCTGAATATCTCTTGTATGATGTTTGTATCCCCTGTGCAAGGGGCATGGCCCAGCAGCTGAGGAATGCATCCCTCTTGGACAGCAGCTTTGCTTTCATCCCTGTCCTGCCCTTCCCAAGCACCAAAGCCCCAGTCTCTAAGCTGTGGGGCTTTTAATCATTCAAGGCACTCTGTATGCTGGGGCAGGCATGTATATGGTCACATCCTATGTATGATCACGCATGTGTATCACACAGCGTGCAGCTTCCAAGCGCCTTCTGAGTTGTCTCTTGCAGGATCACAGAGCTCTGGGGGGAGGCTCAGCAAGTGTCTCCCAGGGATAATCTAGAATAACATGGGAATAACTGCTGGCAGGGGAGGGAGGGATGAGGAGAAGATGCCAGGCAGCGAGGAGGAGGCTGGCAGCCATCTCCTAACACAGATATCCCTGGTGAGCGGTTTCAGAACACGTGGATGCTCTCCGGGGCGGCGAGTGGTGCATTGCTCGCTGTAACCTGAATATCCTCCTACGAGCAGCACTTGGCTGGTGGGGAGCTGCAGTGCCAGGGGACCTTGCCCAGGGTGGCAGCATGAGTAATCCCATGGGTGAGGGTGTCTTCTTCACTAGCAGCTTTTCACCACTCACCAGCACTTGCCAGTGATGAGGCTTGTGCCCTGTTTTAGGATAGAGCATGAAGGGTACGGATGGGAGCAGCTGCCCATGAATTTTGGGTGTTGCCCACAGCGACTGCTGAGTCCTTTCCGTGTGGAAGCAGATGATTGAGGAGAACCCCAAAAGCAGCAGCACGGAGCTCTGCGGTGCTTTGGGCAGTGCTGGAAACCACCTCCCCAGCTCACACTGCAAGGTACAGAGCATTTTATGTTAACCCATGGAGAGCTCCCTTAATCATAGAGTCAGCCAGGTTGGAGAATAGCTTTAAGCTCATCCAGTCCAACCGCTCCCCAGCACTGCCGAGGCCGCCACTAACCCATGGCACTGAGAGCCTCGTCTGTGCGGTGTGTGAACACTTCAGGGACCTTTAATGAACCCTCTTGCTCGGCTGCTCTGCCTGGTGCCAGCCCCCTGGGGAGCAGCTTCACCCAAGGACTGGTGGGATTGATCTGCAGAGCATTGCCCTTGTTTGTGTCACTGTGAAGCTGCCTTGTCTGCAAGTGGCTTGATCAGGGATGAGTCTGCAGACTGAGAACACATCTCCCCCGTGCTGCAGACATCGCTTCACCTCATCCTCTGCTGCAGGTGATGATGAGCTTGTGTTTGGAGGGAGTTCTGCTGCCCTGAGCCTTATCCACTGTGACACGCTGTCGTTTCAGTGCAGTAGTGTTAAAATGCTTCCAAGCCTGCTCTCTCCCAGCCCCAGGAAGGAAGCAGGTGCCTGGAGGACCACATTCTGCTACTGTGACTGTGGTCTGGCCTGCTGCTCTAGGAATGAAAGGCTCATCGTGCCATTCCCAAGCCCCCGAGCCAGCCGGTCCTCCCACTCCTGTGTTTGCAGCCTGCCTGCTGACACAGGATAAATGTTAGTTTTGCATTATCATCCTCTTGCAGTTGAGTTTATCCTGCTGTTTTCTGAGTTATCTCAGAGTTGATGATACGGACTCGTCCTGATGATGAGGAGGAATGATTTAGGCTGGTGTCATGAGACCACCCTTCACTTCTGTCTGAAAAAGGAGGAGGAGCTCTTGCTTCTGTTTCTCTGAGGTTATAACATAGGCTCTGCTGCTTTTGGTGGTGGAAGTCAGGAATATTTGTTATCCATGGTACACTCTGCAATGACAAATTTTCCATGTTCAGTTAAAGGGATGGGAAATTCTAGATTCCTGAGGACAGCTTTTCTCCAAAGGCTCCAAGTGAAGTCAGCTCCAGTGAAATGAGCCTTCAAATGGGCAAACTGATATTTTAGTATTTTTTTTATTGATTCTTAGTTCATTCCTGGATTGTTCCCTTATTCCCATGGGAAAATGGTGTTCCCACCCAGCTCATCCTGCACCCTGCCTTGTCTGTCTCTCACAGAGGTTTGTGAAAGGTGGGGTGATTTCAAGAGGGTGAAATGCAGCACTGGGCTCTCCAGATGACAGCAAACCTGGCACAGATCCTTTTCCCCGTTCCTCCCCTTTATGCCACCTGCTGCATGTCTGATTTGGGCAAAGCAAGCAGCTGTCAGTGAGCTCTATTTACTGTTAGGGGGGACAGAAAGCCCTGGGACCTGTCTGCAGTCATGGATTGGGTTCTTCTTCTGGAGCTGCTCTCCTCTGCGGGACTGTCCTTCACAGGCAAGGAGCTGGGGTGGTGAGGTGCTGACAGCCCTCTTTGCACTTGTGTGAATATATGAGGTATTTAGAAACCAGCTGATGGAGCTGTTGGGGATGTGTGGGTAACTTCACACCTGGTTGCACATGCAGAAAGTGGAGCTTTCCTTGGGTTGTAGTTGCTATGGGTGTGTGTTTGAAGCCTATGGCCAAGACCTGGAGATAGGCTCAGTATGGCTTGGCAGTAATTGGGCATTAGTTGCGTAATGATAGTAATTTCCTAGTTCTTATTTCCTAAATTTGGTTTACCAGACTGTGCTGCAATGTGACTTAAAGCTGTAAGTATTTGTCTCTGTTGGCAATTGGAAATGTGGCATTAGCTGTGACTCTTTACAGAAATAAGTGTTCAGTGTTGGAGTTAAATTGAATAATATGGTGGTGTTTGTATCTTAATCTTCCAAATAGCTCTCTTAAGTTCACTACATTGATGTCTGAAAGGCTTAAAAATAATAAACTCCATTGTATAGAGCTTTGAATACAGAGTGGAGGCTTAGTAATTGCTGGCAGTGCATGGGTTGAGTAACACATGGCAAGGGAGCCATTCCCCAGCACTCTTGGAGTCTTTAAAAGAATCTCCTCGTATCAGGGCCTTGTGATCCACAAATTCCTGAGTCCATCAGTATTGTCCTGTACCCAGCTCTGGGGCAGCAACGTGAGAGGGACATGGAGCTGCTGGAGCGAGTCCAGAGGAGGCCATGGAGATGCTGCGAGGGCTGGAGCAGCTCTGCTCTGGAGCCAGGCTGAGAGAGCTGGGCTGGGTCAGCCTGGACAAGAGAAGGCTCCTGAAGGGGAGACCTGAGAGCAGCTCCAGTGCCTAAAGGGGCTGCAGGAAAGCTGGAGAGGGGCTTGGGACAAGGGATGTAGGGACAGGCCAAGGGGAATGGCTTGAACCTGCCAGAGGGGAGACTGAGATGAGCTCTTAGGCAGAAGCTCTTCCCTGGGAGGGTGCTGAGGCGCTGGCACAGGGTGCCCAGAGAAGCTGTGGCTGCCCCATCCCTGGCAGTGTTCAAGGGCAGGTTGGACACAGGGGCTTGGAGCAAGCTGCTCTAGTGGAAGGGGTCCCTGCCCGTGGCAGGGGTTGGAACTGGATGAGCTTTAAGGTCCCTTCCCACCCCAAACCAGGCTGGGATTCTGTGATTTTGCACAAAGACTTGCTGGAGACCTCAGTCCAAAACCCCAAACCCTGTATGTGGGCCATCAGACAGCCTCTTGCATTCTTCATCAGTCTGCTGGAAGCTGTTTTGGTCCCAGCTGTTGATGAGGGCTGGTGGACTGGGCTGGTGAGCTCGTCTTCCTGCCACCAAGGACTGTGCTGGGTGGCTGTTGGCAGGGGGCTGAAGTCCTGCTCCCCTGTCCCTTGTAGGAAGCGGACAGCCCAACTCCCAGCCTTCTGCCCTGCACAGGAAGGGGGGAAAAGCCAAATACTTGGTGGTCTGGGGGGGGTTAAATGGTGTTCAAAGAATCAGGTCCCTGGGGATTGAGTGTCAAAGGGGGAGAGCTCTGGAGGCAGGGATCTGGCTTTGCTGGGTTTCCTCAGTTCCCCTTGTGAATGAATTCAGCTGAGGGATAGGCTGGTTGGACCAGCAGGCATGGTTTCCCAACCACCCAGAAAACCAGGAGAGGAAAGGAGAACATGATTTGTTTATCACAACTGTGCTTGAAACTGATTTTAAATGTCTGACTTGTGAGAGTAAGGAAATTCCTTTAGCTTCCAGCAGAAAATAACTGGGATTCTTTCAGCTCACAGCTGACCCACGGAGCTTGGTGAGTTTTCCACTGAAAACATCATGACTCTGCAGCAAGGACAGCCCATTCCAAGTGTCACTGAGCAGCTGGGGGAAGAGCCGAGTCCTGACGAGCACAGTGCATGTCACAAATAACCCTTGATCTTTGCTCTGTATCCCTGCACTCTGCTGGGCAGGGTGCCTTGACAAACGGCTCTGAACAAATACAGTTTTCAAAGCAAAGAGCAAATGGCAAGGGCTGTGCGTGGCTGGCAGGTGCCGGATTTGGATGCCTGGATCTTGCCCATGGAGAATGAAATCCCAAATCTGTTCTTCTCTCCCTATCAGTCCTAAAAGAAATGGTGAGTATTTTGGAGAAAGGAAGGAGGAGCGATGTAGTTCTCCATGCTCACTCTTCTTGGCAGCTCTCAAATATCATCCTACTGCTGGTGTGGTGAGGAGGACTTCTGAGGCTCGGCTTCTCAGCAGGCATATCTCAGCAAAGGGTTAGCTGTTGGGATTCTGAGCTCTCTTAATGGTCTGCCCTACTCTATGCCAGCAGGACCTGTCGGGAAGTGGGGACTTCTGGAAGTCTATCACTTATGTAGGTTCTGCAAAGGAGCTGGACTGCGTTGGAAGGTGGTGCTCCAGCCAAAGGAGCTGAGCGCTTGCCAGTCTGACCTTATGCTTCTGAAGTTCTTGTGGTTTCAATGCTTTAGGCCATGGTATTGCCTATTTAAGGCAATGGAAGAAAACCCTGTGCCACTCTTGCAGTGTAGGTATGTGAACTGTAAGCATCAGGACCAAATGGTAGTTCTAGAATTAGGTGGTGTCCCTAATTTCCCTCTTCAGTTTTAAGTGGATGCAGCATTCGTTGCTCACAGTCTCAAGTGTTGTGCTGCATTGTTGTAAGGGGTTGAACATCTGCCCCTTCCAGCCACAAAAGTGGCTCTGTTCCAGTGGTGGGTGGTTTCTTTCTATTCAGGGATCTTCAGAGGCCTGGAAAAGCTTGAGTATTGGGCATGACTGTCAGCTGGTGCAGATCCCCTTGACTCCCCTCCTTCCAACATCTGCAAGGCCAGAGCTGGACATCTTGGTTTGCCTGTGCACCGTGCATAGCGCAGAAAGACCCTGACCCTACCTGGTGCTGAACAGGGAGTGTGGCCTCACCAGGAACCTGTCCATCCAATGCTGAAAGCATCTGTGGTCCCAGCCTCTAGAAGGGGAGAGGGAAGATCTCTCCTCAGGTCCTGGGGAGGGCTGGGACCCTGGCTGGTGGATGCTCATCCTCCATTTGCAGCTCAGCTCCAGCAGTACTGTCCCGCTGCATGGATGGGAAAGGCGCAGATGTGGCACCCAGCAGCCCCCTTCCCAAGCACCCTACAGTGGCTGGGATGCTGGATGCTGGAGCAGAGCAGGGGCACGAGGTGCCAGTCCCACACAGGGGGTCTCAGCACAGTGTTTCTTTCCCCCAGCATTGTGTGGGTGATTGACTGGCAAAAGCCTTTTGAATATTCATTTGGCTGAGGGGAGAGGAGAGTGTGGCAGCTCCTTGAAATCAGCTTGGGGAGGGGAAGCAAATAAGACAGCCTTTATCTTGCTACTAGTGCTACTTGAACGCTCTCAAATGCATACTTCACATGGGTAAATGATTGCAGAGACCTCAGCCTACCTAACAAGCCTACTCTTGTAAAGCAGAAATTACAGTGCCTGCATACTCGCTGTCCTCATTCAAAAGCCCGTTCCTCATTAATATCACTTTATACATATTCTTGCAGCTCGAAATGCCATTCCTCTTCTCCCCACCCATTTCCTTGACTGGCTGTGACATACAGGAACTACACCCAGTGCTTGACTCGCCTCTCCTGACCTTTTGTAACTTGGCTCCAAACTCCTTTTTTTGGGTCTTTTGCAAAACACTGTCAGAAGGGAAAAATCCTTTGTTAAAACACAGCCAACTCCTGCCTCAACGTGGAACAGTTTGTTCTGCTCAAAGAATGAGCCAGTTCAGTGAGCAGAAAAACATTGCCATAAACCAGCCGACCCGGTAAGCTGCAAAAGCCATCGCCTGCGCTCGGGCTCTGAAAGGACGACGCTGAAGCAGGATCCGCAGGGATGGAAAAAAAATCATCCACGGTCCCGACCTGCCAAACCCCGTTTCCTTGCTTCCAGCCCAAGTATTTTGCAGTTGTCTTTTTGGTTATACCAACTGCGGTGGGGGAATGGGAGCTGCTGCTAAGCCCCAATGTAATGCAGCTCCTGAAGCCAGCATATTGCAAAGGGCACGGTGGATGAAGTAATCCAGCAGGGCTCAGCCGGGAAGGGGCTGCAGCTCTCCTAGCCTCAGTCTGTGCTGCAGATGATAAGCTCCAGTGCCCTGCGCTTGCTGTCTGCTACTATTTAGTAGCTGGGCTTAGTCTTTCCCACCCACATCTTGTTTTAAAGCTCTGGACACTATTTCTCTGGAATTGCTGCGGGTCTGCCCCTTCCCTGGCCGCTTGGTAGCTGGGGATCCGCCTGAATTTAGCAAGCACAGGGGACTTGGATGCTCGGTGAGAAGCTGTCTGACCCTCTGTCAGGCTTTGGGTTTGTGGTTCTGCAGCGGGATCGTTTCGGTGCTAGTATCAAAGCTGGTTTTCCTTTAACGCTAAATGTGGTGGCAGCTAGAGCTGTGGCGCCTGAATTTGGGGTGATGGTCTCCAGACAGGGTCTCCCATACAGAGGTGGGTGTGCAGGCCTGGAAGGGGGGCTGTGAGCAGAAGTGCTTCAGAAACACAAGCTCAGACCCCCAGAATGACTCCCTGGGACCAGGCAGGCTGCAGCCATCGGGAACTCCGTGGGCTCTGGTGCTTGGGTGCTCTGTGCCATCAGGTGCTCATACCTGTGGACCCATCACCACTGGGCCAGGCATTTCCTGATGGTTTAAAAGGCTCGAATTCCCTTGCCAGAGGTGTAATGTGGGCCAAGATCTACTTCTGGTTCTCATTCTGTGTTGGGAACTGCTAGTTTCACTCTGATCTCCCCAATAGCTTTATGGCTTGGAGCCATTTCAGCAATTTCAGCGTATAAATATACAAAAAAGTACACTTTAGGTTGAACCCATCCCTTTTCATGTGCATTCCAAAATGTGCTCCATCTGCTAAAGCTGCAGATGCAGCCCTTTGCTCTTGCCTACCTAAACGGTGACGTGGATAATAAGCTGTAAGCGTGGGATCAGAAGGCATGCAGCGAGTCGGAACGTGGTGTGGCAGATACCCCTGACCTGTGCGGGGCTGTTGGAGGTGCTTCTGGTGGAGCTGCAGTCACAAACAGATCCCTGGCAATGCAAGCAAGAAGGAAACCTCCCAGAGAAGGCACAGAAGGCCTTCATACTGTCCTGTTCAGGTAGAAACCACCCGGCTGGTGTTCACCATCTGAGTGCGAGGTGATGGGGGGACCCAGATACCGCTGAGCTGAGGGACTTCTTGTAGCTCCATTAATGCTATATGGTGTGCTCTGCTGGTAGCATTAACCTCGGAGCTGGCTCCGTCAAGAGATGATTATCTGTCTGCTGGACCTTTTCCTTTGGTGGAATGCCAGGAATGTTTTGCAACACGGACAGAATGTGAGGCTTGAAGCTATGGAGGTGGGTCCCTGGGATGCTGGGACTATGAACCTGGCTAAAGTAGTGTAACTCGGAGCGAATCTGTAATGAAGCCTCTATGCCAAGAGAGATTATTTTGGATTTTTTTGGAAGATGTTAATGGTATGATTGCATAACGTTTATTTTGTGCTCAATCAAATGGATGAGAGCAGAGGAAAAGGAGTGAATTAATGTCAGTGATGTTCAAACAGAAGCACGCGAAGCTCCGAGGGATGAGCAGTGGTTTTGTTTTGATGTGTGTTGTGTGGAGGTTTTTTCTTCCTGCCATTCTCCTGAAATACAGCACGCAGGCTTGTCTCGAAGGGGGGCACTTTGCCAATAGTCTAAAGGTTATATTATCCTAGTGACCTATTTTTATACTCTAATCGTGTTCTGTTTCAGCTGCCCCTTTCTGGCCTTCCATCGTGCTCTGCTCTGTGCTCCACTGGAAATAAAAAGGAGGTAATTACCATCGGTCCCCGGTGCTGAGGCAGAGCACCAGCCCTGCCCAGGTAACACTGCAAGGGCCAGTTGCTGCTGTTATGGAAGCACCAGAGCAATCTGAACACCCAGCTCCACAATGGGCGATGGCTTGAAGCAGGGCGATGAGGAGCATTGTGCTGCAGTGCAGAGGAGAGGGGTCTTCTCTTCAAGGCAGATTTTAAATGGAGAACTACAGCAGTTTGTAGAAGGGTGAGATTTTAATGAATAGCTCTGTTTAACTGGCCTAAATGGAAAAGACACTTTTCTACTGTGGGTTTGCCAAGGACTGGAGAATGAATACGATTGTTCGGTCAACCGCTTCCCCTGCCTGTATACTGTGCCCGGGTTTTCAAAGCCAGGCTTAAGCTACAAAGCACCCTGACCAGTGGACATAGAGAGAAATTGTTCCTTAGTACAAACGTTGGCTGTGATGCTGCTTGAAGCTCGAAACTGCTGAAACTTGTGTGTGTGTTTGTACATTTGTGCAGTGTGAAATAGTGAGATGTGACAAGGCTTTTCTTGCCTGCGCGGCTCCTCTTGTGTGGTGGTTATTGTGTTGCTGGTGGCTTTCCTTGTTCTTGTGAGAGCACCTGAGTTTTGAGTGCCTGCAGAGTTAGTGCCACAGCAATCTGCTTTCGGGGGGAAGGGGTGGATCTTACTGACTTGCAGCCCTGTATGGGTTAAACTCCAGCGGAATTAAGTGTGTTGCTGCCTTGGTGTTGGGTTATGGACCAGGCTCTGGTGCCAGCCCTAGGACATGGAGCAGAGATGTGCCCTTGGAGCTGAGGTGATGTTCTGCTGCTGGAGATGGGCCCATCCCGTGACTTCCCTGCCAGCTGCAGGCTCTGCAGGGTTATTCAGGGAGGATGCTGGACTCCAGCACACTGGGATGCGCAGCCACAGGCCAAGAACAGAGGAGCTCAGCCCTGCCAGATCTTGCCTTTCCTTCTCTGTTACAGAGCTGTGCTAGTACAGCTACAAGAGAAGTCCTGTCCACACCCTGGTAGCTGGGATTTGCTCTGAAGAGGTGGGCTGTTCCCTCTAACTGTGTCTGTCCATATTGAATCACAGGGATGTAGCCTGGAGAGGTCTTTGCTGAGTTACTGCAGTGTTTCCATCTACATAGCATGTCCCTGGGATGGATTAGCTATAGCCGCACTGTTCCTGTCAGGGGATTGCATCCTCAAAGCCTATCGGTGATGCTGCTGTGTGCCTTCTCCCCTTGTGCCTTTGTTGTAACCAAAGTCTGTGACTCCAGTTCCATGGTGATGAAACCCAGATGACAACTGGTTGGGTTTCCTGGCTGGGAAACAAGCCCTTGCCTGTTCTCACCTCAGCCTGGAAGGTGCAAGAATCTCCAGCCTTCCTCTCTCCTGCCAGCCCACACCAGCCACATTTTGGCAATAAATGAGTAAAACTGATGAAACTCCTCCATGACTTCTCATGAACAGACTCCAAATGCAGAACAGATGCTAATGCAGTGCAAGAGGAAGAGCCCCAGGATTCCCATGGCTGGCACAGGGGCAGTTGTGGGGCTGTGCCCCACGTGTGCCTGCACTCGCTGCTGCGTGGACCTGCTCTTCCTCCTCTCGCCAGCACCCAGGTGAATGCTCCCAGCCCCAGGCTGAGCTGGCACCAGCTTGGCATTGGGAAAGGGGAAGGTGGCTCAGCCCTTGGGTCAGGTGCTCCAAGGGCACCGCTCCTTCCTGCTGGCCCTAGGGATCTCCCAGTTACCGGCCTTTACTTGCTGATTACTCGTGGGGAGTTGGGAAGGGATCTGTGGACTTCCCAAAACTGCATCTCCAGGCCTAGCTGGAGGTAGAGCCTAAAGAGGAGAGGCAAAAACTCTCAAACATCAACTTCTTATCCCCAGTTTTGATTGTTTTTCTTTTTTTCCCTTTCTCCCCTATACTTTGCTATCAGCCGGGGCCTGCCGAGCTTCAGCTTAAAACCTAAACTTCTGTTCTTTGAAGTGTCAATATTGTGCTTGGCTTTGTATAAGACAGAAACATTAACTGTCTCTGAACTAGGGAGTGTGTCTGCCTGCCTTGCAGGCACCCAAAGTGCTGCGAAAACTGTTATTTTACTTCTATTTTGGTGCTGATTGCTGATGTTTTCCTGTTTGAGCATTCACTCCTCAGCAGAGCCGCATCGAACACCAGAGCCATGGTGGAGCACGCAGCCCTGGGTGAGCGCTGAGCACCCAGCGCTGGCTGGGCTGGGGCAGAGCAGGGCTGCCTGGTCCATGGTGCTGCCCGGTGGCTGTTTCTAGGCGAGGTTTGCAGAAGGTCACAGGAATTAATGTTGTAAGCGGGGCCCTTGGCACGGCACTGGTGAATGTTTTGCATTAACAACCTCACTGGTTAATTCACTGAAACATTTAAACACAAACCAGTCGCATCCAGCCAAGCTGGAAAAAGCTGAAAGTTCAGACTCGGCAGCGCAGATTTCGAAACCTCCCTTTGTTAATCTCTGCAGAAGGGAATTTTCTGCCATTGCTGAGCTCTCTCTGAGCGCTTTGGGCATTGTTCCCCTCAGTGGAAGCGAAGCGGCTCTGCATGGGGTTGGTGCTGTGTACCTGGACCATGGGAACAGGAAGGAGGGTTGGTACAGGAGCATGGCAGGAGGGGAATGCTCGTGGAAGTGTTGGAGGCTTTGGGCTGTCTCCAGCAGAAATGCTGGCCCTGTGTTAGGGCCACAGGGATGCTCAGGGGTCAGGGGCATCTCTCTGATGAGGAGGGATTGCAGGAGCTGGGCCTGGCTAGTCCAGGGAAAAGCAGACTGAGATGGGATCTCATCAGTGCAGATCAGTATCTCAAACACAAGTGACAGAAGGATGGTGCCAGACTCTTTTCCGTGGTGCCCAGCGACAGGACAAGGAGCAATGGCCATAAACTGAAACACAACAAGTGTCATCTCAACATGAGAAAGAATTTCTTTATGCTGAGGGCGTCAGAGCCCTGGCACAGGCTGCCCAGAGGGGTGTGGAATTTTCCTCTCTGGAGACATTCAAAACCCACCATGGACATGTTCCGTTTTCCAGTTCCATCTTCCTCCTCTATTATCACTATTATAACAGGGGTAGCACATCTTGTGGTGCTCCTTGTGCTTGTTTGTAAGCTGGAGCTGGGTCTCTGGCCTCCTACATGGAGAAGAGGCATGCAGACCTGGGCAGTGCAGGAGCGAGCTCAGCTGGGGCTCTGCCTCTTCTGAGCCACAACCCTCGAGAAGCTGATGTGTCCGCACCAACCTGGCTGTCCCTGCAGCCACAGCGTGGTAAAGCTGCACCTACCCGGGGAGCAGATCTGTATCAGCATGCTTGGTTTAACTGCTTTGAGTCAGGAGCCGTGCAGACAGGTGATCAGGGCTGCGTACCAAGGACAGGGAACCACCACCCAACCCAAGCCATTACCTGGGCTGCTCATCCCTGCCTCAGGGTGTGCACAGTTGTGTCGCTGTTGTATGAGCAAACACACATCAGCCCCAGGGGCGGTTCTGGTGCTTTAGGTATGAGACCTGTTTACTCTCTTTCCTCACTATCAAATTAACAGTGTAAATCAAACAGGAACCATGAATTTAAGTCCAATACTTTTGTCTTTCTGGCTGCCAGGTCTCCAGTTAATTGTAAAATATTAGGGAATAAGGTTCTTCACACAGGTCTGAGGCGTTTGCAGTGGTTTACACTGAGCTCTGGTGTAAGGCTGCTTGCTAATGGATTTATTTTTCTGCTATTAATTTACCGTGTCCATTAAACCAGACTCACTTCAATGCTGGAGGAATCAGTGAATGATCCATTCTGTTATATATTAGTGGTGTATTAAAGTATTAGTGCATTCCAGAAGGTAAGCAGTGAATAAAACATGCTCCAAACATGGGGTTATGCAACTGTTCTATGGAAATGAAATGGACAAGCAGTATACTTGATTAATTCTCCTTTTTTTCCCCACTAAATTGGCACTGTGATTCACTTCCAGCTAAATCTGCAATCTGTGCTCTCAGGTGGCATTAATATTGGAGCCCCAGCAGGAGAGCTGGGGCAGCTTTGATTGCATTTTTAAGGCAAGATGTTGGAGAGAGCTCAGAGCTTGATGCAAATGTGCTGGTAAATGAAATGCAGCTTTTAGGTTCTCTGGAGGTGGGTCAGGCCCTTCACATTTACCCACAATAATGGTGCTGGCGTGCCCCGGAGAGGCACTCTCTCCATGTGGCACAATGGGGGTCTGTGTGTGTCTCTGCTCTGTATCAAATTCACTCTGTTGACAGATAAAAATCATCTTTGTGATATCAGGCAACTCCAAAAACCCTCAGTAAGATCCGTCTGGGACTCGAGCATTCTCAGGAATGGAGGATCTGGAGCTGGATCTCTAGCAGGAGCTTGGTGGAAACAAAAAAGCTTGCAGAGAGCCCAGTGTTAGAGCTGCACAATCAAATTCAATGTGAATTCTCTTTTACCGTTGCTTCCCTGACACGAAATTCCTTTCAGCCTTTCAGGCTGGATTTTGTAGCCTTCAGGCTGGTCTTACTGGCTTTTTCCCCTAATTGACTTGAGTTGGAAAGGTCATTGTACCCCGCTAGATTTTGTAATATTTAACGTAGCATCAAAAATGAGGAGCTTGGGATTGGTGTCAAATGCACGCTGGTCCTCTCTGAATATCAAAGCCCATTCAGAGCCATCCAACTATTTGACTCGTTAATGCTAATGAATAACTTTCTGGCTCTCTGCAGAGGGAAAGACTAGTCATGGAAAGGTGGCATAAAGCAGGTCTTGAGATTCGCACTAAATCCAGCTCCCAGCCTTAATACCTTTTTAACTTAGCATTTTTTATTAAAGTTGTAATTTGTAGCCTTTCCTGACGCTGTAGCATAGCAAACAGGCTGCTCTGGTGCCAAGTTCAGGGATGACTAACACTATTCACAGCACTGGGATTAACGGGAAGTGCACGTTTTCCCATCAGTCTTTTAAATGGTGCCTGAGAGCTGCTGAGGCCGGAGTTGACCATCCAGGCTCTGCCCGCTGGAAAAAGTGATGTCAGCTTCCAGAACAATTAAAAACCAAATTCTAATGAAATTAGGGAGGTCCAATTGTACTTCCTGCATGTGATGTTTTTGCATCAGGACCTTACATTCCCCTGCCGTTAAAGCTATGGGCACAGATAAGCAGAGGAGGTATTGCATAAGCACCAAGTCATTTGCCCCATCTGCATTTCTGGGAGCATGAGATCAGCTCAGGATATCTGAGATGAGAAAGCTGCTGGTGCACAAGTGCTGTAACTGATAGGAGTTACCCCTGAGTCAGCTGGGAGGAGGGGAGTTGGCCTTGGGGGTTTTTGTAAGTTCAAGTTTTTATGAGTGCTTTCATGAAGCTCCATTGCTATTACTGTAAATCCCAGGAAAGTCTGGCACAGAGGCTTTGGAATATGAATCACTGTGTCCATATGCTTCCAAGTGACACTGCAACCTGGGAAAATACCATTTTACCCCTGTGTTTAAAAGAGAGAAGAGCAGAGTTGGTGCACAGAAGGTTGCGTTGACAGAGAGGTTAAGGAGGAGATGTTGCTGCCTGCCCTGTCACCAGAGCAGTGACTCCAGCGTCACTGCCCTTGTGTTGTGATCTGGGGCACGGAGCCCTCTGTGCACATGGCGAAGCTGCATCAGGCTGCAGATAAAGTTGTGGCTAATGCCCCAGCCAGGCCTGGCTTTCTGAAGGCTGGAGCAGTTTGAGAACCATGTTAGCTTCAGGAAAAAGAAGGAAAAGAATTATTCCTTTCTTCCTCCTTGTTTTCCTCTGTTTTTCTAATGTGAGGTCTCTGGTCACCCCCAGAGCAGCAGCATGGGCTTGTGTCACAGAGAAATGGAACTTCCTTAGGAGGTACCCCCAGTGTGCTGGGTTGTGTGAATGCCAAGAGCTACAGAGGAGGTGGCAGGGGAAGGCCGGAAGGCTGGCACACACGTGTGATGCTGCCATGGAGTGCTGGGACCGTTCCTCTTGCAGCTCCAGGTGAAGACTCAGCAGCTGCTCTTGAAACAGTGGTGAAGTGGCAGGGGATGGGCAGGGAAGCTCCCAGATGCTCTGCAGGCTTTGTCTGAGTGGGGAGGGCAGAAGTAGATGGCCCTGGCGCCCTGCAGCATGGCTCCCAGTGTCTCTGCAGGCAGAGGCCCTTGGTGTGGGCACGGTGCTTTGAGCTGGGGAGAAGCTTCCTGACGGGATGTTTGGAAAAGTACAGTTGTGAAGAAATGGAGATGTTCTGCAGGGAATGTGTTGAGTTTTCACCAGGTTTTCCTGGTGGAAAGCAGGCAGCATTCCCAGGGTGACCCTGCCTGGCACTGCTGTGCCCCAGGGAACACCGGGGATGGATCTGGGCTGGGCAGGGTGTGGGGAGATTGTGGTGGGTTTCCTCCTCAGATGGGAATTTGGTGCAGGCTGTAGAAGAGATGTGTTTGTGTGTTGGTTTCTAAAGAGCTAATTCACAGGTTGCACGTGTGAAAATACAGTAAATCCAAGGTCAAGTTAAATTTTCCTATCAAAAGAGACTGAAAATGATTTTTTTTTGAGTGAAACAGTTAAATACCAGGACAGTTGTGCTTTGTCTAATGGCAAGGAACTAACCCCGTCCTTCCTCTCCTTGTCCTCAGGTTCAGCGGCAGATATGAGCATTTGTCAACATCTGGCATCGGCTCCTTGGGACATCATGAGTTTGCTGAAATCTAGACCACAGAGCACTTGCAGTAGCACTTTTTCAATCTGAATTTCGTGTGCATGAAAGGAAACTAATTATCTGGATCGACTGTAGTGATGGCTAGCAAAAGAAAATCCACAACTCCCTGCATGATACCAGTGAAAACACTGGTGCTTCAGGAGACTGAACTGGATGCTGTAGAAGATGATAGGGAAGGAAAGCAACAGGATGCTCCTGCGGAAGGGCCAGCAGCTGGTGATGCTGGTGCCAGCAGCACTAATAACGGAGCTCTGTCTAACGGGCACCGTGGCATTGCTGATAGCGACACTTACATCTGCAAGTCTTGTGACTTTGGATCTCAAGATGTTCAGCACTTCTTTGGGCACTTGGACTCTGAGCACTCAGAATTCAGCAAAGACCCTGCGTTTGCCTGTGTCACGTGCAACTTCCTTGCAAACAGCTATGAGGGGCTCTCCCACCACAACATGGAGTCTCATGCCGGCGAAACGAGCTTTGTCTGGAGGGTGGCTAAGCAGGACAACCGGACAACCGTGGAGCAAAGTCTCGGTGAGACCACCAGCAGCCACGAGGTTCCAGGAGAGGTCCCTGAGGAAGGGGTGGATGGCCAGGCGGAAATTATCATTACCAAAACCCCCATCATGAAAATAATGAAGGGTAAACCCGAGGCCAAAAAAATCCACACCTTGAAGGAGAGTATGTCAAGTCAGTTGGGCAGTGAGGCAGAGGTGAAAGACGGGGAGCATTCGTTCCCCAACGGGTCCGTGCCGGTCAGCCAGCCCACGGCAAGCTCAACAAAATCATCTCATGTAGTGAATGGCTCCATCATAGGAAATGTGCCTGTTCTGCAGGCAGGTGTTGCACAACTTGTGTCCCTGCAGCAGCAGCCCCCATTGCATCAGCAGCTACCTACATCCAAGTCCCTTCCCAAGGTGATGATTCCCCTGAGCAGCATTCCAACATACAACGCCGCCATGGACTCCAACAGCTTCCTGAAGAACTCTTTCCACAAGTTCCCCTACCCCACCAAAGCCGAGCTCTGCTACCTGACCGTGGTGACCAAGTACCCGGAAGAGCAGCTGAAGATCTGGTTCACTGCCCAGCGGTTGAAGCAGGGCATCAGCTGGTCCCCGGAGGAGATCGAAGATGCCAGGAAGAAGATGTTCAACACCGTTATTCAGTCCGTGCCACAACCCACCATCACCGTTCTGAACACGCCGCTGGTTGCGAACCCCGGCAGCGTCCCCCATCTCATTCAGGCGACTCTACCGGGCCACGTGGTGGGGCAGCCGGAGGGGACGGGGGGGCTGCTGGTCACGCAGCCCATCATGGCAAACGGCTTGAAGGGCACCAGCTCCTCCTTCACCTTGGCGGTGAGTTCGGTGCCCAAGCCGCAGCCGGCGGCGCAGCACAGCACCGTGAGCTCCAGCAGCGCGTCGGGGGTGAAGGTGGTCAACAGCGCGCAGTCGCTGCTCACCGCCTGCCCGGCCATCTCCTCGCAGAGCTTCCTGGACCCTAACGTGTTCAAAAACAAGAAGTCCCACGAGCAGCTCTCGGCCCTGAAGGGCAGCTTCTGCCGGAACCAGTTCCCGGGGCAGGCTGAAGTGGAGCGGCTGGCGAAGCTCACGGGGCTGTCCACCAAGGAGATTCGGAAGTGGTTCAGCGACAGGAGGTACCACTACAGGAACGTGAGAGGCGGGCGCGCCGGCTGCCCTGGGGACAGCGCGCTAGATGCCCTGCCCGAGGCGCCCTTCGACGTGCCCAGGGGGGCTGAGCTGGGCCCCACAGCTGCCCCGCAGCACCCGCCGCGGCGGCAGGCCTGGCACCAGGCGCCTGACTTCACACCAACCAAGTACAAGGAGCGGGCGCCGGAGCAGCTGAAGGCCCTGGAGAGCAGCTTTGCCCAGAACCCCCTTCCCGCCGAGGAGGAGGTGAACCGGCTCCGGGGGGAAACAAAGATGACGCGGAGGGAGATCGACAGCTGGTTCTCGGAGAGGAGGAAGAAGAAGGTGGCGGAGGAGAACAAGAAGGTGGAGGAGACGGTGCAGCAGGAGGAGGAGGAGGCGGAAAACGGTGGCGGGGAAGGGGAAGACTCCTCGGATGAGCTGCAGGCTGCGGGGGAGAACGGCTCCGTCGATGCCTCCGGCAACAACTCCGTGGAGCGGAAGGTGAGTCCCATCAAAATCAACCTGAAGAACCTGCGGGTGACCGAGTCCAACGACAAAGCTGAGCCAGTGGGGGCTGGCAGCACCGAGAAGGGAGATGTTGGGGGCAGCCTGGCACCCAGCCCTCCCAAACCCAAGCTCAACTTCAAGAAGACAGCGCAGCAGCGGCACCTCCTGAAGCAGATGTTCGTGCAGACCCAGCGGCCCACCAACCAGGAGTACGACGCCATCGTGTCGCAGACGGGCCTGCCGCGCGCAGAGGTCATTCGCTGGTTCGGGGACAGCCGCTACGGCTACAAGAACGGGCAGCTCAAGTGGTACGAGAACTACAGGCGTGGGGTGTTCCCGCCGGGCATGGCGGAGCTCAGCCCCGCCGCCCGCGACGTGCTGCAGGAGTACTACGAGCAGCACAAGGCGCTGCGGGAGGAGGACGTGCCCGGCCTGGCCGAGCGCGCCCAGCTCGGCGTGCAGCAGCTCCGGCTGTGGTTCGCGGTGAAGGCAGAAGAGGAGGGCAGGGCGGCTGGCGCCGAGGAGCCCGCGGCCGGCAAGGGCAGCCGGAAGCCACCGAGCGAAGCCGGCCCCGAGGTGCCCGAGAGCAGCGAGTGCTGGGAGCCGGGCGGCCGCGAAGGCAGCGCCGGGACCCCCGATGCCCCGGGCCCACCGCCCGCCGCACGGCTCGGTGAGAGGTTGGGTGGGCGCAGATGGGGCTCTGGGTGTTCTCCGGTGGGGAACTGAGGCTTTAGGGCAGGGTTCAGTGTCTGTCGTTTGGGGTTTAACTGGGGAAACGGGGAGGAATTCCCTCTGGGAAAGAGGGGGTGAGGGAAGGAGTGTGAGGAGGGTGCAGTGAGGTGCTCCAAGTGCTGTTGCCTGCCTTGGCTGCTGGATGCTGGCTCCACTCAGAAGCCAAGTCCTGCTTTATTGTAAGCCAAAGTAAAACCAGCAGGAGTGCCTGGTCTCTACCTGCCCCGGGGGCAGGTGGCTCTTGGGTCTATTTATGGAGGGGATTGGTGTTTGGGAAGGAAGGGGCCTGGCTGCTGTGTCCATTGCCACCCTCCCCTTGGCCTCAGGCAGCAGCCGTGACCCCTGCCTGTGCCGCAAGAGCCTCTTCCCTTCCCTTTCCCACTGCCAGCTCTCCAGATGTGAGCATCCTTGTTTGCCGCGGGGCATCGCTCAGTGGTGGAGATGGAGGCTGCAAGGAGGGAGAGATGGAGGCTGGTGTGTACTGCTGCTGGCCCTACCCCTCCTCCAGGGCTCACTTCTGAAAGCATGTGTGTGTGTGTGTGTATGAGGAGAGGTGAATTCCAAGCCCTCCATGGGCTCTGCAGACTGCCGCTGGGGGCTGTTTCCTCCCTGGCCGGGCTCCCACCATATGAGGATGGCTGAGTGCTCACCCTGTCCTGCTGCGGGCTCTGCAGCCTCTCGCCTGCTCCATGCATGCAGCCCCTTGCTGTCCTGCTGGGCAGCTGGGACCTCCTCCAGTCCCTCTGCCTTGCTTTGGAGCTTCCCACACACCTCTGCCATGGCTGCAGGCCTTAAAAAACAATGATAATCATTACAAACATCAACTAAAATTCATTACTTCCCTCCCCCGTCTCATTTGAAGGAGATGGTGCGTGGGTTTGAATGGGGCCCTGCCCTTCTTGCAGCTGAGAGGCCTGGATGTGTGTTGCCCCATGTGCTTTGCAGCAGGACTGGCTTTGGTCAGTTTTTGTGCCCATGGCAGAGAGATGCCCCTGCTAGCACCCTTCAGCATGGCTTTATGCCACCCAGTGTGAGGTGATCCCCACCACCCCCCTGTGGCACAGAAGCAGGAGGTGCTCAGCGAGGGTGCACGGCTTCAGACTGCTGCAGGCTGCATCCCTCAGCCCAGCCCTGCTCCCTTGAGCATTTTGGGTTTCCTGGTCCCTCTGACTGGGGCTAGCCTTTCTCTGCAGCTGACTCCATCAAGCCTCCTAGTTTTGCTCATCCCGAGGCACTCTTGCACCCCTTCCTGCCCACCCAGCAGGCTCCTCTGCATCTTGCAGCATCTCTGACCCCTCTGTTCTTTTTCAGAGGCAGACTGAACTCAAACCACCAGCCCCGGAGGATCCGCTATTACCCTTGAGAAGAAACTTTTGGTCTTGAAGAAACCCATGGGCCAGGCTGATGCAGACCTCAGGAGCAGGATGTGGTGGTAAAGCACTGCCATAAATGAGACCTTTGAGCACAGCACACGAGAGAGCACGCGTGCAAAAACTTGGTGCAGAGCTCTTGTGGCCCAGCCCAGGAGATGGCTGAGAGCTGGCAGGGGCTCAGCCTGCACCCAGGAAATAGGATGATGCTCTTGTTGCTTTCCAGTGGACAGACTTTCAGATTTCATACTCATATACCGATGCCTACAGCTGCCTATACAAGCGTAACAAATCTCAGACGTTGTGTAAACAAGGTCATTGCTTAGATATGGACTATCATGGCACAGTATTTCTTTCTTTTTTCTTGGGTTTTTTCATCTGTCTGTTAAGGTGTTTGTTCTCTAAAGGTTGGCATGGCTGCATATATCCTCTCCACCCTTTCTGGTCCTTAAGCCCTGGCAATGAAGCACTTTGTGGGCACACAGGGGTGTGGGTGTGTGTGTGTGTGTGTGTGGAAAGGGGTCTAAAAAGAAAACTGCCAGTTGTGTATTAAAGCCCAGTGGGAGCTGAGTGAGATTTTCATCCCTAAGGCATAGGTTAGATTTAGCATTGCATACTCTCCAGTAAGTACCAGGTTCCCAGACAGAAGCATCCTAGGAGATGGAGTTTGGTGTCATTTCTCCCTTGCCAGCTAGAATACTTTCCCCTGTGCTCCTGGAGACTGTCTGTAGCAGGCTGTTCAATCTCCAAGTCTCCCTTTAATCACTGAGAACTAGCACATCATAATTTTTCCATCCTGACCTGGAATCTTTTCATTGTTCAGAGAGAACAAGCTGTTCTTCAGCGAGCAAATGCAGAGAATACTCAGCGTTGCTGTGAGAGGTTTAAGGATTGTTGTCTCCAAGGGATCAGCAGCAGCTCTGCTGCAATCAGGAAGCTTCCCTTTTGCAGCCCTACATGATAGATCCTCCTGCAGCAGCACTGGGAACTTCAGGTGTTTGCTCCAGGCTTCCCTATCCTTCCCCATTTTATTTCCCCCATTCCTTCTGCAGTAGTTCTGGTGAAACAGCAAAGGAAATTGCGCAGTTAACCCTTCTGCTCCCCTCTACCTGCACAGTTTTAATGTGCCCATCTTGTCTTGGGTGGTTGCTGTGTGATGCAACTCCTTGAAGATCTTCTCAATATTCTTTTCTAACAAAAAACAAGGTCTAGAAGGGAAACTCTTGAGCTGGATACTCCAGCCAAATGCTGTGTCAGACCGTTCTGTCACAAACTAATCAAATCCCAGCTGAAAATTGGTTCCATGTCTTGCCTTCACTTTTGCTCTTGGAAAGGCTATTCCAGAAATTCATTGCCTTTGAGTGGTTAGAATCTTTATTTAAATTTCTAGTTTGAATTAATTCGTGGCTGGTTCGTTCCTGGTTTGTTTTGGAGCCAACATTGTCCTTTAACTTAAATAGGTTTTGGTGTCTGTCCGCTGATGTATTTATGGAGAGGAGTCAGAGCTCCTTATTTTTGTCAAGCTAACTCAGCCAAACTTTTTCAGTAGAAGGTTTTTAGTTAGTGAAAGCTTTTTCATGTGGGAGACTTTATTGTTGGTGGTAAATGATATTTATTAGAAGGGTGGGTAGCAAGCCCCAAAGGATTGGATCCAGAGATTTACAAAACGTCTGGTTTAAACCCAAAAAAAGCTCTTTCAGAGCCCCTTCCAACACTGGTGTCTGATTTCTACCTTTAATTGCTTTGCTTTTCCAGTCCTTTCCCCATCCCCTCTTTAAGAGGCTGCCTTGTTCAACTGCTAGGAGAGGTTCTGTCTGTTCAGTGCCTTGTAAGAGACAGGACTTCCTCTGGCCCTGTGGTGCGTGCTTCCATGGTAGGTGCATGCTCCTGAGCTCACGTAGCTCCCCTGGCACACAGTGTCACCCCGGTGGCCAGGTGTGAGCATCTGCTGTGGATGGAATTGCCCTGCACCCTAACGGGACCTGGGGAGATGCTGCACCCTGCAGTGACACCGTGCTCCCTGCACCTCTCCAGAAGCACTGCTGCTGTCGTGCTGTGGTTGGAGGCAGAACCAGCAGCAGTCCCACCTCGGCCTCTGTTGGCTCAGGTGGGCAGCATCTTCGGGGAGAGCAGAGACAGCCAGAGCCCCAAGGGCTTAACCCTCATGGGTGCAACCATGCATACCCCAAAATGTCAGTGGTGGCAGGAGAATCTGGGTGCTCCTGGAGCCAGAGGCAGCATATCTGGGAGCTGTGTGTGCCGAGAGTATGTGTGTGTATGGTGCTACCTTCAGAGAACAAATACAGGTAGGTCAATTTACTCTCTAGTGTCTATGTACATGCAGGTTTATTTAAGTACACATATATACAGTTCAGATACGCCATTGATTCTTTATTGCATTAAAATGTACATTAAAAATGTACACTTTTACTAACTACTCGCTATATAAATATGTTGGAAGTGTAGTTTGCCCATTCAAGGTGATTTTCTGTGGGATTTTGGGTGTACACTTGAAGGCCTATGGCTAATTGGAAGAGTGATCCCCGCTCCATCTACAGAAATGCTTAAGGACTATGGTATGAACTGATCCCTTCAAACCATTTTTCCATGCACTTAGCTGAAAGTTTTTTGCACTTGGATTGTATTTGGCCAGTTTTCCAGACAAATTGAAGAGAAGTCTTGTGAGCTGGAGGGAGAGTTTCCCGGTGTACACAGCAAAACCAGCCTTGAGGGCTGGAAGCAGTTGAGGGTTTTGGGCTTTGTCTCCGTGCATTCATACAAGCACAGCAGGAGTTTTCTTTCTTTTGGGTTGGAGGAATTGTAAAAAGTGGTTCCATGCAGACTCCCCTTGGCTGCAGTGGGGCTGGCAGGGCCCAGCGCGAGGGGAGGGTGGGTGTTTAGAGACAGGAAAATCAGAAAGCAGTCGAGTTCCCTTTCTAACCCCTGCATTCCTCCTTATGTGCATTTGCTGAGTTGACTTGAAACCTCTGTGAAAGCAGAACCTGAGGGGTTAGTTCTGTGGCCTCATTTCCCTGTCTGAATCTGAGGAGAAGCAGGTGTCATCGCCAAAACCAGGCTCAGGTTTTGGTGCAGGACGTTAGAAATGTGTTCGCATCTGAAACTGAAAGGAAGAAATGAGAGGTGGCTTGAGAGCCCCAGCAGCAGCTCTTCTGGTGGTAAGAGGAAGCATCACCAGGATTCTACACAGTGTGTGAATATTTATCATCATCTAATCAAAGATGACTCTCTTGATTTGAAAGGAAGGGTGTAAGATAGAGATTGTAGCCAGCATCAGTAAGAGAGGGAAATGAAATTCTTTAGCTCCATTCTCTGTGTGGCAGCAACAGGAGTAACCATCACTTTTAATCCGTGTCAATCTTGTTACTTGTGTCTCTGAGGCTGCTTAAATTAAGGGCACAATCTAATTGCTTAATGACCCGACCCCTGATCTGTGCCATACCTGGCCTACTCATGTAAAGAGCTGCTGGTTCTCCTGATGGAAGCAACATCTACTGTATTTGTTCATGTCAGCAGGCCCTGCTGTGGGATTCTAGACGTGGCTGGTTCATTGGGTACCTTGTTTTTCACCATCCTGGAAATCACTTTTTTCTTACTTTCTTTAGGAGAACACTAAACAACCCATATTTTACAGGCTCTTCTTCCCACTTGTCCAAGGAACATCGGGCCTGCAGCACAAGGGCTGCTTCCATGGGTGACCCACAGAGCTCCAGCTGCAGGTACTGGTGTGGCTGCCTGTCCCTTCCCTGGTCACCACCAGAAGCCACCAGCAGAAGCAGTTGCTGCTGGCAGCTCTGATGAGAGTCACAGAGCCTTAACCTGCCTGGGCGATGCTGGTGCAGAAGCTGGAGCTGCTTGGTTAGTGTTTGCTAGGTGTCCCCTGTCTGTTCAGGAGGAAGAGGAGGATGGAGAAGGCTGGGTTTCCACTTACGTTATTTTGAGGTTTAGAAAAAAGAACAGGTTTTGGTCACAGGTAGAAGTGTTGTATTCTGACTTCCCTGCAGCCCCTCTCTTAGAGACACTACAGAGGCAACCTGGTGGGAAGGTGATGTGTGGAGCTGGGTCACTGGGAATCAGAAGAGAAAGATGGTTTTCAGCACTTAGGCACCAGTTACCAAGTTAATGTGATGCTGTACCTTCCTGTCAAGTTGATAGCATTTGAAATGCTTGTAAACTCTCTCCTGTTGCTCAGATAATTTTGGCTTTGCTGTTTTCCAATCAGTCGATGGCCTGGTGTGCTTCAGCTCACAGCAGGAGCCTCTCTTGTCATTCCTCAGTTGATCACAAACCAGCAGGGTAAGATGAGGCAGCGCTACAAACGGAGGTGTAGGGATGAGACACTTGCAAGCTGTACCTTTTCTCTTGGCAAGTTTACTTTCTGCTGTATATTTTCCTGGCAGTGGTCCCTGCCAGGAATGCTGGGTTGGCATCACACAGCTTTAAGCAGAGCAAGGGAGCTCTGTAGCGAAGCCGTGATTTGTGTTGTGGTTTTGTTTCCTTGTTCCTGCCTGTTCCAGTGAGGAGTGCTCTGTTGGCTGATGTTGGCCATATTGTGATGGCACAATTCAAGCCACTTTTCCCCTGTACTGATGGAGGGTGGTGTTAGGAGTCTTGCTTACTGGTGGTAGTGAAGATTGGGCTAGGAATCCACGGCATAGAAAACTTCTTGCTAAAATTGCACTTTCTCTCTGCCCCATCTGGCTCGTGGTGGTGTTATGGGTACGTGGCTGTGATTCCCCTTGCACATACTAACATTGCACTAAAAGAGAGCCTTTGGGAACAGCGTGTTGATCACTTTGTTTCTCAGCAGACCACAAAGTCAGCCGAATGGGGTCTCTTTGTTTTGTTTTTTTATTTTTAATTATTGTTATTTAGAAATCATGCTGGTGCTGAATGACCTGGAATTTTTGCTTGGATTTATCCAAAGGAAAATGTAATTGTAGCTGCAACGGGACCTTTCATAAGGGTGGCCGTGCAGCTAGGGAGCAGAGCAAGGGCTCTGCTGGGTCTTTGTACCGGGGAGGTGTGGGGGGTTCCAGTGGGGTTATTATTGTGTTTTTCTTAAGACCACAGTTTTAGATGGTCACCTTGGCAATCGTGTGAGACAGGAACTAGTTTTTACTTTTGGTAAAGGTTTTAAAGAGGAAAAACAAAAAGTGAAGCTGCCTGTGATTGTGGGCTGTAGCTATTACTAGGGCTAGGGTAGCTTGTACCTGCTATGGAACTTTACCTGCTCTTATTCTGAGGGCAAGAACTCCCTGTAGCAACAATGCCACTTCTGAGAAGTGAACGGCAAGTTTCCCTTCCTTTTGTATATGTGGATGTGAGGGTGGGTGAGGGGAAGAGCTTGCTTGTACAGTTTGTTGAAATGAAACCAGACATTTTTGGTTGTTCCTAAATAAAGAGCGGAAAAGACGACCGTGACTCGACTGGTGATTGCGCTCACTTCAGGGAAGCCCTGGTGATCCCCTGGTGCCAACAGCAGGAGCTGCCCCAGGCATGGGCATGGCTGAGCTGTGCCCCCAGTGGGGAATGCTCCATCACAACCTTCCTTTTGGTTTAAAAGCACAACTTACCCACAGGGTGAGGCCAGCAGTGGGTGACCCGGCTATGTGCCAGAGCCTGGATACCTCTGTCCTAGTCATCCTTCTGCAGCCTGGAGTAGCTGCTTGTCCCCATTCCCATTCAGCAAAGCAGGGTCAGCTGTAGCACATAACCACATTAAATCTAGGGCTGCTCCTGGTTATTTCCCCCTACCAGTAGCTGCAACCTCCCTAAAGCCCGGAGGAAGGATGGAGCAGTGCAGCCCCCTGGCATGGCTCCACACCCAGGCAGGGCTGCAGTGGGGCCATGCACCAGACACCACACACATAATACTGACACTTTTATTGTCATTCAAAGCTAGAGAGGCCTTGTAAATGTGAGTTTCACTACTGGCCCGTCGGCAGTGGCTATACAGGTAGGTAGATGCGATGCCCCCAGGACAGAGGTGCTGCCTTGGTCGCTCATGTCCCCCCTTGCCCGGCGCGTTGGGAATGGCACAGCAAAGGATGAGTGCCAGAGGGCCCCGGGAGCTGCACAGGAGTGGGATCGCTGGGAATCCGGGCAGAGCAGCGGTGGCAGGGGCTGGCTGGGGGAGTTCAGGTCTTGTTCTTTGCCGTCAGACAGCTGTCTCCCCTCAGCAGCTGGCAGGCAGTGCGCACCCGTGTGCTTTGTTAAGGGCTTGGTGGTGACGGGAGGGATTCGGGGTTGGTGTGGGGTTTTTTCCCAATATATGTTTTTTTTAGTTCTCCACTCGAACACTTCAGCGGAGAAACCGGAGAAGCTGCCTGAAAGGAGGCCATAGCAGTGCCGTTTCCATAGAAACCAGTTCACAGTGTGCCGGGAGATCCACCGGCACTGGAGGTGCTCCCACCGCCGCGATGGGCTACAGCCGGTTGTCCCCGTTGATCCGGGTCCTCCGCAGCGCCCTGCTGGGGTCACAGAGAGGGGACACGGCTCAGGCTGCCCATGGCACGATCCAGGGCAATGTTCCAGTGGCCAAAGCTGTGCCCTACGGATGGCTCAGCACATCCCCATGCTGGTGCAAAGTGCCACCGGCTGGGGGGTGGCAGCTCCTAGTCCCACCCTATGCCCACAGACCCCAAAGCAGCAGCTCCCCAAAGGACCGGCACAACTTCCATGCCGGAATGTAGGGTTTCCATGCAGCAAAAAGGCTGCAGCTCCGCTCTGGGTTACTGGGAGGAGGCTGCCTTTCTCCGCCTCCACCACGGAGACCATGCTGGGGTGGGATATGTCATGGTGGGCACTGCCCTACCTGCGCTCCCGGCTCTCGAAGTGGTCAGCCAGCTGCTCCGGCGACATGCGGAACTCCTCAAAGGGCTGCTGGTACCGTGCCTCGAAGGAGCCCTCTCTGCCTCTGCCCAGCAGCAGCTGAGTGGCAGCATCCACGGTGCGGTCCCGCAGGGCTGCCCCACTGAAGAGGTTTATCTCACCGTTCTCCTGCTTGGATCGGGAAAACAACGGCAGGAGTAAAGGGCCTGAGAGCTCAAAGTGTGTGTCTGCTCATGAGGACAGTGCTGGGCTCATGGGGTCTCGGGGGTTGCAATGGCTTTAACAGCCAGCAATGAAAAACATCCCGCTCTGAAGGAGCTGTGACTATGCCAACACAGACAGCCCCGGGCCAGCCGCGCTCATGGTCCTGAGCTGTAACCTCCCCGGAGCACAGCAGGGACTGGGAACGAGCACATCTGCCCCTTCCCTTCTGCTGAAGGGCTCTCCAGGTAAGTCAATCGCAGCCCAGGCAGGACCCTGCCTGAAACACCCCAACTCGCTGCAGGGGGCAAGTCCAGAGCTTGCCATCCCACCAGCGCTCCATGCATCGCTCCAGAGCAGCCCTGGCAGCTCAGTGCTGCATCCGACAGCCCTGCTGAGCCCTGCAGCACCATCACCTTCTCCTGCATAGAATCAGGGAGTTATGGAATGGTTTGTGTTGGAAGAGATCTTAAAGCTCATCCAGTTACAACCCCTGCCATGGGCAGGACACCTTCCACTAGAGCATGCTGCTCCAAGCCCCATCCAACCTGCCCTTTTTCTTCTAATCAAGTGGTCCCTTGCACTGAGGAGGTCAATCAAGCCCTTCCTTGAGCTGCGGTTTGCTAAAGTGGGTAAGCTGTACCAAAGGACTGGAAATCCAGGGCTCAGTCCAAAGCATTTCGCACCAAGAGAGGCACCAGGAAGATGGCTGAGCTCCAGGCTGCTGCACAAAGTGCACGGCACCCACGCAGGAACGGTCAGAGGTGCAAGCTGTCATTTCGCTTTCAGCTAATACTTGAAGATCCCCAACAGAACATAAGCTCCTACAGTTCCCTTTGGAATGGGCCAGCATGCCCCAGCCTTACCTTGCTAGGGAAGATGTCTATCTTAACAAGCAGGGACGCCAGCTCCAGGTTCTCGCTGTAGTTGTTCTTCAGGGGTACCGCTCGGAAGCCTACAGCAGACACAGCCCCAGCATCACTGGCAGGGACACATCTGTCCCCAGCACCCCTTCTCCCACCCACCTCCCCTCAAGTGGCAGGCAGCCCCAGTGGCCATTAACAAATGGCTTCTGCCTTCCTTGGGGCTCTGAGCTGCCATGGGGATGGGAAGGACTGAGCCTGACAGCATCCTCCCACAGCACTCAGCATCTCCCTGGCTAAGGCTGCAAACAGCATGGGGCCACCAGGCCAGCCCTCCCCACCTCACCGAGGGCTGTACCTGTCTTCAAGCCTTTCACCAGGAAGGTGGCCTGAGCCAGGAAGTTCTCATCGCTGAACATGTCCTCCTCATACACCACGAAGCGCAGGAAGGCAAAGTCGGGGTTGCTGACCTGGAAGTGGAACTGCTTCGGGGTCCAGAGCGGGTTCAGGCCATTGTCCGCTACCACAGGACACCAGAGTCAGTGGGAGCCCAGCCCAGCCCCACGTCCCTGTGCCACCAGCGCTGGCACCAAGCGACATGCCCGCACCAGTCAGGAGGGGCAGTGGGTCACTCTCCCAGCCCTTCACTCACCCACGATCTCCGTTTTCTGCTTGGCATTGTCGTACTCGGCCCCAGACACCTCCACCTCCACAAAGGGACAAACGATTCCCCTCCCATTTTTGGGAAGGTGCCGGGCCCCCAGAACCTGGGCACAGACCAGAAGACACTTGGTAAGGGATGGGAGCAAAGGGAAAACTATGTGTTTGCATCCCACACCAGTTTCCTTCCAACTAAATCACCCTGGCTCTGCAAATTGGAGAGAGAAGAGATGCTGCAAGCCAGCCCAGCCAAGCCCAGCCTGCCTTGGGGAAAAACAACTCCCACCCCTGGAAATGCTACGGTGTCACCCTGGAGGCTGCTTTGGTGCCACTGAGCACCACTTCGATCTATAAGCCGTCAAGAGGCAAGTGAAGTGTTCCAGGTTCCTGTCTGGTGCCTGCAGAGCCAGACCTGGGACCGCAGCATCCCACCCCATCCCATCCCAGCCTGCAGAGCCATGCTGGACATCCCCTTCCTTGCTGAAACTTGTCCCTCCTGCCTTGGCCTGAGGACAAAAAGGAGCTGTTCCGCTGCTGCTCTGCCTCCTGTTCATAGCACAGCCTGTGCTCCACTCAAATGACAACCTGCTTCCTTGCAGGGACACGAATCCCAGCTCGCTCTTGCAGAGGCCATCTGTCAGCCCGGCGTGCTGCCGGCACGCTGCTGTAGCAGGGGAAGGACGTGCTGCCAACGCTGGATCATGTGCTGTGAGTCACGCTGAGCTCGAGGCGGCTCCTCCATCCCTGAGCTGGCTGCGGTGGGGACACTTTTGCCAGGGGACAAAGGCTGAGCCCTTCTCTTAAAGGAGACAGTGATGGGCTGCGTCGCGCTGACTCGGCGCCGGGTGGTTGCGGCTGCATCCCGAGATGCGGAAGAAGTTTGGAAAGCAGACGGTGCAGGGAAATGGTGCCAGGGATTTTTAGGGAGACAGCGGGTAGAGGGTCAGTGGTGCAGATGGGACACAAAGGGGCGTCCCCATTGGGAAGGGCTGTGGCTCTCTTAGGTGGGATCACTCTGGAACAGAGGTGGCTTCAGAGGAGCTGCACTTTGTGTGTGGTCAGAAACGGGTGAGCAGCTAAAAGCAGGATGTGCCTCCTCCCCAGGAGCTGCCTGAGCTGACAGGACTTGCAAAAGAGACTGGTGACCCAGAGCTCGGCTCTGGGACCACTGGGGATGCCTGCACTGGTACAGGGACAGCCACTGGTCCAAACATGAGAGCCATGGTGCAGCTGCAGCCTCCCCATCCCTCCAGGAGCTCTGCTGGTGAGCGGTCCCCTACCCTGCAGAGCCTCGGCTGTGCTGTGAGCTGACACAGGGACAGGCCAGTCCCAATCCCACCATCCGGGAAGGAAAAGATGCAACAAGCACCTCCAGCCCATCCTCCGGTACCCCCAGCAGCAGCCCCTCCTCTTATCAACACCAGCAACACAGAAACGGGCTGAGAAGCACGCTGTGATCATGAGCATCTTCCCAAGAGAGACCATGACCAAAGGGATATGGGAACACGGAGCCCGGAGCAACCACGCGACAAGGAGGGACCACGGCGCAGCTCTGCGTTATCCCGATGGGAGCCGCCATGCTCTGTTATCCCGATGGGAGCTGTCACACTCCAAGTGAAGGGGACTGGGATGTCACCTCCACAGCTCGTGGATGCCACCTGGCGGCCCCAGGCCCTGGCGGGAGAGGTCCCATGGGAACACTGGGGGATGCTCCTGCTGGTCCTCTCCCGGCACCCGGGAGCAGCACCCATGGATCCCCCCCGCAGTGGGGCTCAGGGGCTGGGTGAGGAGCAGCTGCAGAGGCCAGGAGCCAGGAACACCGTCAGATCACCCCCAGCTTGGCACAACCCCTGGATCCACGCCGGGAGGAGGAACTGACCTCAATGGAGATGGAGAGCGGCTCGACGCCCCGCAGCGTGCTCTTGTCGAAGGGGTCGAAGATGTCATCCCGCATGTTGGTCGGCTGCAAGACGTACCCACACTGGCCACTGGACATGAACAAGGCCTGGTTCATCTGCATGGGCTTGTCTGGAATGCACAGGCAGGAGATGGAGGGAGGAGACCCCATGCTCGTGTCACCAGCCACATCACCAGGAGGATTGGTGCTTTGCACAAGCCCTTTGAAGGGGTCACAGCCCATCCCCTGGCAGTGCCTGGTGCACCAAAGTCTCACTGCAGACTGGGCACATGCTGGGCCCAAGGGGGGCCTGCACAACCTGCCCAACTGCCCACTGCTCCATGGGTCACCTCTTTTCCCTCCCTCTCCTTTCAGCTTTCCGTGTGCAGGCTCTTGTGTTTGCCAAACCACCCTGCGAGATGCTTGAATTCCCCACTGGAATGGCAAAGCCAGCAGGATAAGAGGCACATAGCTCTCTGGTGGGCTGGTGAGCTCCCAGCAGGGGCTGGCAAGGGCCAGGGGAAGGCTGGACAGGGCAGCATGAGCAGGAGTGGAAGCTGGGGCCGCGCTGGACCCTGCCTGTCACCAGGGACCTCAGGGGACTCCCTGCTCCCTCTCCACTTCATCCTGTCCTTGTGGCACGACAACCCCCTGGCTCAGCACGGCTCCTGGTCAACCCAGCCCTCTGGAGCACGTCTGCCCTGCGGCAACCATGGACGTGACCACTGAGCTTGGCTCCTGCAGAGCCCCTCCTGGGCCCCAGTCTGGGCAGGACGAGGGCAGGGTGCAGGCAGCTCCCCATCCCGCTGCCCTCACCTGGGGTCTGGAAGTTGAGGGCCACGAGCTGGCTGCCACAGATCCACATGGGCAGCGGGTCGTAGTTGGAGGAGTCGAGGCGCTGGCCCTTGGGGTAGATGCGGGAGAGCTGCAGGCGGTTGTACTGCAGGAACTTCTTGCCCTTGATCCTGTTGACGTACTTCTCTGCCTTGGTCTCGGGGAAGGAGGACATATCCCGGTAACAGGCCCTCTCTGTGCCAATCTCTGCAAGGAGACAGCGCAGGGTCGGCCAGGAGCACGTTCCCTTTCCAAACACTTCAACCATCCCAGGCCCCTCCCTAACACCGTCCTCTCCCCCTGTGGCTCAGCACCATCGGGCTGTACAGACCCCGCTCTGACCCGGTGCCCAATGCGATGGCTGAGGCATCAAAGCCACCCCTGGTGATGGGGCACGATGCTCTCCAGCCTCAGCCTCAGCAGCTGCTCTGGATGGTGACAGATCCCAGCATCCCAGCAACACAGGGATGGGGATGGGAACTTCCACCCTCTGGAGAAGTACATTTCTAGAGCTTCAGTGTAAACTGGCTCTGGCTTGCTCCTGACACCACACTGTGGGTCTGTAATGCCTCACTGCCTGCCTGCAGTGGCCACCAGGCCAGCAGATGCTCACTCTCTTCATCAAAGGGCACAGGCCGGCAATAGACCACCAGCTCTGAAAGCTCCAGGGCAATCTTCTTCCTCCTCTCCATCATCTTCCCTTCGGAGAGCTGCCAAGAGAGGGAGAGGGAGGTGTCAGGGCCAGGGGGAGCAGTGGCATTGGGTAACTCAGCTCACCAATTCAGTCAATGGCAGCACTGGCTGCTCCTGCCCATGCTCTGGGAACCATGAGTGGGTCTGCTGGGGGTACACCACAAAAGCACCCTGATGGGTCCCACCTTCCCCCTGAAGCAGGACTGGCAGCGGTACCAATGCAGGGCAGCAGAGCCTTGCCACCCTCCATGGATGGAGATCCCAACCTCCCAAGGCTCCAACACCCTCCCAATGGACCGATCTTCCAGAGATGTCCAGCCTGAACCTCTCAACCCACCACGTGTGGCCTCCACCCCTTGCTCCATCGTCTAAGGTTGTTCTGGCTTTATCGCCTTTGTAACTGCTCTGTCCATCATCACGTGCTGCCATCGCACCAACCCTCCCCTGCTCCTCGTGGGAAGCCCAGGGTTGGGAAGGAGATGTCCCCTGGGCAGGGCTCTCGCTCACCCGTGCATCAGCTGTCTGCGCTGCCTCCCGGATCTTCTTCACCCAGTCCAGCAGGTCCTCGTGCGTATCAGCCGCCACGTCCAGGGACACGCGCGACACCGAGGCCATGCTGATGGAGAAGACGAAGAGGCGGCTGTTCTTCCCCTCGGGGCGGATGGCTGTGGGCAGGGAGCAGAGGGCAACGTCACCGCAGATGCTGAGCCATGTCCTTCACAGCACAGAGGGAGGAAGGGAGAGCACGAGGGGCTCTCGTGGCTGCCCCAGGACTTCTCAGCTAAGAGAAGCTTCCATTTCTGGTTGTTGGAGGCAGCAGATGAAGCCCAGGATAGGTGAGGATGCAGTGTTCCCTGAGGGGGCTGAGAAGCCTTTGTAATGCCCTCTTTCTCCCATACCTACATCAGCTTCACTCTGTGCCCTGAAGTGCTCCGGTGAGAACAGCCACCCAGACCAAAAGGGCTCAGGGGAGGCAAGGGGCAGGCAAGAGCTGCAGACCAGACCCAGCATCCCGAGCCCCTGGCAGGGAGATGGACCACACGTATGTGAGGGAGGACCAACCCTTATGGGAAAGGAGGAGCCCACAACATTGGTCTGAGCTCCCTTGCTGTGGGGCAGCTGCCCCACAGGTTTTCAAGGCTCCTTGGCAGGACCCAGATGCTCCTCAGCTGTACTGGGGCTGCAAGGAAGTGCCTGAGCCCCAAAGCCCAAAGCAGCTCCTGTGCCAGGAACAGCAGTGGAGGAGTCTCTGCCTGACCAGCATACACCATAGACTGTGCACTTCCAGCAGGCACAGGGGTGCCCGGAGGCAGTTGGAGACTGAAGCCCTGCATCCATCACAGGACAGGACCATGACCCTTGCTGGCACTCACCGATCTGGCAGGAGGGCACATCCAGGACACCCCCCAGCAGGTCTCCCAGGGGGCTGTTCTCATCCAGCTGCTGCTGGGAAGGAAGCAGAGGCAGGATGGTGCTGGGCAAGGTGCTGGGATGTGCGCACACTGCTCCTCCCGCCATCCCTCCCTGCTCCGCTCCGCACGAGCTCACCTCCCGCTCTGGCTCCAGGCTGCTGGGACCAGTGATTTCCTCCACGTAGTTGGAGGGGAACCACAGCTGCTTCTTGCCACCATAATCTCCTCTCCACCTGGAAGAGAGGGATGGGGCAGCCTCAGCACCCGCATGGGGTCCCAGAGCATCCTGACTGGGGTGACAGGGGACAGGCAGCTCCTCCATCATCTGCTTTTAGGGTTCGTGAGGCTCTGGGGCTGTGCAGCTTGTCAGCAACCCCCAGATGGAGCCACCCCTGGAGGGGACACACCTCTGCATGGCACCAAGGTTTGCACGTGTCCCGAGGGACAAGGGAGGCTCAGGACACACTCACCAGCCTCCTTCCTGCTTCTCCACATTCTGGATGATGGCATTTTTGGTGAAGGTGAGTTCATCCTCCCGCTGCGCCTTGTAGTCGAACAGGGCTTTGACTGCACACTGCAATGAGGAGGGTTCCCATGAGGCCGGGCAGCGGGTGGATACATGGACAAGGATGTGCTTGCTGGGGGGACCATGAGGCACGCTGTGTGCAGGCAGTGCCCAGCCCTGCTGCCAGGCCCTAATGACCTTGCAGAATAAATCAAGGCCCCCATTTATGCCAAACCAGAGGTCACAGGTCTGGCATGGCTCCACATTGGCACTTTCCTTTGAGCTGGAGCCACTGATGGGTTTAGTTTGGAGGGCTCAGGACAAGAAGCAGCCCAGCCCGGGAACCTGCAGCCTCAATCTAGAACATGTCTCTCCTTCGTGGTATAGAAATGAGTGTGCAAAAAATACAGCTCTTGGGCAACAGAGCTAAACCCTGCGGCCCTGCAGGCTGTGCCATGGCAGGCAGTTGAGAACATACCTTGAAGGTGGGCATGGGGTTGGCTTCCACGTAGAACCCGGGGTGGCGTCCCTCGTAAAGGGCTCCATAATCCGGCTCCTGCGGGAGCAAAGGGCAGCAGTTACAGCAGGAGAACAGGTCCCCACCTCGGGGCAGGCAGGGAGAACACCCCAGGGAGGGCACAGACCAAAGGTGATGCTGCACACAGCAAGCAGAAGCCCACACTTGGGTACCGGGTCAAAGGAACAGCAATAAACCTCACTGAAGCCCAAAAGTGCTTCCAGCCCGAGAGGTGCAGACTGTGAAGCACAGAGATGGCTCATACAGCACTGCTTCAGGGCACCAGCTCGGAACAGACCTGTCCAGCATCCTTCCAACAGCCGCCCACACTCACCGCTGTCCCAATCTTCTCCAGTGTCTCCTCGTTGATGGGGTACCTCAGCTTCATCTTGCGGTACAGCGGGTGCTTCTCGTAGTAGCTGATCAAGTCCACCAGGCTCTCAAACTCGGAGTTGCCGAGCAGCACGGTCTGGCCCTCCTGCTGCACCCGGCAGTGCTTGATCTTCCCCTCCGCCCTGGCAGGAGCAAAGGCAGAGAGGAGGAACTTGGCACCTGGCAGGAGAAGGTCTCTGCCAAGGTAAAGCCACGCGAGCAAAAGGAGCACAGCCATCCCTCAGCAAGGTCCTGAAGGCTCTCAAGGGGCTGTGGGTCTTATCCAGGGCCAACAGGAGTGAGAAGAGCTCTGGGAAGGTTCATGCCAGGATCACAGCCACTCTCCTGCTGTCTCACACACTGCAGCATCCCAGCTCCAGCTCCCACAGCCACACCAGGAACCCAGGATCTGCACCCACCACCACGGACACACCTGAAGGAGATGGCGTAGGAGCTGGGCTCGCTCCTCTTGCGCACCAGGAAGGCTCCATCCCGCGGCACCCGCATCAGCATGTGCTCAGCTTGGGCCCGCGTGAGGTTGGCGTGGTACCACCTTTCAGGAGAGACACGTCACTGTGCACGGGTCCCCACACCTCCAGCTCACCCCACACCTCTGCGTGCCACAGGGCTTCCCCTCCAGCCCCTAGAAATCTGCTTGAATCCTCAAAAGGAGGACAGGGAGATCATCATGTACATGACACTGGACAGGGCCCTCTTCTTTCAGAGACCTTTGGTGATGCATGGGTGAGGGCATCCCAGCCAAGCCCAGTACCCCTTGCTTTGCACTGAGCTTCCACCACAATCAATCAGCAACACGAACAGCAGAGCTGGCCAGCATGGCTGCTGTGACATAGAGAGCTCCACAGGGAGCAAGTGGGGACCATAGAGCCCCAGCAAGGAAGGAATGGCTGATGTGGGAGGGTGTCCCAAAAGGTCCTGGCTGCTCAGTGGACACGACCCACCCCAGACCCACACTCACTCTTTGCTCTCATGGGCATTGGTCTGTGGCACCGGCTCCGTCAGCCTCATCTCAAACTCGTTGCACCTCAGAGGCACCTCCTGGTAGTGGGTGATGAGGTCGTAGAGGCTGTCGAACACTAGGTTGTCCGTCAGGAAGAACTTGGGGCTGCCGGCATCCTGCCGCGAGTGGATGCGGCAGTGCTGCACCTTCCCGTTGCGCCTGCGCGAGAGGGAGAACCGGGGTCCTCTGTGGGGATCCTGCACCAGCCTCAGGCACAGCCCCAGCCCGGACACAGCATTCCTGCCCCACCAGAGAGCTGACATGGAAGGGTCCCAAAGGACTTGGCCCTTCTGCATGGACGATGAGCTGGCGGGATGCTGGGGCACAGAAAAAGGGGAGGGATGTGCACTGGAGCACTGGGAGCACACCGCTGCACAGGGACGGGATGAACCCAGGCCCGCAGCGCAGGGAGCAGCGCTGCAGCCTCACCAGAAGGACAGGGTGTAGTCTCCAACGAAGGTCTCGCTCTCCCTGACGAGGAAGGAGCCGTCGGGGGCGCCAGTCTCGATGCAGTACTCGGTCAGAAGCCGCTCCGCGATGTGCCGCCCGTCCCGGCCCGCTCCCAGCTTCCCGTGGAACCACTTCTCGGTGGAGTGAAGCTCCGTGCTGTTGCTCACCTGCAGGGAACCCAGCGCCCTGAGGGCAGGCTCCGGTGCCACAGCGCGCAGGGGTCTTCCCACCAGGAGCAGGGAGCTTCCCTGCAGCAGCTCCCACCCTTCCCACCCCAGGATCTATCTCCCCCTGCAGGCAGCTGGCAGTGCTCAGCCCCTTGGACACGCAAGTCATGGAATCACAGACTCAGACTGGTTTGGGCTGAAGGGACCTCAAAGCTCATCCAGCTCCAACCCCTGCCACGGGCAGGGACCCCTTCCACTAGAGCAGCTTGCTCCAAGCCCCTGTGTCCAACCTGGCCTTGAGCACTGCCAGGGATGGGGCAGCCACAGCTTCTCTGGACACCCTGTGCCAGCGCCTCAGCACCCTCACAGGGAAAAGCTTCTGCCCTAGATCTAACCTAAACTTCCCGTTTCAGTTTGAACCCATCACCCCTTGTCCTATCACCACAGTCCCTGATGAAGAGTCCATCCCCAGCATCCCTATAGCCCCGCTTCAGACAGTGGAAGCTGCTCTGAGGTCTCCACACAGCTTCTCTTCTCCAGGCTGAACAGTGCCAGCTTTCTCATTCCTGTAGTCTCCTCTGGACCTGCTCCAACAGCTCCATGTCCTTATCTTGAGGACACCAGAACTGCACACAGTGCTGCAAGTGGGGTCCCTTCTCTATGTGAATGACTGACTGTCACACAAGGCATCCCTCACCTCCTTTTGCTCTTCTTCATCCTCATTTCCTTGGTCACTGGTTGTCTCCCCAGAGTAATAGATCTTGCTGCTGGTCAGGACAAAGTAATGCGGGTTCCACTCCTGCAAGGAAACAAACTCTGGGCAAAGAGACCCCCGAGGCAGCAGCAAGCTGGCCCCCACCACCCATCCATGGGACCAGCTCTTCCAGGTCAGCACGACCAGTGACGGGTGATGGGGTTTGCAGAGGAGTCACCGACGGCAGTGAATCAGCAACACTGATTTCAGTGGAGTCACAGGAGCTCCTAAGACATTGCCCAAATCCAAAGGATGTGGTAGCTCTTACATCTAAAGTGACTGCAGCTCACACTGCCAACACCCCGGCATGTAGCAAAAGGGGATGACCAAATGGAAAGCAAATCAATGCAAAAAGAAAGCACTCTGCCAGGGTCAGCACGGGGCTATCCCCAGTGAGGCTACAGGAGATGGCTATGTGCTTCACTTCCCTGTTCTCCAAAGCTGTGCTTCATTCACACGTGACTTTGCCTGACCGATCCCCAGCGAAGCAAAGCCGCTGAGGGAGCGGGCTGTGTGGAAGCAGATGCGCACAGCAGAGGGGAGGGTTGGTGCTTTACAGAGCAGAATGCTTGCCGAGGTGTGGGAGCTCCGCGGGCACTCGGTAGGAGGCAGGAAATGCCACGGCTAGAGCTGACTGCAGCAACAGATAAAGAGGCTTTACACAGCGCAGCTGCAGTGCCTCAGCCCAGAGCTCCCTCTAGCTCAGCTTCTGCCTCTAACAAGGGCCAAGAGGTGCCTAGGGGAGAGCACAGGAGAGAGCCAGCACAGAAACCCCCAGCCCTCAGGGACCCTGAGGAACAGGACAGAGCAGCGCCTCTTAGCTCCTGTGCACCACAATCTTTCCTATCAGCACCACGCAGCGCCCTGCGGAGCTACCATGGCACCTATGGGGCCCACAGCGCGGGGTTCAGGGCACGGAGACACGTACGTGGTTGATGGGGTCCTCCAGGTAGAGGATCCCGTTCTTGATGGAGTTGCTGATGTCGTTCTCGGAGTACATCACGGACGTGGGTAGCTCCTCGTAAGCGCTGCCCTCTGCCAGCTTCTTGTGCTGTGAGACAAGAGGTGGGTCAGGTACCTTGAGGGAAGCAGGCACCCAGAAAGCAGCATGGGCTGCCTAGTGAACAGCCAGGTCTGCTGCAGTGGGTTCCCCTAGACTGAAAGGACCAGGGTGGCACCCATGCCACAGAGATCATCAAAGGGCACTGAAGTCCCACCCTTCTCCCCAGAGGTGATTCCTGCAGCAGGAATACCAGCATCCCCCAAGCTCTCCAGAAGGGCAGCACCCAGCTGCTGAGCTTATTCCATAGCAGCTCCTCTGAAGCATGAGAGCTTTTTGTCTCCCATTGGGTTGAGCATCACGTCTCCCCTTTCAGCAAACCCCTTCCAGAGGTTAGGAGCTGCCTTTTTTTCCACACCGGCACCATTTTGCCCCCATTGTCTCCACTAGCTGGGGATGGAGTTCACCTTGATGAGGATCTTCCTCCTGAGCTGGTTTGGAGAGGGAAGGCCATCAGCAGAGATATCCACAGGTTTGGTCAAGAGCATGTCCCCAAAGACCTTCTTGAAATTCTGAGCCATGTTCCGCTGCTGAGCAATGCTGCAGTGGTCCTCAATGGACAGAATGACTGGGAAACTGGGAGAAGGAAAAGAGCTGTCAGGACCAGCACGGTGTCCAGGTGGAACCATCACCTGATGGTCACAGGTCACAGCCTCTGTGCCCTCAAGGAGCACTTTGCATCCGCAGTGATCTGTGCTGCCTTGAACACTCAGTGTAACCACCCTACAGCACAGTGTCCCCCCCACTGCCGGCGATGCACATGGTGGAGAAGGACTGACACTACTGGGGTTTACCCAAAGCTGCTTTGCTCCAGCCTTGGCTCTACCCACTCCTTGCCTTCTTGGCAGCTCTGCTAGCTGCAGGCCAGGTCCTGCTGTACTCACTCGGAGGTGACAAAGGCATGCTCCTTGATGGTGACCAGGACATCAGAGAACTTGATCTTGGTGGTTAAGGTGTGCCCATGGTAAATGACTGGCATGCCATCGGGACCGTCCCAGCAATCCACTGCAAGAGACCCATGGAAGCATCTTGGTTGGAATACAGGCAGGATGAGATGGACTGAAACAAGCACTGCTGGGATCCGCATTGGAAGGTAACAAAGCAGTGAGGCGAACGTCCAGATCTTCCTGGGGAACCAAAAGCTCAGGCACCTACCACCAGTCCCACCAAGCCAACACCCTCAGCCCCTCCAGCACATCAGGGTGGCAGCAGCATATGGACCAGCAACCCGAGCCTCCCCTGACCCCCACCGGCCACCGCTGGGCACAAAGCACAGCTCCAGCACTCACGTTCAATGCAGCGGCAGCCCATGCGCAGGCAGCGCGCGTACGCCTCCAGCGAGGACTCGCTCGAGAACTGGTCCCCGGTCAGGTACCTTCCACGGGAGAGAACACGTGAGCAGAGCCACGCACTCACAGGGGCAGGGGTGCCTGCTGGGCAGAGCCACCCCAGGGGAGGTTCGGTTCTGCCCCGGCTGCAGAGGGCTGCAAGCACCGTGCTGAGGTCCCGGGTGCCAGCTCTGGAGATGAGACTCAAAGAGCGGTATCAGCATCAGTGACACAAAAAATGCCCCTGCAGCAGCCAGAGAGCAGGGTCAGGCCAGCTCCTGCAGGCACACAGCAGCTCTCTGCCTGCCCTCTGCGCCTTTAAATTCGGGCTGCGGTGTTGTCACCGCATTCCATGAATGGGGAGTAGAGCCAGAGCTCATCTGCAGTAAAGCAGTTCCTGCAAGGTGCTTCTAGCAGCAGGGAAGGAAAAAGGCCAGTTTCAGCCTGCCAGGATTTTGTCACATCTGTCCTAAGAGCCTCTGGAAGGTGATGACGTTGTTAATGGTAAGGAATGGCCAGAGTGACAGCCATTCACTGACCTGAATGCACAGTCTGTGAAGACATGAGGTGCGGACAATGCGCAAAACACAGACGGTTAAATGATAAAGGGAGGACCGGGGCACCAAGAGGAAGGTCTCTGCTGTACTGACCCTGGTTTGGACCCACCACTGGGATTGGGCAAGACGAGGGGAATCCCACCCTGGGGAAGGGGAGGCTGGGAGCAGACACGTGGAGGGAGCATCCCCTGGTCCTTACGTGTTGTGTGAGGAGGAGATCCAGTAATGGGAGAGGGGGTTGTTCATGTTCTCCAGACACACCATGTCCAGCTGCGAGTTCCAGATGCTGTTCTCTTTGGAAAACAGGAAGGTGAGAAACTGCTCAGGAAGAAACAGAAGCATGTTAATGATGTGGAGGAGCCGTTTACCTGCACACACATCCAACCCTCCCTGCCAGCAGCTACCCAGCAGCTACCCAAGTACCCTAAGGGGCATCAAACCAAGTGCAGCCCCTTTCCTCCTGCAAATGAATGCCTGGTGAGCACTCCCAGCTGCACACCCCCAGCACATGAAAAGAGCCCACAAGCCATTGCTTGGCCAACCAGCTCTTGCGCAACAGGGTGACCCACCACGTTCACCTCACAGCAACACAGCTTACAGGAGCTGTGATCCTTCAAGCATCACCCTGACATGTGAAGAGACAGACAGCAGAGCTGTCACCCAGCACACTGGGGATGTCACACATACTCCACCCCGCTCCATACATGCCAGTGTTCAAGATGTCTTACTTCATCCAGGGAGAAATAAGGCTCATCAATCTCCCTCAGAGGGTCTCTCAGAAAGTTGAACATGAATTCCTGTACCTGAAGGGTGTCTGCAGCCCAGAGCTCCTGCAAAACCCCAAGAGAAAGAAAGCATTGCTCAAACCCATGTGTGGCTCATCCAACCCGCATCTTTAACCACGAAGGAGGCAGCTTTTAATGCAAGACCAGCTCTGCCATGAACTGCACTGTCAGCACAAACAGCGGCTCGCACACAACTGCAGGATCTGCCCTGTTCCCAAGTGCTCTTCACTTTCTCAGTACATGCATTTTCCTCTCCAACAGCTCCTCCACATACATCTGCCACCCCTCCTCGCTCAGCAGCAAAAGCCAACCCAGCTTCCTTTGGCTTCTCCCCTCCAGTGTCTTTCATTAGGCCATCACCATGCTGTGTCTCTTTGCTGGTTCTTGCTGCGCTGAAAGACCTCAGATCGCTTCTAAATGGAAGGGGCAGATCCATGGGCTGCTCCTCAGGAGCTGCTGAGACCTCCGGAGCAGAGAGGATGGACCATGATGCTTTGACTGCTCCACACCTTCAGTAACCAGCTGAGGCCATTGGGACTGGGTACACTGCCTTGACCAGTTCCTCCCTCCACTCCTCTCAGACCTTCTGCTCTTCGTCCCTTCGCTGACCAGGGTTCCTGGCTGAGGTTTACCCTCAAGAGTGCCCTCCCTGCACCACCTCCTGCTCTAGGAATCACAGAATCCCAGCCTGGTTTGGGCTGAAGGGACCTTAAAGCTCATCCAGTTCCAACCGCTGCCACAGGCAGGGACCCCTTCCACTAGAGCAGCTTGCTCCAAGCCCCTGTGTCCAACCTGGCCTTGAACACTGCCAGGGATGGGGCAGCCACAGCTTCTCTGGGCACCCTGTGCCAGCGCCTCAGCACCCTCACAGGGAAGAGCTTCTGCCTAAAGTGTACTTAAGGGAGGATGTGCTCAGGCCGTGGCTGTGCCAGGCAGAGCACCCACAACCATCACCTCAGCCCCACTGCAGGGCTGCCCTCAGGTCCCTGCCACTGCCCATCCCATCATCCCTCCCCTGGGCCAGTGCTGCGCTCACCCTCTGGTACTCCAGCAGGAACTTCTGCAGCTCCAGCAGTGACACCCTGAAGTGCTCAGACCTTTCTCCAGCCCTGGCAAGCAGAAAGAGAAGGAGAAGCTTTGGTCACTCAGGCAGCACATCACAACCGACTGCTCCCAGCGCCCTGTGAGAGTGCAAGCGACCACCATGGTGCGTGCGAACGAGATGTGCTCCGAGCAAGCCGTGCTGCAGGGGCAGAGGGGACGAGCAGAGAGCGACAGGGAGGGCACGGCAGCAAACACACAGCAGGTGAGAGCATACATCCACATCCCAGTGCCAGGGACTGCGCCAGGAGCAGCCCAGGATTCACAGTGCCAAGGGGATGGCAACGTGGAGCTCTAGTGACAGGCAGCAAAAATCATCAGAGGAACCGACTTGTACAAGGGTGACAATAACTAAATGGGTGCAGGGCAGTGAAGAGGTGATTGTGACAGGACAGACCTACAGGGATCCAGAGGACATGGACTCAAGGAGGCAAGGCAAGGAACTAAGGTGGGAACTGATTATAGCTGATGATCTCAAAGGACTTGTCCATGAACATACCAAGCCGCAATGGACAGCCAAGGGCAATGCTGGGGACTGACACCAAAGAAATCAGAAATGAACTGTCAGTGCTGGTCTGCTGAGGTTCCTGCCAGCTCTTTCCTATGGCTATAGGGGAAAAAGCATGGGGAAATCTGTGGACAAGGTCACAGGTCTCCCCCTTCAGCTCCCGTGTCCAGATTCAAGCCCTTTAATCCGGACACCAGCCAAGGTGCGCACAGGGAAGGGCAGAGCAGGCACCACAGACGCTGCCTGGAGGGGAGCACCGCTGCAGCCTGCGCAGCCCCTGCTGTCATCGGCAGCCTCTGGGAGGTGGCTCAAGGTCTGGGTGCTCCACATAAAGCAAGGGACTGGTTTGGAGGAGGCTGAGCTGGGCTGGGTCCCAGTCTGGAGGAGGAGAGCCCCCCCTGCCCCGAGCTGGAGCGCCTGCAGCAGAGATGCTTCTTCAGGGTGCAAAGTCACAAACAGAGCGATAGGAAGAGGGACACAGCATGCCTCATCCCCAGCATGCTGCTGCAGGCACCGGAGCATGTCATGGAGCAGAAAACAGCCCCTTCCCCAGCAAACACAGAGATTCACCCACCTGTCCAGGAACGGGACATCCATCTGCAGAAGAAGAAGCAGAAGCATTAGGTTTGCCCTCAATCCAATGTATTGAAAGCACAAACTGATGTGGAAGGCAATGGGGACAGCAGAGCAGCATCTAACCTTTCCTTACAGCTGCTGCTCATCCCCCTGCTAACAGCCTAGAGCAAGGACTTCTTTACTCCCTGCCCTCCCTGGCCCAGGGCAGTGACAGCCATGGTCTGTCCCTCCCCTTCCCAGCCCTGCAGAATCCAGCTCTTACCATTTTCTGGGCGCTGAACATGAGGCTGCGGTAGAGCTGCGCGAACTGCCCGTACGTGATATCCCCGCTCCTCTGCTCCACGTCCTGCAGCAGGAAACCAGAGGTTTGACAGGGCCACGGGCAGCTCTGTGTGGCCTCAGGAGTGTCTCCTCCCACCAGGATCCCTGGGGGAAGAAGGAGGAGGAAAAGGCCAAAACCTGGCCAGACTTTGCCTCCTACCTCTGCACATCTCGGTGGGACCCACAGTGCCCAGGACACAGGCACATCCTAAATGGAGTCACACGATTCCCCCTGCTCCCCAGCCCACATGAAGGTATCAGTGCTGACAGAAGCGTTGCTGCTTACTTGAACAGCTACTAAAGGATCATTTAAACTCATGCTTGCAGAGAGCACCTGGAAACCACAGGACCTGAAGCGTGTGCTCTCCTTTGGCCTCGAGTTCAGTGCTGGTGGACACGGTCACCAGGAGCTGAGCCTTCACTCTTGGCTCTGCGGTGATGCAGTGGAGCTGCAGGACCCAGGATGCAGGAGGCAGCCACCAGCCCCGCTGCCCATCCTCCTACACTTGACCCCACCAGCACAAAGCCCTTGGCTGGGGCCGGGAGCGTGCGGGATGGGGTGAAGGGAAGGTGCTGGCCACCATGGGACCGGGGTGCAGCACGCAGCAGGACCTGGCACCTCTTCAGACCCCTCCCAGGAAGAGCCCCTGATGTTCAAACACTCCGTGGGACCCAACCACCACCGGGCTCTGCTCAAAGGCAGGACACGGGCTGCAGCGAACAGGGAACATGGTCCTCCATGCCAGCAAGGAGAGCAGAGATGTCACACACTTACCATGAGTCTCTCCCGCAGGAACCTCATGTTGGGCACCCGGTAGTTGACCTGAGACAGCATGTTCTTCAGGTCCTTGGCGGAGATCCTGCAGGGGAAAGAGGCAAAACACATTCAGGAGGGCTGGGACAGAGGCATCTCACCCTGGGACTGGGACACCCAAAGGGACATCAGCTGTGACACACAAGGACGGATGCATGATCCAGAAGGATGCCGGGGCTGGGACCGAAGGCAGAGCAGGAGAACATTTTCCACCCCAATGAACATCCATGCTGCATGTGGGGAGCAGAGAGGTGCTTGCATGCCAAGGGAACTGCAAACACAGCTCCTGCAAGCTCCTACAGGGCAAGTCCCAGCACCCTCAGCCCACTCAAGCTGATGCCACCACGGGCACACAGTGCCCCCTGCTTTACAGAAACGGCCGGGGAGGGGCATTCTTAAACTGGCTGTGCCCCAGCGTGGATGCTGGGTCACCAAACCTGTTCCAACCCCACTCCCTGGCCTGCAGGAGGAGGCGGACATAGAGCAGGCTTTGAGGTGGTTTGGACCCAGCTAATTCTATCAGCAAGAGAGTCTACTCACAGCCACAGCGATGCCCCATCGTGCCCCAGCCGTGCTCCCCCAGTGACTGTCTCACACACCAATGTCTTCCCCAGGGCCCTTCACACCAAACGTGCCAGTTCCCAGACCAGGAAGGGCCCCCTGACCAACCCCAAGCAGGATCCTGAGCTCCAGCAGGCAGAGATGGGCAGCAAGGAGCCCTGTTCCTTGTTCCCCTCTGGGCAACGGCCCTGCAGCGAAGGAAAACAGGAATGTCTCCCATCTGCAGGACCCAAGAAGCGAGAGGTCTGTGTGCCACCATCTTCCGTCAGCTCCTGCCCTAAAAGCAAGTCCTTGGAGCCTGCCCCAGCAAACACAGATGCTGCCTTTGCTCCCACGGAGCATGTGGGGGCTCAGAAACGTGCAGGATGCTCCCTCATCCCAAGCACTGGGCAAGTCTAACCCTGGAAACCCAAACACAAATATGGCCGGGAAGGGGAGGATGTGCTGGGTAGGGGTTTAGCCCAGGCACACGCAGTCATCGGCAGCGATGCGGAGGCGCAGCATGAACCGCATCTCTTCCACTCTTCCCTGGCAAGAGGATGATCTCAAAGGACACAAAGGAGGAGGGACCCCCAAGGAGCAGGCTGGTGTCAGGCGCTGCAGCGACCAGGGCCCCGCAGCCGGCAGCACACAGAGAGCCCTTGTTTGTGGGCTCTGAGCGCGGGGCCCCGGGACGCAGCACGGCCAGAGCCGGACCTGGCCCTGCTCCCGTGCTGTGCCACGGCCAGCACCGTGCAGGCAGTGTCCTGGGTGAGGGTCCTGCCCCTTCCCTTCCACAGCACACCCGGTACCCACAGCCATGAGCAACCCAGGATGAGTGTCCCACCTATGGGGTCCTGGGTGACAGGAGAGGACAGTGGGGCGGTGCTGGGGGGAGTGAACCAGGAGCGCAGTGAGAGATGCCACCACTGATGGGTGTCAAGGAGTGACAGCTCGGGTGGGACCCCTGATGGGACCCACTGTCCCCAGGGCCACCCACAGCAATGTCCCCTTGGTGAGAGGCTGACACTGCAATAAAGCTCCTGGAAAAGGAGCTCCAGATGCACCGAAGACAGTGCCCAGCTCAGGGGATGCTGGGCTGGACCCAGGAAGGGGGTGGACTGAGGCACTGCTCATCACGGTGTGGTGGCACCAGGAGGGGTGAGAGCAAACCCTGTACAAGCTGTGACCAGCATTTCCCTCTCTGCCCCCACAGGAGGATGGCGGATGGAAGGATTTTATTGATGGGGTGATATTAATGACGTGCAAGCGCTGCAGACCTTGGATAAACAGCTTGGTGGTATTTTGAGACTAAAAAGTGAAAAACAAATGAATAAGCTCGTTTTTCCTACGGAAGTTTTTGAGGGTTTCATGACAAACAGGCCAAAGGACTGACCCAGCCCTCACATAGGGATGGAAACAGCCTGCGGTGCCGTAACGCTGCTCCCAGCACGGGCAGCTCTCCTAGCCAGAGGTGAACAGGCTCCTCCGCACCAGTGAGGAAAACCCCAGCATCCTGTTATCCTGCTCTTTCCACCTCACGTCCCTTGGAAAAACAAACACCCAAAGGCCCAGCAGCCAGTGAAAACAGCCTACATCTGCTGGCGTGCGGGAGGCACCCAGCCGGGAGGAAAGGGCTCCAGCACCAGGAATGATCCCTGCAGCTCCCAAATCCTGCCCGTCCTGGGAAGGACCACGGGCGGTTTGGGAAAGAAGCAGTGTCCTAAAAGAACCACGACTCACTCGTCTCTTTTCAACCCCATTTCCAGGCTGAGAGGCAGCAGCAGAGCCCAGTGACACCAAAGTTAATGCTGCAGAGATTCCACCCAGGAGATGTACATACCCCTAACTGCTGCCATGCTCTGCAGACAGCACAGGGATGGCTGTAAAACGGGCAGCCGCCGCCTTGACCTGCATTCCCCCTCTGTCCTGCTCCCTTTGCTGCCTGGGCTGGAGCAGCAGCTCTTCTAATGAAACGGTTTGCATTGAAGCTCCTCCCCTTGGTGGACAGGTAGCAGTGTATTGTGTTTTGTTGCCTTAATTCTGGATGCAAAGAGATGCTAGTAATTAAAACAAGAGAGATGCAGCAGGCTGGCTTTCAGCTCTGCTGAACCAGCCTCGATGATCAGAGGGATGGAGCAGCTCTCCTATGAGGAAAGGCTGAGAGAGCTGGGGTTGTTCAGCCTGGAGAAGAGAAGGCTCCTTAAGGGGAGACTTATGTGGCCTTTCACTACTTAAAAGGGGCCTGCAAGAGAGATGGGGAGAGACTTTTCCGCAGGGCCTGTTGCCATAGGATGGGGGGTGATGGGTTTAAACTAAAAGAGGGAGATTCAGGCTGATGTGAGGAAGGAAATCTTTATAATGAAGGTGGTAAAACACCAGCACAGGCTGCCCAGTGATGTGTGAGCCATGTGTCCAGCACCACCCCTCGGAGCAGGACTGGAGGAATCCCCTTGCCCCAGGAGATCGCATTAACATGGAAATCAATCTGAGAGGTCAAGGGGCTCACTTAACATTGCAGGGGAAAAGCATGTCCCAGGGATGGATGGAGGCAAATAACAGCACCTCAGGATGAGGAGGATGGAGGGGGAATGCAGCTGGGAAAAGCAGCCAATGCAGCAGCAGCGAACAGCGTGGTGGAACTTAACTCCTTGACAGGGAAAACACAATAATAGAACAGCTTGGGTTGAAAGGGACCTTTCAAAGCTCATCTAGTCCAACCCTCTACAATGAGCAAGGACACCTTGTCCCTTCTCTTAACTCCTCATGATGGATCTTGACCCAAATCCCTTCCCTTACTTCCGTGATGGTTCAAGCATGACATTTTACACTTAGGGCATCACTAAGAAAACCCCACAAGTAGCGGCCCTGCTGCAGCCCATCAGCCTAGAAGCCAAGCAGGGGGATGGACCCATGGTCTCATGGACCTCAGAGAAGAAGAACAAAACAAATGGGGTGGAGAGTAACAAACAGAACCCAGCTGAGCCCTGACAGGGTGGCCAGAGCTGCCGGTTGGCTCCTCAGTGTCTGCCCCCTTGGGTGATGCCAGCTGGGGGTGAGGTGTTTCACAGTGTTCCAAAGCAAAGGCTGGGGTCTCATGGCAAAGAGGAACCCTTCCAGCTCAAACCCTCTGCAGAGGGTGTTCTCTCTCCTCTTACCTGTCCTCTCGGTTGCGATCCAGCGAGTAGAACTGCTTCCGGAGCCACCTGAAGGGAAAGGCACAGACACACACACTGAGCCCCGGCTCCTCCGCCTCCTCTGCTTCACTGCTGTCTCTGGAAGCTTTCAATGCCACTCAACCCACTCCCAGAGCCCTCCTCACCACCAGAGAACGTGGAGGATGAGGACAAGTTCCTCACCTTTCAATCTGCAGAGGGGTGGCAGCCCTTAGCGTGTCAGCCACCAGCCAGTTCAGCCCCTTGATCCACATATTGACCTCATCCTCGGAAGTGGCTGTGGGAAGTGCACAGGAGAATTGGGAAGAAGGGACATAGAAGTCGATCACCAACCAAACCTCTTGGGACTATCCCCAGCATCTTATGTCCCCTATTCCTTCCTTCATCCCCTTCTGACAACAGCTCCCTCCCACACAGATGCTCTGGCTGACTCCTCTCCCGAGTTCCTGCTCTGCTCCCCTGTGATGCCTATGGCTGCTGGACCCCATCCCCTGCACATCAGGCTCTCTCTTCCCTGCAGATCCCCCGAGCTGGGGGTTTTCTTTGTCCCCAGGCCTGGTGACAAGCCAGCTACAGCTTGGGAATGTGCCAGCTCCTCCGTAACCTCCCTGTCAGCAGCTCCTTCCCTTTGAGGGCAGAAGTGATGCCCCTGTCCCCCTGCCCCGCAGCACCAGCCACAAGGCAGATTTGCCATGGACCATGGATGTTAAGGAGTCGGCATCACTGCCTCCATCAGTGCTGGTCTGCCTGTTCACAAGGCTGTGTGCTCATAGCAGAGAAAGGGGTTGTCTGTCAGCTGAACCACCCCCAGCCTGTCCTGTCTGAACAGGAGGAGCCTCAAGGGCACAAACCTCCCCCCTTTCAGGAGCAAAACACAAGGCTGGTGCCCCAAGTCCAGGTTAAGTCAACAGACGGGGCACTGAGGAGAGCTGGGACCAACACCTCGCAGGTATCGAGGCTTCGTGAGTCCCCAGCGTTGTTTGGCTGCTCAAAGCAGAGGTGAGATTTTAACACTTCCTGCGTGGGGCTGACGGACACCAACACGCCCAGCTGAGACAGAACACTCCGTCTCAAGCACACCTTTGAACGAGGAGCTTCAGTTCACCCGACTCCTGGGTTTACCTGCCAAATTAACTGATTAAACTGAGGGGTGTACCCTTCAGAGAGCCGGTGTCACCTGCCTCCAAAGACACCTCCTCAGCTGGTGAAGACAGCACCAGCCCAGGGATACGCTCCTGCACTCGTGGAAGGATGCATCCAAGGCTGGGTGCTGTAGTGCTGAGGTGCCTGCCCACCCCTTCCCTGCACAGCCCCAGGCCACAAGTGCTTTACCTTGCAAGCTGAGGGTCTTCAGCCGGAACTCTGTGCCATAGAGGACAACAAAGCAGTGAGAGTGGTCTGGTCGGACACACGGATCCTCCTGGTACCGGTCAAAGTCACGCGAGTTCCTTCCTGGACGGATCTCTTTGATTTCACGAATATCCACTAAGAGAAAGGGAGAACAAAAAGGAGTTCAGCGAATGGCTTGAAATTCCTGTGAGGGCAGACGAGGAAGAGCACGGACAAAGTGGCTTTGGTCATCTGAGGAGCTGGATGACCACCCCTTACATGACAGCGGATGCTATGGTGCTGGGTACCAGGCCCTGGTGCGTTTCCTGTCTGTGCTGGAAGCAGGGATGGGGCAGCTGCCCGGCCCAGGCAGAGCTCCCAGGTGGCTGGGGACAGTGGTGCTGGGGCTGGTGCCTTGTAGAGGGACTCACCGCATGAAGGCAGTGCTGGGGAACGGTTGGACTTGGTGATCTTAAAGGTCTTTTCCAACCTTCTATGATCCCATGACTCCGTACTGTGAGCTTTTGCCCTTTAGCTTCACACCTCACGTTTTCCTCTTCCTCCACCCAATGCACATCTGCAAACTGCACATTTTTTGCCCTTCAAGACAGCAGCTCTTCTTTTTCCTTCTTACAGAAAGCTTTTTTAGCAAGATGAACCCTGTGAGGCACAGCTCCTGCCCCACTGGATGAGATCCTCTTTGCAGCTACTGCCTTACAAACACCAGAGATTCAAGATCCACTCCTTTCCAAATCCAAGTTACACACTGAAACTTGAGTTGATTCTTGGTTTAAGCAACCTCATTGTGTCCCTGCCTCCACCATCCCCACTTTTATCCTGAATTATGTCTCCGTTATCTGGCATTCCTCCATCTCCCCTGAGCACCACCCAGGGCAGTCCCCGCCTTCAGACACAAGCCACCTTCACCAAGGAAACTCCATCCTCCCCAGGCAAAGCAGGGTGAAGCTGCCTCTGTGCCTATCACCTCTGGCTGGCGTTCATAACAAAGGCACCAAACAATGCTCAGTGCAAGGATCAACCAAGCCCAAGAGATCCGGTTGTGGTGGATCTGCCACAGCTCTGGAGCAGATTCAAGTGCAACAACACCCCCTCCCACGCTTCCAGGCAGGATCCTGCTGCCCACCCCACTGCCAAACACCTCCCGGAGAGAAAACGTGCGGAAAAGCATGGAAACAGCTCTGGAGCTCATCTGAACTACAGACACCACCAGGGAGGGTGGTATCAAACAGCCTCAGCATGGGCACGGTGCTGGTCAGAACAAGGGCTGAGGGAGGTGGGACAACCGCTCAGGGCTCCCACCTCTGTTTTGTACCACACACGAATCCCGTGGACTTTGTCTTTAAATGGCTTCGTTCTGAAGCTGTGGCAGCAGCAGAGGGGCTGTTGTCGGGGGGCAAGCCCGGACTGCAGAGGAAAGCTCAGAAAGTTGCCTCTCTTACTAGATGGCAAGGATCAGGTCATGAAGGGGGTCATTTGGCTGGCCAGGGCTGTGGCTGGTGATTCCAGGGAGCCGTGCTCATTATCCTCATGCACATCCATAGCGTCAGCGTGCTTCCTCCATGGAATGGCTGAAGAGGGCAAGATGAACTGCAAGCAACCAAGCCATGGACAAACAAAACCCACACACACAGTGCCACCAGGGAGAATCAGAGAATCGGCACCACAGATCATAGAACCATAGATGATCAAGTCCAACCGTTCCCCAGCACTGCCAAGGCCACCACTAACCCATGTCTCTGAAGGCCTATTCTACACGAGGGGTGAACAATTCCAGGGTCGGGATGATGCTAGGGCAGGGCAGGCAGCACCACTGCACCGGGCTGTGGGACACAGGGACAGCATCACTCTGAGGACATTCCCTCAGCTTTAGGGCTATGGTCCCATCCCAGCAGCAGCTCCCAATGGGCTAGCCAAGGGTGACCAAGCATAAGGCAGCACTTTGACCATCAGGGACAGCCCAGGGTGGTGAGAGCAGGCAGGAGGAAACCAGGCTGGGGTTGGTGAGGAGCAGACCTGCCGGGCTCCAAGTGTGGGTGCTGAGCCCAGTGGTGCAGCTACAGCATCACCATGGCTTCTGCTGGGGCTCATGGAGAGGAGGAGCAGGGAACTCTAACCAGCAACCTTGGAGCTGTGTTCCTCTGCAAAGGGCAGTGGTGAGCATGATGGAGCTTTGAACGTCAAGCAAGGAGAAGAGACACTGGTAAGGGAGAATGTCCCCAGAGGAAATTCTGGGAAAGGACTCTCGTTGCCCTCAAACAAAGAGAAACCAACCACAGCTACAAGAAAAAAAAAACAACAAACCCCAAATCTTTGCTTCCTGGAAAAACAGTTCCTTAAACGCTCAGGGGAATCAAATAACAATATCTCTGAGTCACGTTTCCAAAGCAGATGATGCTTCTGAGCAACGCAGGAGGGAGATTACTGCAAACCTGGCGTGTAATTCATCCCAATTAAACTCCACTTACCGCGCTCGCCTTTCACTCCAATGTGCTGCTGTTTAACACGAGGCAGAAATAGGACCTGCTCATCACCTGCAGCAGCACTGAGCTGCAGCACAGGATGCTGCTTGCTCCAGACAAGCACCACAGCAGCCACACACAGGGCCTGACTCTGGGGACACTTGGAGACCCTACACGAGGAATGTGGGATCCTCTCCTGATGGGATGCACCATGCAGCACCATGGGTGTGCATCTGGAGATGATGGCAGCCTGGCACAGAACTTATCCAGACTGATCACTGCAGTAACCCGATCTAGTCGAAGATGTCCCTGCTGACTGCAGGGAGTTGGACGGGATGAGCTTTGAAGGTCCCTTCTAACCCAAACTGTTCTATGGTTCTATGACACCCCTCCAAAGCTCATCAACCCGGGGCAAGAACACAGCAGGACCCAGTTCCTTGGGGCTGCAAAGGGAGGACAGACAAGCTTTCAGGAAGCAAGGGTGTGACTCCTTAAGGCTTCACCTACCCTTCAGGAATGAGCTGGCTGGAAGTTCAAACGTTAGCATGCCCTGCTGTAACCTGCCCATCGCCTCCATCCCCAGGGACACAGCGTGCTAGCTCATATCTCAGCTAAGGTCTCAGCATCCAGAGCAGGCAGGGCAGGGCTGAAGTCAAACCCCGTCTTTGAAGGATGCAGGGCTCCACCAACGCAGTGGGGAAGAACCGGCCTCAGGATCTTCATGGCCGCAGCCGCTGCAGGAAGGTGCCAACGCTGCACACCGAAGATCCAGGCGGCGGCGATGCCCGGGGCAAGCGAGGCGCTCACCAAGGGCAGGGGCAGGGGCAGGGGCACCGACCCAAGGCAGTGGGCGAGAACCCACGCGCCCGCTGGGTCCGGCTCCTCTCATCCTCCCGAGGTGCCCGCGCAGGAGCCTCCCAGAGCCGCGGCTCAAGGGCCTCAAACCCCTTCTGGTGGCGGGGAAGGAGCTCGCTCTGGGCAGGAAGCGCAGCGAGCACAAATGCCCCCGCTCGCACCAAGCGAGTGCCGAGACGCAGAGCCTGCCTCCAGCGCCCGTCTGCCAGGCACCACGGGCAGGGCAAGGGGCGATGAAGCCGCCTTCCATAGCCATGGGGGGTCAGCCCCGGGGTGACCCCCAGCTCTGCACAGCACCAGCCAGGTCCCGCTGCCGCCGTGGGGCAAAACCTGCTCCAGTGGGTTCAGCAGCTTGGGTTGAGCCCTGCTCAACCTCAGCATTGCTGCCAGCACAAAGACTGCAGGCAACGGAGGCAGAGCCCACAGCCCATCCGCCCTGCCCTCCCCGGGCCCAAACCAACCCCCCTCCATCAATCCAGTGCTGCTCTCCCCATGCTCCCACCGCTGTGGCCAGATGCATTATTCCAGGCAATAAACCACACTCCAACCCATAACTACCTCCACTGCAGCGTGTAAGAGCCCCACACCAAGCTCAGCCACCTCCTGATGGCAAACAGCAAACCTGGTGCCCAGCAGCCTCCTGCCCTCCCACCTGGGACACCTTTGTCTTTAAGCCTCCCCTTGCCTGTACCCACCACAGGACCAAACGTTAGGGGCTGCTGATCCCACACACTCAAAACTGCTCATAGTGTCTACAGAGCCCCATAGCTACGCAAAACTGCAGGGAGGAGTGTGGGGGGAACCCAGACCCGCTCTTAAGCAGGGGGTAGCAATTCCAAAGGAGAAGGCAGACAAGTTGGGAGCTGGGAGCACAGCAGAGAATCTCCACAAGTGCAGTGGAAGGAGAGCTGCAGAGTCCGACCATGGCTCCATCACTGCTCCACCATCACGCTCCCCAGGTGAGCAGTGTCGTGGTGACAGCGGCTCACGTGTCCCACCATAGGTCTGCACCTTGGGTCCGTGCTGGCAAAGACCTACCAAGGATGCAGCCCAGCTCTCTCAGCCTGGCTCCAGAGCAGAGCTGCTCCAGCCCTTGCAACATCTCCGTGGCCTCCTCTGGCCTTGCTCCAGCAGCTCCACGTCCCAGAGCTGGACCAGGGCTGCAGGGGGGGGGTCTCCCAAGAGCACAGCAGAGGGGCAGGATCCCCTCCTTCTGCTGCATGTGGTAAAAATGCTTTCGATGTGCATGTGTGTAAAAATAAATCTATTATACCACAGCGTGCAGAATGAAGCAGCACTGCCTCCCTGTCAGTATTTCAGTGGATATTCAGGCCAGCACAAGGGAATAGGAGAGGCAGAGCCTGGAGGAGGATCACAGCCCTCCTCCTCCTGCCAGCATCATCCCAGCACCCTGCCCGGCCTGGGGCTGCTCCACACTCATCAGCACTTGGGACCTGCCGAGTGCAACCCAGCACTGCCCACCACAGAACCCAGCACTCAGAAGCCCTGTGGTCCCAGGGGAATCCCGAGCGTGCGCTAAGTGCTCCACTGGATGGGGGCCAGGCTGCGGCCCTGATCCTGCCCTGGGCTCTTCACCAAGCCCCTTCCACGCACCAAGCTCAGCCCCATCCCCATGGGCACCGGCGTTGCTGGGGAGCGGGCTGACAGTCACCACCTGAGCTGCAGCGTGGCTGCACTGCAGAAGTGAAGGTGGCTCTTACCCAGCATTATGTTGTGCTCAGCTCATAATGAACACAAGAAGCAGGGTCCTGCACTTTACAGCCCCTCTGCAGGAAGCAAATCAGGAACCCAAACCCACCCAAACCTTTCAGAGGGAAGAGCTGTGTGTGTCTCATAAGTGCAGGTTTTCACAGTGACCATAGCTCGGCCTCACAACCTCCCCATCTTCCCTTAATCGACAAGGCTAAAGCAGACAGTGCGATGGTGAATTAAATGTCTGTGCACAGACACAGCGATGAGGTTACCGCATCCTCCTCCCGGCCGTGCCATCAGCGCTGCTGTGCATCAGTTATCATGTTTCTGAAGGACAATCCCGTGCCATTAGCAGATGGATTACACAGACAGGACAAGAAACCAGCTGAGGACTCTCATTTGACCTTACTCTTTTTCAGAGGACAGGAAGCTGTGCTGAGGCACCCATGGGGGCCAACATCAACAGCAAACCAGCAGCTCCCTGTGCCCCAGTGAATCCCCCATCCCCTATGAACTGAAAGTGGCCATGCTGCCCTGCCAGTGAGGCACCAAAACCCCTGTAAGAGGCTCTGTCACTCCCACTGCTGCCCCAGGGAGGGACACAGCCACCCTGGTGTTCAGGACCCCCTTGTGTCCCACCGCTCTTGCTGCTGCAACACGCAGGTACTGCTCTTGCCTCAGGAGAAGATGCAAGTAAAGCTATTTCCCCATCCAGACTCAGCTCAATCGTGCCTCGGGTTGCTCCAGCAAGTTGCTTCATCTCAGCTGCCACCAGCATCAGCAAGCAGCAAGTTTCACTCTGAACCACTGCGTTTTGCCAGGAAGCAACTGCTGGATTTAGCTCTACCCCAGAAGCAGCGACATCCATGCAGAGAGCACCCTGGGAGAGAAGGTGCTGGGAAACAAACAGCTCAGCGGGCTGGAGGTGGGATGGGGGCAGTTAGCCAGGGAGCCTGGGACAAGCCTGGCTCCCAGCTCAGACCCTGGCTCGCTTCTCAAGGATCTCAGTCACTGAGCATGGAGCAGAAGGACCTGGAAGAGGTGAAACTGCCCTGGGAGCGCAGCAAGCAGCGGGGCACACTGGGACACAGCGGCTGCTCTGCGGGCACCCCCGCTTCCTGCCCGTGTCCCCGCTGCCGCTGCACCCTGCACCACGTGTGCTGTGGCTTCTGCGCTCCAGCTCCTCCCTCCTGTCCCCCCCGAATCCTTATCAGCTGCAGAGAAAGACAGAGGAGATGCACAGGGAGATTAGAGATGCTCGGCTGCTGCTGCATCGCTCTGTGGGTCATAGTCACAGCCTGGTTTGGACAGGAAGGGACCTTAAAGATCATCTGGCTCCAACCCCTGCCACGGGCAGGGGCACCTTCCACTAGAGCAGCTTGCTCCAAGCCCCTGTGTCCAACCTGCCCTGGACCACTGCCAGGGATGGGGCAGCCACTCATGGTTACTTAGAGGGTGGTGGAGAGGATGGATGGAGGAGAAGATACAAGGAACTGCCCTTCCTCCTCCATCCCATGCATCCACGTTACAGGCTGGAGCAGGGAGACAGAGGTCTTGCCCAGACATCACACTGCTCCCACAGGGCACTGAGGACCTCTGCCCAGGCCGACCCAGGCCTTTCTGCTGCACCAGCTTTAGCCTCATGCAGGTGGCCTTCAAGAGCTCACGAACATCCTCCAGATGCTAGAGGCAGAGGTAGCTGTGGGCTGGGAGCTGCCTGCCCCGTGTCATCAGCACATCTCTCCTGCTCGCTCAGCTGCAAGAAAAGGCGAGTGAAAACCCCAGAGCTGATCCCCCACATGAGCGGAGCAGGATGTGCTATCTGAGAGCTCTCCACAGCCCCACGCCGGCGGGATGGCAGGGCTGGCAGCTCCCACTCTGCTGGTCCCACCACAGCACCCATCACCACCACAGTGCAGCTGAGGAGGTGGTGCTGGACCCGTGTCTGCCTCTGCTGGGCTGCACGGCCTTAGGCAAAGCACTCCAACTCTTCTCCAGCCCCCTTGGTTGTAGCCCTGGAACTGTGGGGATGAGGAGAGCGTGTCACCGGGTGAGCGCATAGCCCAGAGCACTCTCTACCCAGTGCCAGCGGATGGCCAGCAGCTGAGCAGCAGGGAACGATTGCACCCACCCCAGAGGGACTCTCTCTCCACTCTCCCCCTCTGCACCCCGAGGTTGCAGGATGCAAAAAGCAAATGTTGCCCCAGCCCCACATCCAGGCTCTCCTGCCCCAGCAGATGATCTTCTCCCATGGAACGCTACGCTCACACCGGCTCACCCAGTTTCTCGCATGGCACTGGAAAGGTAACATCCCATGCAAGCTGGTCACAGGGCTCCCTTCACAGTGCGCGCTTCAGTCCAGCTCCACTCAAGCGCACAAGGGAGGTGGGAAGAAACCTCTCTCCCTCACCTGAGCCATAGCTCGTCACTGGGGTGGCCAGCAGGGAACACGGTGAAAGGAGCAAGAGCAGGGCGAGCCTATTTGGTTACCTCCCACTGCCCAGACCTCTGCAGCTGGGGTCTCTCTTAGAGGTTAGCATATCTGACTACAGCAGGGTGCAGGCACCCAGTTTTGGGACAGCCACTGAGAGCAAGGGTGAACCCCAAGCAACACAAATAGGCTGTGAAAGATGAAAGCAGAGTCACAGCTCATGGTGCAGAACTCGCCCAGTGCAGTGCTGGGCCTGGGAGCACAAACTTCCCACTGGCTGGACACCAGCAGCCCTGTCCCACCAGCAGAGCCCTGCGAGGGCAGCTCCATGGCAAACACCCCTGAGGGCCCAGCAATCCCCCTCCCGGGATGCCTCAGGGGTCCCTCTTGTCCTCCATGGAAATCCCATCTCTGTGAAGCTGGGGGGTTTTGTACCAGGATTTCGGGATTCTACTAAACCCCAAGCTGGGCATCCAGGGTTGCTCAGCGCATCCAATCCCATGCTCAATCCTGGCAGCCACAAGAGCACCTTCACCACACAGAACACAGGAGCATGTTTCCACCCCAAACACGTGCAGAGCTGCTCCACGCAGGGTAAAGCCCTGGACTTTGCTTGCACAGATGCTGCTCTGAAGAAGTCTGTGTCCTTCCCCTGATGAAACCAGGCCATGGCAGCCACCCTGCAGTCACCAGCCTCCTCATTTTGAGAGGCACAAGCTTCCACTGACTCAACTGGAAAGGGGAAGCTCAGCACTGGTGCCTCTGGACAGACAGTCTGTCCAGGGATGGCTCCACGAGCCACCCCAAGGTGACCTTCTTCCTGCATGGCATCAAGGGCTCCATCCCCCTCAGCCCTGCCTGGTGGATGGAGTGACCTTACAGCAGTGAACCAGGAGGATGGGGAAGATGAAGGTCTGCGAGCTCAGCTCCTGCAGCCCACCTCTCCCTCTGGGGTGGACACACAGCACTCAGGAGATCCAAGAGGAACCGCAGAGGGCAGGGATGGATCGAGGGACACCTGCACAGAGCCGTGACTCGGCACAGAGCGGGATGAGGAAGCTGCTCCACAGGGAGAACGTCTGTGCCGCATCTCTGCGTCCCTCTCCTTGAGCTCTTCCTCCTGTCCCCAGTCCTCAGCACGCGTAAGGACCCCCACCCACTGCCAGCGCTGCCGGGAGGGGACGGGACCGAGCACACCAGCATGGAACAGGCAGGAAAAGGGGCAGACACGGCCACGCAGCAGTCCTGAGTGCACAGGCAAGGGCACAGCTCACAGCTCTCAGCCTGACAGCAGGGCTTGGCTGGGCCAGAAGGGAGGCTCTGGGAAGCCCTGGCAGAGGTGGATGTGGGGACCTGGGTGTCCAACAGCAGCAGGAGCTCCTGGGAGCTCCTCGGGGACTTTCACACTCAAGAAAGGCACCTTCCCGACTCCTCCATGCCCGGGCACCGTGCCCCATCACAAAGCAAGTGCAGACGAGGGTGACCACGCACTGCCCTCAGGAGAGGGCACAAAGGCAAGGGGTGAAAACTGAAGGACACAAAAGCAAATGGCAGTGCTGCTGCGATGGCTCAGTTCTCAGCCGTGCCACCAGACCATGCAGTCAAGCTCCTGTGACAGCAATTTAAGAGCAGAGATCACTGCTCGGCCAGGACATTCACCGGGCAGCAGGGAATGGCCCAACCGTGTCCCTGCCAGCGCTTGAGCTCTTCAGTGTCACAGAACAGCTGTGAAGAGGACAGGGTGAAGATCCCACGTGCTGCTGAGCCATTCGAGGTCACCACAGCAGCCTGACCTCTTCCCCCACCACGCTCAACGCGAAAGCTGTTTTGAGCCAGCAAGGACTGAGAACTCCCGACAGCACAGATGTGATTTCCAGATGTGTGCCATTATCTGCAGGAGAGGCCCCAGAGGGCTGCACCGGCTCCACTGATAACACAGGGAAAGGCAGAGGCACCTCCTCCTGGAACTCTCCATGCCATGAAGGAGGAAGATGCCATTACCAAAGCGGCTGAGGGTGGAATCAAACCTGCTCTGTCCCAGAGTGCTGAACAACGGAAACACTGAAGGGAAAAGGAAAACTCCTCTTCCCTTTTCACCAGTTTTGCTCTATGTGCACTAACCATGATGGGACCACTGGTGGTGCTGGCTTCACCTCCCATCGCCCAGGCAAGATGGAAGATAACCGTGGCATCGTCTTAACAGCACCATCCAACTGAAGGCACTGAGCAGACATTGCCTGAGCCACACACCACCATAGCAGGAGGCATTATCTTCAGTTTACGTGGCAGAAGCAGGAGCTCCTGGTGATGGTCTTCACACGAGGCTCCTCTACCACTTGGGGTTGGTGTTTCCTTAATGACCTCACCTGGGCTTTATTTGGTGCCCAGAACCAGAGACCTGCTCCTGGTGCCGCACACCAACCTGCTCCGGGGCCTATGGCAAACCACGCTTCAAAGTTCCATGCTCTCATCTCCAGGCCTTTGCACAGCATGCCCCAGAGCCCGAGCTGCTGGGGACCACAGGGGTGGAACTCCAACAGCAGCAAGTCCTTGAGAACAGGCTGGCACAAGGCATTAATATGGTGTGATTCAAGGCACTACTCTGTGATTCTACAATTAAAAGATAAACCAATTCCTGCTGCTTTGCTGGGATGGAGAGGCCAAGCTGTGTCCCCAGGGCCCAGGCAGCCTGCAGAGCACGGCACTGCTCAGAGCCTGCTCTGACCCGGGACAGCTTTTTGGTCTGGAGGGCTGCAACCTGGCAAGGATGAGCAGGACAAGGATGCAGCTCAAAGAGAGGGGGGTACCCAGAGCACCTGGCCAGCGGGACCAGGGCTGGATGAGTGATGCCTGCAGCACTGGCAGAGGTACCGGGACGAGGTCGCAGGCTCCCTGCTTCTGCTCCTCTGCAGCCCAGGAGCCGCGTCCTTCGCTCACAGGGAGCAGGACCACGTCAGGCAGCACCTGAGCGCTCAGCAAACAGCAGCTCCCACCCTGCACCAGCTGGGAGGCAGCTTCACAGGGCAGGGTGCCAGCGGGTGAAAGTCCTCTTGGACATCCCATGCCCCAGCATCGCAGCCACCCCCATTCTCTGACCCGGCTTAGGGCTGGGGACCGCATGTGCAGGGACAGCCCCTGGAGAGGGCGAGGAGGGATGAAGGGTATCCCAGCACACGCAGGAGGGTGTCCTTCAGTCACAGCAGCGGCACTTCTGGAAGCGAGTAAACAGGAAAGAGCTGCTCAAGCAGCTGCTCTACCCTGCAGGGTACAGCTGTGACAGCCATCCCCGATGTCCCCGCTCAGCGACAGCCATTCCCAACCCCGGCTGCTCCGATCGATGCTCAAATGGAGCAGGACGGGGCCCTGTGCAGCACAAACCTGGGAGGAGAGGCACAGAGTGAACTGGGGGAGCTCCAGCAGAGGTGCAGAGCAGGACAGCGCTGTGCTGGGGCAGCTCACGGTGTCAGGAGGCATCAGAGCAGCCTCTCCCGCTCCCATCCCTGCACCACAGTCCTGGATGGACCGCAGCACGCTGCCGCTGCGTCCAGCTCCTGCCCGGTGGGTTTGAAGGTAGAGGGAAAAGGCAACCCCAGTTCTCACGGACGATTTACCCTGCAGGTCACCACCCCACGTGGGAAGGCGCACAGCCCTCATGCACCTCATGCAGGTAAAGGCAGGGGTGAGCAGAGGGGCTGAGCTGCACACACGGGGCAGCACAGCTCCGGGTGTGATGGTTCCGGGTGCGAGGGCAGGAAAACAAAAGGTCCCATTCCAAGAAAAAGAAAACAAATACGTTTGTAAAGAGCTGGGGAGAAAAATCACCCCGGAAGGAGCAGTGCTGCCCTGTGCCAAAGCCAGCTCACCCAGCAGCCCCTCGGGGCACCGTCACCAGGACACGTTCAAACACGAGGTGGGTTTGCCACCCGCGGGCACTGCATGGGCAGCACGAGGCTCCTGCAAGCACGAGGCAGGAGCTGCAGAGGGAAGCACGGGAGAGCCTGTCCCATCCCCTGGAGCTTCCCCACGTCTCCAGCCAGCCCAGCTGAGGAGCCCCAGCTCCCAGCCGAGCTCAGAAGCCACAAGACCACACAGGCAGCAGAGACGAGGAGCAGTCGGAGCAGCCAGAGACGTTCAGAGCTATGGGAAAGCTCTGCTGACTTCCCCAGCTGCAGAGCTGCGAGCTCCTGCTGCAGACGCCAGCCCTCGGCCTTTGGGGGGCTCATGGTGCTCCACAACCATGTGCGAGGTGTTTGATACGGGATGGGCATCTGTCAAGAGTGCCCAGAGAGCTGAGGCAGGAGGGGTGAGCCCGGCACAGCTGGTGGCAGAAGCAGACAGCCCTGCCTGCAGCTCCGAGCGCTGGCCCATCTTTAGAAAGGCAGGAAACCTCAGAAATCAGGCTATTTCTAATTTAAATCAATGTCCAAAAGCTTTTTCCATGTAAAAGAGCTCTTTGTGCCACACAAAAATCCTCAAACCTTAAAGATTAAACCCATGTCAAAGGAAGGCCACCTCCAGCACTGCAGAGTCCCTTTGCAATGGCCATTGTCACTGTGTCCCCTCCTGATGTGCCACCTCCAGCAGGGAAGCCGCATCCACCATAGGGATGAGCAGCGGGATGCTGCCCCACCTGGCAGGATGCAGCCGCTGTGCAGAGGATGTGCTACAGACCAACCCCATCGCAGAGGTGATAGCACAGGAGAGCCCAGCACACACCAGGGGCTGTGTTTGCTGGGGCAGTCACAGGTTCCTGTGAGCTTGCACACACTGAATCATGTTCTCCATATGGCTGCAGGTACCTGGGGAACAGAAACCTTTCTTCTTCCATCCTTCTCTGCAGAGGCATCCTTCTGAGAAAACCCATTTCATCTGTTCTCAGAATCAACCAGGTTGGAAAAGATCTCTAAGATCACCAAATCCAACCATTCCCCAGCACTGTCAAGGCCACCACTAACCCACGGCACCAGCAATGGGCATCGCTACCAGCCGGCACATCCTCAGGATGCTCACAGGGCGCACATTGATGAGATAACTGCTGCGATGAGAGCAGCAGCCCCTGGGCTACAACAAAGAGCAGGAGGAAGGCCACAGGTTGGGCTGGGCTCAGCCAGGGATGGAGCACATTAGCAGTCCTGTACACAACAAAACTGCTCGGTGCTCCTCTGCAAAGCCAGATGTTCAGGCCCAGCTTACGGAGATGCTCCTCTCACCACACATGGTATGCAGCCAACTTGGCTGCCTGCAGGCAGGGGGAAAGCCAAGGCACATCACTTCCACCCTGACAAACCTGGAATCCTCAGGCCCTCGGCAGAGGTGAGACAGAACCAGGCCAATGCTACACAAAACCTCTCCAGTTTTAATTAGTGGGTTAAACCCATAAGCCAATACCTTCCACGTGGCTGACTGGTAAAGGAAGGAATGAGATGGATGGGCAACGTGGGCGCAGGCACCACAGCGGAGCATGGCTTTCCCAGCCTTTGCTGCTCTCTGGGTTGCAGAGAAGCTTTTGAGATGCAAAGGGAGGAAGTAATTCGTGATGTGTCTTATGCTGCATGAGCAGGGGACTTGTGACCCGTTCCTCCTGGAGGGTGCTACCAAGGTGAGAAAGGAGATGACAAAGGGACCTAAAGAAGGGGGAGAGGCGGTCCCGGTTTGGAGGTAAAGGCAGGGCAGAGCACGCTTGCTTTCCCAGCTCAACACAAACACCCTGTAAGCAGGAAGGGGAGCGGTAACGACACAAAGCCCCTAACCTCGAGAAACTGCCTCAGCAGGGGAGGCTTTAACCCCGGGGATGCTCACAGCCATGCCCTCACCCTCCCACTGCAGCAGTTCCCTGCCCGAGGCACCTCAGTGGGAGCAGGAGGGACCCGCGGTGCAGGAGCTCCTGCATCCCAGAAGACCCAATGCTGAGGTTGGTTCAGTCTCCAAATCCATCCCCAGCTTGCTCCTCATTGAAAAGGCCTCAAAATAATCAAATTCAACCCCAAAAGCAGGACTAACAGAGGGCTTGGGGGGGAAGGGGAGCACGAGCCACCCTTCAGAGCCACTCGGTATCAACATCTTACAGCCCCTGCCTTTCCTTGCACACAACCAGCAGCTTTCCTCCACCTCCACAGGCCGACCTCACTTCACTGAACGCAAGACCACAAGCAGGGCTCTGCAGAGGGGGATTTTCCTCCCCTCTCTATAAAACCAACATCTGCTCCAAATTTCCAGCTCGCTCTCGAAGCAAGCTCTGGGCTTTCTGACGTGTTTCAAGGCAAACGGCTCAGTGAGGCGCTGGCCCATGCCCCCTGCACGGGGCTCCGAGTGCTCACGGTGAAAGGAGTAAAAACACATAGCACAGCACAGGAAGTTAAGAAAAAGAGGCCCAAAAGACGCGAGGGATCGGTGCTGCTTTGCTCTGGGTGAGCAACAGAAAGAATGGAAAACTATGAGAGCTCTTGCCATGGTAAGAGCTGGGCCCTGTGCAGAGGGATCAGCAAGAAGCCATCACTGGTGACTGGAGGTGGCTGAAACCCTTTGGATGAAAACGATGTTAACTGGGGAAAAAGGTCATTTTTTTTGCACAAAGCAGGATTGCATTTGGCACAGTGTCAGTTCAGCAGGAGGCGGTGAGGAGGTGACCACCTCCCAAAGCAAAAAGCTTCTTTGCCCCTTCCTCTCCACTGGTTCTGAGCCACGGCTGCTGGAAAGAGCTGAAGAGGTTAACAAAGAGCAGGAGATGGGTCCTCTCCAAGGGAGAGGGTCTTCACTGGGAGCCCACTGCACCACGGGCACAGAGGATGCAGGTTTGCATGGACCCTCCTCCTGCCTCCTCCTCTCCACTGGTGGGGTGCCCTGATGCCTGCTTCTGCTCTGCCCCCCCGTAAGCTCCAGGTCAGCAGCCACCAGAAAGCCAAGCACCACCAAAACACAGCTTTTCATGAAGGTGAAGGCAGACAACGGCCATTGCAACCAACAGGCTGCCCAGAGAGGTGGGGGATGCCCCATCCCTGCAGCCATTCCAGGCCAGGCTGGATGTGGTTCTGGGCTCTCTGATCTAGTTGAAGGTGTCCCTGTGCTCACTGCAGGGGGTTGGAGCTGGATGAACTTTGAAGGTCCCTTCCAACCCAAACCAGTCTGGGATTCTATGAACCACCCAGAGTTCAGGAGAGATCACAAGTACTGCAGACAAGCACTCACAGACCTATGGAGGCAGCAGCTCCTCCCAGCAGGGTCAATAACAGAGCCAGGTCCCACAGCACTGCCCCTGGGACAAACACATATCTCCATCTGCAAACCCACCAGGTGCAGAGAAAGGAGCACAGACCCCCCCATGCTGTGGTGTTCGTGGAGAGAGGCACCTCTCTAAGACATGGCCATCAACACAGGCTTGCCCGAGTCAGAGACCTCCACATGTGATGTATTGTGGATACACGCCCCTTCCGAAGTGCCTAAAACCCCAGGATCATTCCTACCTGGACAATTAACTTGTGTCCAGGGCGGGCTGAAGCTCCTTGCTGGCCCGCATGTCTCAAGAAATATTATGCCTTATCCCTTGCAGTGTTCAAGGGCAGGTTGGACACAGGGGCTTGGAGCAAGCTGCTCTAGTGGAAGGGGTCCCTGCCCATGGCAGGGGTTGGAGCTGGATGAGCTTTAAGGTCCCTTCAACCCAAACCAGGCTGGATTCTGTGAAACACAAGAACATTCATTACTGACCATGAGCACAGCAATCTTTGCTCTGTAGGACACTGCCTGGTGGGGATGCCACTGCAGGTGAGGGAACATCTCCCCTCCTGGCTGCTCTCCCCTGCTCGTGCCCTCACTCACATTGCCAGTCAGGGCCTGACCAGAACCACATCCACAAGCAAACCGCACTCTGCCCCAGCCTCCTGCTCCCCACACCAGTGGGGTTTGTCTGCATGGGGAGACCTGCATCGGTCGCTGCTCGTGGCTAAAACTACCACTAGTCAACTCCAGATGACTTCTGCCTGGTTCCCCCCCATCCACGTGAAGCCTGGTCTTGCAGGAGGACGTGAGCAGGAGGGGGTACATCAGTGTATCTGCCACGGGAGCTGGAGCCGTCGCACACCTGCGCTTTCCCAGGCATCCTTTTTCCGCACATCCCGACAAAACTCGGGCAGTTGGCCAAGAACCCGGATCCTGCTGGCCATTGACGGCGTGGCTTTGCCTTGCCTGCCCAGACACAGTCACCATCTGTGTGCATAAGCCAGCATTCCCACCTGGAGCTCCCATCCTGCTGCCCAGGAAGCACTAAAGCAAAGCCCTACCTCTCAGCCCTGTGAAGGAAATGGGTAAGAGGACGGGTGCTGCTCAGGGTGACAGCAGAGGAGGGGACCGAGGACAGGGCGAGATGCTCAGGAGCAGAGAGGAGGCCATAGGGAAAGCACCCAGCCCCACAGAGGTGGGGCTGAAGATGCAGCAGGCCTGCAGGCTCCTGCCCTGTTTCCACCTCGGCTCTCAGGGGGCTGTGGAACACCACGTGTGGCAGGAACGTGCTGGGAGCCCAGACCCACGGCCACCAGCCCGAGGCCTCACTGCAGCACCGCAGGGGAGCCCCAAGTCATTTTCACTGTCACATCTAAAGGAACACGAGGGAGGCAGCTGCCCCGCGTTGCCCAGCTCCTGGTTTCCCTTTGCTAGAAACCTGTGGATCCTATTCCCGGTCCTGGGACCTCTCTGTTGTTACAGATCTACAGAGCACGAGTCCTGGCGGCCACGTTATCATCGCTGTTACCACCGTGGTTTGGTGCAGAAGTTAAAGTTCTCTCATCGTCCCCGAAGTTACGGTCCCAGCTTCACAAGGACAGCAGCACAAAGCTTAGGTCTGTCCATGGGAGCAGTCACCCATGAGGACATCAGTGGGGACCTCTGTCCTACTACGGGCCCATGTGGTCTCTGCAGACGCTGCCAGAAACCAGCGCCTGTCCAGCAGAACAAACGGGTGCTCTGCCTTAGTTTGAGAACATCTTAAACCCAGGGACCACGAGCACAGCATCTCCTTCCTCTCCCACTGACTCAATGCTCAGGAAAGCCATGGGGCAGCTCCACATCCTGGGGATGCTGAAGGAGCCCAAGGCTGCAAGATCTGCCTGGAGACTCCAAGGGTCTCAAGGCAAGCCGAAGCCCCAAACCAGAAGCACCAGCACTTTGCGGTCCTGCCATGGACACAAACATCTTCTCCATCTCCTTTCTTCTCCTGAGCACCCCTACCACCATCCAACCTTTCCACTCTGAGCCAGCAGCACAACAGCTCCTCCATGGCCCCAGCCACATCCCTCAACGTGGGGAAGGGCAGTGCCAAGGCCAGCACCAGGACTTGCATCACCTCTCATCACCTTTGTTTGTGCCCTCCTCCTCGCCTCCAGCATCGAGCAGGGCCCCTGTCCCGTGCACGCTGATGAGGAGCAGCAGTGACCTGGAAGCCAGCGCAAGGTTTGGAGTTTCCCGGCCGGGGCCTCCCGCGCTCTCCCCCTTCCCACCCATCTTCCTGGTTCTACACCCACATCTCTTACGCATCTTCTCCTGTCCCTGCCCCTGGTTCAGGTCCACGCACAGGGCAGAGGGAGCCAGGAACGCTGCTGTGCCCGTGGCCGGCCGAGCCGCTTCCCAAGAAGCCGCCAGCCCCGGGCACACTCACGGAGGAGACGAGGGAAGGACATCCCCGGGTTCGAGTTCTCTGCTTTTCTCCCTTTCCGCTTCACCCCATCTGTTGCTCCAGCCCCGAAACGGCTCAAACGGATCCCGCCTCCTTCTGAGCCTCCTGACGGCTCTTAGCCGAGGTGCCGCCCGGGAAACGGCACCTCGCTGATCCCAGGGGAAGTCCGATGCCGAAAGGGATGCGGAAAGTTGGGAGGCGGCGCCGGCCATGGCGGTACCCGGCAGAGCATCCCCCCGCTGCCGGGTACCGAGCGGCGGGAGCCGGCCCCGGGCAGGGAAACCGGGCACTTCCCGCGGGCACACTCACCCCGAGCCCGGGATTTACCCGTCCAGTTCCCCCCTCCCTCTCCGCACCTCTCGCGGGCCGGGGCCGCCCCGCACCCATCGCCCCGGGGGACCCGCAGCCCTTTTCCTGCCCTCCCCCGGCCGCTCCCGCACTCACCCGCGCCCTCGGTCTTGTCGGAGCCGCGGCTCCAGGTGAGCTGCCGGGTCTCCAGCTTCACCTGGAAAGTTTTCCGCTCGGGTCGCTGCGACTTCTTGGAGTAGAAGAGGGTCATGACCGTGCCCACCTCCAGGCTGCGGCAGAGCTGCACCGCCTCCGCCTCGCTCGGGGCCCCGGCGCCGCTGCCCGGCCCCGCCGCCATCGGCGCCGCGAACAAAGGGAACGGGAAAGGGAATGGGAATGGGGAGCGGGAGCGCCCGGAGCGGCGCCGGCTCCGCGCTCAGCACCGCCCGCCGCGCCCCACGGCCGGGGGGGAGCGGGAGGAGGGGACGGGGGAGGAAGGAGGAGGAGGAGGAGGAGGAGGAGCGAGGAAGAGGAGGGCAGGGAAGCGCCGGGAAAGGGGCGGAGCGCGGCCCCGCGGGGCGGGCGGGAGCGGGAGGAGGCAGCGGCGGGTGCTTGGGGCTAAGTGAGGGGTCCCAGGGCGGCATCAGCCCCGGCCCGTCCCGGGCAGGGTACCCACTGCCCCACAGCACTGGCACCCTCACCCTGCAGCACACCCGCAGCGTCGGGGCGTCCCGTACCCCACAGCACACCCAGGACACCGGGACACCCCGTGCCCCACAGTACGCCCCAGGCACTGGGGTACCCCCGCACCCCACACAAAGGTCCCCAATGTTCCACCTCGCACCCCCCAGCACAGGGCACTGTGGGGCCCTGGCCCCCCGCAGCAGTTTGTGGGGGGTCCTGCATGTGTGGCTCACACAGTTGAAGCCCGTGATTTCCCATCTACATGTGTGTATGTATGTGTGCATACGTATGTGTATGTGTCTGTGCATGTGTACATGTACACACACACGTGTGCATCCGCAGGCCCGTGACTGAGCTGCCCTTATCTCCCCCTCCGGCCTGCAGGCAGGTAGGGAAGGGGCGTCATTTGCTATGTCACCAAGTGCACCCCACACTGGGAGCTCCCTCTCCCCCACTGCTCCCAGGACACATGTGCACACACAAACACACACATGCACACACATGTACAGACATGTACACACACACATGTATATACATATGTGTACACACGTGCACAGACGTGCACAAACATGTACACACCTGTGCACAAACATGTACACACATGTACACACACATGTATGCACACACATACACCCATGTGCACAAACATGTGCACACACGTGTGCACACGTGCACAAACATGCACACACGTGCACAAACATGTACACACACGTATGCACACACATACACACATGTGCACAAACATGCACACACAACACATGTACACACACGTATGCACACACACACATGTGCACAAACATGTACACACACATGTACATACACATGTATGCACACACATACACACATGCACACAAACGCACACACACGTGTACACACCCACGTGCACACAACACACGAGGGCCCTACGAGGCCGTTTAGGATCCTCCCCGGTGTCTGGAAATGGACGAGACGAGGCCGAACACAACGGAGCTGCTGGTGCCCGGTGGTGGCCCAGGACCCTCGGCTCCGTTCCCGCCGGGCTGGCTCCCCGCTGGGCACCGGCCTCGCTCGGGACCGGCAGGAAGCAGCCGGCTCCCAATGGGCTGAGAACAGCCGAGCGCGATGGGCACCCCCTTGTTTTGGAGGGCGAAACCTGCGGAGGGAGCGTGGCATCGGCCCCGGTAACCGCTGCTCCCCAGCGCCTGATGGAGGGCACCCGTCCCAGCCCAGCCCAGCCGCGCCGCGCCGCGCCGGAGCCGCACATGGACAGGATGGGGTCCGCGCTGGAGGTTTCCTCTTCCCGGAGTTTGCCTTCTGAGCCCCGCATTGCCCCTGAGCGCCAAGAACCGCTTCTGCCGGCCCGGCCGGTGGCCCCGGCACCCACCAGGCTGCAGCGATCGCCCCCGGCCCCGCCGGGCACTGGAAACCTCCATCACCTTCCTGTCATCCCGCTCGGCGCTTCCCGGGATTTGCTCCGCAGCGGGGCAGACCCGTTCCGCTTCCGAACACGTTCCCCGGACCCACCGCACGGCGGGGTCGCTTGGGAGCCCCTTTGGGATCAGCTCCGGGAACAGGGGCTTCCCCCTCCGAGCGGCTCCAGCGCCTTCCTCTGCGCAGCGAGGGGCTCCCGGGCGGGCGGGCAGCGAACGGGACCGCGGGCCGGAACAGCCCCGGGTGAGCGAAGGGTCCCCACAGAGCAGCGCCCCCGGCTGGGAACGGCGGCTCCAGGGGGCCCTGTGCAGGGAGGAGGAGCCCGGGCCCCATCCCAGCATCGCGAACCCCCAGGAGCCGGGCAGCGCCCGGGTTCGGGTCCGCTGCTGCTCTGCGCTGCGCGCTGGGGACAAACGGGAAACCAGCCCCGGCGCTGGGGAGAGCTTCCCCTGGTCCTGCGCGGGGCTGGAGCTGCGGAACGCGGTGCCGGTGCTGTGTGACCGACACCGAGCAGCGCCCATCCACTCCTCCTCCCGGCCGGAGCCCGGCTGGTCCGTGCCCCTTGCTTCTGCTGCCTCTGGTCACTTCCTATTTCACTAAAGCAATGGTCTCCACTTCCTAGCACCTCAAAGGGCCCCAAATGCAGATGTTAAACCATGTTCCTGATGTTCCCACTAACCCACAGCAGCACAGCCAATGTGTCCCAGGCAGGATCTTTCCCCAGTGCCCGCAGCCGTGCTGCAGAGCGAGGGCAGGCAGCAGGCTGCTGCGCAAAGACAGGCTCCAGTTACGGACCAAGGAGATTTTTAGGAGGGAGTGAAATCCCTCAGGCAATTCCTGCTGGGGTGGGAACAGGAGCTGGGCATGCTCGGGGAGCCTGGAGGGTCAGGCTGCAGGTTTAGGGTGCATTATTCAACCACGCATCCCCTGGGGCTGCACAAACCAACCCAGAGCAGCGGGAGGGATCTGGGAGCCAGAGCTGAGGAACCACCCCCAGCCCCAGGTTACCGTGAGCTCAGGAGCAGCAGCAGGACCACGGGTTGATGCGATGCTCCATCAGCTCCTGGTGCCATGCCAGGGCTCCAGAACACCCCTCGTGTGATGCAGGACCAGCTTCTGCCCCCACCAAGGGTCTGGCTGCAAGAGCACAGAGCCACCAGGCCTGTCATCAGTTACCAAACCATGAAGGCAACATTGGGCAATGCTGCCCAGAGGAGCTGTGGCTGCCCCATCCCTGGCAGTGTTCAAGGCCAGGTTGGACACAGGGGCTTGGAGCAAGCTGCTCTAGTGGAAGGTGTCCCTGCCCGTGGCAGGTGGTGGAACTGGGCGAGCTTTAAGGTCCCTCCCAACCCAAATCAGTCTGTGGTTCTGTGATCAGCAGCCATAGAAGCATTTTCCCTCCCAGAAGCCTGGTGTTGTTTCGGATCAGGGGCATCCCTGCGAACCCGCGTGTCCCAACTCAACCTGCTGAAGCCCCCAGTGGGTCAATCCTACCCCCTGTTCCCTGCCATGGCCTCGACCTCCTTCCTGCAGCCCCGTGTGAAGGGCTCGGGGCTGCAGGGAGCCGAGGGGCTCGTGGCACAGACCAGCCAGACACCAGAGCACAGGTCAGTTGTAGGAATTTATTTTAAATAACCTACAGTTGATTAAAAGGGAATTCATGATAAAAATAGAAGATACTTGTTGAGGAAAGGCTGCGGGAGATGGGCTTCGCACACACACTACGCTAACAATGCCTCTAAGACTAATGATTATAGCAAAAAAAGGTTTCACATTAAAATTCTGCTTTTTAATTTTTTAAAATTTTTTTACACAATTACAAAAGAAAAAAATAAAAGCCCTAAAATCTCGATTTATTTCCTTTTTTTTTCTTTTTTTTTGTGGTTTTTTTTTTTTTTTGGACCAATGCTCATTTCCCTCGAAATTTATTGACCTGTGAAACATCTTTTTTACATGATAAAATCTTTCAAGTAAAAGAGGGGAGCGGGGCTTAGAAAAAAAGGGGGAAATAAAGGACACACAGTCTGACCGAGCTAAGTAGAGTCATGAAGCGTTCAGAGCGTGTTCAGAACAAAGGGTGACGGGAATGTCCTTTGCTGCCAATGTCACTTCTCCTCAGCCCCACACACGGCCCTTCCCCCCGTTCCCCAAAGCTACAACTGCTTGAAGAAAACAAAAACAACCCCCCCAAACCTGTTTAAATATTTTTAATAGACTTAAAAGAAATAAAAATTCACATTTGAGAAAGGAACACTCGAGTTGAGAGGCCGCCTTCCCGTCGCGCTTTGCTCTGAACACGGGAACACGGGGGGAGGTTTGGTATTCACGTGCCAATGGCACGACTGCTCCAAGTGACAAATTGGGAAGGATTTGGGAATTCCCATGACCATGGTGGCAGCTCTAAGAGGTGCGTTGGGTTCCTTACATTTTGTTTCTTTGTTAAATCCTGGAATGGGGCGGGGGGGGGGGGGGGGTCAGGAGTCCATTTTCTATTAAAATATAGAAGTTATTGCAAAACCCTAACTGTAAAAACGCACCAATATAACTGGAGTTTGTATACAGTAGCTAAAGAGTCCCACGCGCTCAGTGTGATGGTGAATTTGCCTGGCGGAAGGTTGACAAATCCCCCATCCACTTGCCCTGCCTCCAGAGAAAACCCACCCAAACCAGACAGATAGAATTTGGATCTCTGAAACATGTTAAATAAGTTGTCCATAGGACAACTGGCTCAGCAACTTTATTTCCAGGTTATGCTTTCTGCAAGATGTTGGCTGTCGTATCTGATGCTCACTTGCCCCTTTCCTCCCCCTTCCCCAGCATCCAAGGACAAGTAAGGCTCACAGTTTTATCAATCTCCCTAAAAACCAGGCTACTCCCTTTTCCCATAAAATTCAGCTCATTAAAAACAGGTTAAAACTCATAGTCCTCCTCTGCCATGTCGATAGCCCACGCAAACTTCTCCCGCTGGGTTTTGTTATAAATCTTCTCTATAGGAATTCCCCACTTCTTACACCTGCAGGAGAGGAGATGCTGTTAGAGTCACATCACACAGGCACATCCCAGTGCCCCAGCAACTTCCTAAGCTCTGCTCATCACAAACACCACCCAGCAGAGCACAACCAGACAGCTCTCCCACCCATCACCTCCCAGCATGGTGCTGGTGGTGGCTGCCATGTCACACTTGCATTAAGAGACTTGTAGCCTCCTAGAACCATCTGAAGATACAAGTGAAGGCCACAGAGGCAGAGGTGGCTGACAGCTCTGCCACAGCCCTTGCCTCCTAACTGGGGGGGACAACACAGAAGTGAAGGGATGGTTCCTTCCAGCACACCCCAGGCAGATTCTTACCAAGCAACAGAGATCCTGGGATCCAGATAGTTGAGTTTGGAGGTGCCCAAAGCAATCTGCTTGTTCTCTTCCCTATCTGTAGCCTGAACCTCCAGCTTCATCAGTTGCTCCTCAATCCTCTGCACTGCTTTCTTCTTGCTCTCCAACGTCCTAGGGTGGGAAAGAAGCAAATCACTTAATTCCTCTGGGCCCTGCTAGGCCAGAGCTGGCAGCACTGTGGGAACCCCAAGGGACTCTGCTCAAGGTAAGCAAAGCCACCAGCCACAAAGGGCAGCTGTGTAAGCACAGATGGTGACACAAACCACTCAGCACATGCAATGAAGAACTGACATGTTCCAAGAGGCACAGCAGAAATCCTCAGCAGCAGTTTTGTTTTAAAGGGTTGGAAGCAACAGCCTGAAGTGTACTGGTGCTATATCCACTTCAAACCCCTCCTGCAGCAACAGCCATGCTCTCAGAGTTCCGTTCACTCAGCACCCCTGTAGCTACCCTGCAGAGCCCCATGCAGAGTCCATCATCTGCACAGAAATGTGCATGTGCAATCGTGTACTCATGGCTCTCCATTACAACAGCAATGCTGTACACTGGAGACAGTTCTCTGGCTGCTCCTCAGCAGCAGGCTGCTTGAGCACTGGCTGGTGCTCAGCTCAAAGGGCTGAGACACAGAGGAGATGTCCTGGGGGAGACCAATGCCAGTGACCATATCAGGAACTGCAGCATCAGCATGAAGGCCATTTCTTCACAAACAGAGCGAGGAGGGAACAAGAAAGCCTGAGGAAGCCTTCCCAGATCACAGGCTGGGCAAACAGAATACAGGGTTAAGGACCCATTTGGAGCTGAGAGTACTGGGAGCAGTGCACAGCCTAGTTAACAACAGCCTTACTTTTTAGACTTCTCATCCCTCCGGACCTTGGCATCAGCTTTGGCGCTTTTCAGTTCTCTCCTGGCATCAGCTAACTGCTCCTTCTTGGCATCGATCTAGGAGAGGCAAAACCAGACAGCAGCAGTGTGAATAAGCTGCTGACAACTGTGGCAGCATCACCCAAGGAGCGAGTCTGTGACCACGTTCAGCATGTAGCAGTGGTCAGACACACTCCTGCGGGACAGTGAGGCCATTTGCCTTCACAGCAAAGCCTGGTGTGGTGAAAGATTCCCCTCACAAAATAGGGCCCCACTCGTTTCTGAAGACAAGGTGGTGCTGGGAGCTTCCTCACACCACTATAACTAAGCAGGTGAAGGAATTGGCTTGGCCTGGGACTGGCCAACAGCCCTTCCTTGTCTCCCTCCACTGCATCCTGCCAGTACCAGCTCTCTGACGGTAGCACAGGAGGATGACCCCTGTGCCCTCAGCAGGAATAAGTGATTGCCCCAGACCCTACAGGCTGAAAACTGTTCAGGCTTCAGGCAGTTCTTCTCCAGTAAGTTTAGGATTCAGGGAGATTTAGCATTTTGCATCCCCTTAAACATCCCCAAGCTCTATGGTCTATGGTGAAGGCAGCCATGTTAGGTGTTACAGAAGCAGGGGACACTGCAGTGCCAAACCAAAGTCCTTATTGTGAAGGTTATTCTAAAGCCAGACCAGGAACAGACCTAACCCCTTTGGACCTCATGGCCTTCACCAGAAACAATCTGCAAAGGAAGAGGTCAAGTCAGAGTGGCATCATGTACCATGTACACAGCCTGCCCTGATACCGGCCTGGGAGCCACGCAACAGGAGTGGGTGCCCACTCTGGGTTCTTGAGGGGACACAAGTCAGAGCTAGAGGCTGCTGCTCTGAAGCTTCAGTGGCAGCAGAACACAGCTATGGCATGAAGGGCACAGACAGAGGGCCTGGTCTTAGTCTTTGTAAGTAAAAGACAACTTCAGACTGGAAGGTGCCCCTTTCAGCTCACTGCTCCTCTCAAAGTAGGCCCAGCTGTGGCGTAGCACTGACAAACTGCCGACAGGAAAAAGCTTCACCGCAAGTGGAAGGAAATGTGACCCCCAAAATGCAGCCCTCGGAGCCCTGCTCCAAGCCAACAGCTGGGCAGGAGGGGGGTACCTTGCTCTGCAGGTTCATCATGGACTTCTCGAAGGTCTTCGGTGGAGCCCTCTGATGGTTACACAAGATGGCAACCGCTCTGTTGGCACGGTTGTAGGAGAGGATCTTGGCTGGGATGTTGTCGTCCGCTGCAAAGCACAAGGAAGTGGTGAGCAAGTCGGTCCTGCAGAGCTGTGCAGCCCCAGCCAGGGTCCCACTGACTGCAAGCTCACAGTCACTGCAGAACTGACCTTCCTCTGATGGGCCAGTCTCAACTCTGCACTCTAATCACAGTCAATGAACCTGAACACTTCCATACGGGGCCCTGACTCCTTCTGCTATGGTTTATTCACTAGTAACAAAAACACCATTTGCCAGTCGAGAGAGGGGAAACACTTCCATGCTCAGCAGAGGACAGCAGAACCATACTGCTCAAGACACTGCTGGGCCTCACAGATACAAGATGCCCACACTGTAAAGCTGTGAAAGTGCTCAACAGAGAGGTTGTGAATGAGCAGACAAGAAACACGCAGCTGTTGCAGATCCAGCTGCCCTGCCTGCCACCTACATCCCAGAAAGCAAGAGACAGGGTAAAGAACAGGGACAAAGCAGCAGGCACACCAGGCCAGCTCTGCCCTGCCCAGTGCTGGGTTGTTCCATTACCCCACAAGACTGTGTGGCAGCAGATTTTGGCAGATTTGAGCTGACCTCAGCTGTCTGACATTTGCACTGGAACGTATGATGCGCATGAGGAAGTGGTGTAGATATAAGACTTGTGGCTAAATCAAGGAAGCCAGGTCTGTGTGGCAGGGTAAGATCTGTTCCCCTCACAGTTTCAAGGGCAAGACTTACGATTGGTGAGCTCCTTGAGCTGCTGCTGTAGCGTGATGGAGGCATTGTAAGTACGGAATACCTTGGCTGTCAGTCCCTCCATAAGGTCTTGAAGGTGTTTATTTAAGATACTGGTCTAAGGAAGCAGAAAGGAGATGACAGTTAGCAGTACACTTGGCCACATTTGTGAAATGGCACACGGCTGACAAAGACATGTAGCTCGCAGCTGAGGCCTGGTGCACACAGAGCTGACCAAAACAGAATGGCCACAACATTACTGAAACCACAGGAAAAGTGAACAAAAAGCCATCAAGTATTAGATTAGGTATCAAGTAACCACAAATAGCCAGAAAAATCTTCTTCAGTATGGAGGTTTTGCTTCCCAGTAGGTAGAAATGTGCCCATCCCATCCCAGGAAAGGTGCCTGAGCCACCACCATGCTCCCATAGAGGGAAATGTGCAGATGGGGATGGCATCTGAAAGCATCACCTCACACAATCATCACGTTCCAAGTCAGAGCCAGCCATGATCAGCAGGACCAAAGCCATGGATCTGTGGGCACAGCACAAAACAGGCACCACACTGAGACACTCCCTGCTCTGAGGTCAGCTCTGGAAGAAAACTGCCACTGAAACCACTGCTGGAATAGATCAACTCCTACTGCCTTGAGCAGATTGAGCCTGTTCTGGTGCTCTACCCCATCCCTCACTGTTAACCACATGCTTACATTGAGGCGGTCAAACAGATCATCCTCAGGCTGCTTGTTCTCCATGAAGAGCTGAAGATTCTTAAACACCTGCAGAAAAAGCAAACCAGACACATGGAACAGACAGCTCTGGGGACCAGGAATACATCAGGAACAACACTGCTGGGAGCCACTTCCACTGCTTTCAGGAGAAGTGACGATGCTGGATGTTACTTCCCAGCAGGCAAAGACCCATTTTCTCAGTACAACGCTTGCGTTGAAGGTTGCTCACCAGCAACAGGAGTCCTGAGCATTCAGTGCCCTTTATACTCATCCTTTAGATCAAGACTGCAGGAGACCCAATTCTGCTTCAGCTTAGCTGCCTAACAGAGAGAGAGACCCTGAAGCTACCACCCTTCCCCATCATTATTCCAGCCAGAGACCCCGGAGCCATACCCCATGGAGTGAAGCTACCAAATCCCAACCCTTCTCTCTGCTGCATTTTTCACAGTTTCATTCTGAACAAGTCTCTCTGAGGTAGGGACAATAATCAAACCAGCTTTGATTATAACAGAGACCACAAACCCCAGCTCTGCGTGCTCCAAATCCCCAGACCCAGCTTCTCAACAACACTCATTTTTCTACTGCAGACACCTAATATACAAAGATTTGTAGTTCTACAATAATCAATTCCCCATTGTAAGCACTGAAGACACCAAGAGATACCAACACCAACAAATTTAAACAGGAAAAAAGTTTTCTTCTTTAATCAAGGAAGTACAAATTCCACTCTATGGCAGCCACGGTTTGGGTCTGCTCCCCAAAGGCTGACATTTACTGCCAACTGTCCTTACAGCTACCCCAGCATCGTACCTGCGGTATTTAACACACTGTGCTGCCCGCAGAGCTGCGGGCCACATGCAAAGCTCTTACACCCATACAAAGTCTTTCTGGATGGTGCCCTCCAGGTTCACACTGCTGGATGGGCATTTATCCTGGGAGGAGGTCAAGATCACAGCAAATGTGACACTGGTGAATGACCAAGAAATAAAGGAACACTGCCTCAGAATGATGTCCTGGTTGGCAGATACCCAAGTTCATAGGCCAAAAGTATCAGTGCATCTATTCTGTATGCTCTGGAGCACCTGAGATCAGGATCTCAGTGAGGGCTCAGCTCCAACATAAACAGAACTGTGACAGAGGAGAGAGTACCATGAAAGCCCAAGTCAAAAAGCTGCTCCAACAGTGACACCCAGCACTCTGCTTCAGAACCTCTTATGCTGTTACTTGTCATATGGGCCTGGAACTCTCCCACCTACAGGTGACAAAGGCAACTCTGCTGATCAGAACAAGACCCAAGAAACTCATCTAACAGAGCTGTAAGAGTTATGTTATGCCAACTCTTGACACTGAGATCACAGGAAAGAGGAGTAAGATCTGTATCTCATCTGCGGAGTAATGTCACACCGCCTCGGTGTGTGTGCAGGTTCATCTTCTATGGCACTGCCAATAGACAGAGAAGGACATTAACTGACTTATTTTCTGGCTAGGAATCTGACCAGTGATGAAGCACCTTGCTATTGCCATCAAAACTGTGCTGACCGCATTACTGCACCATTCAGGCTGTGTGTATGTTGGTGAGGTGCCTTACCCTCTTCTCAACAGGGACTTTATTGTAGTATCGGATGGAGTCTTTTCCGAGGAAGTCAAACTCAACCACGTATTCCTGGCCATCCAGTTCAGGATGCAGCTTGATGTGTTCTACTCTCAGGGAGCAGCAGCCCACGGTGTCAGCTGTCTCTCCTTCTTCTTTTTCATTACCAGCTCTCAGGGCAAGCTACATTTATATTAAGGCAAGAAAAGTCAGAAGCATTCCAAACCATTCCTGCAAATGTATAGATGCTATAAACTTTCTGGGATCAGCAGTGTCCATAGGAGAAGGGAAAGGGAGAAAATGCATTTGAGTGGATTAAATTGACACTTGTAAAAATTCTAATAAAAACAACCTCAGGTTATCTTTAAATCTGTTTTAAATAATCCCAAGGCCACAAATCTACCAATCTACCAGAACAGAACAAAGGGAGATTCAGGTCAGGTGTAAGGAAGCAGCTTTTCCCTGTGAGGGTGCTGAGGCGCTGGCACAGGGTGCCCAGAGAAGCTGTGGCTGCCCCATCCCTGGCAGTGTTCAAGGCCAGGTTGGACACAGGGGCTTGGAGCAAGCTGCTCTAGTGGAAGGGGTCCCTGCCCGTGGCAGGGATTGGAGCTGGATGAACTTTAAGGTCCCTTCCAATACCAACCAGGCTGGGGTTCTGTGATTCTACACCTCATTTTTAATTTCAGTTTAAAGCAAGATCTTTACTAACTTCTGCTCGTGAGGTAACTCAAGCTGTGGGACAGCTCTTTCAATTTCTAATGGAAATCCATTTCAAAGCACTTGGTGTGTTAAAATCCAAACTCACTTCCATGCGAACTGAACCTGATGCAAAATCGCACAGTTCAGGTGTTCATCTTCTTGATCCTACCTCTGCACTGCATGCTAAATATACACACTTTAACTAGCATACAGAGCACTTGGAGTTAAGATACGTCACTTAAAGGCTACATTTGGCTGCATTAACATTGTTTAACAGCAGTGGACAAGCCAATTTCTCATTTATTTTTTTTTTTAGGAATAACCTTCAGTGTTCCTATGAAACCACAATTATTCAAATCCAATCCCCTGGTTTCCAGCAATTTAAAACAAAACTGGTTAACTCAGGTGGTCATCACACCACCAGGGCAACAGCTTTAAGCAGCTTTAAAGCATCAAGACAACTGCATTATTATGAAACCTCACAAGTGTGACCTCAAACTGAAGAGGTGACAAAGCAGCAGAAATTCCCAGCCGGAAAACTGAAACAGCTGGAGACAAAAGGTCCACACAAACCTCCCAGTAATCCAACCGGGCGGCTCTGGAACCAGGCTGTGAATTTTGCCTGAACTAAAACAATGCTGCCTGAAATAACCACGCTCAGTACAATAGTTTAGTGCTCTGGATTCCAGGTAATGGGAAGGAAAAGGAGACGGGAGCCTGCCCACCAGGAAGTCTCAGGATACCTCGGTAACTGGCTCAATTGTGCCTTAGGAGCTGCCCGGCAGCGTTCCAGCAAGCCAGGAAGGTAAGAGGGGTGCGCTCACTTTGTCGATGAAGTAGAGGGCCACGGCCCGCTGCCGCACTTTCATCTCTTTGGATTTCCAGTCTTCTCGATACTGGTTTCGGATTTTATCTACGCACTTCTTCAATCTCCGAGCTGTCTCATACTTCTGCCAGTCCTTCTCACCCTGCACAAGACATTAGAACACGGTGTTAGCAGGAAAAGGCCCAATTCTGCTCTGAAGCTCAAGCCTCTGCAAGTCTGCGTGTGGCAAAGGGGCTCAGAGGACAAAGCACAGCTCAGCTTCAGACTGTGCTGCCACGCAGCTGTGGGGAATGCTGATTTCCATGATATTAAATGCTTCCATGGAAGCCACTATAAAGACACAAAAGATATTATGTCTTTCCTGCTTCTCAGCATATAAATGGTTTCCTCTGCTTTATTCAGATGATACTTATGCTCTTTCAGCTGTGTAATTAACATCCATAAAACGTAAAAGCAACTTCAACAGTTCATCATCATTATTATATATTCGGGCCATGGCAAAAAGAGGTCATGAACCCCCAGGGAACAGAGACTTTCCTTATATTTGCAGGAGAAACCCCTTGCTTCCATCCAGGAAAAATTCTCTTCTAAAAAGACTTAATGAGAGGAATTTCAATCCCAGCCCTGATACTGAAGCCTCATCATCTTCCAGCAGGTTTTCAATGCTTGTAAGGAATTGATCCATTGACTGGTTACCTGCTCCCACAGCAGGCTTTGCTTTCCTTCAGTCCTTACAGCCTTCTCAGCCAGCAGCCTGGCCACATCTTTCATTTTACAACTGACAAATGAGCAGCCCATAGTCAGAACTTCACCACCTGAGCAGGCAGAGGCGGTCAGGGCCAGAAGTAGGTGAAATATCCACCAGAGCAAGTCTGTCCTTGGGTAAATTGCTTCCTTTTACATTTACACAGGGCAGAGATTTCTACATGGAATGACACAATGCTGCCTTTCAGCTGCCATCCTCCAGATTCCATCTGCTCTCCTGTGCAGGAACTCTTTTCTTTCTTTTCAGAAGAACAGAAACTTTCTATGTTTTTTAATCAGAGGAGGACGAAACAAGCCAGCTTTACATCCTGTCCCTGTCCCAGCCAACAGCTACATTTGCTTCTTGGAGACATGACCTGTAACACTGAACTTAAGTAGATCCTTACCTTGATTCTTGAGCTAGGGTTCAACATGATGTACTTGATAGAGCCTTGGATGTTCTCAGTCCACGACACCAGCCAGGTAACCTTGTTGTCATGCCGGACCTCCTTCCATTTGTGTCCTGGTGGAGGGGGAGGGATCTTGGAATCCCTGCAAAACAGTAAATAACTATTTAAAGAGACTTCCATAGCATCAGAATGAAGAAAGTAACAAATACCACCACACAAAGAAAGCACAGGGGAAGAAGCCTGAGGCAACTTCACTCCTTGTTCCGCAAGCAGGAAATCAATGAATCAAAGTGAACAGTCAAATCTCAGGTATGTAACTGCTATCAGTGTGTGCCTGATGTGTGTAACATAAGTGGGAGCACACCCTGCAGGGACCAGCTTTGGTCTGTGCACACTGTGAGAGAGTGGACACTTATCAGGGCAAGACTGAAGAAAAGCCCAGCAGAACTCAGCCTTCAGCATCAAGGAAGACAAAGTATGGCAACCTACCTAGGTGAAAACTCCTTTCTGGAAATACCAGCAGGAGAGGCTGGGTTAGCAGATTAAGCTGTAGGCATGAGGAAGAAAATATGTTGACAGAGTTCTACATGAAACCCCTGATAGCCTTGTTCAGTCTTTGCTTGTGTGACTCAGGTTTTTATCCATGTAAGAGTTAAGATAAGCAGCATGTGTGCTGTACACGCTTATCAACCCATGCAGGGGTTTAAAACAGAAGCTATTCTATCTAGAAAGCAAAGGCAAGGTGAGAAGCACCCAGTGCTCACTTGCTGCAGTTAATGATGATGTCTTCTGGCATGATGCGTCTCTTCAACATGCCCATTTTGGGATGGTTCCCACGACCTCGGAAGAGACCTGGGGGTTCAATCTTGAAGTTGGCAATCCTCTCCTTGTGGTTGTCCATCACACAGTAACCATATTCCTTCAGTAGCCGCTCATTCTCCTCTTTGATTTTCTGGAAGAAGCCAAAAGCAAAGATGACCTGGTATACCCAGCACTACACACATCTCTACATGCCAACACTAATGCTGAAGACCCAACTCAAAAGCAGATCCTCATCATGCCAAGTGCTGCATCAACACCCAGAGCAGCAGACTGCCCAGAAAAGCATTCATAAAATGCAAGCAGCACAAACAAACTGGGAAAAGGGAAAGAATGTGGAAAAACTCTCTGAACACTTGTATTTGAGAGAAACAGATCAGTGCTGGTGCAGACAGCTACAATTTTGCCCCAGCAGAGACAAGTACCTCTGTCCACGTATCACAGCTACAAGGGCAGCCCCAGCACAGTACTGCTGCTTTATGGTCTCTATTCAGCATTTGACACTGGACTTTACATCTTGTTGTTTATGTGTAAAACCTCAGACTTGAGTGTCTTAACTCAGCATTGGAACGCAGGCAGAGGAATGTCTCCGGTCTGCCGCATGCCCAGCCTGTGTCAGCAACTGGGCTCGTAAGCAGAAAACAGGCTCCCAAGTAAAAAATGCGCTGAGATTTCAGTGCATACCTCTGTGCTTGAACTCTGATTATACAGAAACAGAAACACCGCAGCTCAAATGAAACATCTGACCCACAGACAGCACTGGGGCGCCAGCTAAGAATCTGAGATAGAAAACCACTGCTGCTTCCTCACAGCAACTACCACAGACAGCAACTGAGAAGGGCTCACCCCATGTTTATCAAATGCAAGCAGCAGTAAGACATGGGTTCTCTATTTTGGTGGGACTCCTCTGACCCCAAAGGCCATGATTCCAAGCTACCAGGCCCCTTGTTCAAAGGACAATGACTGAAGCATTGCAAAAGAGAACTTGGGGCGAGTTTCTAACTTCCATTGCAGGAATCTCAGTCATTTCATTCTCTCCCCACAAGCCACTGTAGCTTTCCAACTGAAAAACAGAGTTTATTCTTATTCAGAAAACTGCACTACCTGGTATTTACGATTTGTTCTCTCATTTTAATCACTAATATCATTGCTGCATCCCCTCCACCATCCCAAATTCCGTCCTCCAGACCCAAGAAGCTTCTAAAATTATAATCTGTCCTTAACTGAGTGTCTGCTGTTCACTGCAGGCCAGGGACTAAGGCTCCAGTGGAGGCAGTACCTCTCATTCTCTTGATCAGGAGCCTTAGCCCTAGCAGTATCATTTTAAGTCAGGATGAAGATTCAGCTGTGCTTTGCCATACCTGGGCTGCACAGTAATGACTCTGACAGTTCACATGAAAGCTAGTGAACACTGACCTACAGGCAGCAATGCAGGCAGAGGAATGATTACATAAAGATGTTTACAAGCCAGCTAAGAAGCAAGATGTCTCCTAGAATTCCCTCCCATACCTGTTTCTCCTCCTTGGACATCTGTTTCCTAGCTTCCGCCTGAGCTTTGAAATACTGGCTCATGTGGGTGAAGTCACACTTGCTGAGGCTGGTGATAGTGCTCTTCTCTTCAGGGGTCATTTCCTTGCAGAAAGAAAGGAGCACATTCAGTTTGCATACACACTAAGTTTTTACACATGGTAGAACTTACCCCACAGACAGGTTCTCACAATAAACCCCCAAACTCCTGCACATGCTGCTTCTAGCTGAGGCCAAAGCAAGAAGCTCAAGAACCCAAGCACGTGGTGTGCTGGTCCTCCTGCAGTCTGATCTCTGCAAGCACGGGGCAATGCCACTCCACCTCCCAGAGTGCTCTCACTGAATAGTGGCTGGGACTATTGAGGCATAGGGAGACAAATCCAGTAATCCACCTAGGAAAACTGCATCACCTGATCCCAGGGTTTGATCTCACAGCTGATGACTGAGGTGAAGTTCTGAGATCTAGGTCTTTGGAAGGGGTTTCCTTCGAATATAAAGCTGGCTCTTCAACAAGGGAAGTAACATAAGAGTTATACCCCATGTCGTACAGAACAAGCAAATTGGGTTGGGAGAAGTATGACTTGGCTGGTTTAGAAAGTATTTATGACACGGTCCTTGTGGTGAAGCTCCAGATGAACTGAAAACTCACAGCTACAGTGAACCTTCCCGTGCATGGAGCAGTTGTCCCTTTTCCCTGCCTGGTGCCGAGGGGACCCTGGCCATGCAGAGCCACTGCACCAGGACTATGTGCATACCTTCCTCCAGTCTTTGAAGAAGTTTTTCCTGAAGATTTCCTTTGTAGTGTACTCGTGATCAAGCATTTTTGCAAAGAATGTGGCAACTTCTTCTGCTTTGGTACTCAGCTTCATGACTTTACCTACGAAGAAAGAAAAGATTTCCATTTTTAAAGCAAACACAAACCAGGAATTGAAGCCAGCAAGAGGCCACAATAACTACTTTAAAGGACTCTCTATTTTTACCACAGGGAGGTTTTGCTTAAAAACGTTGCATAATAGAGCAAATGGGATGGCCAAAGGAAACAGAGGAGCACAATTGCTTGACTTTCATCATAAACATTTGGAGAAAGGTTTCCTCTGGAATCCAAACATCACAAAAAAGCAACAGCAATCTGCAGTGAGAGCGGGCTGAGAGACGCAGGGCAGGAAAGGGAAAAGGCCTCCTGCAGAAAAGCCCATGTGGGACACCCCAGTGGTGTGGATCTGCTGTTTGAAGTGAAAGAGGCACAAGGTTCTATCACATTTCACATTCCAGCACTCAGACCTAAAGGAAATACAGTCTCTGTGTTCCTCTTTACCCACAGAGGGGCTCCGCTCTGGAACACCCCTTCTAGCCTTCAGTTGTTTCTAGCCAGGAAGAGCCCTTCCTATGGATATACCGCGAATAGGCTGTAAAGTGATGCCAAATATTTAACCCTCCTTCACTGCAGGGCAATGGTTCCCTCTGCTGCAGGAATGCCCTCCTGTGCCTCCAGACCAGACTCAGCAGCCTCTGTCACTCTAAAGACAGAGGGAGCTTTCAGTGAATGGAGAGGTCACATTTCAGCTTATCTGCAAGAGTGCAGTGCACAGTGGAAATGCTGGGAGGGAAGATCACAGAACACAAGGAAAAGAGACTGCAGTGACATAGAAGCCATGGATCCCCATCAAGCACCTTTTTGGTACCCAGACCACATTCCTGCCGACACGGGAAGTGGCAGTGATCCCCGGGAACGACTCTGCATGCAGCTCACATCTCCAGCTAGCTGCAAGAAGTGTCTGAAGTGCCACTGTGCAGGCAGGCAGCACCTGGGGACTTTGTAACGCTCACTGCACTGCACAAAGGGGAACACAGGAACAGCACTGCTGCCTCTGTGCTCCTGGGAAACAATACCCCACTTCTGATTTACTACGTGTTTGAAAGGTTGCATCATGGCCCATATGAAAGCATGGGAGTCAGCCAGAAAGCCTTAAGATCTGCAAGTCCTCATAAAACAGGACTTAGCAAAGGGTCCTCCCAACAATCTGAGCGCATTCCACATTAAAGCAACAGTAACTCTGCCAATTTTTAAGCTGCAACCTAAAATACAGCATTTATTTGCTTGTAACAGGAAATGGGGGAAGGCAAACACTTTTCCAGGCTGTGAGTCCAGCTCAAGAGAGGCCATCAAGTCGGTAACATGTTATGGGGCTAAAATGACCGGTATTGTACCCAAGCAGCTGAAGGCTCAGTCCCCTTTTTCTAATCACTTTAGAATTTATTGCACTAGATTCAGTTTCCTCCTTTTTAGAAAGCTTTCAAAAGGCTCTTGGTGACTGGGGTGTAAAAAAAATGAGGTTTATTCCAGTCATGAATATCAGTAACCTGCCTCAACAACTGAAAATCAGAGAGGGACATCAGGAGCAGGAGAGACACCACATGGGCCAGGACTGAAATGCAGCACCACCATCTACACTCTCACCTTGCCCCTGGTACAGATAAACAGGCAAGTTCAAGCCACTTCCAGGGTATGAGCAGTGCTTGTTAGCCAACCATCACTCAATCATCAAACCTTAAGATACAGCTTTGGCTGCTTCTTCACTGCCTCTGCTATTGCACCAGCAGCAGCTGCTGCAGTCATTATGTTCAAGTCATGGAATCCCAGCCTGGTTTGGGTTGGAAGGGACCTTAAAGCTCATCCAGTTCCAACCCCCTGCCATGGGCAGGGACACCTTCCACTGGAGCAGCTTGCTCCAAGCCCCTGTGTCCAACCTGCCCTTGAACACTGCCAGGGATGGGGCAGCCACAGCTTCTCTGGGCACCCTGTGCCAGCGCCTCAGCACCCTCCCAAGGAAGAGCTTCTGCCTAAGAGCTCAGCTCAGTCTCCCCTCTGGCAGGTTCAAGCCATTCCCCTTGGCCTGTCCCTACATCCCTTGTCCCAAGCCCCTCTCCAGCTTTCCTGCAGCCTCTTCAGGCACTGGAGCTGCTCTCAGGTCTCCCCTTCAGGAGTCTTCTCTTCTCCAGGCTGACCCAGCCCAGCTCTCTCAGCCTGGCTCCAGAGCAGAGCTGCTCCAGCCCTCGCAGCGTCTCTGTGGCCTCCTCTGCACTCACTCCAACAGCTCCACATCCCTCTTGTGCTGCTGCCCCAGAGCTGGATCAGGGTTACAGGGGGGGTCTCCCCAGAGCGCAGCAGAGGGGCAGGATCCCCTCTCTGAGGGGGTGCAGCCCAGCACACGAGGGGGTTCTGGGCTCAAGCGGACACTGAAGCTGAGTTATGGGGAGCTTCTCACCCAACACCCCAAGTCCTTCTTCTCAGGCTGCTCCATCCAGTCTCCCCCAGCCTGTGTTTGTGCTGGGACTGCCCCGACTCAGGGGCAGGACCCTACACTTGGCCTTGCTGAGCTCCATGAGGTTCACACGGTTCCACCTCTCCGGCCTGCCCAGGTTCCTTTGGATCCCAACCCTTCCCTCCAGCACGTCAACCACACCACACAGCTCAGTGTCATCACCAAACCCGCTGAGGGTGCATGGAAGCAGGGATCTCACCACAGTGCAGTCACTAGGAAAGGGACAGACCCCTCCAGTGAGAGCTGGCAGCTGGCTGGGCAGCCACAGTGTGACCTGGGCTCCACAAGTTAGCCTGGGGTAAATCCTGACACCAGACAATGCCTGGGGAGCAGAGAGCAGCTCTCAGCAGCTGCAGGGTAAACCTAGTTTCTCAAGGAAGACAGCCTTGCCCCCATTCCATCCCATAATTGTTGAGCCAATTGATTAATTTCTGCCATGACAGAGACAGAAGCTGCAGAAATCCATGCATTTCCTAGAGGCTTTGTGAAATACACAGCCAGATAGGAGGTTCTTGCTGCCTGCACTCAAGCAATAGCTACAGTGCAATCTCCTCCTCTTCTCCAGATATCACACATTCTTCAGTGGAGGAGGGGAAATCCAACTTCGTATCAAATTCTTATCAAACCCTAAGAAAGAACCTGGTAGACACTCTTGCCCACTGTGCTGCTTGCTTGGAGATAGCCCATAATAGGATGCAATACACTTGCTTCACTAGATTGTTGTTGAAAATGAACGCCGCCTCTTTCTCAGCACTGAAAAGCACTGTGTCATGTCACATGAAAGCAGCACATTGCTCCGGGAAGAGTTCCAGATGTCCCCTTCACCAAAAATGAGGTTTTCATCCATTCAAATGCCTCCCACTTAATTCAGTCCTGGGTTAATGTGCTCCTTCATTTAACATGATCACAGCACGAGAAGGAAGCACACGGGTCATCACACCTGGTCTCCAGCAGGCATCACATTGTGTAATCCCTTCCACAGGAGCCTCTAACAACCATCCAGACCAGTGGGTTAGAAACCCACGTCAATTAGTTCTATCACACAACATGCTCAGTGAGTGGGACCATAATTGACACCAGAGGACTGTGTCCTTGATGCCAGGCTCATCCCATGCATTCCTACAAGATTCTGCTCATCTGTATCCCAATTCAATTGTCTCACGCCCCCAAATGACCACGAATTTCATCACAGATGACGGAAGCTCCAATTAATAAAGTTAAACAAGCTTAAAGGTGACCAGTGATGAAGTAGCTACAATTACGTACTCTACCGTTAGACACTGCTACTTGCAGGTGTAAGACACGCTCACAGTGTTAAGTAACCTGAGAGATTTACCACTGTAAGGGAGTGAGAATAAGTCCATCTCCATGTCAGCTTGGTTAGCAGAATCCAGCAGGCTGCTCCTTTGCTTCCAGACATTGTTCCTTCACTGCTGGGGGAACTTCTTTTAAGGTAACCACTGAAGTAAAACCACCTCCTCATCTCTCAGTCCCCGGAAGACCACCACAATACCCTGGGAAAGTTTACTTCTCTTCACAGCAAGTGGAAACATGGAGTAACTCACCATCGTAATAAAACTTGACATTTTCAGGCAGAGGTTCATATGGTGGAGCAAATACAGGACCTTTGTGCTCTAGGAACTTCCATTTAATGCCTTCAGGGTAGCGCTCTTCTTCCCACCTTCAAAAGAGAAATAGAAACCAATACAGTTTTAAGCTCCTGGTCTTCATTTGATTACTATGTGGGTATAAGAGTATGATAATCAGCAAGCAGTCACAGCCTTGCCAGGCACAGACCAGGTACAAGTGTGCAATGCACTCTCTACCATGACTTTGTTTTTCCCCTCTCTCCTTCTTGTAAAAGAACACAGCCACGTCCACGCACAGGACACTTGGGTCACAGGTTATCTGATGACACCATGCTCCTCACCTCCCACTGCTGCTCTTGTCACTGAATCCCTCAGCTGAAAAAGCTTAGAACTTAAGAAAATGAGGAAGTCAATCATAAAAGAGCTGGGATCATGCCCAGTGAGAACCAGCTGTGATCTCCCAGCAGGGCCAGCATGCCTGCTCAGCAAAGGCAAGCAGTTGTAGTGTTACGCAGCTGCTTTCAGATGGGGCCAAGTCTGCCATTAAGGGCAGAGATAAAGAACCAGATGTTCATTTACAACTTAACTGAGAACAAACCTGCTTGGACAAGAAAGCCTAAAACCTGCTCTGTCATGTGAAATTCATTCCAGTTCTTGGGTAAGAAAAGCATACTTGAAGAAAAGCAGAGCAGCACTGGAAAACTGTAAACCTGCCTTAAAGCACCTCTCTAAAGATGTTGTGCACATGCTGCACTCGTGTCACACACCGGGCATCTCCACTCCTGTGCTGCAAGGGAACAACCTCCCAGGATCACCCTTGGCACCCTCCGCCCAAGCCACTGGTTCCACACTCCTTTCATGATCACCAGAACATCACTGCTCCATGCTGCTGGCACAGGATCCCATGCAGAAAAAAGCTGTTCTACCTTAGTGATCAACCAACTTGCATTCAGCCTCTGAATTGCCCATGCAACTCTGTTGAGCAGCCAAGACAATAAAAACAGGGTTTCAGCTTCCCTCTAGTGCCAGCCCTATGGAGCAGCCCCACTCTGGGTACAACAGCAGCTGGGAAAAGATGTACATATCCTACATGTGTCCCAGGAATAGGGACACACCAATGCAACACTTCATCCCTGCCAGGATAACAGGAAAAAGAGCTCCTGCTACAAGACACTCAAAATGCTTCACTGGTGCCTGCACAAAGCCAACTGCCTGGGACGCAGCACTTGGCTGCAGTTAGAAAGGCACATTCCTGACCGCAGCAGCAGACCTGCCTTTTTGTATGGGAAGCACAGGAACAACTTCCCCAGCAGAGCTCACAAATCCCAACTCTCAGCACAAAAGCTGCCCGGCAGATCGCAGTCCCCACCTGAGAGGAAGGCTTGAGTAAACTATGCTGATACAAGGACCTAATAGTGACATTTGAACTTTAGATCCCTAATATTTACATTCATATGGACTGTTTCTGAAATCCATTAGAGCTACAAATGGAAATGTTTTGTCAAACACAGGCCTGACTTCTTCCACCCAGAAGCTGCTCTCAGCAAAATGAACTGAAACCGTTCTCCTCTCCTCCCAGCCAGAACACAGTGATCCTCTCTGACACTGAATGGTTTTACTCCAGTAAGAAAGAACGAGGGGATGATTCGAAGTAGCTACTACTCTTACAGGACAGGTCTGCGGCTTTGGAAGATTCATCACTCTTGTATTCACTTGATGAGAAATCCTGTTTCTCTACCCTGTCCTTGTACAAAGGACACATGTAAAAGGAGTACTAGAAAGGTAATAGTCTAAACAGAGAGCTGAAGCACACTGTGCCTTTTGGGAGGGCTATGAGGACACATGGGATCCGTGGGATGGTTTCTAAGCCCAAAGCCACCAGAAAGCAAGAACCACAGAATGATTCGGGTGGGAAAGGACCTTAAGATCATCCAGTTCCAACTCCCTGCCATAGGCAGGAACACCTTCCACTAGAGCAGGTTGACACACAAAGATCATAAACCATCCCAATCCCACTTCCACCTTCCTAAGCTTTGTACAGCAGCATTTAGACAAAAGGTTCAAGTGAGCCTCCTGAGATTGGTCAATTTTTCATACTCCTTTGGTTTTAAACAAAGCATTTACAGCAGCACTGCCCAGGGCAGCTCCTCCTCCTAAAGCAACGTTCTACACATGCTTTTGTGGGAGTGAGGAGAATGCTGCCTGTCAGGAATACTGCATTACTGACATCAGCACACACTGTGCTAACAGCTTCCTCGATTAAATCCCATATCAAACCTTTCCAAGGATGCCAGGGTGCTCAGGAAGACAGGCTTGGGGAGGGTTTTCAAGTGAAATGAAAATAGAGAAGATTCTTAAGGAAAAAAAAAACCAAAGCAGAATATACCTCAGGGATATGTTATTCCAAAGAAATGAACTTGCTGTAACACAAGGTGGGAGAAGTGCTCGGAAGGTATCCTTCTGGATCACATATTCTTCACACACCAACAGGGTGTGAAAATGACCTCTAAAAGAGCTCCACATGGTGATGAATGAGGCCAATGCCTTGGGAATGTGTAGCATCAAGTATTCACAGAAGTGAGGAGGGAAATGCTCAAGGCAAGCATGTGAGGTACCAGACACCCAGCAAATTGACTCAGATGAACACCAAATGCCCTTAAGAGACGGAAGTGAAGTGCAGATGAAACCCTGTCCAGCAAAGACCCACTGTACAAAGCTGCAGATGGATGACAGGACATCAGCAGAAGGATGCAGGTACCTACTGCGAGGTTTTGAAGCACATGCTTTCAAAGGCAGCTCTCCTCAGCAGGAAGCGATCACAGAGCTCGACAGAGCTACCTGGGGCTCTGCTGCCAAGGCAGCTGAGGGGGAGCAGGACAACTTCCAAGTACAGCTTTGCTGCTGAAGGATACAGACTACAATACAAGAGAGCTGGGAAAACAGAGTATTAAGTTAGACAGAACCAGCAAGAGCAGCTGAGCCAAAGCCCGAAAGACAACAGATTAAGGCTTATAGAGACCTTCTGTAGCTTCCACTTGCTTCGTGTCCCTGTGGTTTGCTAATGGCAAAGCACATGAAAAATACTGTGTCAAAGGGCTGAGAACAAAGCGGAGCGCTCAGTAAAAAAACCCAGGATAGTTTTGGGGTAGTGCCTGAAACCCACATTTCTAACAGAACACAAGCATGAAAAGCCATGCAAGTGCTGATGTTCTGAAGAAGCTGTGACAATCAGAGAAATAAGCAAAGACTATAAACACAACAGAAGAATTTTTCTTCTTAAAGGCGGATCAGTAAGAGTGATGATAAAAGGGTAAAACAGTGACTCTGAAAGGACTAAGATTGCAAAGGCAACACAACAAGTCTATTAAAAATACAAGAAACACTCCTGTAAACATCATCCCCAAAAGGTCCTAAAATACATCACAGGAGATTACAGGAGTGCAGAAAACACACGTGCTCCTGAAAACTAAAGATGCATTAAACTGAGGGAAGCGCCAACATCCAAACTTCCAAACACACCAGTAACAGCTCCTCAATGTAACAGTAGCTTAAGTCACTGTGGATATCTAAGACCAACCCAGCACATTTCTTACACAGAGCACTAGTGACGCAGCTCAGGCCTGGTTTCCAAAGGAACCAGAAAGCACACATGTATTTAAACAAGGTTCTAAAAACACGTAAGAGTGAGTGAAAGCACAACTTCAGCTGCTCTGCGGTGTCGCTGTGGGACCCTGGGCAGGACAAAGTGTGCTTTCCAGTTCAAATTTGTTTGCAAAAGTCATTTCCAAACAGCCCAAGTTTAACCGGTCGCTTGACCCAACCGTCATTTTGACCTCAGAGGCAGGAGCAGCTCTGGGAGGCACAGAGCTGACACGCAGCTAGAATAAAAAGATGGACACTCACTCATGTTATACCCTCTACAGAACACTATCAAACACTAGTTAACACATCTGCACTTCTTTATATATTCCTGCTGATATCCCCAAGCCTACAAGTTTTCATATAGGTCTGAAAAGTGTCAGCAAGGAGCAGGCTATGGGTACAATACTAATGGTGCTAATTACAGGTAGCCTCTACATACAGTAGATGGAGGGAGGGCAAAGAACAACCCCACAAAAAGCTTCTTTCTTGTTTCAGAGGATGAACACAGTGACTGAGATGTCCGTTTAGAGCTTACCAGAAGGTAAGCCAATTATTCTGAACAAATCCTCATGAATCGAGGGAAGAGGAAGCCAGAAGTGCTTCCTCAGCACGGGAAGTGAGGAGAGCCCAGGTGCAGAGCAGCCTCCATCACTGATATATAATTACCATTTCCACTTCTGCTCCTCCTCTTTCTTCGGCTTCTTTCTCTTGTCCGCTTCAGGGACTTTTTTATCTTTGCTCTTGTCTTTCTTTGCTTTGCTGTCCTGCAAAACAAGGAAGAATCTGTTAGAACCAGGGACTGTATTTCCCCTCTCCCTGAAAACATGCTTTAAACCTAAAAGACTGTTTCTTGGGGTATATAAGTTTTTGATCACAGATAACTGAATTCCTGTGGCCTCACCATGTAAATAAGCTCTTTGATCATCTTGTCAAGCTGAACTGCTGATGTCCCACTTCTGGGTTAAGTCACATTCTTTTTATTTTATACCTGGGACATGCTAAGTGCACACAGTCAGTTATTCTGCCTCACCTGATAGGTGGCAAGTCTGGGCCATAGTAATGTGATTGCTTGGTTACAGAAACACCCTCCTTGGCCTGCATCAGTGTACCCAGTCTGGCAGCTGCTACAGAGCTCACCTGCACCACTGTGAGGAGGCTTCTGGAAACCTGCTGGTGTAAGATCACTGTATAGACACTTTCACTGAAGGGAAAATTAGCCTTGTGGCCAGGAGGTGCTTGCAACATGTGCCTCACAAAGGCAGCTTTGCTAGATGTGGAGTGTAGTTTGTTGGTCTCAAATGATGGATAACCTCTGGGCCAAGTCCCTCTCCAAAGACATTTCCAACCCAGGCTCTGTCTAAAAGCTTTAAGCATCTTTTTAGCAGTTCATCTCAGTTTCATCTCCTCTGCTTCTGCACTGTGCTACATCATCTGTGCAACTACCAGATGTCATCAGTGAGGCTCCTCTATCTTCTGTGAGCTACTCAACAGGAGGACTGTGAATTGCCTGGAACGTGCTGACAACCTGGAGGCACCTTCTCCATCGTGTTTTAAGAGTGGGAGAGGAAAAGTTCTCCTGGCTACTTATACAAAACAGCTCAGACAAGTTAATCCGCACTACAGGTGGGGACCTGCCACATGCACCTTTGTCCCAGGCTGGCCCCTGCCTCTTCACTCATGAATCAGATTACCCCTGCTCTACATAATCCAACACCAACTTGCTTTTTTTTGACCACAAACTCATCTTTCGTGTTACCTCTTCTTCCTCTTGTTTCCTTTTCTTTGCTTTTTTGATGTCTTCTGTTTTGATTTTCTTGGGTTTGTAGTCAGCACTGCAAGAACACACAGACTAGCTGATGAAAATGATCAAATAAAGAGAAGTCATACACAGACTCATACATCTTCATTGATGAGGAATTGCTTCAGAAGCATGAGTAGCCACCAGTGATGGGTGGCCACCAGGGATGCGATAAATGGGCAAAAGCTTAGTGGCATGTTCCACCCTCAACTCCTTTCCCAGTCATTGGTCTGGGATCTGCCCACGAGGCTCACTTTTCTCATCCCCCACCAGTTTAAACAATAGCAAAATTAACTACTGGCGAATTCTTAATCTTTCCATTGCAGACATGAGATGGGAGGTCACCAAAACTCAGCAGAAGGCAGCAATGATTACACAAAAGAAGAGGTGTCACACCCATCCCTCCTGGAAACAGAAATACCACCCAGGGACAGAATGTCACCATGGTTAAACCCTTCCCACCTCTTACCTCCAGACTGCTAATGGGGTCACACTATCTTAAGGAGCTGGATGCACACAGGTGGTGACAGATGAGTGGGATGGAGCTGGGCTTTTATTCTTTAGGGTGGGTCATTGTACCAGCAAACATTATGTGTGCTCCTCAGTATAACCCATGACACGTTTCAGGTGTAGGTGAATCACACCAAGCAGTGCAGGCAAACCTCCCACCAACAACAGGCTGACGCTTTATTCCCTTGTGCAGTCATCTCCTCACTCGACAGAGACCACTGAAGCCACTTAACCAGCACTAATACCTCAGGTTTCACAATCTTCACTGATCTCTTTACCTACCTTCTGGAGTTTGGGGGTTTTATTTATCATTATCCTATGATTCTATTTACCACCTCTGCAACATTTCACAGCACCACCTGCAGAAGGTGTGTTAGTAACGCTATGCCACCTTGGACACCACAAATACCATTCCTGCCCTGCTCAGAAACCCTGTAACAGGATCAGAATCCTGGTCTCAGACCTCCAACCACCCCCCTCAATATTATCTTCCTGAAACTAAAGGCAAGCACCCAAGTCACCAGCGCCCATGGCACTTACTCATCGTCTTCTCGAGGTCTCTTCAGGGGTTTGGAGTCCTCTTTAGGAGATGTATAAAACCCATCATCATCTGGCTCATCTTTAATACGTGGTGGACTACAAAAGAAGCAAAGAGAGGTGGTTCTAGCTTTGAAGAAGAAGTCTCTTGGAAACCAGCGACAACTCAGTTTTGAGAAATTCCCATCTGCAACATCTTCCAGTCCTGGAAGAGCCCGAAGACCTGAGGTGTGTCATTCTCTGAGCATCCACAGACAACAGAAAGAGTCACTCCCTGTTCTCCATATTTGCCATTTCTCAAGCAACACCAAGATCAACTCCAACTGCTCAGACTTCACTGCAGTTCTTTGAGGTTTTGAGTAAAAACAACTGCAGCTTCCAGCCCTTTCAACTATCCTTAAGCCAAAACTGAAATGCACGCGTACATCATTTAGTTTCAACTCAATACCGTCATCAAGCCTGGTAAGAGAGAAGATTATCAACTAAGCAAAGATTTGAAAGCCATTCCTCTGAATCTTTTGCCAACTCAATAATGAGGCTTGTGAAACCCAGAAAAGGAAACAAAGGTCTGGCAAGGTTCAACTGATCCATCTCTTCTCACTGGCCAACTGTGGGAAGATACAATCCCATCCCTCTCAACACACCATAGACATCAGGTTATTTTTTTAGCTGTAATGTCCCAAGACATCAGGAATAAGAATCTGCAAGCAAGAGACACTATCCCTTTAAACAGACTCATTGTTTTGAGACCTCACAGACATATTTCACTTATCTTCATCAAGAGAAACATGTCTCAGAGTCCAAAATTACACTGTGAAGCACTTAGTGCTGCTCCACGCAGGTAGAAAAAGTAACAGTGCCATCTTGGGCTTTCCTATTCATATTCAAGCAGCTCCAATTGACTCACTTTCCAAGTCAACATGTGGACTCGGCCATTGGATGAAGTGGGATTAAAAAAAAGCAGCAGCATTCTGCTTTGTAGACTGCAGTCAGCAAGAGACATTCTGGAGCCTGATTTTAGCTGGTGATGTGTCCATGAAGCAGAACAAGCAGTCTGCTTCTTCACAGCTGTAAAGCTCTGCAGTGCTGGCAGATGCAGCTCAGGGGAAGTGGCTACGTGCTGCTCTAAGAAGCCATTTCTGTGGCACTGCCTCTGATTAACTCAGACACGAGTCTGCAGCACAGAGACAGTTGCAAAACACTGATGGAAAAAGAGGTATTTATCCCATTTCATTTGGTCTCCCTTCCAGGCAGGAATCCAGAGCTACTGTTGCTGAAGCTGCTGCAGGAATTTTATCTCATCTATTTTAACACTGAAACATTTCACAACGTTTTGTAATAGAGGGAAATAGTGTGGTTATTAAAAGAAAGGAGCTGTGTGACCAAGCTGAACCCTGACTTGCCTTGTTTCCGAGACTGTAGCATTGCTCATCCGACCAAGTCTTAAGGAAGAAAATAAAAACCATCTGAGTGAGAACATCTTGTAAAAGGATATTTCAGCAGGGAAAAAGAAGAAGATCATTACTTTGCTCTTAGGCAGCTTTTAGCCCCGAGGGAGGCACAACTGTGATGGCTCCTCCAGGCTTTCCTCAAACACAGCAGACAATGCTCTTGCACGTAAAGAGGACCCAGTTATGACAGCACCCAATGGCCCCGGTAAGATTAGCTCACATGTGAAATGCTGCTCAGCAGCAGAGGCTACAAAGAATTATTATTAGCTGGCTCCCACACCATGGAACAATGGGATGTCATCGCTTTGTGCTTCCAGAGCATCCCCAGCAAGGCCTGGAGAGGGCGCCTCGTCCCTGCGCCTCAGACAGCCACAGACTGCGGGTTAGAATTAGCTCGATGGAAGAACTGGCGTCAAGAGGAGAACTCATGTCAACAGGGCACATTCAAAACACAGAGAATAACTACAGGCATGGATCAGACTGGGGGCTTCTCCCAGCCTCTCTGCAGCCACAGAAAGTGGGTATGTACAACTGGACACGACTGAAAGCACATGCAGCCACCACTGCACAGACCTCCAGTAAGTCAGTGCACCTGATTTACCGCCTTAAAAATAACTGATGGCTGGATTTAAAACAAGTCACAAGAGATCTTAGTGGTTAACTATTAAAAATGTACTCTTGTATTAAGTGCTCACTTCAGGTTTTTAATAGGACTACTTGGTGACGCCTGGTACCACACTGAAGTCCAGGAGGCTCTGTCAGGAGCAGGAATTCAGCAGACTAGGCACCTAGGCATTTTCTGCAGGTACTTCTGATTTTACACAAGCACCCTCCTTACTCATCACTCCTCTGCAAAGGCTTTAGGCTGTACGGGCTTAGAGAAGAGACTTGGAGGCAGTCTGGGCTGTCTTCACAATGCCCTGTCTCCAGAAGACTGCCTGCAGGCTTCAAGTACTAATGTTGCAACAAAGGTTCTTTCTACTCCAGCTACCAGTGTTCCCACAGTTCAGTGTGTCCTCAGTGGAATCCTATTTAATACTTGGACAAACCCAGCATGTGCAGGCAGACACCAGCAGCTCCCACCTGCAGCTATCAGGTAGGCAGATTGATTACCAAGACCGTAACTGAGATGAATGCATCGTCTGGAAGGGCTGAAAGTGTTCCAGTATCTACCCAGAGACCAAGTCCAACACTGAGCACCTAAGAAAAGCCAAACTGCCACCTTTTACAGATCATAGACCTGATTTCTTACCTGGAGAAACCATTTTCCTTTTCCTTCTTTATTTTTATATCACCAGAAGATGATTTCATCTGAAAAACATAAGAAGTAGTTGCTAAACAGCACTGCCCAGAGCACCTTGTTTTCCAACATGCAACACAGGCAGGAGATTTAACTTGGAAAGGAACCAAAGGGCACTGTGACTATATCTTCATCCCCTGCAGCCTTCAGTGTCCTACATGACACACAAAAATGGTAATATTTTATGAAAATCTTGGTCAATTCAGTATTTTCTGATCCTCAAATTTCTTCAGTAGATTTGAGCTGAGTGTATAGTTTGTCCCTGCACGGAATGAACATCATCTAACAGATTTATCTCCCTTGTCTCTGAATCTAAGCTTGGTGCAGTGAAAAGTAACAGAGGAAGAAATGTGGAGTCAGCGGACACAGCTTCACTGTGGAGGTGTTTCCACTCCCAATACCTGCAGATAAAGCCCTGACAAGTTCATACCCAGCACTCCACAGACCAAGTCTTGGGGTTAGCCCTGGGCTAATTCACTGCAGTTTGATAAAATCTTGGAAGTATAAACTACATTTAACCCAGGAGTTTGCCCCATTCCGTGGTAAGAGACCAGAACCATCCTCTTGTCCCTCCTACAGGATTCACCTACCTTCTCTTCCTTTCTCTTCTCCTTGTCTTTATCTTTGTGTTTGTCTTTGTGTTTCTCTGAGCTGCCATCTTTGTGTTTGGTTTTCTCCTTGTCTTTGTGTTTCTTTTCCGAGGAATCTTTGTGCTCACTGCAAGACAAGAGAGTGTGGTTGAGAGGGGAGCAGGGGGAGGCAGGACTAACCCAGACAGCTTCCAGCGGGGAGAGTCACAGGTTCTGATGCTTACAACCCCTACAGAATAAAGGACCACTGTGATAGGGAGATCCACCAGTCTCCGGTCACATGTTCCCCATCCTCCTTGGGAGGAAGAGCTACCACAAAACCACAGCTGCCAAGTGCTCTGCTCGAGGAAAGCCCCGTCAGCCTGGATTGCTGTGGGAGCCAACAGCTCCTGCATTTAAAGCTCAACATTCCAGGTTCAATTCCCACTCTCTTTGCTTCTCCTCTTTTTCCTATTCCACATTAAAGGTCACTGGAACAGAGCTGCCAGTCCCGTCAATGTCAGCTTTTGCTCAGACAACAACAGTCTGTCTCTGTAGCAGCTCTCACCTCAGGAACTGGAAGAGAAAACCGCTGATCTCTATTATTCCCAAACAGATGGGAAAAAGCAGAGCAAACAGGAGATGTGGTGTCCTTGTGCTCATGCAAAGTCAAACAGAAAGGGCAGGGATGCCGCAGTCCTCAGCTAAGCCTCACTGCATGGCCAGCCCCAGCTGAGCCACCCTGCGCATGGTGCTGCCAAATGAGACCCTGCTCTGCTGCCTCCCAGAGCCTGGGGCTGTGGGTTAAGTGCTCAGAGCTCAAATACTCACATCCTTTGGTCAGAAAAGGAAAAAATGCCCCCAAGGAAAACAAAATGAACCTTTTTTTATTCTGTTTTGACCCCCTTCTGGTCTCTGAGGCATTTGGGTAAGTCTGGATCAACAATGTCAAGTTTTTCTTATCAACCAGAAAGACACATGCAGCTGCTTCAAAATGCAAATGGTCTTCTCATGGAATGATTGACCCTTGGAGCCAGAAAGTGAGGAAACGCTCTCAGGAGTCTCACAGTAGGAACTGCATGAACTGTCCCTGAGGATCAGCAGCACTGCTGTGGAAGCCAAGCACAAGCCTGTCAACATCCACAAGGTTGTGTGGACTCTGAGGTCACCCTGAGCTAAAGCAAGACAAAGGCGTGGTGGAATTGGGCTCTCTTCTACTGGTCATGGTCAGGCACCGAGCAAACTGCCCTCCTCATGCTGGCAGTTCACACTTCTCCCTCCTCAGCACTGGCCTCCCATCACTACTGCTCTCTGGGACACTGCTTCTCCTTAGAAAACGCAATGCAATGCAAAGCTTTACTAGAAAAAGGCAGCTTCCATATTTCAGCTATTTCAACACTCAAGTACAAGCCCAAGCCAACCTGGGGAAACACAGCCCTGAAAACAGGCAAGCCTGGAATGCCAGGTAATAGAATCATCTAAGCTTCTAGCCTTCTTTCTGTCATGAAAGGGTTGGGTGTTAAAGGGTGAGCAGCTGTCTACCTTGCCTGGTCTCTCAGAGGATCCTTCTGTTCTGGGGCTGCTGATGGTCAAAGAAAAACAAGTGCCAATCGCGACGATAACAGTGCACCAGCAGCAATATCGCACCAACCAAGACTCCTGCATTCCAATCCTTAAGCTGATCCGTAGACTCCAAAGTCAAGGAGTGATCAGTAGGACCCGCTCACCCTTTAACAGCCCCACGCTGGGCGGCAAGAAGAACTGTCGTGGTTTAAGTCCAGTCAGTAATTCAGAACCACTTAGTTGCTCGCTCACTCCCCCCCTTCCTCCCCCCCACTCCTGGAGGGATGGGGGGGAGAATCAAAAGAATGTTAACTCCCACAGGTTGAGGTAAGAACAGTCCAGTAACTAAGGTATAAGACAAATCACTACTGCTACCACCAATAATAATAATGATATGGGAAACAACAAGGGGAGAGAATACAACCGCTCACCACCCGCTGACCGATACCCAGCCCTACCCAAGCAGTGATCTCGCCCTTCCGGGTAACTGCCCCCAGTTTATATAGTGGGCATGACGTGCTGTGGTATGGAACACCCTTTGGCTAGTTTGGGTCAGGTGTCCTGTCTCTGCTTCCTCACAGCTTCCCCTCCTCCCTGGCAGAGCATGAGACTCAGAAAGTCCTTGGTCAGACTAAACATTACGGAGCAGCAACTAAAACCATTGGTGGTATCAGCACTGTTCCCAGGCTGAAAGTCAAAAACACAGCACTGCACCAGCTACTAAGAAGGAGGAAAATGACTGCTACTGCTGAACCCAGGACAGTAGGCTACAGAAAGCAGCAGCACACTAAGCAGCTCCCATACAGCTTGTGCTAAAGAGTAAGCAACCACAGTCACAAACACACCAATCCACACCCAGCTGTACAACTGCAGAGTAAAGTCCAATGTGGAGCATTCCACAGCCTCATGAACACTGCCGCAACTGGACCTGAACCTACAAGAGATCTACGTTATTCCAGCTCAGAACAGCACGCACTCTACCAGATACATAGCTGCCTTCTAACCCCAGGCAGCTAAAGCATGAATCCATCTCTGAAGGAAATGGGTTCGTGCACATACTGCATCACATTAACAGAGATCAGTAGGAAGATAAACCAGTTTCATTTTATCTCTCTAGCAACCTTTTTATACTCCATATAAAACTGTAAAGGAGCATCAAAACCTTAACAGGGAACTGACATTCCAGCAATTCTTGTAGATAAGACTCACAGCACCACAGGTTGTCTCAGAGTAAAGATTCAACAACTGCAGGCTATTCTTGTCATGTCCTGTGTGATCAGGACATGCAGTACATGCACAGCACAGCCTGGCACTGGGTCTTGGGAACCCAGGAGGTGCCTCTTGCTCAGCTTTGGCACCCCACTTCTGTACCCTGCTTATTCACCAGCAGCTCACGCTTAAGTCACCAATTTCATTTTCCTGTGCTCCAATGAGATTCACCGACTGAAAGCACAAAGCCCACACGTGTTACTAATCCTCTTTGAACTCAGGAAGGTCTGGAAATCCTGACTTCATATCTTGTGCTGTTACCTGGATGCTAGGAACCTCATCTGCCACAGACTGCAGCTATACATACAGTCATACAGGAAACCCCTTTCCAAACACGCGCACAAAGCTCAGACCCATTTTGATCTCTGCAGTTCTGCTTGTTTCTGGTTTCTGACTCCTTCTTGCTCTTATTTTGTATTTAAATCCTACCTGAAATAACATATTTTACTCAGACAAGAATTTGGATCCTCAAAGCAGGACACACACTGCAATGGTTCTCTAAGGGAAAGTTCATGGCAGTGCCTGTGGCTTGGGAGCACAGAATAAGAAGAAAGGAAAAAGGCTTTCAGAATCCCCACACTCAATCTTGCTACCATCCATAAGCACCGGCTGTCAGATGTGACTGACAGAGCCCTGGGATGTACCCAAAGTGTGACTAAAGGCAGATTAAGAGATGACGATCTACATCTGCAAAGTAAGTAGTGAAACAGGGAGAAAGTCCCACTGACCTAGAGAAGCAGAGACAGATTTACACAGCAGGGCTGGGATAAAAGAGTGCTACACCTCAGGTTTAAGTGGAAGCTCAAATGACACTGCTCTCAAAAGAGAGTGAGTGGCCACCACCAACAAGCTGTCATTAGCAACCTAAAGCCAAGTTTGTCATCACTGGAGTCAGAACCAAGAGCCTGGATTCCTGACTCAGTGTTAGATGTTTGGGGTTTTTTGTTTTATTATTGTCTCATCACAAGACTCTCCTTCCCCTTCACTCCGCAGACAGCAGTAACTTCTCACCAACCCAAAGTGGAACCTCTGCCTTCAGTTTGAACCTGCAGCTTCACTGCCAAACCAGCACAACTGGTTGTGAGGCCCCACGTCCTGCCTCCTCCTGCTGCTTGGGAGGGGGGCCTGCAAGAAACCCCCCCATGAAAATCTGCTTCCACGTGCTGCTGCTCCAGTACTAACAAAGGAAAAAGAGCAGAGATTTCTTCTATCCATTTGTAAGCAGATTACAGCTTGTCAGCTGCGTGTTTCTGGCCACAGACCACAGCTCTTGACTTCCACATCTCAGTCCAAGATGTTCCAAGAGGCACAGTAAAGACAGCCTAGAACCTGCTCCTCCCAAAGCAGCTCATGTGGAAACAGGAGTCTGCAGGAACAAAGGCTTCAAGCAGCAATCCTGAGAGGAGTAACTGTTTTCCTCCAAGTTGCTCTGATATTAACTTCAGTCCAGCTGAGCTGCTTTGGTCTTTCATTTGGCCAAGATACTGGTGTGAGTCTCCAGGGGAGCACAATTTAACCACCGCACTAATCTCAAACGAAAAGAGAAAGCACCAGGATGCCATCCTCACCCTGAACAAAGAGTTTCAGCCTTCTACCAAGAAGATATTTCAGACAATTCCAATTCTGCACATACCCTCTGCCAGCAAGCCAGCTTGAACTCACTGAGGTAAGGCAGGAGGAAACTTCAATGCACCTTAGCCTGAGGAAAGCTGGATCATCAGCCAGCTGCTCACAATCTGTTCTGGGAATGCCCAGCCTTGCTGACAAACATGACCTTCCTTTTCACCCAGAGCATTCCGCTGAACCACTGCAACAGCAGAAGGGGCTTCATGCTGCCGACCTGCCCAGACTGTGGGCTTGTGAAAGGTAACTCACAGCAGCCTTCCAGTGCCTAAAAGGGCTACAAGAAACCTGGAGAGGGGCTTTGGCCAAGGGCCTGTAGGGACAGGCCAAGGGGAATGGCTTTAACCTGCCAGAGGGGAGACTGAGATGAGCTCTTAGGCAGAAGCTCTTCCCTGGGAGGGTGCTGAGGCGCTGGCACAGGGTGCCCAGAGAAGCTGTGGCTGCCCCATCTCTGGCAGTGTTCAAGGCCAGGTTGGACACAGGGGCTTGGAGCAAGCTGCTCCAGTGGAAGGTGTCCCTGCCCGTGGCAGGGGTTGGAACTGAAGGAAATTTAAGGTCCCTTCTGACACAAACCAGTCTGGGATTCTATGATTCTAACAAGGGACAACAGGACACCATATTAATACAGTCAGGACCAGGGACTGCATCATCCAGAGATGCATCGTGATATTACTGGCTTAGTTCAGACAAAGGCCAAGTGAGTACAAAGACATCTCCTGAAGCACTACAACCACTTTGCTAACTGTTCACTGTCTATCAGCAGTTCTGCTCTGAACAAGGACACATGAAGGCCTACGGAGAGCTGCGGCTGGAGTGCAAGAAGCAGTGCATGCACAGAGGAGCCATTTCCCTGGCAAGGACGGCTGCTTCCCAGCGAGGATGCCTGCAGCAAGGGAGGCAGAGCAGGCACGTGGGAGCAGCACAGCCTGTCATCACACAGGAAGGTCACAGGTGGAAAGCGTTCCTGAGGAATGGCAGATGTGCAGAGCACAGCTTCCTTCTTCAAGCTGCACCAGCCTGGCAGCAACCTAACACCGCATTCTTCAGGTGCCTTTTCTGCACATTAATAAACCCTTCCCAGCCCTTTCCACTCCAGCTTCACAGCTCAGAAGCTGGGAAGGATGCACTATCTGAAGTGTCTTTTATTTCATCTCTCTCATGTTCTCGGCTGTAATTAGCTCATGCCTGGGAATCTGTTACTAGCGAGCAGCAGAGCCTTCTGCCAGCCCAGCCGTGCTCGGGGCTGCTGCAATGCAACCGAGCGTAGAGCAACAACAGGGAGCTGTGATTTTAGCGCAACCTATAAACCCAGCAGGGGCAGAGCCCAGGTTACACAGCCCACATCCTGGTTGATGCAACTCGGTATTAATGGAGAGCTGTAATCACATTCAGCCTAGCCCAGGCAAGGAAGAGCTGACTGCGCAGGGAGCAGACAGGAGGCACAGTGGCGAAGGGCGAGTTTTCAGCTGGCTTGCAGGATTTTATGCTCACTGTTAGAGAGCTCTCATCTGCTATTACAGGGAATGAACACGTGAGCTGCAACGGTTCTGCTGGGATTTCAGCAGTACAATAAAACCCCTGCAACCACTTATCCCAGAGCTGAACGGTGTCTTTGCACCAGTTTGCAGATAACAGATGAAGCCTTCAGCACGATGAGCAAGATAAAACTGGACTAATCCACAGCTACAGGAAGTGGACCAATATTCACACAATGAACCAAGGATAAGGTGTTGCAAACATCTTCTATGGCTGCGTGAGAATCAGGTGTGCTACTAAATGAAGAGCAGTAAGTTGTGTTACTGGGAGGCAGTATCACGTTATGAATCTGATTGAGGTAAACTGCGCACTCAAATGGGGAACAAAACTAACACCACCACCACCCATCTGGGCCAGGGAGCAGGGGGTACAGAAGTGTTTATTTAAAGCTGCTTTTCCCCATGTCAGCTGTCCTGCCTCTTCCCGCCTGCAACCCATGCAATGCTTAGTTTGGGATAACGTAATAAATCAGAGCAAGAAGTCTAAGCTGATGCTTAATGCCTGAAATCTGTGTTTTTCCTAGCAAAACCGTAAAACTCAGAAGATGCCAGTGAAGGTCAGGTCTATAAATCTCTTATGTGTCCCACACTTCAGGTCATCTCAAGCTGTGATCACAGGAAATACGCAATGTGCAGAGGAGTGTTCTTCCTGCGGCTGGATGCAGTGCTGCTCAGCACTGTCACTATGACAAGCAGCCTCATTGCTCCCGTTCCTCTGAACACTACTGGCACCCACACTCCACACGCAGCTCGAGACGACTCCAGGATAACACCGTTACTGCCAACACTGTTGAACCAAGCTCTCAGGTCTTGGCTTCAGAGGACCCATTACTTCACTATTGTACATGGTCTGCTTATTTGAAATGGTCGTCTCCCACAGACAAGACTACTGCAGCAATTGTTTCATTCCAATTTTTTAATCACTGACATTTATACTTAATAGGTATGGATTAGCTTTTCCTTTTCACAGAATCCCAGCCTGGTTTGTGTTGGAAGGGACCTTAGAGATCATCCAGCTCCAACCCCTGCCACAGGCAGGGACACCTTCCACTAGAGCAGCTTGCTCCAAGCCCCTGTGTCCAACCTGCCCTTGAACACTGCCAGGGATGGGGCAGCCACAGCTCCTCTGGGCACCCTGGGCCAGCGCCTCAGCACCCTCCCAGGGAAGAGCTTCTGCCTAAGAGCTCATCTCAGTCTCCCCTCTGGCAGCTTTGGGGATTGGGAAGTACAGGGCTGAAAGGAGCAGAAGAAAACACTTCGCTTGACAGCGATGTGGACTTATTCTTTGATATGTATTTTTCTTAAGTGGGCTTTAAATTTTCCTTCCTTGAGGGCGACAGAGATCTGAGGCATTCCAATGTTCTCTCCCAGTTTACTACGGCTGTAAACAATCGGTTAAGACACGCAAGTGTCATCTTGTGAGTGGGAGAGCAAGAAAGCAAGAAGCAAGTTTCAGCAGTTGCATATACCCCTCCACACACTTCTGCCATATGAAACCCAAATTATTTTAGGTATTTCTGAGACTTCTCTTGGCAGTTTAGATCCTTCAAAGTCTGGATACAGGAAACATTTATTCTCCTGCACTGGAGTTCTTTTTCTTTTCAAAGCCTTTTTTAAAGTCCAGGGCAGGAAATGAAGCTGTCAAAGTGCTACACACAGACATAAAAAGGATGCGCCTCAAACCCCAGCAGACAATGCTGTGCCCGTGGGCCCTGCCCAGCGCAGCGCTGTCGTGCTCAGAACACAGTTAGGGGACCCCATACTCTGTGTAAAACCCCATCGAGGTGCAAACCAAGTCCCAGTGACACCAGCAGCTGGGTTTCTGCTGCAGCACCCTTCAGCCTCTCTGGAATTAGCCAAGATCCAGCACATCTGCTGCAATAACACAGCAGCTTTTGTAAAGGCAGAATGGATTTTCTGAAGATTTCCAAGCAGTTCTATTGATCTCAGATAAACTTTTCTAAAGGCTTTATCTTCAATTTCAGCAACAGGGGACAGAGCTTTTATCAAGTGTTTTGTACATTCCCCATACAGGTAAAAACCACTGGAAAATCCCACATTCCTGTTACCTTGGAAAGTTTTTACTTAATTTGCAGCAGAGTCATAGCTACTTTTCACTCAATTTTCACTGTCAAAGGAGAAACTTCAGTACAACCAGGCAGGTTTTCCCTTCAACCTCCCACATGGAAACAGCTGCCACAGCCCCCAGTGGAGCACAGCCTCTCAGGGGCTACGGGGGGCTGCTGGGTTCTGCTGCAGAGGGAGGCACTGGACGGTCACAGTGGAGAGACAGTGACATGGTGGCACTGCTGCGGGCCTGGGGTTTGGAAAGGGCCTTAGCACAGGAAAGACATGGACCTGCTGGAGAGGGTCCAGAGGAAGGACACAGAAATGAGCAGAGGGATGGAGCACCTCTATTGTGAGGAAAGGCTGAGAGAGTCGAGGTTGTTCAGCCTGGAGAAGACTTCATGGAGACTTTACTGTTGCCTTTCAGTAATTAAGAAGGGGCCTATAAGAAAGATGGGGAGAGACTTCTCAGCAGGGCCTGCTGTAACAGGACGAGGGGTGATGGGTTTAAACTAAAAGAGGGAGATTCAGGCTGGATGTGAGGAAGAGATTTTGTACAATGAGGGTGGTAAAACACTGGCACAGGTTGCCCAGAGAGGTGGTGGATGCCCCATCCCTGCAGCCAGTCCAGGCTGGATGTGGTTCTGGGCACTCTGATCTAGTTGAAGATGTCCCTGTGCTCACTGCAGGGGGTTGGACTTGATGAGCTTTGGAACAGTCCATGATTTTAGGATGGATGATTCTACGATTTTGTCACATTTGGTACAAAAACAAGACCTTCAAGCCAGTGGAGTCTTTACAACAAGTTGTAATGAGATGGGCAGCGACCATGGAAATCTCTTGTATCACAGTCTCACCACTCATCTCGCTGCAAAGGGCTCACAAGAGCTGCTGAACCTAGAGTTTTATTTTACAGAAAGCCAAGTGCTGCAAACCTGCTGTCAGGAGTGTGCCACCAAGCAGATATTCCTCAATAAAACACACGCACTAGAGGTGCCATCTGAACAAGGGGTGAGAAAGGAAGTGATTTTCCAACTTAATTGGTGCTATGAAGAGAACATCATGGAAATGGGTCTCTCAGTATGTGATTGTGCTGCCAAACCCAATTCAAGTGTCTCTGAGGAAACCCCTCCTGGCTGCACACCTGAAGAACTTGGAATTTCTATCCTGTCTGGAAACCTTCCAAGTGAAGAGTTCCCCTGGGTTTTGAAGCCATTTGCTCAGAAACTGCAACCCCTGTGAGGAAGCAAACCCAAGTGCCTGACACTGGGGAAGGCGGACATCTGCCAGCTCAGTGTCAAGAAAACCCTTCGCCTAAGGAGTGGCTGGGTTGAGACATGAGTATCCCTGCTCAGTAACACAGCCAGTGCTGCACATCTTACATCTGCAGACACACTTCTGTGAGAGGAACTTTTTCTCCCTTTCTGAAAGAGAATTCCCCAGTATTTCCCCGCAAAGCAATTCCCTCCCTTCCCACTGCTGGCAAATGAAAAGCTATGAACAAAGTGATCCAATACCCCTCACCAGTGCAACCCCTGCTCAGCAGTGTGATGGGATGGACATTGGCACTCACACAGCCCATCCTACAATCCAGACTTCTCTGTTCATCTTGGCTCTGTCCAGGGAAGTATTTTGGTGCAGTGACTGTAGTAACTGAGCCCAAAGGGAAGCTTAGCTTGCTTCAATGCCTCCTGTCCACAGCTCACCAGTGTGGCCTCTGCCAGCCCTGGATTCACACCAGCAGTCACTGTCGCCTTAAGCATGTGCTCCAGTCAGGTCCCCTCAGGCTCAGCACAGGTCTCCCTTCACCCCTATGCTTCGAGCTACCAGCCTATCTCCTTCCCAAGACAATGGTCACCTCAAGTGCAATCCTCACACAGACAACTTCCATTCATGGAATCACATGGATGACATCAGAGTCAAGGATTTAGGGAAAAAAAAATGCTCAAATGCCAATTATGAGGTCAACTATTTCTAGGTTTCAGCTGCCTTTGCACAGCAAATATCCACATGCTCTGGGCACCACTGAGCACCAGGCAGGGCAGGGCACCAGGCACTAGAATCCAGTCCGCGTAAGGTGGCAGCTTTGAGAGGCAGGAAGCACACAGCAGCAAAGCTCTGCAGGCTGCACATGGCCTGGGGAGGTGAAGTCCCACCTTGTGCAGGGGTCTGAGGGGCAAAGCAGCGTTAGGGCATCTCTCCTCAAAACCACACTATGAACAAACCCCATGCACATGCACACAGTCGTGCCATCCACATTGGTGCACCCCACTCTGGGACTCGTAAATGCACTACATTGTACCTATAAGAGAGATAAATGAGGGCGACTGGGCAGTCGCCCACAGGGATTTAAGGACAACACTGTAGGGATGAAGGCAATATTCAATGTAAAGCATGATTATGTATCATTTCATGAGCTATCCTCACAAAACACACTAGCCACTCTTATCTCCTGGCCACTGTTAGGCATGTATTATATACAGAAGCAGCACCATGCAGCTCTGCCTTATAAGCCATAATTAGTTCTTCTATTCAAAACCACACTGACCATTCCCAACCCCTACAGAAGTGAATCCAATCATTAATGAATCCTAGAAATTCATCCAACCTGGCCTTGAACCCTGCCAGGGATGGGGCAGCCACAGCTCCTCTGGGCACCCTGTGCCAGCGCCTCAGCACCCTTGTAAGTAAAAAAGGTTCTGAGGCACTGGCCCAGGGTGCCCAGAGAAGCTGTGGCTGCCCCATCCCTGGCAGGGTTCAAGGGCAGGTTGGACACAGGGGCTTGGAGCAAGCTGCTCTAGTGGAAGGTGTCCCTGCCTATGGCAGGGGTGGGAACTGGATGAGCTTTAAGGTCTCTTCCAACCCAAACCAGCCTGGGATTCTATGACTGTATGAAATCTAAAGATGGTGCTTACAGTGCTCCTTATGAAAGGATGTACTTGGCCAAGGCTGCAGGAGAATGGTTTTTCATGGGAAACAATGAACATCTGGAAACAGTAAATTTGGGGGTATATACCCGAAATATCAGAAAAATGAAAAGCTGGCATCAAAGCAATACAGAAATGAGAGCAAGAAGAGTGCAAACCATGTGCCCAAAGCATTCCAGCTTTGCTGATGAAGCCAGTAAAGGCTGAAGTGACCTGGTCTAGATCTTCTTACCCTATCAACCATTTGCTTTCAAAACAGAAGAAACAACATACTGTGGAGCAGGAAGGTTGTGTAACTTCTCGAAAGGTCACAGAAAACTCAAATCCAGAGTGACCCCAAATAGCACAAGCCCACTGCTCAGCACAGCCTCTCTCCTTTAAACATTCGTTAATAGAAACCATTGATACACAATGGTTTTATTCAGTTTAAGACAGTATTATCACAGTTGCACAGCAATTAGCACTTGCGTGGTCAAAGCATAAACTCTTATCTGCATTCACCAAGAGTCACAACAGAAACTTACCCTCCAGTGTCTGGTTTGTTGTCCATGCAGGCTCTGTGGCACTTGCCTGTCAGGAGTTACAACAACTGGAAAGCATTTCCTGTGTGTGATATACCTGCCCTGTGCTCCATCACACCAAATGACCACAGCCAGACCTGCACACCCTGCTTCTTGCAGTTCACAGCCTAGACCAGGGGATCAACTGGACCATGGCACTCAACACCTCAGCAGCTCCAGATCATCACAGAGTAAATGTGTGTTTATGTTCAGTGCAGATGATCTGGCAAGTGACTGATATGAAGCACCTTCCCCATACAGTGGCAGAGTGTATCAATCACATCAGACAAAGCAGAATGCAATCCATTCACACTCATCAGCTAACCCAGCAGAAGTTCCTAACTGCCTCACAGCACTGAGACATCCAGCCCTTGTCTTGTTTTATATCTAGTTTAGTATCTTCATTGCTGATCTGGATGAGGGGACTAAGTGCACCTTCAGTGGATGTGCACATGACACCAAATCGGGTGGGAGCATTGATCTGCTGGATGGTAGGAAGCTCTGCAGGAGGGCTCTGGATAGGCTAGATATATGGGCTGGAGCCCATGGGATGAGGTTCAACAAGGCAAAGTGCCGGGTCCTGCACTTGGGCCACAACAACCCCCTGCAATGCTCCAGGCTTGGGGAAGAGGGGCTGAAAACTGCTCATGGCAAAGGAGCTGGGGGTGCTGACTGATGGAGCTGAACATCATCAGCTTGTGCCCAGGCAGCCAGGAAACCACCAGCATCCTGGCCTGTACCAGCACCAGTGCAGCAGCAGGGCCAGGGCAGTGGTTGTGCCCCTGCACTGGGCACTCACTGGTGAGGCCACACCTCAAATCCCATGTTCAGCTCTGAGCCCCTCACTACAAGAGAGACATTGAGGTGCGAGCGGGGCCAGAGAAGGGCAGTGGAGCTGGAGCACAAGTGCTATGGGGAATGGCTGAGGGACCAGGGGGGGGTTCAGTCTGGAGAAGAGAAGGCTCAGGGGGACCTGATCGCTCCCTGCAACTGCCTGATGGAGCCAGGAGGGGCTGGGCTCTGCTCCCAAGGAACAAGGGATGGGACAAGAGGAAACGGCCTCAAGCTGCACCAGGGCAGGTTTAGATGGAGCTGAGGAACAATTCCTTCTCCAGAGGGTGCTCAGGCATTGGAACAGGCTGCCCAGGGCAGTGCTGGAGCTGCAACTGTCCCTGGAAGCGTTCACACACCATGCAGACAAGGCCTCAGTGCCATGGGTTAGTGGAGGCCTTGGCAGTGCTGGGGAATGGTGAGACTCGATTTTAAACGTCTTTTCCAACCTGGCTGATTCTATGTCTGTGGTAGGAAGCCAAAGACATCACCATCATTCTGGGGCACCATCTTTCAAGACTCTTCTGATTTTTCACAGGCTGAGGAGTCACATCAGGTTCACCTGTGCTGAACCAGTGGGGTTTACACAACACACAACAATTCCACATTTTTGACAAACTGGAACCACACAAAGATTATGAACAAACCTGATCAATCTTCATGCAGGTGGGGTTAAACTAGTTCTTAACACTTTTAATAACACACTAAGCTACAGTCACTTCTTACACACTAGCATTGGCTCACATCTGCAAGAAACACTACTGCAGCTTCACGTATGGAGATGTATGCAATGAACCAAGGTAGGCTTAAAGCACCTACACTTGCATAAGCCACACTTAAAATGTAGCAATTCTGCCCTCATGTATTATCAGAGTAATTCCTGTAGGACTGCTTGTGCAGAGCTGTTTTAGCCTAGGAGGACTTCAAGTTTTTCCTCACCTATTACTGTGCTTGAACTTTTCCCGGTCTTTTTCCTTGTCCTTCTTGTGCTCTTTGTGCCGGTGTTCTCGGTCTTTGTGTTTGTCTTTGTGTTTGTGAGAATCTGCAAGCAGAGAGGCAAAAAACATTAAGAAACGAAGCTGGTGAAAGCTCCACCCCCCTCCTGACCCTCTGCTTTCCCCCCACCCCACACTGGTCTGTTCTGGGATCCAGCAGTTGTAACAAACTCCTCCGTGTCAGGGCTCCTCAGTGCTGTTCCTGCAGCACAAATGAACTCATCTTTGCAACATGCACATTTATATGGTCTTTAGCTCAATGACCCTGAAATGCTTTACGGACTCTGAAGAAATGCTGCCCTACTTACAAAATAGGTAAGAAGTGGCTACAGCAAGTAGCAAACCTGCCTTCATATGCCTGAGTATTTCATGTCATATAGATTATAAGGATACAGGAACAGAGCACAAAGCTCTGAAGTTAAGCCTGTTGAATCCTAGAATTTAGACTGACACCTCCAGAGGTATCTAGTCCAAACAAAGCAGCCCCTTCTCCTCGGTTAAAATCATCTTACCCCCTATCCTCAACACCACCTGGCATGAGAGGCACACAACAAGGGAAAAGGGGAGTAATGAGGGAAGAGGAAAAGAAAAAAACAAAGGATAGGAATTCCCTCCTCATGCTCCTCTTGTGCAGCAGACACTCACCTTCTTTCAGCCCCCCCGCTAATCCCCATGGCACTGCAGTGAGTGTGCTGGTGGGCACTCACCTATGGGACCAGGGCTGGTCCCAACTGACTGAGAGGTCACACATGGGAGGTGGCACTCGAGTAAAGCCACATGAACACAGTGTTACTGGTATCAGTATCCACTGAGTGACGTTTCCCACCCTCAGTGACACCTGTACTGTACAATAAAGCCCTTTAAAGCACAAAGGAAATAGATCCAGCACAGAAAAAGAGCAACAGACTTGAATTGTAAATGAACTCATTTATAAGCATTCTCAGGTCTTTAAATGTTCTTTGTAAGTAGAGCAAACAGGAGCTGAGGCTGAACTAGCACCTCAAAGGCACCTATCATTTATGGGAAGGTCACTGCAGCACTGGGAAGAACCTGTGCATACTCAAAGACTCCCCCCAGGTTTTGTTCTGAACATGCCTCTCAAAGCCACTAAAATCAAGCTCTCTCCTCAGGATACCCCAAAGCCTGTGCTGACTTTGGCAACTGTTTCCAGCTAATAGTGCCAGAATTCCCACCAGAGACCTTAGATGTAAGCTATTAATGCTTCACTAACTGTAAGGATAGTACTATGCCTTTAAAAAGGCCACTATCCCCCCACTAAGAACAGGAAACAGCAACCAAAGGATGTTTTGATGTATATGGGACAGGCACTGCGAGGCCAGGCCAGGCCTCACCCTCCTGGCTCCAAGTCTTTGGCCACCAATTCATTCTTCTCCTTAACTCACACCAGCTCTTTCTGTAACCTCAAAACGTTGAGCTGGTTTTAGCAAACACCCACAGAGTATGATTTTCATCCACTGCTTTCTCCCAGTTCAGGTACTGTTTTCAGACACCAGCAGTGAGACAACCTAAAGCAACCTCTGAATCTGACACTTGAGCCTCCAACTTGCCTTGTGCACCTTTCCTCCATCCTCCCGAGCCTGCCGACCCTTCCTAGTGCTTTGGTGTACACAGGATAGAGATGGAAAGCACAGGATTTAGATGTCTGTATTTGGAGATGCAGACACGTGGCAGGTCGTGTGCAACATTTGGTGTTACAGAACAAAACAAGTAACAAGAGCTTTCAAGCAGCTCAAAGTAAAAGCTGTTCTGCAGGAGGCAGAGCTGTGTGGGAATGCACACCTCCACCCCGAGCTGCCGAGCAGCAGCTCCTCAGAACCCTTCTGCCCACCAGGACACACACACTCCCCTGGCAAAAGGGTCTCTGCAGCACATTTCACACACAGCAGTGCTGAGCTGAGGCAGGAGCTCGAGCCCAGCCTGTTTGCAAACCGCCTGGGCTTTATTCCACAGGGAGTTTACTCACTGCTTCCAAAGCACCGGCTCAAGTGAACAACCATCTATTTACTCTCCATGAATAGGTAGATTGCTAGGAAAGCATCCTGCTGCTATTCATAGAACCATGTACACTCACTTTGTAATGTTCTTTAAGGAGGCACGTACCAACATGGAGTAGATTTATTCTACCCAGTGTTGGGAAGCGATTGCAGCTGAGCTCAGTGCTCTCCTCTGCAGAGCTCAGAGCCACAGCATTATTTCACAAAAGAAAAGAAAGCAGAAAACTGCGCAGTGTTTTACCTTCAGCACCAAATCCCCTTCCAGCTGACTCGTGCTTTCCAGCTGACATTAGTATTTGCTCTTGAAAAGGAGTTCCAGGGCTGTACCCTGCAAACACTGGACTCACACATCCACCTCCCCAGTCCTCTGCGCTGTTTCCCATTAGCTGTGATTTCCAGACAACTAAAGCCCAGTACAGAAGCAGTAAGTGCCTGAGCAGTTAAAGCAGCTCTGCTTGCCCACGTGTGGCACAGCTCAGCTTCCTCTGCCATGCAACCAAAGCACTTCCAGCAGGAAGGTCTGTCCCCGAGGTGTTCTGGCTATGGATGAAGCACCCGGGGAGCTGGCAGGAGGGTGTTTGAGTGCTGTCAGGGCTGGATGGGTTTGTCCTCCCACACCAGACAGCACTTTAAATCCAGGACTTCCATGGAGGTCTCCCAGGCAGGTCTCTCAAGGGTTAAATTATTGTGGAATATTGGCCTGGTATTCCAACTCAGTGCTGCTGCTTCCTGCCACAATGCTAAGGTTAACAATAAAGACATCAAACGAGTTTATCGAATACTCTTAGAGTCAGAGTACTTTGGGTTGGAAGGGACCTTCAAAGCTCATAAAGTCCAACCCCCTGCAGTGAGCACAGGGACATCTTCAACTAGATCAGAGTGCCCAGAACCACATCCAGCCTGGACTGGCTGCAGGGATGGGGCATCCACCACCTCTCTGGGCAACCTGTGCCAGTGTTTTACCACTCTCATAGCACAAAATCTCTTCCTCACATCCAGCCTGAATCTCCCTCTTTTAGTTTAAACCCATCACCCCTCGTCCTGTTACAACAGGCCCTGCTGAGAAGTCTCTCCCCATCTTCCTTGATATGACATTTTCTGGGTTCAGAAGGCACTAAAGCTCTTGGTGTCTCTTTTGAGGATGGGGCTGGATGAAGCTCAGGAGATGGGCTCACTGGGTCAGTAAGAAGGACAGAATTCGCTGTTCATGGCATCACACAAATGCTCTGTGCCAGACTGGCTCTGAGAGTCCAAGCTGATGGTTACCTGGCAGCTGACATGACACAAGTTTAGGCATTTCACTCCAATGTGTACCCACTGCACAGAGACCTGTACAGCATCGCCTCCAACTGAATTACACAGGCACAGATGACCCAGCTAGGAACTGGGCCACCTCACACCAAACCTCATCAGCACAGAAGCAATCCAAGAAGTGTTCCTGTCTGCAATCTCTCTTCCCTGACGTATTTAGTATATTGATTCCTAGATGAACCTTCCAGCTTCCAGTAACTCTCTCCCAGTTGCAGCTGAAGGCCCAGCCTCTCAAGAGCCAGAGTGAGCTCTGACATTGTCACACATTCAAATTTATTTCCTGCCTCTTATGTCTTCTATCAAGTACGTCTGCTCCCTGAACAAGGAGATAAACCACTATTCCTTCTCCAAGAGCATTAGCAAAATCCACTGTGAGCAAAGTTCAAACCCCCCAAAGCTTGTGCAACATTTAAAAAGCTCAGAAACTGCAAAGTTGCTCTCCAGCATGAAGGTTACAGTGGGGATGGGGTTATGCTCACTGGGCACGGATCCATTACCCCTAAAGGCTCTCCCTTCACTATGCTCTAACTCAAATACAGCTTTTGGCACCTCTTCTGTTCTAGAAAGCTTGCTGTCCCTGGCACTGGATCCTTGTTAATGCCTGGTATGCCTCCATCAGCTTACTGCAGCCCCAGTGCTATTCCTGCCATCCCCTGTACCTCCAGCAATCACGAGCAGCTCAGCATTTTTTTACGTTGATTCATCTTTCAACTCTGCTTAATTCCAAAGACGCCTGACCCAATGATGGGAAATTCTAAGCACTTCTGGTCTGTGGCTGCTTGATCTGTCCCAGCTGCCAAGTCCCTGGGGAAAGGCTGAGTCATGCCCTGCCTGCGATGCCTGTGTTACACACATCACTGCAATGGGGCAGCTCTACTACCAGGAGCAGAGCTGTAAAGGTTGGGCAACTCGACAAACAGCATGACAAGAGCAGGGATGCAGTAAAATCAAACCTTCCTCCACAGGCAGCTGCAGCCTAGAGAAGAAAAGGAAGAGCACCATGGGACAGCAAAGGTGAGAGCTGCCTTTTGGAACGAGAACAGCCCCTGGCGTGAGAGCACAGCCTGGTGCCAGAACTATTATGTGGGATCAGAGAATCCCAGACTGGTCTGTGTTGGGATTCTCTGCTAATTCTCTGAAACTGAAGCTCATCCAGTTCCAACCCCTGCCATGGGCAGGGACCCCTTCCACTAGAGCAGCTTGCTCCAAGCCCCTGTGTCCAACCTGCCCTTGAACACTGCCAGGGATGGGGCAGCCACAGCTTCTCTGGGCACCCTGTGCCAGCGCCTCAGCACCCTCCCAAGGAAGAGCTTCTGCCTAAGAGCTCATCTCAGTCTCCCCTCTGGCAGGTTCAAGCCATTCCCCTTGGCCTGTCCCTACATCCCTTGTCCCAAGCCCCTCTCCAGCTTTCCTGCAGCCCCTTTAGGCACTGGAGCTGCTCTCAGGTCTCCCCTTCAGGAGCCTTCTCTTCTCCAGGCTGACCCAGCCCAGCTCTCTCAGCCTGGCTCCAGAGCAGAGCAGCTTTAGTTCACAAGATGTTCATTTGCTTCTAAAATACTTTTAATCACCTTTCTCCTCCCCTCAACCCCACCCCAAATGCCTTCCCTATCACACTCAAGGAGATCAGGCCTACTTCCTACTTTAGTAGCTCAGTTTTGACAGCAACTTTTCTAATAAACTACTACAATCACACACAGAGGTCCCTTCTAAACTGAAGCACCACCTCCAAGTCAGACGTTCACAAACTGCAGCCTCCTTCCACCTCGGGCTGATGTCCTTCTCGCCTGCTGTGATGCAGAAGCAAAGCAACAGACTCTGTACCACCCAAAGGAAACAGTTTTACTCCTGCCCCACAGGCTCTCCCAAAAGCAGTCACCTGAAAACCACACATTAGCAGAAAAAGGCCTCTTAATTTCAAGTTACTAAAGTTTTATCATTTGTTACCATTTATTTTACAAATCATATCACTTTAGGTCTTTATTTCATGCATGCAGGGTATAAAAGACTTATTAAAATGATCAATGTTCAGATGCTGAAATGATGCCAAGAAGGGCTATGAACGTTCAAACATGTGAACGTAGTTCAAGGTGACAATACTCTTCATATTCCTGACAAAGAACATGCCCCTTTGACTTAGGCAGCTGATCACAGTGGGTTTAGTGTGGCACCACCTTTTACAACACATAGATCGTATCAGCAAATAGAAAGAGTGTAACCTTTAGTGACTGTCCAAGAGCTTTCTCATGAGCAGTGATAGGCTAGCAGATTACCTCACAGGCCACAGTAAAGGCTGTGAGGTACACTGTTCACCGGAGAAAGCAGCACCTGGAGGAGATGAAAAAGCCAATCTGCAGAACACTTATGGACCAGAACAGCCATATGGAGAAGGTGGCACAGCCTGAGGCACAGGGGGTCAGGATTCACTGTTCTGTTCACAGGTTATGGTTTTGGACTTCTCATCTGACTTCTCATGTTCTGATTTATCAGTTTTAAAGGCATGTGCAATACTTCCACATAACCAGTCTGGAAGAGGTTTAAACTTCACTGAAACATCTGTATTCCAGTTGGAGGAAGTCACAGCAGGATCCTGGTGTTCCACCACTTGAGCGCACTGTTTGTGGAGTTTGTTGGAATTGCCATTGCTGTAGCCCAAACACGGAGGGAGGAAAAGCCAATGAACAGAAACCAGAGCTGCACCTTTCCCAAGCAAGCAGGGCAGGCTGAAAGGAAACAGCAGTGGGTATGAAAGATACAGACCTTGAAGACATCTAGATGCAGCTTGAAGTGTCAAGAGCAGAAAACCATACCCAGAAGGCACTGTTCAGAAAGGAGGGTATCGTGGGTGAAACACTGGAACAGACAACCATCACCTAAAATAAACTTCCCATCAAACTGGCTGTGTCACTTACTGGCCTAATGGCCCTGTTTACACAGCTACAGAACACACACAACACCTCCCCTGGCAAGGCACCATGGCTCTGTTTGCTGAGCTGCTTTAGTCCAACTGCTGACTGCAAAACGTGGAATCCTGAGCTGGGAGTGACTGAAACACCCGAGACCACAATGTGAGCTCCCCACAACTTACACATGGAATTCCATGAGAAGCAGGACCTGGGGTTTAGGAGGTGTCAGGGACCAGACTACAAGGATACTGAAACAAGCCTTGGTCAGAGTCTTCACGGCACAGACAGACCTTTCGAAAGCAAACTGACGCCCAACCCTTCACCAGTGTTGAAGGACATCTCCACAATCAATACTGCTACAGGAAACGGTTGCCAAATCCTTAAAATCCTTCTTGCAGTCAGATACAAATGAAACAATTACTGGGGTGTCACAGGCTTGTTTCCCTACAGGTGCACCAGGTCAGGTGCTGATACTCCAGCAGCATCACTGCTTCCCTCCATGAGCCAGGAGGGAACCTGAGTTGTAAGGTTTACTGCAGAACAACTATATTAATTTTGACTAAGCAAAAGGAGAACACACACACCAGCTCTTGGCTGGGAAGCTCAGATCCTTGCTCATTTGTTTTTCCAATCATACAAAGGAAGAAATAGGAGAAACAAATGTGTGAAAGCTTCATAGAATCCCAGGCTGGTTTGGGTTGAAGGGACCTTAAAGCTCCTCCAGCTCCAGCCCCTGCCACAGACAGAGACACCTTCCACTAGAGCAGCTTGCTCCAAGCCCCTGTGTCCAGCCTGGCCTTGAACACTGCCAGGGATGGGGCAGCCACAACTCTTCATGAGGAAGGAACCTGGCAAAGTGCAGCAGAACACCCAAACAGCTCAACCTGGCTAAGGCAGGGACTTTAGTACTAAAAGGAAGACTCCAGAGTGCGTCCTTCCTTTGTAAGGGTTCAGATGAAGAACACGTCATTGCTGAGATCTCAGTCAACCTATTTTCCAGGCTACGGCTACTCCGAGACCAAACTCCCCCTGGGCTGAAGCCAGAGCTGACCACACCACATGTGCCAATGCTGCCAAAGCTTGACAACAGTGAGGCTTTGATAGAACACTAAAACCAATGACCTTACAACCCCTCTCCACACTTGAGCAGTTACTTGAGGCAAATGCTACTCCAGGGACAGACAGATAACTGTGTCTTTTTCCTTAAAAGGGCTGTTCTGAGAAACTTGGCTTCAGAACAAGACAGACCCCTCAGTTACTGCATTCTCCATTAATCCTATCATTTGAAGGCCCTGTATTCCTTGCTGTTGAATGGAAGGAAAGTAAGAAACCTGTAGGATAACTTGGTGATGAGTAAGGGAAATAGATAGATAGATAGACAGACAGATCACCTCCAGCCATTCTCTGTCCTTTAGAAGAGCAGAACAGCTCCTAACAACCTCAAACTATGAAAGCTTATCATGGATAGGTTAAGGAGGCCAGAAGCCCAGACCAATCACTCCAATCTTCTGTGACTGAAGCCTCTAGGACATGAAGTTAACCTGAAGCAAATGTCATGACTGGCATTTCATCAATCTAAACCAATGAGCAGGAGGTGAGTAGGTAGCAAGAGCCTATTCAGACAGAGATCTTCCTTAGTGCATGTTTGGAGCCACACTGGATGAACGGCTCATTTGCTGAGGACCTCAGTTTGTCACCTGCTGGTGAAGGATCCAACACTGCGGGTGTTTAATGCTGTTTAAAGTCATTAAGATAGCAGCTCTGTGGCATCAAGGGGTGCTGGCCTTAAACTGCAACGCTGTGAAACTAGCACATGGTGTAGACAGCAGCAATGAGTGTGATGACCTGCCAGTGCCTTTCCCATGGCCTCTTCTGAGAGATGGCACAGCACATACGTGGCCACAGCAGATCCAGGATGCTGTGCAGAAATACATAAACCCACCGCAAGCACAACTGCAGGAGATGCTATTACAAAAGGACAAGACTGAAGAAGTCTTATAAAGCATGAAAACGTTTGATCAGTACAGACAGGCGAAGTTAAGAGCTGCTTCTTACACATGCCAAAGGGCTCCCAACCGAGAAGCAACAATGAAATTTCAATCCATTATTTGCATTCAAAAACAAAAGTTCACTGTGAACAGAAACATGTGTTTCCAGGGATCCCCCAGATGTAAAACATTCTCCTGTAATTGTAGAAATCAGAGTCAGACTGAAGCCCATTAGTATGTTTCCATTAACAAAGCAGAAGAGCATGTTAAACTTCAGCGACATGACCAGCATCAGTGTGCAGCTCAAATATTGCTGTGCTGGCCTGGGGAAGAGGGAGACAGAGGCCATCTCTCGAGGAAACAAGGCAAGAGAAACCCAGTTCATCACTAGTGATACTGATTCTTACAAGGCTACACTCTTGCAAATAGAAGCACTTGTTTTCCGTGGCCTCCTCCATTCCACATTTGAGTACCTTGTGTGCCAACTCTTCCCTTCCCTTAGGGTTTCAGCAGGCTTTTCTGCTGCTTTATGAGTGTACACCCACAGAAACACACCAAGTCATGCGCTGCTCTTCACAGAAGCTGCAACACTGAAGACACACTTCTCCAGCCTCAGTAGCCACGGCCGACCACCTCTCTGCACATCAGAGGCCAGGATGAGGCGGAGAGCAGGATCTAGGGAAAATCCACCCAGTGAGCACTGTGGGACTTGGGAGAGCTCCAGAACTCTAGGAACAAAGCTGTGCTGGAAGCAGGTGAGTTTCTATGGTGTATGCCTGCTTTCCTCCTAGCTGCTGTCAGGGCAACAACTGCCTTGCTTTCAGTGAGCATTTAATCCTCCTCCTCCCACTTCAAACTAGTCCAGAAAGGGTCTGAACAGGTAGAAAAGTGGGAAGTTGGGCAGCTGCAGTAGACAGTGACCCTTTCCAAAGCCAACTGTGCCTGCATCCGAGTATCACCTTTTGCATTTTGGATCTGGATGCAAGAGCAAGCAAAGGACAGCCCCAGCTGTAGCTCTGGGTTTCAAAAGCCGTCTGTCCACTGCAACTGAATCTGGCTTCCAAATTTGCCACTATATGCACAGACAGGGCTGAGCCCCTGGAGGACTTGTAAGGAACAGTCTACATAAAGCCAAGCAGGCAAGGACGTTCCCCAGGGATTTCTTTTACATCCGCTAACACCAAACAGTTTTTACTAGAGCATCTGATCTCCAGCTCTCCCAGATCTGCCCATTTCCTCCCCATCATGTGAAAGGCAACTCGCATACAGCACAGGAGGCAGGACAGGCTGGATGCTTAGTCACAAACCAGTCCAGCACCCAGGAGTGTAAAACTGGTTTAAAGTTATGAAAGGAGGCAAAATCTATGGGCATTCAAATAGCTAATGTAAGGGGGACTAATCCTATTTGCAGAGTTAGAAAGCAGCCAACCTTCAGCACAGATCCAAGGCTCAGCACAGAAACCATCACACACCATACTGGGAATAGGCACAAGAGACCTGCCCAAGGTCACCCTGGCCTCTGCCCTGCTTCTCCAAAGCATTTCCTATAGAGGGACTCATCATTTCTATCATGCTTAGACTGGAGCTGTCAGGGACTGCACAAGCTAACCTATCCCTCACTTCAACACAATCCAAAGCAAAATGGTTCACTTCACCCTCATTTTCCTGGTTTGCAGAAACCCTTTTCCATAAGGGGTTCTTGGGCTGCACGATGTTTGGACCAACATAAGCCTCTTCATCGATCCCCTCTCATGAAGGATGAGCAAGTCTCACTTCTGCTTGGCCACTACCCATCCCACAGAGATGCTTTTGCTCTTTGGTTGCTCCACAGCTCAGAGAGCCCCAGCTCACGCTCAGCCGCAGGGTCCAAGTCAAACCTAGGCCCTCAGCGAGGGGTAAGGAGCCTGCCACAGGTAGCTGGGCTGTATCAGCTCCTGGAGCTGTCTGACAAAGCACTGCCCAGGGAGCAGCTCCAAGGGTTCCTTCAGCAGCCTGGGTCAGTAGCAAAGAACATGTTCTGGTGCAGCCTTTGACAGAGCCCCACTGCAGACAGGAACTTCACGTTCTGTGCTTCATACACAGGCTGAGTCAGTGGCCCCAGCAGAAGGCTCTGCCGCCTCCAAATGCTCTTTGTGCCATCACCAGAAAGGTGCAAACACGATTTCCAATGCAAAGTCACCATCTGCTTACTGCACACAAGCTTCCAGACAGGTCACCAGGAGAACACAGGGGCACGCTCCTTCTTGGAGAGATTAATAGAAACTTAGGCTATTTCAAGAAAATTGAGATTGATATGATTTTGAGGCATAAGTAGTTTCAGTTTAAAAACTGCAGTGGCCAAGAGAACTGCTGTGTTATCAGGAATCATGCACTGCAGTGGTGTCACCCGTTCACTTGCTCTGCTGTGCACATCACCAGCATTCCTGGATTCACTACAAATTAGTTTGTAAAGACCACGTGAAATCCTGACACTTCCTCAGTGTAGGAGTGATGCCGCAGAGCAGCTCCCAGCTCCTGCTCTCACACCAGGACACGGGGCTGGCGTGTCTGACTGGCCTGGGTCTGACCCAGAACAAGGGCTGCTCCCGAGCACAGCTCTTGGAGCAGCTCAAAGCCCAGCAGGCGCACTGCAACGCTGCTGTGGCAGTGAGCAGCTCCTGTCAGCAGCCTGGATCACACACACAGCTCTACACATGGAAGTGGTACAGGCTGTGCTCAGCGGCCTCAAGAGAAGCTCCGATGGCACTGCTTCAAAGCCTCTTACTAACCATCCCCTGACTACATGATGCGGCTTTGGCCAGTGCTTCTCTCCTGCCTGCTGCAGGGAGGGAAGACTTGAGGAGGCAGCACCCTTGGGAACAGCGCATGGCTTCCACAAGCCCCACTATTAAGAGTATAAATTGAGTCTGCAAGACAGAAGTGCTTGGTACAAGCTTTACATCACCTCTGACAAACAGCCCCACTGTTTCACAACCTGGAGTCAGAGGGTTCTCCTACTGCTTGTTCAGTGCCATGCCTAGAACCTGAACTGATAGGGAAGCATGGTCAAAGCCTTACAGGTTTGTCTCAGCACACCAGGCACTTATACTTTTATCCCACTTAAGCTGGTTCTTCACTGCAGGTGCAACTCCCAGAGACTCCAGCTACTCTGTTGTTGTTTTTCCTACCTACAATGGTTTCTTTCAAGTGTAGGGCTGCTCTGGATGGAAACAGCCAAATCTCACCTCTGCACCCATTATGGGTGAATTCAGTGATTTCTCACCCACTCCAGGCTGTCTGCAAGCATCTTATCACCAGTCTGCTTTGTCCCTAGCCCACTCTCAACACAAGGGAGGGAATGCAGTTCCCCTGCCCTAAGGGGACATTAACACCATTAGCATAGAAGAAGATTACAGCTAGAACACATCCAAAAGTGAGTAAAAGATAAATATTTAAAGACAGTTGAGATTCCTGCACTTTCAACTGGACTCCTGAGGCTTCTGGAAGGAAGGGACAGAGGATGGAGAAAGCAGCAGTACCACAGCAGTGCAGGTCACAGTAGCTTTAATAGTGAGTTTTACAATAAGGCTGTTACTGCAATACTCAAATGCACCAAGTTCCTCTGCAAGGCTGCAGTTCACATCAGCAAAAACTGGTACTTGAAGTCACCTATTTTAATCTGGTTGTGCACCTGTAATCTGTTTCCACTGGCAAATCCAGGTCAAGTCTTACTAGTGGCAGTTGCTGCATCACACCCAGACACACACCTCAATGTAAAATGCCACTGGTAATGCAGGATATAACACATCATGGCTACTTTGCTGAGTAGAACTAACTCCTCCCTTTGCAGTTAAAAGGCTCATGCAATGTGTTATCAGTCTGGGGAGGTCTGTTGCTTGGGTTTGACTTTGGGTGGAATTCACTGCCAACACCTCCAGGCACAACTCACACCTGCCTTGAGAATGAGACTTGTGAAGGAGAGAAAAACAGTTGCTTCATTTGGTTTGCATCTGAAGTTTATTCAAAGAAAGCCCTTGGAAACTGAACTGAAAAAAGTGCCCTGGTGATCTGGTTCCTCAGTTTCAAGAGGAATCCTTTCTTACCCATGCCCAAATAGCCAGGTGTGGAAAGCAAGCTTGCTCCCTTCAGCTTTCAAACAGCTTCCCCCATCCCAGTCACTGCGGGAGCTGCTGGAGCTGAAGGGAAGTCTCTGCAGATGCAGTCACGCAGAGCTCACTATCACTGCACTCCATTCGCCAAGTGCTTCACTAGTGACATCCCCCCACACACGAGGCTCTGCTCCAGAGCGGCTGCAGCCCCACCACACTGCCTCTGCCCTGTGAGCTTCCTCAACGCAAGCCTAACAGTATCTAAGTACGAGGTTGGTTGGTGGGTTAGAAACAGGCCCCAAACTATGAGCACTACAGAAGTAACACAGGGATTTGAGACTTCAGTTTTCCTCTTCAATATAACCCCAAATGAGAAAAACAACTTCTCTTGCTTGTTTCCAGGAGTATTCCAAAGGAAGAATTAAGAAACGTCTTTCCACTTATTATTTGACAGCAAAGGGCAAAGGAAACCAGAGGAACATTGAAGAATATCTACAATCTCATGATTTGTTCCTGACTGACCCACCTCCAAGGCCAGGGAAAAGCTATTTATAAAAGTTCCTTGGCTGCCAGTTTTGTGCATCTCAAGACCATTTTTTAAAAGTTATTATGATTCTCATTAGAGTTAAAATTATATCAACGCATCTGTTAAAATTTATGATGAATTCTACATGAAGGACTAACTGCAGCCTGACGTCTGCAGCCTCTCTCTCCAGCTGATGTAGCTTGCTCCTATGCAAAGAGCCCCATGCAGCAGCTCTGCAGCTCCCTCCTGCCCTCCTCTTCCCGATATTCCCAGCCTGGAAGGGGCAGCACATCCAGGTACCTGGGAGCAAAATGCACTCACCTCCCCAGAGCAAGTTCTGCCCAGACACAAGCACAGCAGCCCTCAGCTCCTGAACACACTGGCCCGGGTCTGCCTGCACTCAGGGACAGCATTCCACAGGTTTGGAAGTGCACCAGTTGATTTCTGAACTTGGATCTGGTTTACAACAGCCAGGATCTCACTTCCTGCACTCCAGTCCCCAGCAGAGCACAAAAAACATACACCCCCCCCCATCCTGTGATCACCTTTTACTGTCAACTGTTAAAGGCACTGATACTGAAACACCGGAGCCTCAAGCTCTCATTAATGACTGTGGTAGTACTAAGGGAAGTGGGAAAACTATGTAAGTAGCCCTAATAGCATCAGAAAGAATTAATATGCATAGATACTCTGAAAACAGAAGCACAAGTTAGCATCAAATAGCACAAGATGCTTCACATGTCATTCCAAAACTAAGAAGCCGTGGGGACACAGCAAGATCCTCCTGGAGAAAGAGGTATAATACAATTGAAAGTTAAGTAACAGCTTATAACAGTAACATTTCTTGTCTAGTGGTGGTGCACCAAATACCCCAAACTTGCTGGGGGCAATCTAAGTTCAAGCTGATTTCCCAAAGACAGATGTTTGCATCCAAGAGGTGAAACAGTTCAACAGTCCCTGTTCAAGAAAGGACCTACCACCAGGAAACCAGTTCAAGGGTTCCACAAGAGACTTAAAGTACGAGTTACCTTGAGATTAAAATATAAACCAAGATACTTTCTGCCACTACAATCTGTGACAAGGACTGAAGACTCTGCTGCTGGCACTTCATAGTAGTACAACAGCCACCCTGATGCAGGAACAGATTTAAGTGAGAGCAATAACTACAGACAGTAACACACAGACAATGCTAATGCCAAGTGTCACATTCCCAGAGAATCCAGCTTTGCTGCAGTGAAAAGTGTGCAGTTAAATGCCAAGCAGCATTTGTTCCATCAAGGAGAGCATTATAACTTGCTTGTGCTGACATACAAGAGTAACTCTGGTGCGATCAAGTGCAAGGGAAAATTGGAGCAAGCACAGGGAAGAATCCTCACGGGGCTCCCAGTATACAAAGATACCCAATGACTTGCTCCTATACCAGTGCCTTTCTGGAGTTCCAATCTCTTCACACCATTTGATCTGTATTTAATTCCGCAGAGAAACAAACACATTCAGATCACAGGACTTGGGAAATCACATCCCTGCCCCTTAGCAGTAACCACACTGCCTAACAGGACACCACTGGGATACCTGCCAGAGCTGGGGAGACTGTTCAGATCTGAGGTTTTATGGGACCAAGAACTGACACTGCTGTCACTGACACTTGCTAACCAAATGACACCAGCTTCAGAGCCTGGAATGAGACCTGTGAGAAACCCAGAAATGACACAAATTTGCATTCAGCTTTAAGACTCCATATACCTCATGGATGCTCACACGAAAACCCTTCCGAGTACCAAATCTGGGCCGAAAAGTAGTGGAGAACTTTCCAGTCTGAAGCAACAGTGGTAACAATCACCATTACAGTTGTCTGTAGTCCATGTACTACAAACAGGGGAAAACCAACCAAAGTGAGAGCTTTGACTGTTCTTCTACAGAGCTCCTTGCCACAGACTCATTCCAGAGCTCTGCTGAGATTAAACTGTTAATACACTCAAAAACACACTATAAACTCAGCTTAGGAAAAAGAAAAAATCATCCGCTAAGGAGTTCCCTTTGGCATTTAAGGTTTCTTAGTCTGGACTGGAGTCCAAGCTTGAGGCTCCTGTGCCTGGGTGGGATATTTACAAAAAAGGGAGAAAAAACACAACGACTGAAATTAAAAACAAACTAATTCTGCCATTAATAAATAAGGCTCACATCTGTTTTGAACCCTGTTTCATGTTCTTGTGAAATACAGCTACAGGGGACTTGTTTCACAGAACAATGCTCCACAGCTTCATTCTCTCTAAAGGAATTTGTTTAAAAACACACACTTTAACTTCAGCACACAAAGACTTTGTGAAGCTCCTTCAGGAACATGGCCAGGGCGTCCGCATTGCCTCCAGCCCAGCCAAGGACTGAGGAGCTATGGGCACAGGCCAAGCACGCGCTAGCTCCTAGGAGCTCCAATCCCCTTGCTGCCAGCATCAGGTGTGACCTGCCTGCTGACTGCACACACCAGGTTCCAAATGACTGCGAGAGGCAGCTTATCCCCAGTCACAGCCTCCATCCACTGCAAGAGCAGCTACAGGCTGGGGCAAACCAAACTACACAGTGCTGGGAGAGCCCAAGACCGCCCACTGACAGCTGAGGCAGCCAAGATAGAGCACCAAGTGCCAAGCTGTGCTTTCCTCTTTCCAACATACAATCAGAACAGTCTAAAACCTAGAAAGAAGCTTCCTTTAGAGACAAGTGATGCTGAATAAGCCTACTTGATGATAAAAGAAAAATGCACTTTATGACAGCTACCAAACTCCAGAGCAGCAGGTTTTAACCCATAAAAACAGGTATTTCGAGGACAGCTTGCTTAAGAGGTGACATACACAGCTACGATATTATGACTCAGACAAGATGCCAGCTTCTCTGAGAGGCTTCCTGGGATTGGAGGAGGAAGAACATACGAGGAAATGAGAAGGCAAAAGTGGCAAAGGCTCTTGAAAAATGCATGTTATCCACACTCATGTCCAAAGGTATCCTGGGCAGCTGGAGATGTTCCAATCCACTAGAGCAAAACAAAGCAACCCAAACATCAACACAGCCCCACTGAGACAACTTGCCAACAGCAGAGTAAACAGCATGGACAGCCTGGCTCTGATCTGTGCCAGTGTCTGCTTCCTGAAGAGACGGAGCAAGATGACACCTACAACAGGACCAAGCCACACTGCACAAGTTAATCAAGGTCACAGTTGTTAAGAGTTCATCTCATGCACTGTATTTGTGCTTACATGAACCTACTGCCTCTGGATCTGACAATCTGCACTTGTGCACTGAACAACACACACTTTATTCTTTCTGCTGCCAGGAAGCACTCAAGACTCTTTGTCTTTACCACCAAGGTGCACGGTTACCGAGCTGAATGAACCTCATCTTCAGTCAAAACCAATGCCAAAACCTAAGTGTCGAGCGTCACTGCACTAGCACAGAAAGCTTCCTCTGACCCACACAAGCGGCTTGCTGTGCACATGCAGCACTACCACAGCCCCAGTGACATTCTCAGTCCTCAGAAGAAGAGCAGCAGCCTTTTATTGCCCATCTGGTGGCCATTAACTCTAGACTCCAAACCTCAGAGTACGTCACTAGAGCTGCTCCATCCCTCCATTTTACACAGGCAGCTTGTGTTGCAATGAATCATTCCCTCACACACAACCCAAAAGAGCTCCTGCTTCCCGCTTCCCAAAAGGCTCCATTAAAATGGAGTGTGCTTGTCTAACTGGTAAGTGTACCTCTGCAGGCAAGTTAAAACTAGAACCTGACCATCCCAGCTGTTTTATCTCTCCAGTAACTGATCTTACTCTCACACTTGCTAGCATTTACAAACTGGCAGAAGACATACTATGCTCTTCCTACTGCTCAAGGCACAGTTAGGAGACAGTCACACCAAGGCTAACAACTAAAACCTGGATACCAGAACCCCACATGCAGATCAGGGACCCTACTGCAAAGGCAATGACCTCACCCCTGCAAAACGCAGCAGACAGCAGCTTAGTCTGTGAAATAATGTAGTACCAGAGAAAAAGCAGCACTCTTTAAGTTCCAGAGATAAGTTCTGCATTTACAGCACACATCACACCTGCAGAGCCCCTCTGTCCTTTCCTTCTTGCCCTGCTTTGCTGACCTCAACCTTCAATGCACAGAGAATTAAAAATCAAACTGAATTCCAAGCTGAAACTGAATCCCAGCCCAGCCAGAGTTGTACATCCACTACCGTACTGGCAAACATCACTCCCCCTCTCTTCTTGCTTCTCCACCTCTGAGAAGAGCACAGTACTCCTTGTTCTCCCACTGTGTTCCCTTTTTAAACAACACAGCCTTAGGACAGGATAACAACATGTAGCACAAAGGACCTTAATCCCAGGCACAGCATCCACGTGTTACTGTCCCTCCCCAGTGCTTCCTCTTGGGTTTCAGCGGAGCCTCTCTCCACGTGGCCTGCCCAAAGCCGGAGCATTACAGGCAATGCTGACAGCTGGCAGCACAGCACTGCACAAACCAGAAACAGGAATTGCCAGCTTAGCTACTGATGTCCCTAAGGACAGAAAGAACTCCATGCACTCACATCCGCTGCAGAGGATGGAGGCAGACAGCCCTCCTCGGGTCACACAAGTGCAGCAGGGTGTCCCGCTCCAAAGGAAGAAAACAACGACACAGAAGCCAAGAGCCTACTTGTCCCTCACCCTCATCCCCAAAAGGTCTTTCCAGGCCACCTTTCAAAACAAGAAGCTGCCACCTCAGAGGAAGAGGAACAGCTGTTTTGACAGACCTGGCCCTTGTTCAAACACTGGAATATACGCCTGGATCCACTGCCATCACTAAAAAGTTCAACTCAAGTATATTGTCCTGGCCCTAAACCACGGGTCACTTATTCCATGTTACATACGACATCACTGCTCGAACTGGAAAGGTGTGCAGCAGAACAGAAGATAAAAAAAAAGATCTCTGCAAGTTCCTGTTCTCATGTGAAGCAGCATTAGGCAATAGGTCAGAGTAAGCGACAAATGCCAGAGGAATTTAACAGCCACCTCTACTTGGGGATTGCTCCATTCCTGGTCATTATTTTCGTGACTTTTTACCATTAAAAAAGTCCCTGGTCTGTGTCTGAAAATCACCTTAAAAAGTCTTAAAACGATCCCATTCAGACACTGCCACACAGCTGTAGCTGCAACAACCTGATAAGACATCTGGATGGGAACAAGATAACTTTTAATGGCATGCAGCGTGCCCTGAGCAGTGGAGTGAGCCCAGGGCTTCAGGAATGACAGAGCACTGGTAATGCTCATTCCAGGCAGGCAGGCAGTGCTCATGCAGTGGGCTCTAGCCCGGACAAGCTGCATGGAGTCTTACCCATGCTCAACACGAGACTTCACGTTTCATTTGCTCCCATCATTTATTCCCTGACACAGCAAAACGCTCTATTACTGCATCCCAGGGGCTTGCTGCAACTACTAACACTGTGCAAATCAGCGACTGAGATTTCAAACTGAGGAGCAATAGGAAAAGTCACCAGGGTTTATTTTTAGAAGTCTCTGGAAATTGGCATTATGGGAGGAAAAGGACATTTGGAAGCATCAGAACTGTCTCTTCATTAAGGATGTTTCTCCCCCAGATAAAGCTGTACTATCTGCTAAATGCAGTGTGTAAGAGACCATTTCAGCTGCACACTGCAGCTGATGAGACATAGTAGGCACTTGGATAGCTGTCTGAGCAACTGAAACATCAAGTGTGTTATCAACACGATTCTCACACTAAATCCAAACCCACAGCACCAGCTACTATGAAGAAAATTTCTCCTATGCTAGCCAAAGCCAGAACACTGGTACAGACCCACCACGGAGCATGTCTCACATGGACACAGCTGACCAAGCTAAAGATGAGCTACAGAGACTGAGTGCAGGGAAGCTACAAGTACACCCCAAGCTTTCCTGAGGCAGAAATCAATCTCTCTCCAGTCATGGAAAGATACAGCCAGCTGCAGCACCGCTCTGCTCTGAACTGAATTCCATGGAAGTCCAGCTGCCTGTAACACACATCCGTCTATGCTGGGTAGAATGAGGAGAAAATCTTCACCATTGGTGGGCACTGTGAAGCTCAGCTCTCTGCTGGAGAAGGAAGCCAGTCTTTATAACACTCCCTGAAAGCCCCTTCTTTAAGGAGGGTGTAAGATAAAAATACATACACGCACACTGCTGCACCTCACACCTGCACAAAGCATGTGGTGAACTTGTGAACATGAAAAAATAAATACTCATGTCAAAAACACCGATAAGGAATTCAAAAAGATGTGCCCATTAGAAACTTCCTGGGAAGTCTGAGCTCTAAGCCTGACAGGAGACTTACGATAAACCAGCTTCCCACAGGTCTGATGCTGCCCCTCTTTACCCAGCAATCACCACAACTTCCAAAGTTACGACCTTCAGACTTACAAAGGGATTCACTTACTTCAGGTGGAGACACAGGTTTCCGTCAATGAGGTACTTACTGTCTGCTGAGCCTGCATGACAAGCACCTCTCTCCCCTTCCTGCTGTACTCCAGGAGCTGAGCCTGCACTGCCCCCAGCCCACCAAGAGCTGCATCTCAGACATTCCCCAAGCCATGAGCAAAGCTCAGTGCTGTCCATCCCCAAGGCTCTGTGCTGGGGACCAGCAGTTTCAAAGCACAGCAGCATCAGTGCAAGTTAATTGTCTAAACTGAACTACTGCCACAACCATCTTCAAGTGAAGCTATTGAGATTAAAGCAAAAGCTATGAACAAAGGCAACTTCCCCCAGGCAAAGCAAATGGAGTATTTCTGAGCTGTCTGGTCAAGTTGTCTTTTTTGCCCAGAATACGTTATTCTGGTGGACAAACAGGGCTTGAGTTGATGGAAAACATCACTAGAACTTTGTGATAACACTCCAGCAAACCCATGATGCAATTCTTATTTGAACACTGTTCCTCTTCTGCTCATCCTTCCTTACTGCAGGACTCCATCTCTAACATCAGATATTAAAAGGGTACTAACTGCAAAGGTCTCCCACTTCCCCAAAAGCACCAAGCCTTATCTCCACCAGTTGCACTGGAGGATCTCCTCCCAGAATATCATTTCTTGCAAAGTCTGCCTCAAAGCTGTGTACTTCACATCACGACTCCTGCTGACACAGGCTGAGCTTTAACAAAACATGCTTTTAGCTCAAAGAAGCCCAACTGAATCAACTGACATTACGTAGGTCTAAGAAAAGATCATGTCTCAGGAAGCCTGACAGCCGCTCTGCACTCTCCGCTCCCATTCTCAAGTCTGGAGCTCTCACTTGTTCATCAGCTGAGGAGCTAGAGAGGTCAAATGTAGAAACCAAATTTCAACCTGAAAATATGCATGCATGCTCGTGTTCCTATGGCCAACAGCAGCTCTCCACTGCTCTTCACACCTTACAGGTCACAAAACACAAAGGAATACAAAATTAACTTCATCCTTTCTTTTCACATCACCTTCCAGATGTCACACCTCTCACTGTGAAGCCAGAAGGCACCACTGCACTGTTGAAGAACAGCAAGCCTGTACCTTCCCGCTTTCTTAACAGGAGGAAGTGTTTTGAGACCTAATGATACACATTTAACCCCCGACAGTGCTGAACAGCTCAGAACCAATAGTTACGCAGGGCCAAGGTCCATCAAGGCAGAGCTGTCATATGAAAAAGCTCCAGAGAAGCAAGGAGAGAAACACTGACTGCTACAACTATCCTCCCTCAGGTCTGGAAACCCAAGACACTGGAATACATGATGCTCAATTGCATTTTGCTCCCACATTTTAAAGAGTGAGGTTTCCTATAAAACTTGGGGCAGTCTCTATAAAGGCATCCAATTTAATAAGCCAACAACTATTTCTGAATGACTGCATGTCTTACAAGGAGCTGAGACATTATGTTAGCACAACCAGGAAAAGCAGACTCGAAACTATCCCATCGTGAAAAGGCACATAAATCTTCAGTCATTTCTTACGTTTAATTGTCCTTAAATAGTCACTGTGTCATTAAAGCCCATCCCTGCAGCCCAATAACGAACAGCAGATTTGAGCAGAACTGCAGCAATTCAAAGCACCAGGAAGACTGAGCTGGAGCCTCTACCAGGGCAGTGGCTCTGCCATTTCAGCAGGTCTGACTTGAACAGGAACCCAGTGAAATCATTAACAGAGGAATCTGAGTCAATGAGATGTTAAGTACTTGCTATAATTACATATTATTGCAGTTTCTGCTGACATCGCAACTCAGGAGCCTGGAATTCAATGAACTATCTAGCAAATATCTCAAGTCCCAGCTGTAAATGAAATTACACCTGAATTTGTATCTGCTCATGTTCACGAGCTGGGTCCCTCATTTAGTGAAGCCGTGTAACAGACACTTGGACACTGGTCCCTGGTTAAGAGTTGTTCATGTTTTACCAAGTAAACAAGGCAGCCCTGGCAGCACATTAATAACAGATCCTGCTTAACACTGCAAGAAAAGGAAAAACAAGTGCAAGAAGGGAGCACATAGGCCATTAACCCCCCCAAACACAGCTTCCAGCACATTAGGTAATTGTGCTGAGTTCTAACAAACCCAGAAGTTGGCTGCAGCAAGCAGAAACACTCTGATCTCCCACTCGACACCCATTAAGCTTTAACCCAGCTGCTGAAGGTGTCACAACAATTAACACACAGACCTCAAGGTCTTTAGTAAAACCCTTCTAAGGCTACTGCTGGGAACATAGCTGCAAACAACTGCCACAGCACATGATGGTGAAGAGCAGCATACCAACAGTACATGTATTTCCATTTGAGAAGTGTCAAGCAAGCCACTTACTCCAGAGCAGCCTCACCTGGCACAATCTGACAATACCCATGGCAAAGCTGCACTGACATGCTCCATAAGCCCTGCAACAGATAGCTGTTAACACATTGAAAACCAACACGAAAACGAGAGTAAGGAATTCTGCAGAGGTTGGTGTGTGACGTTCAGTATTTCCACAATAAAAAAGCTAAATGGTTTCAGCCTTAAAACTACCCCAAGTATTGTTCTGAGACTGCGGGCAGCACTTCTCACAATGCAGGCTCCTCACCAGCACCGCAGCCTGGAAGAGAAGTCAGGGAGCAATGCAAGGCTTCTCTGGGAAGGAACAAACCACATTCTTCAGGATCCACATCTCCACATCACAAAGGAAAGGAAACTTTCAGTGAAGATATCAGTCTGCATCTAAATACCACTAACTACCTTTTGTATTTTGGAGCCCCTGCCAAACATTTGACATTTAAACGCACTGGTGATGACAAGTTCCCAGGGAACTTAAAAGCCGGTCTCACCCTGACATGCACAAGAGCCAGACAGAGCAGCGTCTACCTTCAAGCTTCTCAACCTCCTGAGGCTTGCTTAGTGCAGTGGCTCTGCCACAGCGTTAAGGTACACAGGCCCAGCAGCACAAGTGGCCCGGCTCCCCTTCAAAGGGTTCTCACCACCAAGAGGGTACCAACAAAGGAGCAGCAAGGGGGAACCACACAGGCCCCCAACAGGGAGGGGTGTGAAAGACTCCAGCCCCCAAAAGATTGCTCACAACCACTGACAAATCTTAAGGCTCTCCATTATGTTGCTTTTCAGACTGTCTCCATTTAATTCCTCCCCACCTTTTACATGTGCAGCTCTATCACACTGACACATCAATTTACTGTAAAACACAAAATGTGCATGAATTCCTTCGTTTGTGAGGTGCTCCTGCATTGCTCTTGCTATTGAAGTTTCCCTCTTGCTCATTCCCCTTCATATCTCCACCTGATACAGAGGTGCCACAGGAGCCAACATAACCTGCCAGTCTGTGATAAGATGCTGCAGCAATAAGGGCTGCTTCTTGTTCAGAAACATTCCCTACTGAAGTAAAGCCACTCCATCAAGGGGGATCAGCTTCCAGAAGCCAGCCTCTGATGCTGGACAAGCAAATTCACACTTGACCCCTGGTAATACACTATAATGATTGCCACAGCAATACAAGACTTCAAACTGCATCTTAATGTTACTGGTCAAGTCAACCAGAGTTAAAAAACTCACTGCTTGGGATGATGCCTGCACCTTCTACACACAAGAAGTTCTGATCTGAGGCTGATGAGCAGCCAAGACAGCACCAACACTCTGTGGAACTTAGTAGCTCTGGATACCAACTGGATTATTTTGCAAACAAAAGCAACTTTTATCTACTGCACTCTGCAAACACAGTGGGAGAACTGAAAGTCAAGATAAATTGCTTTTAGTCTCAACATTGTCCTCAATAATAAGAGGTTGTGAAGTTCAACCTTAATTAAAGCTCTTAAAGGCGAAACTCAACAGAATCCAAACAGATATTGCTTCCCATGTGCAATTTTACCAAGTGAGGGAAAAAAACTTAAGAATTATTTTCTCCCCAGGTCCATAGCTGTGTGTGAAGGGGTCATTTGCAGTGACCAAGCTTTACTGGAAATAAGAGTTTCAGAGTGCCATTTCCCTTCTCCAACACTGAAGATAGGGAGGGTGCTGCCTGCAGAAAGGGCTCAGTGTTTCAGCACCACTCTGCTCTCAGGATGGTTTGCAAACACGCACTGCTGGGACTGAACATGGAAAATTCTTTGCAGTGCGTTCTGATACTAAAATACAGTTAAGGTGAAAAAAATACCCACTATGGCCAAATTAAACAGAAGGGAGAAACTGGATATTGAGACGGAATGCAATTACCCAAGTTGGAATTTGCCCAGGACACTCTTGCTTAGAATGATCTGGCTATTTAATGACAAGAAATAGCCAGGAACACATACCTTCTGCTGGTATCCTCTCCCATCCCTAACACTACCCTGCTATCAATCGAACAGGGGTGTAATCAGATCCAAGTCCTCAGCTACAACCAGGGTGCTCCTGGTGACCTGCAACGGGTGAGCAGATCCACCGCCACCCACCTTACTCCAGCTGCAACAACTTGTGTGATCACAACCTGCTCCATCGACCCAGATAGGAACATGAGTAACAACAGGAAGCTTCAAAGTGCTTCAGCTGCTCTATTACTGGTAAACTATCCAGAAGTCACCCAAAACAGCCTTTATTAACAAAAATGTTTACTGCTGGTACATTCAACATTTAGAATGAGTCAGTACCAGCCCCCAGAAAACCTCCCTTCCCCCAAATGTAAAAGTAAAGGCAGCCTAAAAGGAGACTCTGGCTGCACTGGTAAGGACTGCCTAACAATAATCAAAGTACAGACCAATTCCAAACATCTGGGGAAAGAAAGTACATGAAATTCCTACCACCCACTCCTAATCTTTGCCACTAAATAGGATCAAAACAAGAATATAAGAGCTAGAGCCTCACTGCTACACCTAAATGAGAACTGCTGTTCTCAGATCCATGCCTGACACAGACATGCAAAGAACCCCTGTGTGGAGGCAAGCAAAGCTCGGAGCAAGCAGAGGGGATGAGGCCACGGGAGATCAGCCACGGTCCAAGGTCGGAGAGGACAGTGTCTACTCAGCACTATTCCCTTCACAAGACTTACAACTTTCTGAAAAGCATTTTGGATTTTAGGGGCCTCTCATCAGCCCCACTGATGTTACACGACTGCCACATAGTAACTCCTAGAGGCAGCAAAGCCTGCTGGCTTGGGTTTGGGGGACATAGGCTTGATTTACCAGGAATTCTTTTTTTCCATCAAGGTGCCTTACTTTGAATTTCTGTATTAAATTCCTCCAACACATGGTAGAAATAAAAACTGGAGGAGTCTTAAGGACTGTGCACCTAATACTCCTTACAGAATGAAACAGCACATGGTCACAACAGAGGAGAAAAACCCCTTCTCAGAGGTGCACTGGAAGCTGAAAGATCAAATATGCATCATTTCCCCTATGGAAAGCAGGACATAACAAAAGCTTACCAGAGAGCACATTTCCCTGAAGATGATCCTTAAGCAAATACTTCCCAGCATAAGACGACTACAAATATTCAAATACATGCTCCTATTTAAGTTGCTTCAAGAGCAACTCCTGAACTTGGGAAAATCCACTGTGCCCTTCTACTAATTCAAAGATTAATTCATTAATTCTATCTAATTCACAGAGCCTTACTATAGATTCAGAATAGAAATACAAGTTCAAAACCTTCATATTCATTACTGTCTGCTTCTACTGAACACATACAATCACATTCCAATGAAATGACAGGAAGAAAAGTGCACCCATAGACTTGTCAATATTTACATACAGTAGTCTACAAAGCACATGGACATCATTCAGAAAAGCATGCTAAAAATCACTCCAAGTCATGGTATCTCCAACCATTTCTTGCCTTCTACTACCTCCCCAGCCAGAGGCCAGCTCAGAGTCCCTTACACACCCCAACAGCGACAACTGCACATACACACAAAGGTGGATTGTACATCCTCACCTCCCCTCCACCCTAAGCCTTTCAATTTGACACCTTCCAACTTGAGGGGGGAGTAGAAATGCAATTAGGAAATGAATAAACAAGCAGAAGTTAAGAGTCTGATTAGAAAATACAGCATTATATGGGTATATAAAAAGAGCCACAGAGAAGTGTATATATTAATAGATATATATAAAATGACAGAGCAGCTGTGTTTCTGAACAAAATGAACAGTTAGCTTGCAAACTTTTAGAAGTGATGCTGTCTGCCCTTCTGGAATTGTCTACGCTGCTTTTTGGTTGGGTTTGGGTTTTTTTGTGTGGGTCTTTTTTTAATGAGGGGTTTTATTTTAATTAACCCCCCCAACAAGGTGAAATAACATCAATTAAACCGCAAGGGAAGAACCAGACTGATCTTAAAATGGATGCAGCAGATTGTTTTAAAGAGCAACATGTTGCAATCACCTTTCATTTTAGGGGAAGGGAGGGATTCCCTGAAAGGAACAGAAACGGGGAGGGGGGGAGGCTGCGACTGAAAAAACACGGCTTAGGGGTTTATTTTAACCAAAACCTTCGCTTTCCCCTCCGTTGGCAGGGGCTGGGGCCGGGGATCGAAGCCCGGTGCCCCTGTGGAAGGCTCGCTGCCGGCAGCTCGCGAGGAGGCGAGGAGAGAAAGGCTCACAGGGGAGAGAGAAAAAGAAAATGGCGCAGAGACTAAGTCCCGACCGTCGACAAGGCGACTTTCCAGGGAGGAATCTGGGCCCAAAGGAGACCCCGGCAGAGGCGATAGGGTCGGATCGGGGGCCTCCGGAGCCCCGTCTAGGGGAGGAGGGGGCCGCGGTGGGGCGAGGCCGCCGGGAAGGGGCCGCTTTTGGCGGCTCGATGGGAACAATGGGGCCGGTGAGCGAGGAGCCGGGACTTAGTCTCTGGGACGCCATGTCTGTGCGCGGCGAGGCGAGGGGCGCGCCGCGGCCACACTCACCGTTCGCTCGGAAATCCGCCTCGATCTGCGGGGAGAGCAGACAAGGAGACACGGTCAGCACCGACGTCCCGGGGGAAGGGGGGGGGGCAGTATTTTTGGGGAGAGGGCCCTGGACTTCCCCCACTTCTCTCATTCTCATTTGTAACAAATTAAATACCAAACGAGAAAGGACCAGCGCGGTGCCCTCCATAATGGGGGCACAGAAGGAACCGTCCCTCGCCACCCGCACAGCTCCGGGGTGACCCTCCCCAGCCACCCGCTCCCAGACAGGGGTCACACACGGGTCCTCTCAGCCCCACCGCCGAGAAGGAGCGGGCCCAGGGGCCGGTGGATGGGGCGCCGCGGCTCGCTGCGGGGCACAGGCCGGGCTGACAGGGCTCCCCCCGGGGGCAGGGGGCAGCAGCAAGGAACTGCTCCCCTCAACGAGGCTACAGGAGATGGGGGGGGGCGGCCAGGCGGGCCGGCCCTGAGGGGAAGGAAGCACCGCGATGGGCCGGGGTCCCGCGGGAGCGGCGGCGGAACGAGCTCACCTGAGAGTCGTTGTGCAGCTGGTCCCCGCTCATGCCGGAGGCCTGCGGGCGAGGAGCGGCGGGAGCAGCGGCGCGGGGAGCAGAGCTACAGCCGCGGGAACGCGGGAACGGGGAGGGCGCAGCGCAGACGGCACGGCGGTTGTGTAACTGACTAAGTCCGCGTCCCTCCGCACTGCGCAGGCGCGAGCACCGCCTACTGAAGGGGCGGGGCCAGTCCGTGAGCTGGCCAACGGCAGCGCGCTTATTTGCATACGGGCCACGCCCTCCCCCCTCGTGTTCTTTCCGAACCCCTCCGAGCTCCTCCCACGCTCCCTGCGCCGGGTCGCATTTTACATATCCGGTCCCGCCTCTTCCTGCCTCTCCTCCAATCGGATAACGCACACCGCACCTTATTTGCATGCCGTGCCCTGCCCCGCCGTGGGAGGGGTCTACGGCATTTCGCCAAGAGCCGCGCGAACTGCGCATGCGCCCCGTCTCACCCTTGCAGGCTGCCGGCTGATTTGCATAGGAGGCTCCTCCCACCGGCTGGGCAGCATGGCGGCGCTGCGGGGCCGTGTGCTGTGTGACACCGGAACGGGCTGTGCGGGTCGGGGCACGGCGGCTGCACCTTGGTGTGACCAACGTGAGAGGGACGTGGAGCTGATGGAGCGAGGCCAGAGGAGGCCATGGAGATGCTGCGAGGGCTGGAGCAGCTCTGCTCTGGAGCCAGGCTGAGAGAGCTGGGCTGGGTCAGCCTGGAGAAGAGAAGGCTCCTGAAGGGGAGACCTGAGAGCAGCTCCAGTGCCTGAAGGGGCTGCAGGAAAGCTGGAGAGGGGCTTGGGACAAGGGATGTAGGGGCAGGCCAAGGGGAATGGCTTGAACCTGCCAGAGGGGAGACTGAGATGAGCTCTTAGGCAGAAGCTCTTCCCTGGGAGGGTGCTGAGGCGCTGGCACAGGGTGCCCAGAGAAGCTGTGGCTGCCCCATCCCTGGCAGTGTTCAAGGGCAGGTTGGACACAGGGGCTTGGAGCAAGCTGCTCTAGTGGAAGGGGTCCCTGCCCATGGCAGGGGGTGGAACTGGATGAGCTTTGAGGTCCCTTCCAACCCAAACCAGGCTGGGATTCTGTGGTTCTGTCTTCCTTCCCCCACGGGGCTTGGGCCTGCCAGGCCTTTCCTAACACCCGCTCTCTGCAGGAGGAACTGTGTGAGCTCCTACAGGACCTGTGTCAGCACAAGTGCCCTGATGTGGGGCTTGACTTGCAGCATCTCAGAATGGTTCATGTGTCCCTTGAATAGTTCCCTTTGACAGGAGCCCTGGTGTGTGACCTGCCTCTCATTTGTGAGTATGGGCAGGAGGCAAGAGGCTGCAGTAACCACACAGAGGTTCCATTGCACTGGGTGTTGTGGCCCTGTATCCAGGTATGAGTAATGCTGAGAGGGACGTGGACGGGGCAGGTTTGGGCTGTCAGAGTGAAGGACAGTGCATTACAAATAAGAACTTTCAGCTTTAGAAAGGGATCAACCAGCAAGAGCTTTCTTCCAGCATAAGCAGGCTCTTTAAATTCTTTTAAAGGGAAATGGAGGGTAAAAAGGAAACAAAAGCTTTATTTTCTTTTAGCTAATGTAAGAATGAATCATGTACCTGCCTGGAAATCCACCTCCTGTCGCAGCTCTGATCTGAAGGCATTTATTTCTGTTCTGCAGCAGCTCTGCTAAAGGGTTTTTCTTTTCAGTGTACTGAGCGGCAGGTTTAGTATGCATGGCTGGTACATGTCTCACAGGACTGCCTCCAGTCTTCCTGGAGCTTCCATCCTGTGCTGCGACACAGAATGTACCTTTCCTCAGCTTCTTTACACAACCAGGGCTTTGATTTGACACTAAAATAACCTGGTGCTGCCAGGCTATCTGAAGCTACACATCAAATGTAAGCAGCGACAGCAGCCACCTATTTGCACTGCGTATTTATACCCTCTAAAGGGAAAATTGTCACTTTCTTACGGTCGTCAGAAGAGGATCTGAGGACTTCCTTTTTTTACCAAGAGCAGGCAAATATTTCTGGCTCTGGAGCTGTTTATTATGCAAACTGCTGTAGTCACTGTTGGGTTTTTAAAGATAAACAGAATGAAAAGGCTGTTTCAGCCACCTCTGCTGTTGAAAGGTGTCTGCCCCTCGCTCTCAAGGACGAGATGAAAGGGGGCTCAGGTCGTGAGCCCCTCCTCACTGCTGTTGAGGGTGCAGAGGCTGGGTCTCTTCATGCAGGACAGCCTGGCAGTGGTAGGTCCTCTCATCTCCCATAGGGATAGACTGGGGTCTGAGCAGAGCCTGCACGGAGCCTCTGCTCTGCTGTTAGATCCCAAGAGCAAGGACATCACAATGTGTCTGAAAGCACATTAAATGGGACCACCAGTGCCACCACATGTGTTGCAGCAAGCCCCATGATTACTAACCTGTCTGATCTCACAGGACCCCTCATGCCTACACCCTGCACCATCATGAATCAGGAGCCTACTCCTCCCTCAGCCCTTCCAAGCTCTCATCCTTGCTGCCAAGGAAGGGAAAGACGCACACAGGACACTACTGTACAGCCAGAGGCTGGCAGTGCAGTGGTTAACGTGCTTCCCAGGCAAGGCTGTGCAAACCCCATCAGGATAAATGGAGGAAGATCACACCTCTGAGCACTGTTGTTTCTCTCTGTCTCTCCAGGGCTCCCTGGGCCTGCAGTACATCACCATCAGGTTAATGTAGCCTAGGTGATTGCTTGCAAAAAAGAAATGGCTGGAAACTATGTCTTTAAATTAAATCATAAATCGTCCTGGATATAAAACCTGGAGGAAACCCTCCACTTGCTAATACTGGTGAATGGGAGGTTTGATTTATTTGCTGTACTTGGGGCTTCTTGCTGTGCTCAGGTTGCCTGTGTTGGGAGAGGAAGGTGGGTGCCTTTATCCTGACCAGCTTTGCTGTCCTTTGTGGGGATGGGATCCTACACCTTGCTCCAGCCTGGTCCCCACTCCTGTGCATGGATGACAGCTGTAAATGTAGGAAGCCCCCTTGCCAGGCCAGGCTTTTGCTGCACTGTAGTGGCTTCAGCCTCCACTTGTGCACTGCTGCTTTCTGAATGCTGGAGCAGGGAGTTGAGGAGGGCAGCAGCTTTCCCAGGCTCTCATGTCTCTGCACAGGCTTTGTCAAAGGTGACCCCAAAGGTTGGGCAGTGGTCCATGCAGCAGAACCAGGACTCCTGCCTTCCTCGAGCATCCGAGCCAGCACGGACCCTGTGGGGTCATGGTGGTGCCCAGGCCAAAACCAGGCTGTGCTGTGCCAGGCCTAAGCTGAAGGTAGACACAAAAGTGAGAATCTAGGACCAACCCACAGCATGAATCCCATACATCCAAACCCCTAAACCCTCCCTAGCCCTCTTTCCAAGCCATTGCCTGGCTTTTAGCATCAGGTGAAGCCATTTACATTGTATTCCTACAGTTAATTCTCTTTTCTGTTCAACTTTGTTATATGATGCATTTTAAGTTTGAAAGCAAAACAGATTTGGTAGTTAAATACATCCACAGCTTGGGAATTTTATTACAGTATTAAAATTTGAGGTCTGTGACCCTTTTTCAGAGGGCAGGGGGTGGAACACAGCATTGCCAACGTGTGCAGTTTATTTAGCAGTCCTACATAGCCAAGTTCACTTGTTTTCCTTGATTTTCTTTTGTAAGAGACTCTACTTTTGTTAGAGGCAGAGGCAAGTTTCTGATACTGACGTTTTAAGGGAAATAAATCCCAAACTTCTGCATATGAAACGAGCATTCTGCTGTGAAGAGGTAATTAAAGACCAGTTACAAACCAGATTTAACCCCCCCAAAATCTCATTTGTCAAAGCTGTGCTTTGGGTACGCCTATTGCTGGTCTGTAGTTTTCCACAGCCAGAGAGACCTGCCTGATGTGCAGGATTCTCTGTAAGCCTACTGTCACTAGAGCAAAGTGACACTGGTACAAAGTAGGAACACGCAGATTCACAACCCCCCCTCTCATTTTCCACCAGGGTAACCTGTTCAAAATGCTCACACCTTCTACCTACAGTCCAATGTATTGAAACTCAGTCACCTCAGGGCTTTGAAAGCTCTTTGTTTTCCACTTTAATAACCTGCAGCAATTACTCACAGCTGTGTACGTAAGACGGGAGCAAATTAAGCAGAAGCAGCAGATACTATTGTAAGTGGGAGCTTTCAAAGGTCAGTCTGGATTGCGGAGCATCCCATGGAACAGCAGGAGCTTGCAGAATTCCTGGGAAATTATTAGAAAACAGTAGCTGGGATCACTTGAGCTTTTCTATGTCCTCATTTGCCATGACTAAGGGAGCCCGGAGTGGTAGAAGGGTTGCTATAGCGGAAAGAACATTTGGATCATCATCTAAAGAGCATGTAAGTGTGTTTTCTCCAGGAGCCAGCTAACATGCACAAACCCATACACATCTGCATGGTGGTTTGTGGCTGCAGGAGGACCATTACCTGGTGCTGAATGCAGTCAGGCATGTATATTCCCCTATGCCACATTGCCTCCCTCCTTCTAGCAAATGAGGGTGACTCTCCTGCTTCAGCAAGCAACAGAAACCCGTACGCAGCATCTTGCTTCAGCCCATCTTCCTGGTTTCACTGTGCCAAGCAGTGCTTGGAGGTGAGCCCATCACCCAGCTCCAGCAGAAGTGTGGGTGCCGCGGGAGCCCCGAGCACAGAAGAGCCATCTTTACATAACATAGCAAGTGTAGGAGGCAAGAGGATGGCTCTTTTTGAGTGTTAATGTGTTGCACATACAGCCGTGGTAAGGAGCCATTTCATATAACCTGTGCCCTGCAGTGCATTTCCCATGGATTTAGGCTAGATGCTCTCACTTCTTTTTCTCTCCCATAGCCAAGCTCTGTTGCTGTTTCACACATAGTGTCATAATTCTGTGATGCAGATTCCTGACATTGCAAGGAAAGGGTCCAAACACTTCTAGTCATATCAGAACTGTTATTAAAAAATACCCAGAGTTATATTTGGTAACCACAGTTAATAAATGGTTCTCCTTCATAGTACAATGAGATAATGTTCCTCCCGTCTGTAGTGTTTCCCATCCAAAGGAAAGAAGAATCCCCATTTTGGGAATGAAACTGCTCAATTGGACTGCTTCCATGCATGCAGTTGCGCCACGTGAAGAATGCTGGGCCCAGCTCCAGAAGATGTGAGCAGCCTGAACCCATCCAAAATCCACAGGAGCTCTGATGCTCATCACCCAAGCGCCAGACGTATCCTAGAGACAACCCAACTCAATGTGGGAGCACTTCTGAACCCAGCTCGAATCCATGGCAAGAGCTGGAAATCCAGCAGAGACTCTCGGTACGTCTTCGCATCTGACACACAAAACGCCATTCATTGCCCTCCCACCCCACGGCTAGTGCCAAAGACCCGCTTTAGTTGAGAGCTTTGAGGTAGCCCAAGTTAAGTTCTAGCCCCAAAAACTCCATGGGAGAGAGCACTCAAACCACGGGGAGCTTCCCCTTTGCCTTCCAGGCTGCAGGGGAGTACATTCAGACTTTAAAGCCTGAATGAGGTGTGAATTGCTCAGACCTTGAGGGATGACGTGATTCTATTAATGGGCTTTACCGGCTTCGATGGTCCCATGCAGCTGGGCAGTGCTTCCCAGAGAGGGAGGAACCCCCTGTGCTCCCAGGGCTTCGGGAGCTGCTTGGTTCCTGCTCTGGAAGTGCTGCACCCTGCTCGGTGCACCAGGCTGTTTGGGGGCTCCATCCTGCATCCCTTCAGCAGGAGCTGCTGCCCTTAGGTAGCCAGGCCAGCACTGGCAGCTCTTACCGGCTGTCCCAGCTCTCAGCAGCAGCTCCAAGGGTTTCTGCCATGCGGGACCTTAGCAGGCAGATGCAGCATCTAGCATCTTGTCTTTCCAGGCCCTCCCCTCTCAGCACAAAAGGAAAATAAACCAGAAAGCCTTTTGCATCTTGACACTTGGCAAAACTGAGGTGGAAACAGACACCCCCCACCCCTTCTGGCATTGCAAACCCCCTATACCAAGAGCAGCTTGCTATAGGGTACTCTGCTTTTAACGTCTACTGTGCTTCAACTCATCAGCTGGCAAATGGGGCTCATGGCTGCTCCCTAGCAGCAGAGGTGGTGGGATGAGACATGCAGCTGTGGGTTCCTCTGCGATGAGGTGAGAATGATTTAAAGGATTCAGGGTGTTCTCAGGTCTAAACTCATCACCCTGATTAACAAGGCCATTACTGAGCAAAGGGAGCTCACAGCTGGGTCTGCTGAAGGCACCCTTAGGTGGGTTAGACCTTTAGCACCCCTCACAGTCCAGGAGCAGTCCATCAGACCGTGTCCAGGCTCATCCTGGGTGCAAATCCTTGGTTTAGTATCAAGACACAGCCTCACATGGGCAGAAGCAGGTGCTGAGCGCACTGGGATTGCTCCCCTAGGGCAGGACCACCATGGTTCATCCCACAGAGCAAAGCCAGGAGCCAGCAGCACTTGCATCGATGGGTGCTGGTCACAAAGGCGATGTGCTGGTGGGGTGCCGTGTGCCCAGGCAGCATCACATCAGGATGGAGAGGTGTTTGGGTGATGTTTGCGTCCAAACATGGTCCTGTCCTGCTGTCAGGCTAAGACTGCAAATCCAATGAGCTGCTATTGCAGCTTATTAATAGACTCTGCTGGAGTGAATCTGGCCAAGTTTGTACCTTTTATCAAATTAGATATAAAAATGTCCATACATTTGGGTTTAAATTTATTATTCAGACGATTAGCTGGCACATTAAACCTCTCCTAAAGTAACTTGCAATGTTAGTATTGTAACAGATCTATGGAAGCCTAAGCATGAACCCCTGATGAGGAAATCCACTGAAACCTCAAGTGGAAATAACTACTTCAAAGTAATTTGGTCAGGGAGGAAGTAATGAAGATCCTTCATAAGGAAACAATGATCAATCTCAAATACAGAATAAAAAGAAATATGAAACTGATTTTAGAAATAACGAGGGGGTTTTTGCTTCCTTTTCCCCTTTATTTTTAACAGAGAATTGTCGCCTTCAATAGGCTTTAGATTTGTAACCCACTTAGACCCTTCTGGAACATTAATAAATACTTGCGTGTCCTACAGAGGCCTTCACAAAATGTGAGATGAATTTTGCCAATGCCAAGTATTTTATAGCCCCTTCCTAAAGAATCCACATCCCAGAAATAATGAGACTGGATTTCAAACAAGAAATGTAACTTTCTGTTGGAATTCTTAGCACTGACGTCTTGAAGGTGCTTTTTATTACCATTTTTTATGATGAGGTGGAATAGGAACTTAGGCCTGATCTGCTCAATATAGCTGCACTGATTTAAAAAATCAATTTGATTAGAGCAGTGATTAGACCTTAATGTCAGCACACCTCTGTGCTGAGGGAGGCTGAAACCACACCTGGGGAATTACACCTTTAGGTCAGAGAAACAAACTGCTGACTTCACCATCATCATCATCATCATCATCTTTTTTTTCCTTTAATACAGCTCTTTCTCACAAGTAGCAAAAGGATTGTCCAGCAGGTCTCTCTGGTCCTGGGGCAGGGTGGGGGTGGTGCTGAGCAAGTCCAGGTGGTGCTGCACCCGGCTGGTGTGGTCACTGGGGCAGAGATGTGCAGCCCTGAGCTTAGCACAGGGCTGGTGGCTGCCTATGGGAGCAGGGCAGGCAGCAGGGCAGGCTGTGAGCCTCAGTGATCCATTTGAGCATCCCACAATGGTGCTGTGATACCCACAACATGTGCATGGGGCAACCGGGGCAGGTACCACTGTGGGGAGCAGCACCTGGCCCAGGTGCTTCAGCATCATCCCTTCCCACTGAGATGGGACCTGCAAGACTGCACCAAGATGGGCTCCATCACCTCCCCAAAAACCACTACATCACCAGCACTCACTGCTCTGCTTGAACCACATCAGCAGCTCTGCAGTTGCACCTAATTCACACCTCAGCTGGCCTCCTTTCTCTCTGAACCACATTACCAGTGCGTGTCTGAGATCCAATTATGTTTGTGGCCATTATAAAAGCTAATAAACTTCAGCAAAGCCTCTACAATGCCCAGCTGCTCTGACTGTGTATCAGCAGAGTCACCAGGGCAAGAAGCATTAGTGCTGTCAGCACATGCAGGCCGATACAGGCATCCCCAGGGCAGGCAGATGTGGTCACAGCGCTTCACACTGTGCTGCAATTGCTGGGCAGGTAATTTAAATACAACACAGCTGAACAGCACCAAACCAGATTGCTGTGAGCAAGGGAACAGAGGGGCAGGGCTCTGAGAAGAGTTTTCTGCTTCAGCCAGAAAAGGATGTGTGCTGGCCCCTGAGGCACCGTCCCAGAGAGCTGGAGTCTCGAGGTGTTATTACACTGGTGAGGTTCTGATTGCCCCTCACCCCAATCATCTCTCCCTGCTTCACGTGGAGGTAAATGAAGCCAAAGTCACAAAGACCAGATGGGTCCCTGTGAGGGTGCTGAGGCGCTGGCAGAGGGTGCCCAGAGAAGCCCATCCCTGGCAGTGTTCAAGACCAGGTTGGACACAGGGGCTTGGAGCAAGCTGCTCTGGTGGAAGGGGTCCCTGCCCGTGGCAGGGGTTGGGACTGGATGAGCTTTAAGGTCCCTTTCAGCACAAACCACTCTGGGATTCTATGTTTTGCCAGCAGGAAAGCTGCTTGGTCAGTGCTTGGAGCTGGCAGCACATGCTTGGATTTTCGTGCTTTCAAACTGATCGTTTTCAGAATTCAAAACTTGCAACCTGTTGTATTTCTTTACGTTTCATTCATCTTGGTGGCTGAAAATAGCCCCAACAGTTTCAGTTCTCTTTTTTTCCCTCTTTGTTTTTTAAGTCATCAGTTTCATTCTCAGACAATGTCCATAGCGCATAAAATAGAACATGTCGTCTGTCTTGGTTTAAAAGCTACTGGGAGCATGGCCCAGATAAGTGCTGCCTCCATGGGACCTGCGACCATAAATCCTGGCTGTCTCCCTGGCTGCCGGTCTCTCCCACTGCAGCCAAATGCTGATCCTGAGTGATAAATACCAAAGGGCTTCTTTTTGCAGTGAATAAACTGATTTACAGACGTGCCTCTGAACTGCCAGACAAGCCAGCGTGGGACCGAGGAGTGGGGCTGTGTGGGGATGGTTTGCAGGAGGAAGGCAGCCCCATGCTCTGAGCTTGAACCAGCCCCTGTCCCACTCTCTTCTGAGGACACACAAGCCATGTGCTTGGGTTTCTAACTAAAACCCTAACACTGAGTGATGCTGTGATTGCAGCTGAAATGATGCCCTCAGCAGTGCGATACAGCTATGTGCATTTGTGCAAAGGCAACAGAACACCCCAGCAGACACCTGCCACCGCTGCAGCTTGGGTGCCATGGTGAGGAAGCTGTGTCTGCAACACGGCAAGAGGGAGGGGATGCAGCCGGGCGCTGGAGGTGAACCGCGGCTGTTCAGACTGACTGAAATGGGAACAGCAGAGATCTTCACTGCTGGGCCCGTGCCTCAAGAGCTGGTGGCAGGAGCAGGGGATGGAGCCCTAGTGCCTACAGAGCCCTAAGAGCCAGAACGGGGCAGGTCCATGGGCTCACTATGGGGCTGTCCTGAGCTCTCTGATGGTGGGTTAATCATCAGTCACACCACACACAGCTGCTCTGCATCCCTGACACCAGGTTAACATGTGGTAAGTGCCACCATGAGGTCCCATCCTGCCTCGGTTCTCAGGTCGTGGCCAAGTCCTTGTCTGCTTGGGCTGGGAGTGAAACTAAGCAGAGAAGTGCGGCTTCAGGGGGCAGGGGGGCAGCTTCAGGAGTCACTTGCATTTGGTTACAGCAGCACCAAACTAATAACAGGAACCGGTACTTTTATTCTTTTCATTTACATTTGAAATGTCACCCTGGGGACATTATTATTATTATTATTGTTATTGCAAATGTGTGCCTTGATCTTTTTCAATCGTGACCGTGCTGCATGCACAGATACAGATTGACCCTGCAGGGGCTGGCATCCAAATCTCATTGCCCAGCAGAAATGAATAGCAGGGGAGGGAAGCAGACACCCTCCACCACAGGAGTGTGTTACAGATCCACTCCGGCACTCGGGTCCTCTTAGACAAGCTCTTCAAACCAGCTTTGTAATGTTAAAGCTCCTCCTGAGGATTGTGATTTATTAATGATTAATTCCTACATTGCCCAGAGCAGAGGTTTCCATGTTAAAATATTCTTGTTGCTAGTAATTTTGGAGTATTGCCTATGGTAGCATGGTCACGGATGGGATGCTCATGTTGAGTGCTCTGCAAACATGGGACAGGAGCATAATTGCAGCTGGAGTGCCCTGGAGGAGTTGGATGCTGAGCTAAAGCCTGGTTTTCCAGGAGACATCACTGCTCCCCCTGCACTCGGAAGCCTTACTGCAGCAGCAACAGGGCCTCCTGTAAGCAATGCGTGTGGCCAGAGTAGGTGCAGTTGTTATTCCACATGAAAAGAGCCTGGGTCCTGGAAATTAACCCTTGGATTCTTCCCAGGGCAATGTGCTTGTAGGAGAATAACAAACTGAAGATCAGAGGGGGCTTCATCAGGTCATGCACCATCTGGTCTCTCATTCTCAGCTCCAGCAGGACTGAAGGGCTTGTCTGCAGCCCACCATCACTCCTGAAAATGGTCAGCATATGTGAGGTCCCCAGTGCTGGCCAGGGAGAACAGGCCTTGGGAAGGAAACTGAGGCATGCAGGGATGAGCTGGCCTCCTCTGACCCTCTGCTGTAGCAGAAAGATTTGGGTGCTCAGATCTCACCAAGCTGACCTGGAGCCCATCTGGGATGATGGTGTGGTGTGGAAGGACGGGGACTGGTTGGGTGGCATCAAGTGGTCATCACCAGCCTTGCCAAGCACCGTCGCATCTGGCTGGTGATGCTGGTGCCATCTCACCAAGCAACAGGGCTGTCCTCTCCTGGGCAAACCAACCGGCTCCCTGTGGGTTTGGTGGCTGACAGAGCTCTCAGCTGTGCCATGGCAAACACTTGCCAGTGGCAGGTAATGGAGACCCACTGCTGGAAAGGGCTGGGATCTGTGGCGGTGCTTCTATTCCAGATGTTCACATTCTTTCCTCCTTGGAAACACTCTGTTTCTTCCTCTGCAGGAAAGGATCTGGAACATGCTGACAACTGCACCCGCCTCTCGGGGCACGAATCAATCTTCCCACGACGTTCCCATGGAGATGACCCAATCCGCCAGTTCTCCCCTCCTTCCCCTTCAGAGCTCTTTAACCTGCTGCACAGGCAGGAAAGGTTCATGAGAACAAATCCCTGCAATTCCAGCTTCAAAAGTTCCTTTTGGGAACGGAGATGTGGAGCCGTGTCTTGGACTGCAGCAGAGCTGCCCTCTGCTCTGCTGGGGAGAGGCAAAGCAGCCTCAGGAGGGGAGGTTCATTCCCTTGGGAGGAAGGGAAAGGCCAAAGGAGAGGGGGACATCCATCTGCTGCCTGGGGTGTCATAGGGAAGCCGCAGGGTGACCTGCACCCACGCTTACCCCAGTGCTGTATCCCTGCCTATCCCTGCTGCTTCCCTGCAGACTTGGCAGGGAAAGGCAGTGATCCCGGGGAGCTCCTTACCCTGGCCTTGACAGGAAACATTACACACAAGTCATGGCTGCGTCTGCTGAGGGACTGGTAACCAGGAACCAACCCCCTCAGGGTTAAATAGGCCACGAGCTGTTCATCAGGACAAAATCCGAGTGGAATGGGACTTGCGTGTGAGGTTTCATCCCAAGGCCAGCACAAGGAGCTCCCTGGGATCATTACAATGAGGGTGTTGAGGCGCTGGCACAGGGTGCCCAGAGAAGCTGTGGCTGCCCCATCCCTGGCAGTGTTCAAGGGCAGGTTGGACACAGGGGCTTGGAGCAAGCTGCTCTAGTGGAAGGGGTCCCTGCCCGTGGCAGGGGTTGGGACTGGATGAGCTTTAAGGTCTCTTTCAACACAAACCAGTCTGGGGTTCTATGATTCTATGAATCCATCTTTGCTCTGTGAATTCCTCACTTTGTAAAATCATCTTGGAATCTTGGGGAAGAAAAAGCCTCAGATCACACTGGTACCGATTCCAGTGGCTGCACTGTGAAGCCAGCATTGCAGCTTGGGAGCACTCTTGTTTTCAAACATGCCTGGCCTAATGCTTCACAAGTTATGAGCCACTGATGCACCGTCACTGACAACAGTGTAAGGAGAACCAAAACCTACAGATGTTGATGTTCTTGCACAACCCTGTGACTCAAAGAACCAGCACAGAGATGGCCCTGGGTCCTGGATGACACAAGGTCAGCTCTGAGCACTTCACCATGGCAGATTCAGTGACCACATCCCTCGCTGAGGCAGAACCTGTCAGTGCCAGTGTGACGATCCTGTGGGGATACGGTCACGGGTACACAAACACGGTGGGAACCCCGGAGCTCTTTCCAAGTGTAACCAAGTGAGGGATGGGGAGGGAGTGCAGGGAGGTGCAGACACTGGAAAGGGCTCCTCTGATCTACATGTGGGACCTGCCAGGGGCCGGACCTGCCCTGGCTTTCCCATGGGAGCCTCTTCCCACACACTCTGTGCACCATGTCCCTTCTTTTGATCCCTGCATCCTCCCCTGCATCTGTCAGCAGTGGCTCTGCTGAGCTCCCCTCAGCTGCTGCATGCTCTGGAACTCCTCTGCTCCCCTGTGGCACCACTCAGGTCATGGTCCCACCGAGGGCACTGCCTGCTCCCAGCACCCTTTGCCTGAGCCGGATTTGGGATGCAAATGAGTTGAATTCAGAAGATGCTGTCTCCCCTTTCCTCCAGGCTCTGGTTTCAGCCAGACCCACCTGAAGTTCAGCTTTTGTTTGGACCCAAGGTTAGCATTTGGTAAAATTTCTTTTCACATGATTCTTCCCCTGCCCCACAAAGAGGAAGACACTGAGTGCTGGGGGAGGGATTTAGCTTTAAAAACAATGGGTTTTCATCACATAGGAGGCTGTTTGCACAGTTTAATGAAACACTTCCAGATCCTTTCAATACCAGAGCTCAACACTGACTCTGAAAAAGGAAACTCAACTTTCTACTTGAGATAAAAATAAATCAAAGCCGGGCTACAGCTCCCCCATTTTCCTTTGCTCTGTGATCATAGAACCACAGAATCCCAGCCTGGTTTGTGTTGGAAGGGGCCTTAAAGCTCATCCAGTTCCAACCCCTGTCATCCACCTTCCACTAGAGCAGCTTGCTCCAAGCACCTGTGTCCACCCTGGCCTTGAGCACTGCCAGGGATGGGGCAGCCACAGCTTCTCTGGGCACCCTGTGCCAGTGCCTCAGCACCCTCACAGGGAAGAAGTTCCTAATACCCAACTTAAACCTCCCCTGTTCAAATTTGGTGAGTGATGGTGAATAGACACCCTTAGTGTGGGGCAACACCACTCCCCATCTCCACCTTTCACTGTTCAGCTCCTGCCCTTTTACTCCAATGCTGAGACCTGATGAATGCACAGGGTCCAAAGATACATCCTACTGATAATGGCAGTGAAGTGACAGAACCACTGCCGAGGGGGGCTCTGCTCATGCGGGCTTCGTTATCAGACCAAGAGCTCACCCTGCTGCAGGGGAGGATGGGTGACACAACCTCCAGAGAACATCCCCAGCCTTGCCTGCACTCGGGGTCCTTCCGACCCGCTGGGTTCCAGCCCCAGAATGAAGAGACTGAACTGCTGCAGGAAGGTGCGGAGACACCCCCAGCACCTTCCGCGGGCCACGGCTGGAACCGCGCACGGCAGAACCGGGCCTGCCGCGGCGGAGCCTACGGGGAGCAAGCCCTGAGGTGGGGAAACCGGCAGCGCCGGCCGGGGAGAGCAGCAGAGAGAGCTCCGAGCTCCATCGTGCGGCCCCGGCCGGGATGTGCGCAGGGAGCGTGCTACACGCGGTACACACGGTGCACGTGGTACACGCAGCACACGGTACACGCGGATACACACGGTGCGTACGGTACTCACGGTATACATAGAACACACAGTACACATGGTACACACGGTACACGCGGATACACACGGTGCGTACGGTACTCACGGTATACATAGAGCACACAGTACACACGGTACACACGGTACACACCGATACACACGGTGCGTACGGTACTCACAGTATACATAGAACACACAGTACACATGGTACACACTGTACACACGGATACACACGGTGCGTACGGTACTCACAGTATACATAGAACACACAGTACACACGGTACACACGGTACACACCGATACACACGGTGCGTACGGTACTCACGGTATACATAGAACACACAGTACACACGGTACACACGGTACACACCGATACACACGGTGCGTACGGTACTCACAGTATACATAGAACACACAGTACACATGGTACACACGGTACACGCGGATACACACGGTGCGTACGGTACTCACGGTATACATAGAACACACAGTACACACGGTACACACGGTACACACGGATACACACGGTGCGTATGGTACTCACGGTATACATAGAACACACAGTACACACGGTACACACGGTACACACGGATACACACGGTACACAGGGTACACACGGTGCATACGGTACTCACGGTATACATAGAACACACAGTACACATGGTACACACGGTACACGCGGATACACACGGTGCGTACGGTACTCACGGTATACATAGAACACACAGTACACATGGTACACACGGTACACAGGGTACACACGGTGCGTACGGTACTCACGGTATACATAGAACACACAGTACACACGGTACACACGGTACACAGGGTACACACGGTGCGTACGGTACTCACGGTATACATAGAACACACAGTACACATGGTACACACGGTACACACGGTACACATGGTACACACGGTGCGTACGGTACTCACGGTATACATAGAACACACAGTACACATGGTACACACGGTACACACGGATACACACAGTGCGTACGGTACTCACGTTATACATAGAACACACAGTACACATGGTACACACGGTACACACGGATACACACGGTGCGTACGGTATTCACGGTATACATAGAACACACAGTACACACGGTACACACGGTACACGCAGATACACACGGTGCGTACGGTACGCACGGTATACATAGAACACACAGTGCACACGGTACACACAGTACACGCGGATACACACGGTGCGTACGGTACTCACGGTATACATAGAACACACAGTACACACGGTACACACGGTACACACCGATACACACGGTGCGTACGGTACTCACGGTATACATAGAACACGCAGTACACACGGTACACACGGTACACGCGGATACCCACGGTGCATACGGTACTCACGGTATACATAGAACACACAGTACACATGGTACACACGGTACACGCGGATACACACGGTGCGTACGGTACTCACGGTATACATAGAACACACAGTACACATGGTACACACGGTACACGCGGATACACACGGTGCGTACGGTACTCACGGTATACATAGAACACACAGTACACATGGTACACACGGTACACGCGGATACACACGGTGCGTACGGTACTCACGGTATACATAGAACACACAGTACACACGGTGCACACAGTACACGCGGATACACACGGTGCGTACGGTACTCACGGTATACATAGAACACACAGTACACACAGTACACACGGTACACATGGTGCACACGGTGCATACGGTACTCACGGTATACATAGAACACAGTATACACGGTACACACGGTACACACCGATACACACGGTGCGTACGGTACTCACGGTATACATAGAACACAGTATACACGGTACACACGGTACACACGGATACACACGGTGCGTACGGTACTCACGGTATACATAGAACACAGTATACACGGTACACACGGTACACACCGATACACACGGTGCGTACGGTACTCATGGTATACATAGAACACACAGTATACACGGTACACACGGTACACATGGTACACACGGTGCGCACGGTACCCACGGTATACATAGAACACACAGTATACACGGTACACACGGTACACGCGGATACACACGGTGCGTTCGGTACTCTTGGTATACATAGAACACACAGTATACATAGTACACACGGTACACACGGATACACACGGTGCGTACGGTACTCACGGTATACATAGAACACACGGTACACACGGTACACATGGTACAGACAGCATATGGTACACACAGCAACACAGCACACACGGTGCATACATTACACATGGGTGCACATGGGTACTCAGCGGTATACATAGTACACACAGTATGCACTGTACACACGGTACACAAGGTACACATGTATACATGGTACACACAGCACACGGTACACACAGCAACACAGCACACACAGTACACATGGTACACATGGTACACACGGTACACATGGTACACAGGGTACACATGGTACACACGGTAGACACAGTACACACAGCACACAGTAAACAAGGTACACATGGTACACACTACACATGGAACACCCAGTACACACGGTACACAAGGTACACGCAGTACACGTGGTACTCACTGTATACATGGTACACATGATACTCATGGTATAGATGGTACACACAGTAAACATGGTACACATGGTACACACGGTACACACGGTACACAGTACACACGGTACACACAGTACACACGGTGCTGCACACAGTACAGATGCTGTGCACAAGCACAGTGTCACACAGACATCACCTCTGGTCACTGCTGTTCGTGCTGCTGCACCCGTTGTGGCCTGCTCTGAGGACAGCACAAGCTGCACAAACTCTCTCTGTATCTGTCACTGCTGTGAGAACACCGGGTGCTGTACGGGCTGCACACAGCGTGATGTGCACTTACCCCGCACTTCTGTACCTACCCTGTGCTGCTGCTGTGTGTACCTGGCGCTGCTGTACCTACCCTGTGCTGCTGTGTGTACCTGGTGCTGCTGTACATACCCTGCGCTGCTGTGTGTACCTGGTGCTGCTGGACGTACCCTGTGCTGCTGTGTGTACCTGGTGTTGCTGTACATACCCTGTGCTGCTGTGTGTACCTGGTGCTGCTGGACGTACCCTGCGCTGCTGTGTGTACCTGGTGCTGCTGGACGTACCCTGTGCTGCTGTGTGTACCTGGTGCTGCTGTACCTACCCTGTGCTGCTGTACGTACCTGGTGCTGCTGGACGTACCCTGTGCTGCTGTGTGTACCTGGTGCTGCTGGACGTACCCTGTGCTGCTGTGTGTACCTGGTGCTGCTGGACGTACCCTGTGCTGCTGTGTGTACCTGGTGCTGCTGTACCTACCCTGTGCTGCTGTGTGTACCTGGTGCTGCTGGACGTACCCTGTGTTGCTGTGTGTACCTGGTGCTGCTGGACGTACCCTGTGTTGCTGTGTGTACCTGGTGCTGCTGGACGTACCCTGTGCTGCTGTGTGTACCTGGTGCTGCTGGACATACCCTGTGCTGCTGTGTGTACCTGGTGCTGCTGTACATACCCTGTGCTGCTGTATGTACCTCGTGCTGCTGAATGTACCCCATACTGTTGAACCCACCCATGCTGCTGTACATACCCCTGCTGTATCCTGTGCTGCTGCACGTACTCCATACTGTGTCACTGCTGCAGGGGATGCAGTAACAAGGGGCAGTTTGGGTTTTTGACATCCCTGTACCCACATACAGCTGCTGTTCCCACACAGGCTTTGTAGCACCAGGGGAGCGTGCACCCACCTCTAACCATGGAAGTCACTGCACAACGTTCTCCATCCCTGGCAATGATTAAGGCCAGCTTGGACGGGGCTTGGGGCAAGCTGCTGTAGTGGAAGGTGTCCCTGCCCGTGGCAGGGGTTGGAACTGGATGAGGTTTAAGCTCCCTTCCAACCATAACTATTCTATGGTTTTGTGATTCAAACAAATTCATATTCATGGAAACAGCCGGTTCTTTGGCTTCTCCCAAGCACAGTTGCTCCAGCAGCACCCTCCTGGAGCTCCAGCAGGGCTGGTGCCTGCATCTGCTCCCTCCTCTTACCAGGAATCACACCTCAGCAAAGAGCTTGGTGAGTTTTACAGGAAAAGGAACTGAAGCCCTCGTACAGCTCTGCCAGAGGGGCTCCAAGTTACTGCCTCTACCTCCTTTCCTGGGATGCTTTGGCCACCCTCTGCAGCCTCACAGCCTGGACTCCAGCGCAGGGAATTCCTTCCCTTTAAGGAAACAGTTTAGTCCCACTGTTATCCTCCACTGGGGTTTGCCAGGAGCTGGCGGCGCTCCGGGTCATAGAATGGAATCATAGGGTAGTTTGGGTTGGAAGGGACCTTCATCTCGGCCAGCCCGCTGCAGTGAGCAGGGACACGCTGCCCCACGGCTGGGGGCAAACCGGAGGGTGAGGCTCAGGGTCCTGAAACTTTTCCCTCTGGAATCGAGATTTATGGCACGACCACGGGAAGCTGTGGGCTCCCAGAAGATGGCACTCGTGGTCTTCAGATGGAGGCCGGCTCTGCGAGGATGGCTCCCGCGAGGGGCCCAATAAATAGCGCGGACAGGCTGCCAGGCTGCCTGATTTAAGCACCAGAAAGAGTGAAACTGTGGAGGTTTCTCAAAAATTAATTCCTCTAAAATGGGAGAAAGATGAAGAGAAGACATTTTTTGCCTGCCGCCGTTGCAAGATCCCTGCGAGGAAACCAGGCTTAACCCCTTCGCTGTTGCTGCCCCAGCGGCGTCAAGGTGGCCTTTGGTGGGGATGGATCCTGCCTGTCCAGGCGCTGGGCAGAGGGACACCAGTGCTCAGCACAGCCAGCCATAGCACTGGGCTGCTGAGACCTGGCAGCAGCGCTGCTCCATGGGACGGGGCAGGCAGCAAAGCTCTCATCCAGGATCATCCCCATGTAGGATGCTAATTCAGGAGGGGAAAGGTGACTCCTGGAGTTACATTTTGGCTGAGGTCCTGAGCATCCCCCTCTCTCAGTTTTAGACCTGCAGGACCTCTAAGCCTTGTTTACACACCAGCTCTAGAGACACTCTTCAGCTTTAAGTTTAAACGTCAGGCAAAGGAGCTGCGCAAACCCTGGCCTCCTGCTCTTCCTCACCGTGACAGCTCAGGCACAAACCTACTCAAGGGTCTCCAGGGAGGCACCTGCCCTGAGCCTCTCAGGATTTCTTTAGCTCCTCTTGTGTTGCATTAAGACCTTTTCTCCTTGAATCTCCCTTGTGTCCTACAGAGCCTGACAAGCTGGGCCCTGTGAGGAAACGGGCTTAGCTTGGCCCTGCACCACAGCACAGCAATGTCCTGCCCGGGGAAGGGGGCCCTGGGGGCCAGATGTGCCTGTCAGTAGGAAAAGCAGAGGTGGCTTATGCTAAACCTTGTAAGCACAGGCAGGGCAGGGGCGAGGGCAGCCACCAGGGCAGGAGACCTGCAGCCTGGTCACAAGGCAGCTTCGGGCTAAAAGGCAGAACAAGCACTGTGTGATTCTTACCACGGCCACAGACCCTGAACACGATGAGGGGTAGGAGGTGCCAAGCCCCTTGCAGGGCACAGATGTGCTCAAGCCACTGAGACAGGCTGTTAGGAATTGCGAGCTGAGCTGTGGTACAGGCTGGTGAGGATGCTCAGAGCCACTGACGCAGGAGAGATGATGGGAATTAATCATCCAAAGGGGAAGACGTGTGCCAAGGATCGGAGCAGAAAGATCTGACCTCTCCATCTGAAAAACCTGCAAAATAGTCATTATGGGCTCGTGGCCTTGAGGGAGAGATGGGAGGGGATGTACCAGCCCTGCATGCTGGATCTGCCTGCAGGAGCATCCTCTGCCCTCCTTGCTCCAGGACAGACGTTCAGGGCAGGAGCAAGAGAACAAACAGAGCTGCCTCTCTCCTCCCAGCACCAAAACCCGCTCGGTGTAAATTATGCCCCAATTATGGAGCACCGACTGCCCCCTATAAATTATGGATCTGTCCCCGCTGTTCCCCCAGGAGGTGCCGGGTGATCTCTGCTGTGTCTCTGCGGCTGCTCTCCTTGCATCAGGCCTGTGAAAGCCCCTGCAGAAAGGGATTGGTTTTGCATCATTCCTGCTTTGCTTTTAAACAACTATTAATTGTGTAATCATTTAACAACTATGTGCTGCTGGTTTGAGTGTTCCCTCTTGGTCATGGATCCTGTTAATGTGCTAATCACACCTACATCCCCTTGTAATCCTGGATGGTGATGCTGTGTTATTGTTCGGCCTCCGGTAGTACAGCCGTGTATTGCTCGGCCCCTGCTGCTCCGTGCCAGCAGCAGCTGTGTTCCAGTGGGCAAGCAGAGCTGGAATCATAAAGCAGATAGATGTTACTGGGGTGGGGAAAGAGGCTTAGTCTGAGACCTCAAACCTTGCCCAAGCACAGGAAAAGAGTCTGTCCCAAAGAACACTTGTGCTACACCTGGTATTTGCAGAGAAGCAGAGCAATGGGAGGCTTGGAGAAGTCAGCGGAGTAAGTCAATGGCAGGGCTGTGAGCAGGGTGCCAGGGTGTGGGAAAATAGCCATTATATGCTGCATTTACGTCAGGTTCTTAATGACAGATCAATCAGTACCAAAAAGAATCTCATCTGATTTATACCTGTGTAAAACTGCAAGACAAGAGGGTCCAGACCCAGGGTATTCTCCATACACTTAGTCCAGTGATGGGTAAAGAAGAGAAAAGTTTCTTTAAAGTAATGGAATATTGTTCTTATCAGAAATCATATTTTATTAAAAGGGGACACCAAGAGGTCCTGCTGCACCACTATGATCGAGGACAGGAGGCATCAGGCTTTGGAGAGCCTTGGAGCCACACAGTCACCTACCACCCATTCTATAGCTGCTTTCCAAGCAGAACCACGAGGTTAAGGTTGGGATTTGCAAAGGATACTCTCCAACTGGTTTTAGGAGGAGCAAATTGGTCTGCAATGCCACCACCTCAGTGGTGGCTTCATAGCATCTCTTGTGGGAGGCAGAGGGGATGCTCCAGACCTCTTCTGGGCTGCACAGTCTGGAGAGACAGCGGTGCTGTCTGAGGTGTCATTCCAGAAGCCGCGCTCTCCTCGAGGCTACACGATTACCACCTATAATTGTATGATAGAAGCCACATCCTCATCCTGCACGGGGCGAGGGACCTGACCACCCCTCCTTGTCGAGGCAGAAATCCTCAGAGTCTGAATTAGCCAGTTACTGTGACCTGCAAGTGTTGTAAAAGGGAAAATACCTTTGATGGATGAAACTGATTCAGGGGCTTGGGAACTTGTCTCTTCAAAGGAAAAAGAAGCATTTTTGGTTGTTTTTGCTCTGGCTGGAGGAGCTCTGATCTTTCTCAGCTCTCCACCTGCTTTAATCCACCGTGAAGTCCCTTGCTCTTGCATTTGTGGCTGCTTCTTGCACTGCAGACCCTGACTCTAAAAGCCACGCTGCTCCTCAGCCTCAGGGTGCAGTGAGGTCTGGTGAACCTCTGAAAAATGGGCAAGCTGTGAGTGTTTTACCTGATCTGAATTACATGGGTGAGGCATTTGTGCAATGTCCAGTGCTGGAAACATGAGAAATGAACTTGCTTCCTCGATGTGCAATTCCAGGACCATTCCTGACAAACGAAGCCGTCTGCTTACCCTAATCAAGGCACCTTGTTATGGGCTGGTCCTGGGAGTAAGTATTAAACATACTGTACTGTGGCATTATTTATGACTTGCACTGACACTGCATCACTGTGTTATCCATGCTTACAGAAAAAGACCCACTGTAAGTATAATTAGTTAATAAATCACTGTGAGTGATAAACAGAATGATGGATGCAGGTTTCAGTTGATCACTTTTTTATTAAGGAGAGATAAATCAGCATCATATTGTTGCTGTAAACCCTTCAGATTGGTCAAAACCCTTGTGCTGCCGCCATGCAGCAGGAGGTGATTAACGTGTCAATGGCGCAGCAACAAATTGTACCTGATAATTGATATCAATCAATCCTTCTAATTTCTCTCTGGTGTAATGGGTGTTATACATCATCCTGCTCTCCTACCGCTCCAGCGTGGCTTCTGCAACCTTCCCTCCACACCCAGGCACCTCTCGGAGGCCTCAGCTCCCTGCCTCTGCCTCCGACATCCTGCCAACCTTCCAGCCTTCTCCAGCTAACCCTGCATTGCTCCTGGTGAGTGGTGCTCTGGTCCCACCTGATGGCAAGGAAGGAGAGCACGGCCACCACACAGCCCTGTGGGTTGGTTTCTGCTGGTTACAAGGCACAAGCCTCACTGGTACTGGTTGGCTGATGTCTTTGAAAAGGCAGCGATAAGGGGGGTCCTGCCATCCATCCAGGTATGCACCCCACGCTGACTCAAAGGCAAGAACTTTTGACCTGTGTCATCTAATACAGTGAGAACACGGCTTTAAGGGAGCAACAACCCTTCCTCCCAAGGGACAGATGGGTCAGACACAGGGGAGAGGAAGCACTGCAATTCTCTTAGAGGAAGGAGCTGAATCAGAGATGCAGAGACACCCTTGGCTTTGCACAGCAAGCACTTTGATCTCTTGGTGATGAGCCACTACTCCAAAGTCAACTGTTTTTCTCACAGCTTTGCTTGGTGTTTTCCTGATACACAGGGAAGAGAAACAGAATTTACCCCCCTCCTCCCATATAATGCCCAGGGATGGGAATCTGCGGAGACCAAGACCCCACTGCAACAGTGGTTTTACACAAAGGATGTACTGGAGGGGAGCCCATCAACTCTGTCTGGACAGAGCTGTGCAAGGAAGAAAGAGCCAGAGCTAACCCAGTGCTGCTGGGTGGGCAGGAGCAGGCACATACAGCCACGTGCCCTGGTGCCAGGAGAAGAGCCCTTCTTGCATCCCTTGCTGTAGTACTTGGCTGCACCAGTGACTTGTGTGCCTGCGCTCACAATGCAGTGTGGGGGGACCAGGCTGCAGCCCCAAGGCTCTCCGTGGTGCATGCACCAAGGGCACCACTTCCATTCCCAGCTCCAGTTTCTGTTCAAGCTGTTCCCAAATCAAACGGTTTCTAGTGCAAAATTTTGCCTGCAGCTAAATGCAGGGAGGGAGGAAAGCTCAGGAATGACTTCTAGCGCCAGTTGTGCCAGGCTGGACCAGGGATGCTCCCTTGGAGCAGCCCCAGAGCTTGGCCTGTGAGCACATTCAGATGTGCAGCAAACAGGAGTGGAGAGGAGCTGCTGGTTTGCCAGCTGGAGCAAGCTCTGGGTACCCAGCTATATTTAGCTAACAGTGATACACCCGCCTTTCTGCTCTGTTCCTCAGGGAGTCTTTTCCTTCCTCCAGAAGACCACACAACCTTTCTCAGCCTATGTGCTTGCATGGCAAAGTCCACCCACCTGGTGGAATGTTACTGGAAGCAATTATTTGCCTTTATAGCATGCCCATATATTCACAACTCATTCACAGTGGTCCAAGTCCCTGTTGTTACCTGTACAACTCACCAGCATTAGCAGGCACATTACATGCCCTGGATCACTGAACCATAACCCAAAGGTGAGCAGCACTTACAAGGAATGGGTGGTGAGTGGCCCTTGACCCCGAGTCATGAGTGGATCTCCAGGGCTGTGACCACTGGATCACATCCTCGGCTTGTGCGCGTCCCCATAGCTCCATGGAAGTGGTGGAGCAACTTCAGCTTCCACAGGTGGAGGCCATGCATGGCCTCTCCCATTCCACAGCAGCCAATTCCCCTGCCCCATCCGCATCCAGCCTGTGGCTCTGGCTCTTCCTGCCTTTTCCTGTCTCACCATGGTCTCTGCTCTGTGTACATCGTATCTGTCAGGTCTCATATTCCCGTGACATAGCATCCTCTCATATTATACTTGCCATAATACAGAGAAGATGAATATTGCCCCATAAATGCCTCTTAAGTTAATGTAAAACTACATCTCGCTACATCATGGATTCAACAAGCCGTCATTCCCCTCATAAATTTTGAGGAGCGTTTTAGCTTCTGGAAGCAATTGGCTTGTGCGTCCGGCTGAGGAATGATCACAGCCCATGGCCCCGGCTGGATGCAGGGGCTGTAAATCACCCCCGGGCTGAGCCGCCGTCCTGCCCTCCCAGCCCAGGCACCCGCGATTGCTGCTGACTGGTTTTATGGCATCAGCTCAGCATCAACGGCCCCATTCAAGAGCCAGCTCCCTAAATCAGCCCCGGACGGGTGTCACTCTGCGGGGAAACAGCCTCCACCTTTTCTCGGGATGGACAACGAGGATGCCGCAGTGCTCAGGCACACATTCGACACCAACGGGCTGTTTTCATTTCACTGGCATATTTCTGCCATTCCCACTCCTGCTCTGGTGGCAGCGCAGCACTGGAACCATCCAGCTCCTGACTGTTGGGAATGTATATTCAGATATTGCATTCTGGCATGGGGGCATCAAGCCCAGAACCTTTCCTGCAGCCACGAGTCACACCCTGAGCCACAAACTGTGCTACTCCTTTTCAGTGGGCATGGACCAAAAGGAGGACATCTTGGGATGCTCAGCTTGAAGGAGCCTGTCAGGATTCAGTTACAGAGCATGAACCACTGAGCACTTTGCACTGGCTCCAAAGCGCTGTGGTGGAAAGCACCACAAGCTATAGGGATGCCCAGCCATAGGGATGGACCCACCTTATGAGAAGCCAGATGCAGCTGCTCACTCCCGTATTCTCTGGGGGTGAATGGAGACCAGGGAAGCAGAAGCAGCCAAGCCCTCCCCCCAGCACACACCAGACCCTCTCTGTGGTAACCACCACAACCTCTAAACCGCAGCAGGAGCCTGAACTCACAGCACAGGAGCTTCCAGGGCTCCCTTGGCAGCCGTTCCTCTTGACAAAATCCATCTCGCACTTTGGCACAAGGAGCCAGTTTCAGCAGCTCTGGTTTTGGGGAGGTTTGTCAGGAATGACACAGGATAATGTACGCTGTATGTGCCTGAAGTACACTTAGATATGCCTTAGGATTAGTTCCTTGGTTTTCATACACAGGTTTTGCTGCCAGAGGGAGAGAAAACCCAGCTAGAGCCCAGTGACAGCAGTCTAAATGCTCTTATCCTATTTTCCCCACTGGACAAAAAAAACCCTGTCCCCAGGCAGGGTCAGGCTTGCTGTGGGGCTGGACGTGCCCATGGTCCTGGGGCAGTGAAGCCCATCCAGCCCTGGCCACTGCGTTCATGCTGTTTTCCCTGGCAATGAACTGCCTGGAGCCTCCCTTGGAAAAGGAAATGAATTTCCTCCTGCCGCCACTCCTCTGCAGAATTGCCTTTTGGGAAGCTTCAATAACACCAATTCCCTCCTGCATTCAAGTACCCCTGAACGAATGACCCTGCAAGTAGTGCAGTTTTTCCCTTCGCCCGCCTCCCCCCTTCCCTCGCTCCCCAACTTTGATTTGATCAGGCCAAATCTGAAATGATGTGTGAAAGTAATGATATTTTGTAATTAAATCTCTGGTGATGGCGCCTCTAATTTGTGGTACATGCATTGTTCATAAGGAAAAAGGCATCAATTCATTTTCTGACTGGCTACTCCAGGGACTCATAATTAGACCCAGTTCATCTCTTGCTGCCTTGCATATTAAAGAGCTACTGAAACGCAAAGGGAATTTGGGAAAAGGGATTTTTTTTTAACCTTCTAATAATGTTAGCTCAATTAGAAACACTCAGGAAGTAAAAAACCCAGAAAGTTCTGCATCATCCAGAAAATAAAGGCAGAATTTGGAGAGCCAGGGCACCAGGCACCAACTTCACCTATTCCCTTAGAAGTGGTGATGTTTTCAGTGTTATTTGTAAAAGAAAGATGTGTTCTGGTACAGGAGACATCCCAGTCTGGAGATGCTGCCCTTCTGCTCTGCTTCCAAAATAAAAGGGAGAGAAAACTTTGATTTACTACAATTTGAAGGGGAACATCAATGAAACACATGGAACAGCCCAGTGCTGGGGAAAGGGAAAGGAACCAGCAGACACACAGGTTATTCCATAGGGTCAACGCTGTAAAGGTGTATTTACATACCACACGACTGCGCATTCACAGCATCTGCTGGGAATGTTTTCCAGCAAAGCCTTGCATGGCTCAGCTCTGTCAGAGTTACCAAATCACATCAGAAAAGCAAATTCAGTAGGTACTGGAATTAATAAGCACCAGCCCCCGAAGATTCCCCAGGCTTCCCACTTGCAGCAGCATGAGAAACCACATTCCCATCCCACAGGGATTTTAAGAGAACAAATTCTCTCCCTCAACCATTATAAAGTTGGATTCTCAAAAGCACTTGTGTGTCCTGGTCATAGAGAAAAAATGAAGTCTCTTGGATCACAAGTGTTTGGGTTTGGTCCTTTTAACACTTAAAGGAATCAGCTTTGTCAGGGTTTGCTTCCCAATTGCTTCAATACGAGAGTCAAACGCTTTAACGCAAAGATGCTGAAACCAAATGCCGACATTTCCAGAACTTTTCTGTCTGCCTTCACAGTCACTGTTCAAGGGAAAAGGATCCCGGAGGAAGATTCAGACCTGGGGAACCTGCATTTCCTGACAAAACCATCCAGCAGCAGCTTTTGATACCCCTGAGCATCCCCCTGTGCCCTGTAGCTCTGTTGGCAATTCCTCACCCACTCTGGATCACCTCTAGTTTTGCAGCACCAGCTGTAGCAGGTCCCTTGTGCTGGTGGTACCCAGCCACTGGATCTTTGCTAATGGAGCACTGTGACCACTGGTTTAGGCACCAGACATCATTATCACCAACAGCCACCCCTTTGGGTCTCCTGGTGCAGCCAGATCACAGAATCCCTGCCTGGTTTGTGCTGGAAGGGACCTTAAAGCTCATCCAGTTCCAACCCCTGCCACGGGCAGGGACACCTTCCACTAGAGCAGCTTGCTCCAAGCCCCTGTGTCCAACCTGGCCTGGAGCACTGCCAGGGATGGGGCAGGATGCTGTTAATCAGAGCAACACCCATGGCTCAGCACAGGGAACTGAGCTCCTACTCAGTGTGCGGGATGTGGGCTCGTCCTCCCATGTCACAGCATGTGCTCAGCTTGCTCTGACACCTACAAGTGAATCCTGGGGTGGAGGGAAGGGAAGAGGATCTCCCAGGCACGCCTGCCCTGGGGGAAGCGGGGCATGTGCCAGTGGGAATTTCTCTGCACACCGGCTTTGGGATGCTCCCTGCCAAAACGAGCACAGGTGAAGGGAGAGGAGCAAGAGGTGGAGAAGCAGATGAGGGGCCTGAAAGAACTTGGATGCTCTCTGTCCAGAGCAGCCGGGCTGGCAAACACCCGCAGCACCAGGCAGGGCAGTTACTGTGGGACCTTCATGGGGGGCAGGTCAAAGTGCTGAGCTTCTTCCTTGTGGAAAAAGTGACAGGAAAGCAGTGAACAGGCTTCAGCAGGGAACATCCTGGACACCTCAGCTAACAGAGGTACTGCAGGGATGAGCAAAGACTATAGCAAAGCCTATATGCTTTTAACCAGAGAGCTATCATCAGTTAATCCCTCTGCTTTGATGGGAAGCCCCAGCAGAGCCTCCCAGGCCCTGCCGTGCTGAGCTCAGCTCCCGGGCTGGAAGTCCTGCAGCTGAAGATGCTGCTTCAGGATGGAACAGCACCAGGGTGGGACCCCCCAAAGCCCCACACCTATGGGCAGCCAGGGCCGCAGCAAGGCTTTGTGGACGTGCTGGGCCATGGTTATCCCTTCTAATAGGGAAGGTATCAACATTTCAAAACAGTTTAATTATTCTGAGAATGCTTAGCTATTAGCAAAGACAAGAGAGCTCAGGGCTATTTTTCAGCATTAATTTTCCATTTGAAATGAATTCCTTTTGGTTACACTTTTTAAATGTTTCTTTTAATTAGACACAATTACTTCAGAAGAATTGCTTTTATTTCTAAGCCTGAGATCTCAATGATAAAGCTGTTAACTGGCTGAGTTGAATGCTGTGTATGGCTCATTTAGCTGGTACACTAAAGTATATTGAACTAGGAAATTATACAGTGAATCAGCTATTAATTCATTTTATGATCCTTTCACTCTAACATCATGAATGAGATCTTCAGGGGGAAATTTAGTCACAATACATATAATTGTTCAACTATATATATGCCACTGGTTTACTGCTCTAAGGTTACAGGCGCTGCAGAGCTAATCAGAGTGCAAGTGTGCAAACAGCGTTGACCCCTGACTCCCAGTGCCACAGGGAGCATCACTGCAGCCAGCCAGTGCTGGGATCAGCTTCCAGCTCCACATCCACACACCAGTGCTGTCGAAGGAAAATCTGTGCTGTCCTTCCAGGGCTGAAAGGAAGAGGCATCGATGAAGGGTGGTTCATATGGTGCTCCGAGTATCACACTGCTGCAAACCAGCTGAGAACTGTGAATGAGACTTTCTCCAAGGGGTCTGTCTAAATCAATACATTTCCTCAGAGCAAGCAGTACCAAGAATCACAGCTTGTACCCTTCTTACTAGCGGGTAATTCAGCAGCTTCTACAGCAGTGATTGATCCTGGGTGGGTACGACCAGCCCCGATGTGAAGAAATATTAATGTAGCCAATGGCAGACCCTGCAGCACAGGATCCCCCTCCTCTGTTCATCTCTATCCCCACTGCAGCTTTCCCCCTCATTTAGGTGTCTGCACGGCTGATCCTGCTGCAGGGGTGTTGGAGTAAAAGAGATGTCGCGGTGGGAGCATGCGTGTCCCAGCAGGGAGTGGGAGATGGGCTCTGACCCTTCACCAGCTCCTTGGAGCCTACCTGGGAAATCTGTGCCTGGGCTTTTGGCTTCGTCCGAACCCCCTGCCCATCACGCTGCTGGTTTCTCAGGCTCCTGATGGGCTGTGGTGCTGGTTGAAACTCATCCTCACAGCTCAAGAGCTTTTTAATAAAGCGGTGACCCAAAAGGGCACAAGGATTTGTGCTTCAACTCCCAACACTCTTCCTGCAGGGAACACCAAATGGTCATCCCCATCTCCAGCAGTGTGAGAACCCAGCGAGACCCCCACATCCAGAATGGACTTGCCAGCACACTGTGAGCCCTGCTAGCATTGCAGCAGGGCCTGGAGCACATCAAGCACTTGTACATACTGCAGAGTCACCATAAGGATATCTTTGTAATTGAAAATGTAATGTAAACCTTGGCATCCAGGGCCTTATTCTGGAGAAATCATTGTGGAAATGTCATATAATTAATGAATTGCATCAACTAGCAGGGAAAAAGACATTTTAACCATGGGATCATGGGACTTTATTACTGTAGATGGACTAAATCTATATCTTCCAGCATAGATCAGTCCTGACAAAAGCCTGAGGCTGCCAACTGGCCAGGTTTGTTTTTACTAACTTAGCTCTCTTATTATTTTAATGAAGTCCAACTGATGCTGCAGAGAAGCCAATTTTCCTAAATGCTGCCAATAAATTACAATGAAGATGTTGTGTGTGAAGATTGGCAGGTGTCTCCCTGCAGATTTTATCAAGCGTCCAAGAACAGCCCCCCCACTTCAGCAAGAGCCGTGGCCAAGCGCTGCCTACAGGAAGCAGCAAGGCAGTGGAGCTTAGAGCAATTAGCTCTAATTAGTGCCAGCTCAGCTCCCAGCAGTGGGGTGTGCACAGAGAGGAGCCTGTTAAACCATGGAGATGTTGGTCTGGGGCTTGCAGCAAGGGTTTGAGGCTGGTGCTACAGCTTCTGTGTGAACCTTTCCAGCCCTAACCCAACCCTTCTATGCTCCTATGAATGGGGGACCAGTCCTCGTGCCCTGAGTCACTTCAGTCTGATTTTGACCATATTCATATTTGCAATATGACCGTGGCCAGAATTCAGCACACCCCACTCCATGTGGGACTGATCCTGTTCTGAATAGCCGTGCCACGGGGGAGCAGGGCTCTGGAGCTGGGGCAGAGCCTGGGAATTCAATGGCGAATGGCCACTGCACAGCCCATGTGGGAGGAAGCTGTTGGGCGAGAGCTTGCTCATTGCTGCAGTCTGGGCTTTCCCAAGAACAAAGCTCTTGTTCTTCAAAGCATCACAAGAGGCAGGAGCACCCACACACCCTGCCCTGGAGGAGGCTGCTGTCCTTAGGGCAGAACAGACATCCATCCTCCCCGCAGCATGGGCCAGCCCAGCTGCTCTGGGTGTAAGCCCTGTGCTGGCGTCCTCCCCATACAGCTGTGACATCCAGATGTGCCCACATTGTCTTCACTGATGTCTCTCGGGAATCTGTCACCTCCATCCTCTGCTGCCCAGATCAAGGGAGGAGGAAGCATTGCAAAATGCTCATCCATCTGCATGCTGTAACCAGTGGCACTTGGTGGTCTGAAAACATCCATGTCTGCTTCTAACATTAGTGCAGAGGTACTTGCGCACTCAGGCGGGTGAGTGGCTACAGGATGAAAACTGCCCTGTGTGCAGGGTAGGATGATGACCCTGGATCCAAGCACTCACACATGCTCATAAATTCAATATCTGACCTCGGGTTTAACCTAGATCTACTTCATCTGAATCTCTCCTCCAGGTATTTCCAACATGCACCAGAGGTGTTAACCCCAGTGTTACAAAGGCTGGTTAGGGAAAATGAGAAGGGAATGTAGTTATGAGAGCCTTGTCCATCACCAATGGTTGTGCATCTGTTCTGTTCCAAGAGGTTCAAAACTTTGTTGTTCAAAAGTGTTTGCTTAATCCACAAACGTGATAGTGTACAAAATGCACTGCTCATGAAGCACAGCTACTGAGGGTTACAGCAAGACTTTGCATTAGTATAAATTAATGACTTGAGTTAATTAGCCATGTAAATTAATACTAATGTGGTACCCTTAATTATATTTATCAATTAATGAAGCTCTCTACTATTGCCATTGTACATTTACATACATGTAGCTGGTGACAAGTGTCAGTAAAGCTCTTTGAAAATTCAGAAAGACAACTGTGCTCAAGCACTGCTGCCTCCAGAAACCCATCCATCCATCCATCCATCCATCCATCCATGCATCCATCCACTCATGTATCTTTCCATCCATCCATCCATCCATCCATCCATCCATCCATCCATCCATCCATCCATCCATCCATCCATCCACCCACCCATCCATCCACCCATCTGACCACTCATCCATCCATCCATCTGACCACCCCTCCATCCATGAATCCATCCATGAATCCACCCCCCCCCCCCACTCATCCATCCCAGGTTGGGTAGCTGTCCCTGAGCTTTTTGCTTTACACTTTCGTGTCTCTTGCATTTCTTATTCATGCTGGTTTTGGCAACTGAAGCCACCTGAAAGTATTTTCCTGTTTACAAACCATGAAGCTGCCTGAACTGTGCACATCTTTGGAGCTGACTGAGCAGGCCCTGTCTGCCTCTGGTGTGACAGAGTCTTTGGCTATTGAATCCAATACCTGTTGTCTCAGGCAGCTCCTTCTTACCACCCTTTTCATAAGACAGGAGGATGGATATCTTTTTATACAGAGAAATTCAACATGTGTCTTTCTGAAGGGGAAGGTGAACAGCCTATTGAAACATACAGACCTGTTCTCCTTTCTTGTACTCCTGCTATCCAGAAACACACAGCAACAAAAGATATGATTTGGTGAAGTTATTGAGTGCCAGGCCTTCACATTTGTCTTCCAGTGACTCCTAAGTCTTCCATTTCTCTATTGAGTTCCATCTCATTGACTTCCTATAAACACTAATAGAGCCACAGACCCAAAGACATGCCTGGAATACAACCCACACACCTTACAGACACTGCCAGGGGCTGGGCTGGGCTCCGAAAGCCCAGGCATTAAACCAGTGCATCATAACAGTGGAGTATTCAAACCCACGAGCCTCCCCTGTACCCTTCTAAAGCACCAAGCTTATTTTCTGTTTCTCTCCTGCCCGTACTTTAAACTCCTGAACTTGTTCCACCTGTGGAGATTTTCCCTTTCCCTTATTTTTTGCCTCAAGCAGCAGCTGAGATTTGCAGGTATCCACTCAATTCCTTAACCCCTCCCTTGCTGCTCCGTGTAAGCCTAGACAATGAAACCACCGAGCAAGAGGATTCACCACCCGACATGGAAACACTGTTAATGCTAAACCAGGCACGGAATTCAAAGCGTGCCTCTAATTAATCACCAGTTAGCCAGCGTCGTCGGGTGGCATCTTCCATCTTGTTTCAGACACAATGGGCTTCCTTCCCTTTTGTAGTCACACACGTTCCTCTTCCTCTTGGGCTTGACAACTGCCAACCTCCTCACCCACTCTCCTGCCATCCCAGCCTCCCGTCCATCCACCCTGTTGGAATATTAACCTGGGTGGTGAATGGCTTTGCTGACTGCTACATAAACAAGTGCCATGTAGCTACCGGCCTGCCACAGCGTCCGCTCCGTTAGCATCTGAATGTGACCACCGCTAAGGGATTCCGGGACAGCGGGAGAGTGAATGGACACAACTGCTGAGGAAGAGGAGCAAAATGAAGAGCCGGAGCTGAAATACAGCTGGGAAGAGAGTGTTGCCGTGGGGAGCCTGTCCTCAGCAGCACACCCTGCTGCTACGCTCACTGCTCTCTAACTGCTGCTGTGTGAAACAGCACTGATGGCTCATCTTCCCGTGTGCGTCCTGCAAATCACTGCCCCGCTGCCAGCTGAGCACACAGGTCTGGGGATGTGGTCTTTTAATATTCATTCAGATCTGTATTGCTGCTGATTGACTCTGGTACAGGTCTTTTGCAGAAAGGACATTAAAAACCTGCCCTATTGGACTTGATGGCTTGTGTAGTGCACGTGCCAGGAGTATAAACCCTCTTCCTCCTTTGGACATAAGGTCTATCGTTGTTCAGCTCACAAAAACCACATCAAGTACTAGCCCAGAATCATCAGAAGCCACTCGATGGGTTCACAGAACTGTCCCACAGTGAGATCAGACCCTTTAGCAATTTTAATCCCCGGTCTCTAAACCTTCTTTGGGATTGGGAAGTTGTGTCCAGGCTGGTCATGACAGAGGTGGTTTGCTCGTGATCCAGACAGCTCAGCTTCACCTGCCTGAAGGTTCACCGTGAATCGTGGCCCCTGGCCACCAGCGGGTACAGCCAGCCGGCTCTGAAGCTTCCCAAGTGCAGCACTGCAGTCTCAAGCACAGGTGGGCACAGACCTTCTCATAAGCACAAGCACTTTCTTACCCCAGCGCTGAGTGAAAGAGGAGCCTGGCAGGGAAGCAGTGCTGCTACCTGTGAGTTTTCACACCTTCACAACCTACAGCTCCCACGCTCTCCTCTACTTTCCAGCTGCGCTTTGTGGGATAAACCAGGGAATGTGATAAAACATCTGATGATGCAGGTGGCACCATCTGCTCCCTCACCAGCTGCTGCCACCACTTAACCAGCTTTCACTGTGAATTATTAGAGGAACAAGGTCACCACATATGAAGCAGCTTTCAGGATGGTCCCAGCACAGGAGAGAGCCATTCTCTTGTTAGAAAGTCCTGAACCTACAACCACCAATTGTCATCCCCTTCCTATAAACCAAGTCAAGTCCTGAGCATACAACCACCAACTGTCACCCCTTTCCTATAAACCAAGTCAAGTCCTGAACCTACAACCACCAATTGTTACCCCTTTCCTATAAGCCAAGCCAAGCTCTGGACATAGTACAAAACCTGACAGCAATGAAATTTAACCACTTCCCAGAGCCTCCAATGAGTCTCTACCCACACACTGATTTCAGAAGCTGAACGCCAGGCCTCCAATGGAAAGCATAGAACCATGCAACCCAGGGGCTGGTGTGACCACAGAGAGGAGCTCTTCAGTCTGTCTTCCATGAGTACCTTGAGGATAGAGAAGTAGACCTATTCTACATGCAAGATCTGTCAGGCTGGGGCATGGTCTCGGGGCATGCAGCCTCTGCTCCCTCCACAGCTACCAGCTGAGCTCTGCTGTGAGCCTGCATACAAGAGATGTGCCTGCACTGCTTTTCTTTTGCTGTGGCTAGGAAGGATCCAGCCACATTCTCTAAACTGTGCTCTTTTCCCATACTTGTCATGTGCACCCAAGGAAAAGCTCAGACTTATCCCTGTAGCAGTTAATGGGAAGTGCCAGATTGGCCTTGGGTCTCCTTCAGGAGTGTTGGGACACCCTAAAGGTCAAATCCAGCTAAGGTATATCTTTTGCTCTGGTATGAGAAATAGCTAAAGCCAACCCACTTCAAAGCATCCTTGCCTGCTACAGTTTGTTCTACACAGAGCTCTTGGTGGCATTTTCCTTCTGCAGAAGGATGTGTGAAGCAAGTCAGTCATACTTCACCCATCACCTGGATTTGCCATTGCCGGGATTCCAGTTTCAGTGCCAGATTCTACTATGAAAAATTAAGGAATTGAAAACTGAAAGTAGCAAAAAACTGCTAAGATGAACTCTAAACCAGAGTCTAAGATTTAGGGGTCCAGTGACAGCACTGCAGAGTTTCTAAGCATAAAAAGGATGGTGATGCTGTGCAGAAACTGAAGCGGGTTTTGGGCTTTGCCTGCTGCCTGTGTATCAAGGGTGTTTTATATCAGGACAGGAAGGGTTGGGCTGGTGTTCAATCATTTTTCAGATAAGATATGGATGGTGTCACACATCATTTGGTGGCTATTTCAAATCAATCTAGTCTTAAGGGCAAATACAGTGACTTCTCAATAGTGGCTGGACCCTGACAGCCCATCAGGGCACAGCAGCAGGACAGCACATGCTTTCCTCTGTTCAGCAAAGGAAAGAAAGG